>NW_005054299.1:11252003-11342067 GCF_000277835.1 Geospiza fortis | reverse complement strand
ATTCCTTCAGATTTCTGTTTGGAAAATGCCAGCAATTGTGGAGTTAACTTCCTTTTTTCCCACCAGCATCTGTTCCTTTTTCTGCTAGCAGAATGACTTCATGCTCAGACGTTTGGAATGATTTGTTAGCTTGATGCTGACATTGGGTCATTTTGGTATCTTTAGTCTAGGTATGAAGAAAGACACAAGACTTCAAAAATTACTTTGCTATAAATGCAAGTAGGCTTAAGAAAATCAAATTCAGAAACTCTGGCCTATGACAAGTACAGGACTTAAAAGAAAACAATGAAATGCTGCAAGAGTGTCACTAATGCAGCAAAACCACATATTTCCTGATTAGTGGTCTACTTGAGCCTTTTAGTGTGAAAGAGCTGTTTGATTGATGGTACCTGTTAATGTGTGTCATTGGCTGAAGCACTAGCTCCCAGATTTGGGCAGCACCATTAACACAATGTAAAGTAAAGCCTAAAATTATATACATCTCCTTCTACATCTTTTAATGCAGAGAATGTGTTCTCACTGGAAAAATAAAACTGGGGATTCATGTAAGATGCTATCTCATACTTTTATAGTTCCATATGATGAATTTATAAATTTTGTTTCTCATAATTATAATATAAATTTGTTGATGTTGTCCAATTATTTTTTAAGCAGGTCAGCATACTTGAGAAGAATCATTGCCTGTTTTTTATGGTTTCTCTTGAACCCCCTGTAATTGTTTCTTCATGTGTTTTGCTTCTGTAGTAAAGACTTCAAAGTGTGTACTTGAAGAAACACTGTAGTAGGCTTAATGATGTTAGAGACTCCTCTTAACTTTATTTTCCCTGAAGTCACTCTTGTAATGGTTAAAAGTGTAAGTTTAGGATCAAGAAGGCAAAAATGCATGCACAATTCAGGGGATATACGATTATTATGACTTGGAATTGTGACACCTAAAAGACCACATTGTAGTAGACTTAAGAGGAGAAAAGTTTTTCCAAGTTGTCTGCTTTATTTGGTTTATGTTTTCCACATTGCAATGCCAACAGTTGCAGACTCATTTATTTATCCTAGTGTAAGAGGTTACCTTGGGTCAGGGTCTTGAAATTATATATTTATTTATGTATAATTGAAAAGTATTTTCTTCCCTGCCCCCCCATGGGAACAGCATGGGATATTTTTAGTTCCTTCCTCCCTCTCCTCTCCAACAAAAAAAGTTTAGCTGCTCCTTAAAAAATGCCTTCTACCTCCTTAGTCAGACTGCTGAAAACGTCAATGCATAAACTTGCCTTGGTATTTGCTACAGATATTATGAGTATGCAGAATTTTTGTCCATCTTGCAGGTCTGTGTTTTTCAGGTGAGCTAGTAGTAGAGTTCTAACTTCCACTGAAGTTAGAACTCAACACTAATCAAAAATCAGGCCCAAAATAGTCCTGAGCTTGAAAATTGTCATCATCATGCCTAATGCTGTGTTTTGCATTTGGCTTGCCTTCTGTGGGAGTTTTGGGAGGACTCAGTGGAAGCAGATTTGACCCTAGCATGAAAAAAAAAAGGAAAAAAAAGAGAAAC
This sequence comes from Geospiza fortis, assembly GCF_000277835.1. Lineage (NCBI taxonomy): Eukaryota > Metazoa > Chordata > Aves > Passeriformes > Thraupidae > Geospiza > Geospiza fortis. The sequence goes on along the minus strand of NW_005054299.1, from coordinate 11,340,518 downwards.
ATTTTTCCAGCTGTCGTCCTACTAACATGGTGTAATTCGATGCACTTAAGAAGAAAAATAATGGCGAGCAGTCCAGTTCTGCTGCATGGGAAGTACATGTAAATGTTGACACCACTGGATTATGTTCTGTCCTTGTCTGTCCTCTTGCACAAGTTCTGATTCTTCACAATCCAAGTATGAGCCCATCCTGCTAATGGCATGTAATAATAATGATAATGATAACAACATATACTCTATACAGTGCTGTTCTCACCATTCATATTATTGCTTTGGTGGATATGCAAGAGTAAAGAATGTGTAAATAATAAACATGTTTCTGTGGTGTTTGAGAAGCAAATTTGGCAGAGATGACTCTGAACTTCACTGAGTGTTCATGAGCCTTAAAAAGCTAGTGAATACCGAGCAGGAAGAGTTGCTGAATTCCTGTGTTTTAGTGAGAAGTTTAGAAATTGACACAGTAAAGAGTTGTTGTGAGAATAAAGTGACAGCCATGAAGAGAAAGAAAGGAATTGCCTTCTACTTTCTGGAGAGTTGTTTAGTTTTCATAGCAGTCAGATGTGAGAGTTTCATCGATGTGCCTTAATTGAGGTGAAAGTTACACTGTCTTCCATGATAATTCAGTCATCTGTTGAAAGGTATTGGTACCCCAAACACTTTGAAGATGTACTAAGTGAGAGAAATGAAAGCTGGGAGAAACAGTTTTACCTGATTTTTTGGAAAGGGCGGAGATAAAGCACCTGAGTGATACATGAAATACTGGGCTAGCAGCTTAAGAGCTGTGGGCCTCTCAGACTGTATTTATTTCCTTTTATTCACCTGTCCAACAACTCCTAACTTTTTTTTTTCAATAGTGAAGGGTTAAATGATGGAGAAAAATACATTGGCTGCCCTGGCTGTCTTACTGTCATCATTCTTAAAAAAGGGCCCTGAGCAGAAGAGAACTAAAGCAAGCAATGTCACTGGAAAAACAGACAGTGGATGTGTTATGAACAGCAAAGAGAAACCTTTTAGAACTTGGTATTAAAAAATTCTTTTGTGTGCTTGCAGAAGGACTTGTCCTAAATGTCTCTTATGACTCTATGTAGGTGTGCCCTTGGTAGGAAGTGTCTCCGAGCGCTGTAAGTGACATTTCATTCCCGTCATCCAGCAACATGCAGGGTGTTTGCCGTGAATTGTAGGTGACTTCATTTTATTTGCAGAAGATTTGAAGTCATTGCTTGTTGGAGATAAACAGTAGGACAAAAAGATAAACTTTTAGGCTCAGTTACACAGTCTGGGCTCTTCTGTGGCTTTTTGCATTGCCTGAAGAGTGCAATGCAAAAAGGAGGAGGAGGAAAGGAAGTGAAGAAGGAGACAGTCCAAGTGACAACATTCTAATGTGGTAGGAATACATTTTAAAACAGTGCTGTTGGAAAGGAGACAAGGTAAGCTGGTTGGGTAAGGAAAAAGTCCCTTTCTGTTGTCCATGGAATGTTGACCGTAACCTGAACGGGGTTAGTGGAAATGTACACACAGTACCTGTATAAACACAGAGTAAACAGTAGAAGGGACCATGCAGAGTTTGGTTGTTAACAAAGCAATAGAATATGTCCTGCTACTGCTGCTTAGTGCTTGCTGGGATAGTGACAAATTGTTGGCTTCACCTGCCACAGATTGCACACATTGCTGCAGGATGTGACCTCAAGCTTGCTGCAGGTTTGTGGGAGCAGAGCTGCGCTTCAGGAGTGCAGCCTAAATCCACAGCCACACACCCCCTGAGCAGGCCACATCCATGAGAAACGTTTTGTTGTCTTCTGAACACCCTCTGGGCAAAATGATCATGACTCAATCCTCTGACTGGTAGGATCCTCCCTAATGGACATTTTCCTTCACATCCAAAAGGAGTGGATGGGCTGAGGAAAGGTAGGCTCCTGGGTATGTGTTCATTGAAAGTGCAGGGAATTAATGGATCCCCTTATTTGGCAGCTCATTGTTTAGATTATACACTTATCAACAACAAAATATCACACTTGTGAAAAGTAGAGCACGTAAAAGGTGTTAAGCATCAATATGAACTTCAGGTAGTAGTACAGAAGGATCTTTATGCCGCAACAGAGTCAGGAGAACTTACTCAACCAGAGAACAACTTCCATGGCAGAGGCTAAACATTCAGCAGTGGAACAATGTTTAATATTACACTTCAATATTACATTTCAATAATTACACTTCAATTTGGCAAGAAAGCTTTGTCCTGAAGGCAGAAATCACTGAAGAATTCAGTGTGGCCTCAGCTGTACAATTAAGTAGTTCTGTAAATGTAGGGGCGAGTTATCTTCCTGGTCACTTCACACACTATACCCCTAAAATAATGCCTGGTGATGGTGGGATTCCCATCCTATAGCAGGGTTGAATATGTTTGAAGAGGGACAAGCAGGCTTGTATGATCTGTAAGTAATAAAAAGAGGCTGCTGCAATCAGTGCTGGCAGCAAGTTTACATCCATCTGTATTGAGGAGAATGATAAGACACCAAAAGAAGAGCGAAGAGAAGATTGGTTCTTAAAACTGGATGTATACTATACAGTCCTACTAAAATATAAAGTTGCTTAAAAAGGACTCTCTCCATCAATAATCTATTGTTAGTATTATGCCAGATATGCTTATTGTAAACTTAATCTTGGTTTAAACACTACATTTAAATATACATTAAAATCAGTGGTTGAGAATTCTGAGGTTTCAAACAACACTAGTTCTTATCTTCAGCTCAAAACAATGCACTGACCACTTTTCTGCCTGCCAGTTATGCCACTCTAGTCTATTTTCTGTGAAAAGCTCTCCCTGTGTGTACATGCAATGGATGTCCTGTGTTTTTTAGAGGACCAGAAATAAAAGTATGGCCTTCATCACCCTTAGACTGTTATCAATATCAATAATTGATTTGAAGTGGCTTTGAGTTTTAGAGGAGGTTGGAAATGACACATCATGTGTCGTATATAAGGTACAACTTCAGGAGATTCTGTATCTTTGAGTGCTCAGGAAGCAAAAAAAAAAAAGTGAGAGATGGCATAATTAGTTCCATAAAAATTATATATTTAACTTGACTAGAAAGTTTTCAGCCCTGGTAGAGCCAACTATCTTTCAAAAATGACTAATAATCCATTTTAATTTCTAAAGGCTGGTGAATTTCTGCAGCACTGAAGCTTCTTTCAGTATTAGGAAATGCTTTCTAAGCAGGAATCCTCATTGTTCATAGATGTATCCCTATTTTACTTTTATACTTTATTTTTTGACAGTGAGTTCCACAGTTTGACAGTATTAGGTATTTTGTAATATAAATAATAATCTGCAACCTTTGATTCTTCCTTTGAAAGAATTGTTAATAAGCAGTATCAGTAGTCGTAATTAGGTTTGTCAAATTACTGACAACAGGGCAGAGCTCAGGCTAAATTAAGCAAAAAAAGAAAAAAAAGAAAAAAACCCACCCTATGATCAGTTAAGGAAAATACCCCTGTGTCATAATTCAGTGAACTGTAAGTATGTATGGATGGATATATCTGACCTTTGTGAGAGGCAATTAGAACTCCTCAGTTGCATGCTCCAACTGGTCATTAATGAATATTCTTCTTTAATAAGTTACACACTAGACTGCTTTTGTGGCAGAAGGGTTATTATCTGCACATCAATAGCTTAATTCCAGAGAGAGAAGTAATGTTTGTTTTTCTCAGTCTGGGTAAATTGTGCTTAAAAGGCTTGGATATAGCTTCCTTCCCAAAACTCTGAGACTATTTGTGTAAATGCTAGTCATGAAGTCTGAGAAATGGAGCAGTGACCACATCTGTCTAGTGAATGGCTCAGTCCTATGATCTGTGCTGTTTCAAAATTGGCATCTCTTGGGACATGGTTGGCTTTTTGGAGGCATAAACTGTCTGACAAGCTTACATGCATTTCAGCTCCACTTCTAAATTAGCATTTTGTCTCACAGCAGATCAAACACATTTTGTGTCTTTTAATGAAAGCACTTTTCATTTGTGATACTTTGGCTGCTCTGAACTGCCACATAGCCAATAGATTGGACAGTGTGTTAATAAACAAGTAGATGTTTCTTTGAAAGCTGAACTTCTTAAAAGTGAAGGAAAGCCAGTAGGTCAGACATGAAAAAAGGGAGAACGGTGATTTGAATGAGTTTGCAGTACAACTTACGTGGATTGATTCTTGGCTGTAATTCAGATTTCCTGTGTAACTGGGTACTGTGTAATTGTCTGCATCCCATTTTTCCTGTTTCTGCTGATCTCACTGATAGAGACACTGTAAAACCCAATACATTAATCTCTTGAAGGACCTTTGTCAGTGTGCAGTGCAAAGTGATGCAAGCCTGATTCAGCGCTAATAGTAGATGTTGTGGTGAGCTGAGTCTTTACATCACTGAAGGGAAAAGAGTTGCACTTGTGGGAAATGAAGAACAGTAATAACCATCTTCCACCCCTCAAGTAAACAAAAACCCCACCTTGTTTTTAGGGCCAAAATATTCATGTGCAAAGCAAGGGTCACACCCTTCACTTTGAAACAGAACATGGACACACGAGTCTGAATCCCACATGTCTCAGATGAACAGTTTAGCAGCTAAGCTGTTATTGTGAAGAGTGTGAGAGGGCTTCAGCTGAGAATTTGAGAATCTTTATCCATCAAAGCTTTCATCTTAATTGATGTAAATTAATGTTAAAATTTCAGTCAACTGTCATTAAAAAAAAATCTAAACATCCCCCAAAAATGCCCAGTTATTTGCAATCAGATTTTCAATTCCTATTGTTTTTCCATAGGAAATTTGAAAAAAATAATCTACAGGGCTATGACAAGTAATACATTTCAGTTTTTCCTAAATTTTCGTAGTTTCTTGTAATGACTTGAACTCCATGATTTATATTTTCTGAGGTGTATGTGATGGTGCTGACCTTTCAGACCAGGTAAAATAACTCATCTTTCAGCTCTGTGATGTACTTGAGAGATGTGTGAAGGCTGTTGAGAGGAGGAACCACACTTACCTTACTGTGGCTTTTGCTAGGAAGTGCCCTTCTTTCTGACCCAAGTATAAACGTGAGCATGCAGTGTCTGGACATGATGCAGTGAACAAGCTTGGACAGGAATTGATATCACAGTGACCTCATTTTATATTCTTCATCTATGTTTGAGCATTGTTTTTATTGATACAGAGGGGAGCTCAGTGAACAGTGTCATGGCATCCTGTCCAAGAAATGTTTTAAACCCACATTTTCTAGCATCAGATGTGTGGCTTATTCCCATCCTGTTGTAAGCAGTGCAAAACAGTAAGGCCAGCTGTCTGCCCTACTGAAGAGACAGGATTGAGAAGGAAGTCATGTTGCTAATGAATAGATGTCATCCCAAGAGTATCCGTGCTTGTCCTCTGACATGCGAAACAGAGGATGCATTTCTTGATGCATCTGTTCAAGGAGGAAGTTTTATGTTATAGTTTGCCTGTTAGGACTTGATGAGTCCTCAGGTAGAAATGATGGTAGAAATAAAGGAGTACTGGGTTTAGTGTCAGTGTGTGCCAGTGTGTTCCTAACTCTGACAATGAATTTTAATTGTCATGTCAGGATATATACCTCTCTGTCTCCTGTAGGAAAGAAACCTTCTAAAGCTGCTAATTCTGTGGATATATTTAGTAATGCTTTGACATGCTCAAAATTTCAGGACATGCTTTGGAGAGCTGCTCAATATTTATGGAGCTGGATTGGTGCAGAGTGAAATAGCAATGTGTCATCACTGGAAACTGAAACCCAGTGCTTGCCCTGAAAGAGCTTCAATGCAGGCAGTTACTGTACAGGCTTTCCTTGTGCTCTTTCTTTCAAGACTGCAGTCATCTTGAAAAACACCATATAAACAATGTCTTTCATGATCCACTCAGCGATGAATATCTGGCATTTCTGCATGATCTTTGTAACACTAGTGTTAGATACTTCTTTTTAGGAAGTTTTGCAACAAAGAGAGTGGTCTACAATGCTTGCTTTGAATATGGTATGGCAGTCTTTGGATTGCAAATGCTTGTCCCACTGACCTGGCATCCTGCAGAAGTGTCTGGTCTCAGAGAACAGCTTACCCAATGGATCAGGTCTCCCAGGATTTGCAGAAAAGGCTTTTGGGATCAGCTGAGCTGTGCACACTTGGCTTTATTTTCTTTCATTTTTGATTGGTTCAGATGATCCAAATATTTGCAGAACTCTATTAAGTCCTAGTTGGGATGAAGTCATAGGTTCCACTTTCCACCAAGTCATGGAGCCTGTCCAAATTAGTGTCAAAGCCTATATAATACCTTGGCTATATTGCAGGCTTGTATAGTATCAAGATCCTGTTTTCACAGCAGTTACATAGTTGTTACTTCGGTGAAGAATGATATGGCCCCTTATAAAGTGCACAAGCTGACGCCTGTTTTTTAATGTAATATTTACACTATTCAAGGAGCTAAAAGAAGGCTTTGCTTTAATAGATTCCTTCAGCTAATATTTTTCCTTATACAGATGGGTTATTGTTTCCAGCTTTTGATACCTATGCAGCTTTATATATTAAAGCTCTTTTTTTCCCCTGTTGGTTGGGGTTTTTTTCCCTACTCAGTGTTCCTGGAGCAAGGGAAAGGTTTTGCCATTATCTTCAAGTTGCTTCGCAGTTTTCTCTAAATATGCTAAAAAAAAAAGCCAACAGAAGAGCAACCCAGCACCCTGTTTTTGCACCCCACACGACAGATTTAATTGCTTTTTATTTTCAATTCATCTTCCCCTTCTTGACAGAAAGCCTGGTGCAACAATCTTTTAGCATGGACAGAACTCACATAATTTAGGCAGTTAAATGTTTGTTTGTTTGGGTTTTTTCCCCAATTGCTCTGATGTTACAGGTGTGAACGTGACTCTTTTAAAAATGTCACTCAGGAGATTTCTGTAAATAAGTCTAATGACTTCATGGGGCGGAAAAAAAATCTACACGCTCGAGTATAAATAGCTTTCTGGGACTTCATATTGAAATAGAATGCCAGGGATTATCCACATTATCATTTATTCTAGCAAAGTAAACCACACATTGACAACCATAAAATTCTGGTGTGAGCAGGGAGTGTGAAGACCACTGAGATTGAATTGACTCTTGCTTAATATGCTTCCAGACCAAAACAACTTCCAAAAGTGAAGATTGTTTAGTGGGGTATCTGTTAAAATTTTTTAACCTCAGCAATGCACATCTTCTGTCTGGGCTTTAATTCAGGAAAAACTCTTACACAATGCGTTCCACTGAAACAATTTTCTTCCCAGTCTTAACTCAAAAAATAAGATTTGTAGACTAACAGTTCAGACTAATTTGTATTGAATGGAGAATAGTCAAAAGCAGGATATACCATGGACCTTGCCTCATTGTCAAGCTAATCATATATACAGATATAATTTAGGCTATCAGAATCTTCCTGTCATAGGTTCTGATTGTGAGATTTCTAGTGGTTTAGGTTCAGGTAGGAAATTGTTCAGAATTCTGATTTTTTCTAGTATATCTAACCTGATGGTTTTCAGTCTGCATGTTTAACAAAGACATCTAGAAATGTTAGTTGCAGCATTCAAGCATTTATACTTATTTTTCCCCCTAAAGAATCTTAAGGACAAAAAGTATTGTAGCTTATTTTGGAATATAAAGGATGAGTTCAGGCATTCCTTAATTTATGTGTGTTTCTTTATTTGGAATTCAGAATGGAGGCAGGAGAAATATAGAGAATACATGTATTGACTGTTCTAACAGTGTTCTTGTCAGGTGTTCTCTGCAAACTATTATAGTTGTCACTAGGACTGTTATAATTCTCTATAGAGAAACATTTCAGAAGGTCACATGAGCACTTGCTGCACTTCAGATGGGTGGCTCAGCCGGGTTCCCTGCAGAATGACCTTACTTCACACTTCTAGATAAGCTCCCTATTCCTGTTGTTCTCCTTGAGGGTGATAAGATTATCATGTAAAAATAATGCTGGATTTATCTTTTGTATGTTTTAATTTACTTTTCCATTGTCAAGGTCACATATTGATTTTTGCAAGGTAGGTTAAGGTCTGCCAAATGTGAAACTGTTGTGTTGTCAGGGTTGTGGCTGCCACTAGATATTATTCTGCACAGAAAAGGGCAGCAAAAGGCAGTCTACCAAAAACATGAGGTGTGGCCATTCCAACTGGCTGTTGGTAGGGAGTTGCATATTTCTGTAATGCTCTAGACATAGACATTTAACATAGATATGGGTCTGTCTGATTCCTGCTTATTGTGGCCAGGAAAGGGAAGTAAAGAAAATCAGCATAACTTCTCAATTAATGTGAGAAACATCACCTTGTTATTAATTGCACTATCTGTTATCATGAGATGGTATGTGGTGTGTGCATAGCATTTGTTGATATAGTTGATATCTCTTGTCGCTTTGCCAGCCTTTCATACTTTTTGGTACAGTGATATTCGTCTGTGTGATGCTTTGTTTAATTCTTCTGCTCTTCTTAGCTGTTCAGCTGGGTGCAAGGGATTAATAAAGACTTGTGACCTGTACTGTGTGACCTGACACTGACCTGAGATGTGTCTGCACTGCAATCCTCCTCTAGATGAGGACAAAGCTGTTTTGTCAGTGTCATGAATGGAGATGCTTCTTCAGTTTACATGTTGAAAATCCAGTGGAAGGAAGAGAGAGGAAGATCCAAATCTCAGTCATGACTTTGTTTTTAATTCAAAATATGAAGATTTTGAGTTGTGCAGAATTGTTGTTGTGTGTTTGTATGTACCCTAGCAGGAAATTGTCAGATACCAAGGTGTTTTCTGAATATGGCTCAAAAACTGTGTTAGAGCTATTTCTCATCTCTAAACCAAATAATGGTGGAATAGCTGAGGTACTCTGATAGACCTACACTTTTAATTTTGTTGTGTGTATCTTCCAGGGTAGCTTTTCTAGTGTAAGCTTTCATACACAGAAAAGATTGGCAAGATCCACAGTATTCATACACCTTTGGTCATTCTTAGGATGAGGCAAGTGGTTCAATCTCTTACCATATGCTAGGAATGTTAGTATTAGTTATTCTTGGTTTATTATGAGAGATGAGGATCTTGGAAAGCAATCCTCATGTTAAGAGTGACTTACACCTATGTAGAAATAAATATATTCATTAGAAGGAAATCTAATTTCCTTTGAGCAGTCAAGGAACAAAAAAGAATTGGTTCCTGAGTTAGTGTAGGTCTTCTTTTAGAAGGTTGATTGAGATTAGCCTACTGAAGACGATTTCAGGTAGATTACATGGGAGGTAAGCAGATAAGGATTAATACTTCTCCTGCTGTAACTGAGGGGATGCTTTTGTGCTCCTTTGGATGTTCTGAGATTTTGCTTGACTTTACATGATATGGTAGGATTAGGACAGGATAGAACAGAATATTTTTCAGTTGCAGGGATGGACAAGTCACCTACTACAACTGCCTGACCAGTTCAGGACTGATCATATTAAAGCAAGTTGTTAAAGACATTGTCCAAATGCTTCTTAAATAATCAACAGTCCTGGGGCATCAGCCACCTCTCTAAGGTGCCTTTTCCAGTGTCTGAACAACCTCTTGGTAAAGCAATGCTTCCTAATGTCCAGGCTGAACCTGTTTTGGTCTATCATATCAGAATGATGCAGTCTTTATCTTCTTTTCAGGTTCCTTTTTTTTTTTTTCCTCTCCATAGCAGTTGTTAAACCCCTTTGTTGGTGAATTCCACCTTCACTATAGTGGTAGAGAGACCAAATAATTTATAAGATCTGTCAGTATAAAGATACAAAATATAAACCTGCTATCTGTAAATGGGTTGTCCTTCTACTTGGAAACACAGTATGTTTAAGGGACTGAGGTTTGCTGCTTAGATGCCAAAGATAACTATCTCCATCAAACTTTATTATTCTGTGTTCAATAATCTGAGCTGAAAGGGATTCTTTTTATCTGGCATACCATGGTGACAGTGCTGACTTTACACTTTCAGAAATGTTTGTAATAAATGCCACACGTCCATGTGCTTTGTGCAAAAATACAGGGGAGATAACACAATAAAGAGCACAGCAATGAAGAATCCCAGGTGGTTCTTGAGTGGCTTTCATTCTGTAAAGTCATCTTGTGTAACCTTTCCTAACTTTCTGTTTCAGGAACAAGAAGATCCTAACAAGCTTGCTACCAGCTGGCCAGACTACTACATTGACCGCATCAATTCCATGGCAGCAGTAAGTTACCTCTCCTGCTAAACAGGGAAGATTTCCTACCACAGAGATGTGTTTCTTTAGGAAGAAGTCCTCAAAGGGAAAGAATGTTAGCCCAAAGGCATAACTGATTTAAAATAGGGCTTCCAAAAGAAGAGTGTGAGGATTAAGAAAGAGCCCTGCTCTAGCATTAGAAAGCACTATATTAGAAAGCACTATAAGCATTTTCTTTTTTTATTTCTACAACACTTAGCACTGAAGGCAATCAAATTAGAGTCTGAAATGAAAATTGAAGAGAATATTTGATGAATCAGCAAAAAGCAACTGTTTAAAAACTAGGCGAAGTTTTATTTTGTTGTATGATTTCAAGTTGATTTGTAACCAATCTACAAAATAACACTTGGGTTCTTAGTTTAATAGAAGAATTAAAGAAAAGGTAGTTGTTTATATGAGATAATATCCAGTAATATAAGAGCACATAAATAAAAGCGCATAAAGCTGTAACACCTTAGCCGTAAGATACAAGCCAAGAAGGTATTTGCGGAAAACCTTTTTTAATTGTCCCTGTTCATTTGTTGTATACTGTGTCTCTTCCTCTGAAACAGCAATAAAGCTGGTCACCAGCAGAATCAGAGCATCTGCATATAGTGTTCACTGATCTCCTTTGATTTGGTAGATTTTACATTTTTAAATTTGATTCTTTTACTGAATTTGTAGTCAAATTTTTCCTCCAATTACTCGTGTACAGTGTCTACTCAGCTGCAGTTGATGGTTGTGCAAAAATGATGATAGAGTTCTGTTCCTAGCATCTTAGGTAGTACACCTTGCTTGTTTACTTATGCTTTTATTTTAGATTCCAGAAGTCTTCTCTGCGCCTTTTGCATTGTGTTTATGAGCTACAAAATCATTTCATAAAACGAATGTCTTAATGTATGCTAAATATGGCAGTAATTATGTACTTCTCATGGTAAAATACGTCTTGCCGAGTAAAACAACCTAAGATTTGCAAGCTATAATAACTCACTTAAGAGGATAAAAGAAAAGCTGCTTTCTACTGAGAGTTGTGAACAAACGAAACTATCGCCTTCCTTCATGCTGTATTTTCATGGGGCAGAGTAAGGGAATAGAAAGAATTTGGACTTATTTTTAGAAAAGACATTGAGCTTTAGTGACTGGCATGACACTCTGCTTTGATTTCCTGACTGAACAAATTTACTCTACTAGGGCCATTAAGGGGAAAAAAATTAGTATGAAACCTTGCAGTGTTACTGAGCCAAATACTTCTGGTAGGATTTGATCCAAGGCCTCTTGAATCTACTGAAGTTTTTCCATTGATTTCAGTGACTTTTGGGTTAGTCTTTAAATGATCTTGATGTAAACTTGGAGTGAATATGTATACACCACTGTTGCAAATCTGGAACAGCTCCATGAAATGAGACTATATTTTGGCCCATGTTTCTAATTTTAAACGTGTTTTAAGAGCACCAATAAACACCAGCCCTGGTAATGTTGTTTGCATGCCTGGATGCCAATGCCTGAATGATTGATAACCTTTTATTTGGTTTCAAGACTCGTGATTCACTCTTGTGCTCGAGGTGTTGAGAAGACACACTGGAGTTAAAACCCCTGCTTCTGATTTACCATTTGGTTCCTTCATTTTTCAGCAGGTGAAACCCAGTTGACTTGATTTTGCTGAAATTGTATCAGCGGAAAACTGGAGTAATCCAGCTAAGAACCAGCTCCAAGACATGTTTAAAAGACATGTTCTGTTCATTATTATTTAGACCTCTGAGATTTCTAACTTTCAAACAGTTATTTTTGGGTCCCGTATAATTTCAGTTCTAAATTTAGTGGTGGGTTTTTTAAATATTTTTTTTTAAAACTGCTTCCAAGTGGAGTTGACTTTGAAGCTGTGAAAGAAAAACGTGTTTCATGTTGCTTCCTGACAATTTCTAGTGTATTTCAGTTTGTGTCTCTTGGGCACTATCAGGTATTACAATATTTCAATTGGAAATGTTGCAAGAAATATTGGAGTTGAAGTGGTAGTAATAATCACAGAAGTGTTAGTTTAAAATGCCTTAAATCCTGCTTTTAATGAAATTTTATCTTTGTATCTCCTGTGGATTCGTCATATAATAATCTTTTCATATTTATCTTTCACATCCTTTTTTATGTCCTTTTGTTTAATTATGAAGTCCTTTTTTAATATATACTAGCTTGGCAAGTATGTTCCTCCTACTCCCTGAATGAGTGGAAATGGCACCTTTTTTGTGCTGATATCATTAGGTATCTTTCTGTGGATTTCAGCGGGCCAGGGCTCCTGTGCTCAGGGATCACTTTCTCAGAAGCCCTGCTGTATCTGCCCTTCACAGATTATGTTTGAGAGCAATGTGGTGATTCCTGACATGTTTGACGTTCCCTACTTGTAACCTTAGACGACCACTATGTTAGGAAGCACTTTAGGTCACAGATTCCTGATCCAGTTCAAAAAAACGTGCATTTTATGCACAGTTCTCTTCCCATAATTGTTTCTGTTGCTATGACTTCTCAGATTTTTACGTATTTTAAACCAAACTCTCACAAGAGCAAATGTCTAAAACTCTATCTCTTTACTAGTGTGCGATTCACAGCATGTGGAGGCCCTGTCCCAGACTCCAGGTAGTCTGACTGGAAGGCAGTAGAACATTGGTACACTGTCTTCTGGACCAGTCATTAAGACAAAGGGACAGCTGCTAATCATGTTTAATTTAGAAAGCGAAGCCTCCAAATTTGTCTAGTCCCCTGATCTCTATGTGCTATAAATGATACTAGGGAGTGGGACAGGGTGCATGCCCACAATAGAAGATTGTTTCCATTATCAATGTTATTGTCATCTGCTGAGTCATCAAAACACAGAAGTTTATTTTCTTAAAAATAGAGCAGCTGCCCTGTTATTATAACATGTAAAGAAATGTCCCTGTGCTCCTCCTGCTCTCCTTGCCCCTGACACTATTTGGTAGCACAAATAAACACAAAGCATGCACTTTCCTGGGGTGGAAAAATTCTGACAGCATTGTGTTGCTTTTATGATCTTGGCTGTGGATGCATTTTCACAGAGAGACTTTCAGGTGAGCAGTAGTTGAAAATCCAGCTTTTCTGGAGAGGTGGCTCAGTCAAGATTGTGAGATGGGTCAAGATTAATAAATACAGCTGTAACCAGGACCTTTTCCTTGACTCAGAAACCATTTATATAAGGCAGAGCAGCTTCACAGGAGGTTAAAAATATATATGTCTTTCAGGAGAATTTAGCAGGTGGATGATAACTTTCTTCTCTAAGTTGGATAACATATATGTTACTTTAAACTTGCATAGAAGTTCAGGATTTTTTAAAATTACATCTACTCATAGTTTATTATTTATAATTTTTTCAAATAAATTTATTCTAATAATAATTTATTCTATTAGTTCAGCCTTAATGTAGTTAGAGATGTGTGGTGCACCTTGAATTTCAACTGACTATAATGAGAAGTCAGAACATCCAGGTTGCTTTTTTGCTCTTCATTCTTTTTGTTTCTTACCTTTTTCATTTCACACGTGTTGAGGCTATGAAGTAAAGTTGGGTCTGTTATAAAGTGTGTTGTTGATGCTGGTTATGCCTTTTCTTTCTTTTCCTCTCTCTCTCTCTCTCTTTCCCCCACATACTGTCATCATGTATTTTCCTTCCTGGTAGTTTTGGGGAATGATTAGCCATTATGGTAAGATGTGGGAAAAATCTATGCTTTTAAAAAAACTAAAATATTTCATTTTATGTGGAGCCAAAATTTCAAAATAATTTCCTATACTACCTGAAGTTTTACATATAAAATTCCACACAAATTATTGCTTTCACAAATTCTTGAATTTTTTTAACTGGCAAATCAAGTAAATAGATGCTATACTTTCCGAGGTGATACACTTGCTCTGGAAAATTTCAAATATACTAAATATGCTTATAAAAAGGGCCCTATGTATACACTATCTTTTAGGCACCAGAAAAGGACCTGGCGCTCTTTTCTTCCCCTTCCTAGTATTCTGGTTAACTGATGGTAGCTATCTGCCTCCTGAGCCCAGCAGACGTTAGTCCTCGAGTGCAGTTTGTTCTTCAGGAAAGCAATTCATAAGTCAACCACATGAATGAAATCCAAACTCAAATAATGACAATTTCCTCCCCTCTGTCTCCCAGGAACAGTTATATTTTTTATAACTCTTGCTGAGAAAGCCATTTCACAAGGCAAACCCAGTCTTTTTAGTGAGGGCATGAGGATTTGAATTCCTGGCCATTCACAAGAGTGAGAAATGAAGGGCTCTTGGCTGCCTGCAGCTTTAAAAAAGGGGTTTTCCATAATCATCCTCTGTTGTAAAGGCAGGATTATTTGTATTTGTTTCATTTGGAAATGGGCCTTTTTCGCTCTGAACAAAGTACTGTTGAGTGCCTTCCTACCATCCATTTGCTTTCCCCCAAAATGGCTCAGAGGAGAAATTAAGCCATTGGAGGAACGGGAACTTTTCAAAGGAGCATTTATGGGCCAAAGGAAAGATGACCAGATGGGCTGTCACCCAAGAAAATACAAATCAAACCCCAAATCGCACCTGAGGACTTTGCCATCCATAATGCCTGTTCAGGATTTCTGTTTATTTTTCGAAGAGGGGGGATCATATACGGCTTGGCTTAAGAATTTCAATTTATGTTTCTGGCTGTCGGGGGATGCTGGCAAAAGATAAAACATCATCAGCTCATTTTCCATCAGTAGCGCTCTGTCATTCCATTAGGGCAGGAAATAGCTTGCTCTGTGACTGAGTGAATTTGACTTTAGCATGGATCAGAGAGGAGCCCTAGAGTTAAACACATCTCCCCGTGCCAACTGTTCAGCATAAGACAGCAACGGCGTGCAGCCAAGTGACCACCCTCAGGATCCGACACACGTGCTGGCATCACATGACTTGCAAAACTGAGCAGTGGGAGCCCTTCCAGGGGAAGTGAGGTGTTGGGATGGTGGAGAGGATGGAGAAGGTTAAAGGAGGTTCTGGTGAGACAAAGGTTTTCTTTGGTGCTTGCTAAACAGTAAAATAAAGACTGAAATATTTTGCTGTGGTGAGCCATAATTGTAGCTCCTCAGATTCCACCACAGAGAGGTACAATATCAGATCCCTGATAGATGATACTAGTTTAATTGGGTTATTCATTTGAGAAGGGGTTCAGAGCTGCTTTCCAGATACCACTGAGTGATATCCACAAGAAATCCTGCCAAAAAGAGAGTCATTTATCCTCTCCTTTTACAGCTTGAGCAACTAAGAAGACATAGCTATAGGCTAAAAATTTCCAGCATTAAGTCTTGACTTCTTCAAAAGACACACATGGGACTTGTGAGCCTGAGTGATGTATGTAAAGGGCACTGCAGAGTCTTGCTTCACATAACAAGGTTGCAGTGGTGCTGAGTGTAGGTCTGGAACCCTAATTTTCCACTGATATACCACTTTTTTGAGGGCTTTGTCTGACTTTGAGAACCATAATTTTTTGTGTGTATTCTACTCATTGTCTCTCACCTTAATTTACACTCTCCCACAGCAACTTCAGTTCCAGCTGACTGCAAGCTCTTGTATTTGCAAGCTGCATATGGAGGGGGGAGATCTAGGCTTCATGTATTTCAGTTTACTTGTTAAAAAAAAAGGGATAGAGATTTTTATGATGCTCCAGCTTTTTCCAGTAAGTGTTCCTAATTAATAAGGACAAAGTGTATAGGTAACACCAGCATCTTAAAACAGGTGATATACTTTGCATGGGGAGGAAAAGTCAAACTTGTATGTACAGAAAATGTAATTCAGGGTACTTGCAGGCTTTCTAGTCACTTGAAGAAGATTTTATGCTTTGAAACCTGACACATAAGTCTGGTTTGGGTTTTTTTTTTCCCCTCCACCCCAAATCCCTCCAGTCATGTCACTCTAATAAAAGATATTGCCTCTCCCTACAAACTTTGCCTCACACATCCATAGATCACCACAGCAGATTGCTGTTCCAAATTAGGTACAGTTTTCTGCGGGCATACTGGCAAATGTGATTTTTGGGGGGTAATCTGAGAACCCTAGTTTAGCCAGTGTGGCAAAGTGATATGCTGCTGCCAGTCCACATGAGCAGCCTCATCTGGATTCAGTTTTGTAGCTGAGGCACTGCTTTCCTGGTGAGAGGTCAGCAGGCACCTCTGCATGTGTTGATGGGATAGTTGTTTTTCATAATTCCTGGCCTGTCTCTTAGCTTCCACGCAGCTCAGGCTTTCCTAATTGCCACCTTCTTTTGTGACCAGATGCAGACTCTGTATGCTTTCGATGAAGAAGAAACAGAAATGAAAAATAAAATAGTTGAAGACTTGAAGACAGCTCTGCGGACGCAGCCCATGAGGTAATGCTGTTTGCCTTTCATCGCGATTCGCTGCCTCCACACGGTCACATGTGACACCGCCAGCAGTGGCAAGGACAGAAACCTCATTGTCCCACCTCACACAAGCCTCTCTGAGGTTTCAGACAATCCTCAGAGAGCCCTACAGTCCCTGGTCTGGGCCTGCTTAGTTGGCAGGCTAACTAATTTCACACTAATGCTGAAACATGTAGTTTCAGGAAAATAAAAGACAAAGTCTACTGTGAAAAATCTGTGGCAGATATTTGCAAACACATGGGATGACTATGAAGATCAGATTTTAGTCTTCACAGCCCCCTCATCTCATGTAATTTGATTCACTTTGGGCAAAGTCTCAGCCTCTACTCTGAACTTTGAATTTAAGCTTCCCCTTATCTTTAGTAATGTGAACTGTTTAGTACAAAGCAGCTAATCCATCTGACATCACCTGGTTTGGCATTCTTCCCGTTCATTCTGTGTTGTAACTGTGGCACAGAAAAATGTAAAGAGACTTTATTGTGTACTGTCTTTGAAGGTAAGGTCATCTTTTTCTGGGAACAAAGCTCTGAACAATAGCAAACTAACTAGCATAGAAACCTTCTCAATTTAACACTTGGAAGAGCAGTGGGGAGAAACAATAACTTTTGTTGATATGATTTCAGGAAACACTCAATCAAAAAAATTCTGAATTATTTTTATATTGGCCAAATACTTTTGTACCCACACCATGCTGAAGTCATAGTTTCAGAGAGCTTCAGTAATGCCTAACCAAATACAGTTCTCTTTTGGGGGGGGGATCCTAACCAAGCAAGTGAAATAAATAAATAAAAGCAATCCAGAAACTAATCTCAAAGAATTTTCATTGCAGTTACTTTGACTTGAAGTGAAGATTTTTTTGGGACTTCTTGCAGAGCTAAGTGCTGATTGTGCTTCTCCCTTTCATAATCTTTAAAAAATTGACTGCATGCAGCTTCTCTAGTTTTTACCTCCTGTTTATTTCCTGGTTTGATGGGCTTTAAGAGAGCACAAAATCATATTCTGGTGCTCTTCAAGCATAAAGATTTATCAGGCTTTGGTAATTTTACATGTCAGTAGAGTGAATGCTTTTAACATGGAAGCAGAGAAGTTGTAGCCTATACTGTGACCTAAGTCAAGAGTGACTGTTTGATGCTGTCTGTCACTGTCCTAAAGCAGAGAACACAGTAAAATGCAGCTGGACTCTGTTAAAATGGAAGCTGAGGCACCTGTCAAGCTTCCAACTCTCTCCAGGCTTTTAAACCAAAGTCCTGTGCAGCTGGGACTTGATATAGCAAAACTGTTACATTAAGGTGGAGCTGGTTTGACGATTGCTCTGTGAAGGTGACAGCTTTCATTGAATGTAGCCACAGCAGCAAGGCCTCTTTGCTTTGTCCAGCTGAAACACTTTGGTGGCCCTATTGGTTGTTCTGCGGTGTCATTTTGAATAGACAGCCCAAACTCCTTGTTGAGGACAAAGCAATAGAGAAGAAGAGCGAGCAATGAGCTTTTGAGCAAATTCTTTTTGTTCAAAGCCTTGCAAGATTTTTCTTCTCCAACCTGTATTGCATCTGCTGGATCCCTTTGGTAGCAGCCTGTTGCTTCATCTGTTTGTAATAACCCTAACAAGCACAAGCATCAGTAGAAGCATCTATAGGCTGCCCTATAAAGTCTTCACAATTGCTGGCGATGGTTGTGGGGCTTTAAAAAAAAAAAAAAACAACAGTTAAACCAAGCCAAATTTTGAGTTAAGTCCTGTGTCTCAACTAATTTCCAGCGTCTCAATTTGTTAGCTGCCAAATGGGCTGCATGCCAGTGCCTGATCAACAAGCCAATTTCTTCTTGATGGAAAGGTTGCAGTAGAGAGGCCCTCAGCTCCACCAAATCCCTCTCATAAGCAGTATGATACCTCAGCCTTCAAAATACTGGTCTTTCTAGTTTAATTTGGATATCAAATCCTGTTTTCTTTGCCACTTCTATTCATCAGGCCTCTGAAGAAAATAGAGACCTAAATTCACACAGGATGAACTGTCTGGAATCCCTTTGTGATAGCAGGTTGCACGTGGGCTCTGACAGCTTACCAATAGGCTCCTCTGCTTGAATTCTCTGATCCAGAGGGATCAAAAGAAGAAAAATACATGCATTTGGCTCTCTGTTTTATTTTATTGTAAACTGTGTGTCTTCTAGTAGATAATGCAGAGTAATTAGTAAGCTCTGTCTCTAGTCCAACCCACCAGTTCTAACAGTTAAAAATAAAGCAGACCTATCCAAACTCAAGTTCCTATCCTCTTTGTAGAAAATGGGATAGGAGTATCCCTGGGGCAGTTTGTGGTCCCCTTTGAGCACATGCACCTTGTTTGGTATCTAGGAGCTGCCGAAAAATAATAAATCCAGGTTATGTCTTAGTGCAGGGGAATGATCACAGCCACAGAGAACACAAATGCTACATCTGCATCTTGTAAAGAAACACATTTTCTCTCAGATTTGTAAAAACTCAGAACTATAAACAATTGTGATGACAAACTGTTGGACAGAAGCAGTGGGAGAAGAGCTTTCGTTTGGTATTTTAGTGCCCCAAAATGGAGGTTCAGAAGTGCAGCAAAAGCAAAAACTTAAAAGGAACTGGGAAAAAAATTGCTTTTTGGAGTCCTTGAAAAATACCTTCTTTAGTCTGAGTCATCACTCATTCCTTTTACTGTCTGCATTTTTCCTTTTGTTTTATTCAGATTTACCTCCTGCTATTTTTTGTTTGATTTAGCAGTACTGCATCCAGGTGCATAATGAAGAGGATCATTTATGCAACCAGCAAAGAAAATCCATGATGCTGAATTTTTTGGCAGTTCAGTAGTTATCAGGATTATGTGTGCCCTCGGTTCAAAAACTAATGCTGCAGGGAAGTGTAGCTTTGCCTGTTAACAGGGTGGGAACATCCTGCTCTCTGGACACCCACAGCATATGATCTTTTTGTCTTTCCTGAGCTGGATCAGGTCTTACAGGGAAGCTGTACCCCCAACACTTGGAATCCATCACTGGGTCGGTTCCTCTTTGGCCACCACATCTGTATTTGGATGAAAGGTTTATTATTAGAGCTAGCTAACTCATTCTGATCAACGCTCTCTAAAACTTGAAAGGCAAAGAGGTGCCCTGCCTTTTAAAGTGTGCTAAACTGGTCAAGTGAGAGTCTGAGGTGAGGTTATGCTTTAATTTGCTTGTTTAGCACCTATTAAAATACACTCTGCTTTATTTACATTTCAGTATTTGAATGTGTTAGCCAGAATGCGTTGGCGTATATGTTTAACTTTACACTTCCCGGTCTAGAACCAGACCTTACTTTGCAGCACAGAGGTTGGGTAGGACAGGAGTTAGTTACACGTGCTGTGTACTGTGTGCAAGAAGGTTCTTTACTTGTATGAGTTGACTTTGCTTTTGCACATACACACAGATACCTGCATAGAGGCAGACAGATGCACAAACACCAACAGTGTGAGGATTGTGGCTCTCTGGCTGTCAGCTAAACTCCCACTTCTTTTTCTACCTCCTACAGATATTTACTCACACACCTCCCCACACCAAACAAATCCTCTGAGAGTATCTGTTGGGCCAGGAACTGCTTTTGCCATTTCTTTACCTCCCCCTGCATGGTTTCTGCCTTTTCTGGAGAATTAGGGACTAAGTGTTTGGAAAAAGGAAGATGAACATCATAATTTGATTCCTGCTTCTGATTGCAGCTGAAATAGAAGGGTACTTTCTTGCTGTTGAGTAAGACGACTCACTGTTTGCTCTCTGGGCTAGGAATAGTACAGGAAAGTCCCAACATTGTTTTAAATTATGTCATTAATCAAGTTTTGTCACACACACCGCTTTCCAGCGCATGCCTTCTTTTTGCAATGACCTCATCCTAACAGTCCTAGAAAAATTGCGCTGCCAGTGAATTTAGTGAGAGTTTGTACTTTATTGGGACAATGTGACTTTTATGCATTTACCATTTTTTTCACATGGTCATCAGGGCAGGCAAAAATACATGAAAATTGTAGTGCCTTGCTTGTCTTGTCATAAGATCGTGTGTTCTATCCCAAAGTGCATTTGGGAGACCTTTTGCTCTGCTACTTCTTAGGATGTTTCCATCAGTATTGCTCTGTAACTTCAGAAACATTCATCTTAAGTCTTCCCTCAGCCCTGGAAGTTAAAAAAACAGGGGAAAAAATTGTGTCTCACCCCCAACCCCCAAAAGACAGAGGGAACAGATAAAGTATAGAATGGAACTTTGAAGGTAAGGAGGACAATTTAAAGTAGCCCCTCCATAGTAGAGACAACAGTAACTCCACTCTTTATAGGCCCAGGGAATTGATCAGAATTCTTTTGCATTGTTGTTCAGTAACATGCTGAGTTTTGCTTATTTTTTTTCCAAATAAATCCTTTGCAGCAACTCTTCTAGCGATGAATGCACTTGTTTCAGTCTTCTTTGTCAAGCTAGTAGCAAATGCATTGCAGAAACTTAACTAAATCTGAATCTTTCTGTAATCAATTTGAATAACAAACTGCTTTGGCTGACTTCCTGGTGCACAATGTCGATGCTGCTCTTGGGTGTGGAAGGAGAGGGTCTTTTGCTCCTATGATTTGGTAGGGTAGACAAAATGATGCATCCAGAGAATGTGAAGTCAGACCTTGCAAACTTGGCTGGTTGTCTTAGCAGGATTCAGTTAAACCATGTTTTCATTTTTGGTGTGCACATGTTCCTGTGTGTGCCCTTACTCTGACAATCACTTTGAAATTCAGTTTTGAACAAAAGCCAAACATCAGACTGAAACTTTGTTGAAGGCACCAGGCTTTTCCATATTTTTGGTCAAATTGCTGGCTCACATAAACTGAAAGTTGACAAATCTATCAGCATAGTGAGTGTAACTTTCAGGTAGGCTCTGAAAATTCCTTTGTGGTGTGGAGTGTAACCATCAAAAGACTATACTGAATCCATGTTATCCAGAGAAATGTAAGTATGGCTTGGGTTTCTCTTATTGGTACCGGGATATGAACGGAGACCAGTGAAATTTGCTCTTTCAGTATGGTGCTTCCATTATTACTGATTATAAGTAACAGCATCTCATGGAGAGAAAAAGAAAGATGGTACATTAGGGAAGAAGTGGGACTGGGTAAAAGTGCAATGACACAGAATTTTGGTACTTTTAATTTGTTACAGAGTTGGCAATTGTTAGCAACCTTTTCAATTGCGTGAAGTGTCTTTCTATATTATGCTGTTCGAAGTGTGGCCATGGACAAATCATGGCTGGTGTACATTTCTATAGACTGAAAATTCAAGTGTGATGCACATGGTTTTGCATTCAGACATTCCAAAAAATGTACCTACCTGAGCAACATGTTAGAGGAAGCAAATGGTGCAGTCTAAGGAAATTATTTGCAACCCTTTCCATGTCTTTGAATCCCCATTTTTAATCCTAGGAACTTCAAGCAAAACATTGCTAGAATGATTGGTTTGAAGTAACTTATCTAATTCTATCCTTTTCCAGTGATTTGTCTAAAGGGCAGTTTGCATGGTCTGAAGTTACCCATCTGGATTTTTTAACCCTGGTTTTCAACAAAAGCAGAGGAGCATTACCATTTACAGAAGAACATGCCCCTTTTAAATACAACATGTTCCTACACATATGTCATGGGATTGGAGTGTGAAGGCAGTATGGCTGATGGACAGAGTGGGAATGAGTTCCCCTTTGTCAGTGTGCCCAAATCCTGGAGGTGAAACCTATAAGCAGCATTGGCTGAAAGTTAGAGCTAAGCCTAAAAATGGTTTTTCAAGGTAATCTGAACTCATAACTAAAAGTGTGGTGACAAGTCTGTGTGTTGGGTGTATTAGCACGTATGTAAGATGGAACAATTCAAAAGAATCCCTTCAGCCTTGAAAAGGCAGCAGCTGTTGAGGTGAACCACAGCAGTGTTTGGTGGTAACTGCAACAAAGAACACAGAGACCAAACAGAAGTGTAAGATGATAGCATATAATTACCCTGAAACTATGTAACACACCATTATTAGCTGGAATGTTTTCTCTCTTGGTTTGTTTGCTTTGTTTTTCTTAAATACCTGGGAATTGTTCTGTGAATTTAGGCTGAAAACTAGCCAGCTTTTAAAGATCTGGGGTTGAATAATATGGTGTCTTTTGAATAAAGTGACTTTGGTCTGCTTTCCTTGTTTTTCCTACTTGTTTTTTGTTTTTTGTTTTTTTTCTCTTTTTAGGTTTGTGACTAGGTTTATTGAGCTGGATGGCCTGAGCTGTTTGCTGAACTTCCTGAAGAGCATGGACTATGAGACCTCGGAGAGTCGCATCCACACATCCGTTATAGGGTGTATCAAGGCACTGATGAACAACTCCCAAGGACGGGCTCATGTCCTGGCCCATCCTGAAAGTATCAACATCATATCCCAGAGCTTACGGACTGAGAACATTAAGACCAAGATTGCTGTGCTGGAGATCCTTGGGGCTGTCTGCTTGGTACCAGATGGTCACAAAAAAGTCCTGCAAGCCATGCTTCACTACCAAGTCTATGCTGCAGAAAGGACAAGATTCCAGGTAAAAGGAGGGTGCTTTCACAGAAATACCCAGAATGAAGAATCTCTGCCGGAAGTGATTTTTGAGTGTATATATTGCAAACTTGCTAAGTGGTAAAAAGGCAATATTTATCATTTTGTTTTAGGAAGGGAAATTCCTCAAATAGGTTATTACTATACGTGTATACTTATATTTATACTTCTATTTCAAGACATATTGCTTGTCATTAATGCTAACTTAAAATTCCATATATTTTGCTTGAAAATGGAGGTTCACTTTCCTAAATGAAAGCTGATTATCTGCTCATACTCTAGCTTGATGGCATTTCTGGGATGGTAATGATTTGTTCTGTCCTAGAAGCTGAAGCCACAGAATTTCAGGACACTCTGCTCTGATCTTAAATCCTTAATTTAATAATAAAAGAATTGCGGATTAAATAGTGGAGATGAAGAAATAAATTATGTATAGTGGAGGCACTTCACTTGCCACTTAGCAATCAACTTGTGAATCGTCATCACTTAGCAATTGTTGGCTCGGATAACTCCCATTCAGACCACAGAAGGGAAATGCATTCTCAGAGACCTTGAAGTAGGTCAGTGACAGGTTTTTATTGTGGAAACTGCTGGCTGCTACTATAACGTTCCTCCTCCCAGTGAACTGAGCACCTTTACAAAAAGATAGTGGAGAATCTGTTGTGGCGTCTGAAGCTGTGACTCCTTAACTTTGGGATAATCTAACCCGTTTACTGTTCTTCCTTAGAAGAAATCATTAGTGTGGTGTTGTGCCAACAGGGATGGGATCCCTGTGCTTGACAGTCATTATCTCTTACCTCCTCTCAGCTAATGGGTTTTAGGCTAATAAAATAGTAAATGGGGAAACAGTCTGTGCTGGTGGACAGTAGCTGCCAATGAATGTTTGTGTTAGAACCAAAGATACTATGGGATTCACTGACTGTGACTCAGACCTGGGACAGGGATGCAGGAGATCTTGATTTGGTATTAACCTATATTTGGCATTGTCAGGTCCATCCCTTGATGTGCACTGCCTCATTTGCATTGCTTGTTCATTCAGACTTGATGTGTGTCTTCGGTATGCAAGTGTGACACATATGATGGATGGCTCCAGAAGTGGGGGGCTTTCAGCCTCAGTTGGAAGCTCTCAAGGCTACTTCAATAGAGAAAATCATAATTACAGTAAAACTTGGAAGGTGAAGAGATTACAGCTGCAGTCATAAGAATGTGTCACAATTCTTTAGTACAGGAGGAGGATAGGAATGAGTGGTGCAGGTGCAGGAAGTAAGCCATGTACATGAGCTATGATGTGGAGGTTATTGGGTACTGCCTATGGAGGAGAAGGAAAAAAATTAAATTCAGTTTGTTCTCTAGTAATTAGCTGAAATAAAGAAACCTTCCTGAATTAATATGACATTCTTTTATACCTGGGAGACAGGTGGGGATAACTTGAGCTGCTCTAGAAAAAGCAGTAACTCATAAGCCTGACCACACTTGTGGTCCCGTGTTAACTTGCCCTTACTGGACCAATTGGCTCTGCTTAATAAGCCCATATGGGACAGATGCTGTGTTAACCCTAGTTGGGTGTTCTCTCTCTCTCTCTGTTGATTTAAAAGTTACTGAATAACTGAGGTAAGTCACTGCTGGGTAAAATGTGGTAGCTTTTGAGGAATCTGGTGGAATAATTTGCAGGTGCTTACCAGTCTCTTACATTCATGAAAAGTACTTTGCCTAAATGCTGTGCTTGTCAAAAAACTTTTCCATTCAGGAAAAAATGAAAAATAAATGGATACTGTCTTTTATTTCTCAAGTAGGAGTTCAATAAGCATGTGCATTTGTTTGTATTTGCAGTGTAGATTACAGCTGAAAAAAAAAACAACCAAAAAAAAAAAAAAAAAAGGAAATTTTTTTTTTTTTTCAAAAAAAAAAAAAAAAAAAAAAAAAAAAAAAAAAAGAAGCTCCACCCAATCCCCAGAATAGTTTAGCAGAAGGAATGTGTTCTTGTTTGCAGTTACCAATACTTGTGTTTAGAGACTGAAATGGAATTTTCCGCTATACTCAGCAATAGCTTGAGTTTAATTTTGAAGAGGTAAGTGTTCATCCAAAGACATTCCTCATCCATCTCCTGTTATTCTTCTAACAGAGAGACTAGGGATTTTTTAAATCTTGAAGAAACAAATGTGGTGATGGTCTTTCTTATGTTTTAGAGGAAGTTTCTCTGCTACTGCAGCTCTTAAAATTAAGAGAGTTCCATCTCTTTGCCTCTTGCACTCCTGCACCTCTGTCTCAGAATAGTCTTGCAGCTTATTGTCAGGAAAAGCATCCACTGTAACTTGAATATGGGAAGCCATTTTAAAAGGATGAGCTGAAAATGCTCGTTCTTTAACTTTCCTGTAAGCTTCAAAGATGTAGTGTACAATGAAAGCCTTTTTCTATCCTCTTTTAATCCTAGTCCTGAATGTAATCTTTGTAACCCAGAGTTTGCAAGTATCTGAAGAGATCCTTTAGGTGTGAAACAGAACCCTTTGGGGGCTGTGTTTCATGCAGCTTGAGCATCTAGCAGCATCGTTCAGTGTATTGAAGCGTCCAGAAATTGTGGAGCTCTGCAGCAAACTTTATACTTGGCAGCTTGACTTTGACCAGCCACACCTAAACACTGTTATGTTGAAAACTATCCACCACAAGTGGGGAATCTGCCAGAACCCACAAACAAGAATTCTTTCTGTGAAAGTAATAAAACTGTGAACTAAACTGTAGGAACAGGAGAAACTCTTCAGGGTAGAAATTTATTCCTTTGCCTGTATGGTCCATCCTTGCAGACTGATTCTAACTGGTGGAGGGAAGGAAAGCTGGAAACTGTAAAGGCACTGCTCAGTCTTTATATCTAGCTCTGCAAGACAATGGCCAAATTAGAGACACAATGCATCAGAGGGAAGTAATCTCAAATTTTGGAAATCAACTCAGTTCTTGTGAAGCAAAAGTGCAGGGCTTTCTGGAAATTGTACTGAGCTCACTTTTACTGGAATTTCCAACAAATAACTTACAGGTGATACTGACCTCTGACAATATCAGTGCTAGTGTTGCTTTTCCTTAAGTTACCTTCCTGACAAGAGTAGTTGAAAATATTTGTCATCCCATTCAGCCATCTTACTGTCAATTTATTTCTCCTCATCTGTGAAAGCTGGCACTTTGTATACTGTCTATTTGGATTTATTTTCAACTCTTGCAGGTAGCAGTAAACCTAGGTGTCCCTCGTGTCACTTGTGGTGACCAGCACTATGTCTGTTGGGGAATCAGGACGTTAATGTAATTAACACTAATATGGATCTACTTTTCCCCAAAACAATTTTTTTTTTCCTCTTGAAGAGAAATATCATTGTGATGAGTAGTAATTTGGGGTACATGCTTCTGCTTCCACTCCTTTTTGCAAGAAGGAAGAGAGGTTCAGAATGATTTACTGGTAACTATCTAAAACTTGAGCTCCTGAATAACTTGCTGCTGACAACTTTAGATGGAAACAGTGGTTATTTCCAGTGTGCACAAGTGTGGTGGAGTGTAGAGATCATGTATTTAACACAGCAACATAAAACATGGTACATTTTGTTGAATGTGAGGAGTTATTGCCAGTCAGTGTTCTAAACACAACTTCTGCTACCTGGTATAGCTGCCAAAAGTTGTCAGAAGACTCAGCAGCTGGTGAATTAGTGGAGAAGGAAAGCTGTGACTTAAGGTATGGTTCTTATGAAACTTACATTAACTCTGTCCTGCAATAGCTCATATTTCTTGAATAGCAAACTTATAGTTTTGTGCTAGGGTATCTCAAGAAAAAATTCAAAGACAGTGAAATTCCTGAGCATTATAAATTCAGCATTTATATTTAGTTCCAATTAAGTCCCTATTAACTTAATTGCACCAAGTAATATCAACTGAAGACCATTAATCAAACATTAAGTACATTCAAAGTACTGAAATGCTTCATAAAGGATGTCTTTGCTTCCTGATGTGTTCTCTCTTTTTAATTTTTTATGAAGTTAATGGAAAATATAAATAGAACTTATATGAATATGAAGGACTATTTCCTTACCAAAAAAACCCCAAAAAACCAACAAACAGATTTTACTCTGAATTGAAATGGACGTAAAATATTATTTCCTTCTAAATTGCCAGCATTTCATCTACTGACTAGGATTGTCAGTCCCTAACTTCAGTCAGGATTCACTTTAAAGCCCTGGGGAGATTCTCCAGAACTTACTCTTTTTTGTTGAGGCTTCAGTCTTAACTCAATTGCCTTTTCTGCAACTTCACCCTGTGTCTTTGATGTGCAAGGTGCTAATAGGTGTATCAGGATCATCCTTTCTTGGCACTTGCAACAAGATTCTAGACTTTGTTTGTGTCTCAATTGATATAGTCAATATTCCTATTTTCTCACATTTGCCACATCTTCTTGCCTGAACTTTCCCTTTGCTTACTTTAATTATTGACCCTTCTTTTATAACACCCTTCTGCCTGGAATGATTCTCACTTTAGTGTCCAATAGAACCTTCTGTAGTTAATGTTAAGATATTCCTTGAAAACTGTCCTCCTCAGAGTAATAATCTTTCTATACTCAAATACCACAATAGTATTAGGGCATGCCTTCAATCTCCTTCCTGAGGCAATCTGGAAAACTCTGTCCTCATCCAATTGTTTGAAACATGCTACTTTGTCTACAAATCCTACTCTGCCCCTTAAAGAACAGAGATGAAAGAAAACACTTGAAATCCAAACAGTAAATCCTCAGAGCAGAAATGTGGAATTAGGAAGATGAGCCCTTGTTTGAGCCCTTGTTGTCCTTGCTGGGATTTTTTTCCATGTATTCAGCATAATTCTGTCACTGGCTCACTGTGTGATCATAAAAACATTACTTTGTCTTTTTTTTTTTTTATTCTTCTGAATATGGAGTTGTATAAAATGCTATGAAAACTGAGAAAGAAGAGTCTCTGATTTTAAAGTCATTCATGTCTGAATTATTGTATTTATGACTGGTTTCCCTTGTGAAAGGGGCACATTCTTTCTCCTCCCCTAAGCTGTTGCCTTTATGATTATTTTTATGCTTTCTGCTTCCCCTCCTTCTCTCTGTGTCATGGCATTGTATCACGTTATACTTTTTAACATGCTATTTTATTTTGAGACAAAACTAATATTGCAATCATAATGCTCTATTGGCCTAAAAAGTTTATCAGGATGTTCCAGTGCTCTTCCAGCATAGCTGGCTATTTAAAACACTCGTCTAGCTGTGGATCCCTGTGTGGAGAAAGACTTTTCCTTTAAGTCTTGAGAGAACATAGGTGTTAGGTACTGTCTGAAAGAAGCTGGTTTCACTTCACAGTGGAAATATTAACTGGGCTGCTTTGGGCAGAAAACTCTTGTTTTCCTCCTTAATGCTGCTAGAAATTTTGAAGCTTGAGGTGAATGAATAAAGTTTGATATTGTCAGTTGAAAAGGTGGAGGCCAGGAGGATTCCTTCCAGAGCCCCCTTGCCTGGTTTATATCAAACACTGTCAGTACAGACCATAATTTGTAAGGAGGAAGCTGATCAATTTGGAATTGTAGTAGAGGATCTTATAAGGAACAAATTAAAAGGCTGTATTCACTCTTGATTTCCTTCTTCCCTTTAGGGCTCAGCCAAAGCCTTTTGAGGTTTGCTGCAGATTGAATGAAACCCTACTGGTTGTCAGTGATGAGGAATAATGGGATTAAGTGAGGAAAGTTTTGCTTAAATACTAGGAAAAACCTTTATAATCATAAGATCAATTGGCCCACAGAAGTAGCTGCCAAGAGGTGTGGTGAAATCTTTTTCACAGGAAATGTTCAAGTGAAGATTTGAACCTCAGCCATTTGCAAAGAGTTGGAGATATTGGAGTTTGGCCACAGTATGTGGGTGTAGAGTCTTGATTTTTAGGAACAGCAAGAACTTCCAGTGTTTCCTTCTCAAGCTGAACAATTACATGAAGATGTGCTGCTCTTCATTTGGATTAGTGCAACACAGAGTTTTGAGTTTTCTTGCCCTGAATTTGATATGCCTCCCATTGCATTCTGCTCCTAGTTCAGCGTTCTGAAATGGGGGACAGAAAACTTTTGTTAGCATCCTTCAACCTGTATGGATGCTGTACCTGACATGCTGCTTCATGGATTCTGTCATGCTCCTACAAGTCTGTGAGAAAGTATGATAGGAATGAAAAGCCTCTGAAGAAAACCAGCAAAACCATCCTTGGTTTTGCTGCTTCTGTAGTGATGGCTAATTCAGTCATTTTAAGAAGGCACATGTGTTTTGAATTTCAGTGTCAAATCTGAAAGTAACAGAATAAAATTCTCTCATTTATTTCACTTCTACTTGTTTGTCAGGTTGAGTAGTTGGTGAATTGAAAGACTTTTCAGATAGTTTCAGATTGTCACTGTTAGAGAGAGGATGGTGGATTTAGCTGACCACCAGTATGGCTCAGTAGAGCATTTCATGTGCTTTTATGTAAGACTCGTTCCCATTTCTAGCAAAGTATTATTTGGTAGTAACACAGTTACTGAGTTGTTGGATAAGATTGAAACTCAAATGCCTGGAGTAGGGAAATTTGAAAATTCCAGATGGGAAATTTAGAAACAGCAAGAGTTTATGAAATCGAGCTTGTTTGATAATGAACTTACCATGCTCAGATGTGAAAACAGCTGTCAGTAGCAGTGCATGATAGGTCAAAATATTTTTGCACAAAAATAAGCATGAAGCCAGGAGGTTATTCTTGCCCCTGAAGAACGTACAGGAGGATATTCCTCTTGTTTCTTGAGACATATCTCTGTGGCTTTCTACAGGAAACAAGATAGACCTATGGTGACTAGTAGAGGAAAGATTTTGCTATGAATGAACACTTTCAGTAACCAGGGACAAAAGACTGACTAGAGGAAAATGAACTTCCTTACTCAGCATCATAGCTTCAAAATGTTATTTGGATGGTCTGCTGAGCCAAACACAAACAAGTTATTTTTGTCTTCATTATCCCTTTATGGTCAAAACTTCTTAGGGAGACTAAAAAAGAATTCTTTTTTAGTGTGATACCAAAACAAATATATGAGTGTGAGGCATTTATTATTTATGCTGGAGTGAGACTCATACAGCTGAACTCACAGATCTCAAGTGGAATTTGTTACTCTTTCAGTAAGGAAAATCATCCTTGGAATTATGAACTGATCAGAGAAGATCCTGAAGAGAAATTTAATGGTGATTAGCAGAAAGCTGAAAGAGTTGCTTTCATGGCTAATCAGTTTCTGTATATAACCTCTTTGGTAAATATTCAAGTGGAATTAATCCTGAATAAGGCAAAGGCCACCAATGCTACTTGTCTGGTCTTTTTCTCTTTTGTCTCCTGATATTCACAAGATTATGGTAAAATATCAGTATGTATGCAGAAATCAGACCAAGAGCATTCCTGGGCTGAACACCCCTGTGGGTTGGTTAACAGGAGGACATGCAGCCTCCAGGGAGAACTTCCAGCAGCCTTTCAAT
Source organism: Geospiza fortis (assembly GCF_000277835.1). Classification (NCBI taxonomy): domain Eukaryota; kingdom Metazoa; phylum Chordata; class Aves; order Passeriformes; family Thraupidae; genus Geospiza; species Geospiza fortis. The sequence continues at coordinate 11,309,792 of NW_005054299.1, read as the reverse complement.
AAACAGAGCATATAAGAAAGATGGAGAAAGGCATTTTACCAGGGCCTGTGGTGACAGGTCAAGGGTTAAAGGGTTTAAACTATAAGAAGCTAGACATTGAATGGGTAAAAGGAAGAGAGTTTTTTATGACGAGGGTGAAAAGGCACTGGAGCAGGTTGGCCAGAGAAGTTGTAGGTGCCTCGTCCCTGCAAGTGTTGGAGGCCAGGCTGGATGGAGCTTTGAGGAGAAGCCCAGGTCTGGCAGAAAGATGTTCCTGCCCATGGCAGGAGGGTCAGGACTAGATGGTCTTTAAAGGCCATTTTTAACCCAAACCATTCCATGTGTCTGTAACATTGAAAGTGGAGCTTAACTGCACTTCCATTGGAGATGTGTAATTCAACTTTGAGCTTTGGAGCTGTATGCCCAGGGGATATTCCTGTTATTTGAAAATCACTAAAAGGAGCTTACCAAGAGGTGATAATTGTCTGCTTCATGGTAAAGGGTGGTAAGTGAAGGAACAAGGATAAATCTTTCAAGGTTCAGGCATAGGCTTTATTCCTTAAAAGACATCTTCTCTTTACAATTATCTCTCCTGTATACAGAAGTGCAATTTATCCTGCAAGAAATCACCTTATGTCCTCTAACCCAGCTTGCTGTTCTGTTTCAGTCATTGTTAAATGAGCTAGACCGAAGCATGGGGCGATACCGAGATGAAGTAAACCTCAAAACAGCCATCATGTCCTTTATCAATGCTGTTCTGAATGCAGGTGCTGGTGAGGTGAGTCACTGCCCTGGAAATTTTTTCTGAAATGTTATGTTTAAATTAGTTTACCTTGGAAATAGTTAGTAGATTAAGTCACAAATCTTGTGGTAGAGAGTGGATATATTTTATGGCAAATAATGCTTAACAATTAAGATCAGTCTTATAATGTCTTCCATATTATTTCATTTCGAGCTTCTTCAATATAAGAGAGACTACTTACACTGAAGTGATTACTTTGGGTTGTTTTTTGGTTGGTTGTTTTTTTTCTGTTTTAGTTGTGGGGGGTTTTTTGTTTGTTTTACAAACTGCAAAGCATTTACCTTTTTATTCTAGCCTTTTTAGAAAATATTTCAGTTTACCTTTAGAAATGTTTTGAAATGTTAAGTTGTTTTGACTCAAAGCCAAAGTCAAAGCATTTTAATTTTAAAATATCAAAGGGAAACATTTCAGAAAAAAAGCTCAGTTGTTTTACTTTTATTAATAAGACTTCCTTTTGAAACTGAAGGATAGTTTAAACTAATTTATTACATTAAAAGTGTTACTTTTGTGACATTGGCTTTTTTTTAAATTATTTTTTGGTTAAACCACAAAAGACAGCAAGCTCATGAGAGCTATCTGACAATGTATTTGTCTCTATCTCTGGGAATCCTCTAACATCCCACTGAATAGATGTCAGAAGGTTTGTCAGAGTATATGGTTTTATGGCAAATAAGCAGAAAAAAATAGGAGGAAGACTGCAATGTTGTTAATCTGTAACCAAGAGGGGAACCTCCAATGGACTAGCAGGGAAATGCCAGTAGCTCCTGTTCCTCATGGAACAACATGGAGTGTGCTGTCCTTATGACTGCATATGCAAAATTCATAGTACATAAATGTACTTTTAAGTGAAATGGAGGCAAAGGCATTAATTCCTTTTTTACTTACTTTACTGGAATTATTCATCCTCTGAATTTGGTATTGGAATAGAGAATATTAAAAAGTGAAGAACTGAAGTTTTAAGTCAGTGTTTTTAAAATGTGATTGACAGCTTTTCAAAACAAATAACTTGGTTTTCCCTCGTTTTTTAAGGACAATTTGGAGTTCCGATTGCATCTCCGATATGAGTTTCTAATGCTGGGAATTCAACCCGTCATTGACAAGCTCAGAGGACACGAGAATGCCACACTGGACAGGTAAGGCTTATTTTCTGAGAACAGCTACTGATGAACAGAAAGACTTCTCAGAAACTCTTTTCTATTTGAGACAGCTGATTCTATCTCTTCCTGAGACTGACTTCATAAAAAAAACAAAAAGAAAATTTAAAAAATATATATCCTAAAATTAACATCAGCAGATGAAGTAGGAAACATGCATGCTAAGTTGGCAGAGGCTGTGGCAAAGGAGTTCCTCAATTGCTTTTTTTCTCAGTGGGAGGTGGCACTCAGAATGAAAAATACAAAAAGTATTCTAATTGTTTTCTCTTGAAGCAAAACTGGAACAAAAGCCTGTCCTGGTAGGAGGCAGGGAAGCCAGCAGTTCATTGACTTCATTGTGACTGAGTATGTGTGGTCTGAGTGCAGGTTCTGAGTTTCCAAGTTGTATGACTACAGTTTGCTGCAGAGCTGGAACCAGGAATGGTGCTTTTGATCTGCAACATTATAAAGAAGAATAAGAAAATCTGTCCTATAGATGATCTGTATTCCTTTGGACAGTAACCAGGAATGTTTAGAAGGGACTTAGTTGGATTTTACAAGTTAGGAGAATAACACAGGTTTGAGAGGATCTCAGATGCCTGGGTTGCAAAGACTCTTGTACCAGATCTGTAGAGGGGAATGTGCCACAGCCTTTCTCCACATCACCTGCTGTGCTCCAGTCTCTGTGTAAGAAAACTCCAGACGGTCAAATGTGTCACTCACCAGGTCACCTAGATCAGACATAGTCATGCTGCTGTGCTTATCAATAGGCATATCTAGTGGCTGTTGAGAACTGATCCACTGGATGCATTTCTGCTTCACTGCTTAAAAGAAACAACTTGTAATGATCCAATACCTCGCTAGCAAGTATGGTGTGGACTTTTTAGAACTGTATTATCACGGCAGGCATCGCATTCATCAAAACCAGAATATCCCTTTCCTATTTTATGTTTATCTTTTGCACCTTACCTCAACACAGAGTTACAGAGTGTGTGCACCTCTGCCAGTCTTTTCTTTTGGCCTGTCACTGACCCCCTTGCCTTGCATACCTGTGACAGCGCTTCATGTGAGAAAGGCTTGCCAATTTCCACATGTTCTTGCTGAACTGGGGTTTTGCTGCTTCTCTAGTGACACACTTAGTTTAAGTCTGAATCATGCCATGAACATTGGCAGTTGTTTTGTTATTCTGTTTCCTCTTAGACATTTAGATTTCTTTGAGATGGTCAGAAATGAAGATGACCTGGAGCTTGCCAAGCGGTTTGACCTGGTAAGTTTTTCTTTGGAGTACTTGAACTGTCCAAAGCTGAACTTGCATCCATTTGGGATGCTTCTTGCACCTTTCCTTTGTGCTCCCTAAAACTAATGTTTGACTTTGATCCTGGGAATGGCTGATGCTCTTGTTTTCACTGTTTCTCATTTAGCAAGCAGGAGGTTTGCACTGTGTGAACAATGAAAACAGTGGTCACACAAAGGGCTTCTGATGAGTATCTTTGATAAAAACTTCTTTTATTTGCCTGAATGTTCAGGAGTGGAGGAGGTTCTTAACCATGCTCTCAGGTTCTCAGTCTTGATAATCTGGATGTCTTCTAGTTTCAGACATCCCCTTTGCAGGACTGTGGGTGAAGTTTGGGCTATTTTCTGATATTCTTCCCAAGATTACATGTAACTTTGCTGACAACTGTTGCCTCAGAGCCTGTGGACAGGATCGGTATTTTAGAATATGTGGATTTTAAAAACTAACATAGAGACAACCTCTAGCATCAATAAAAAGCTGTAGGGTCCTGAATGGTTTAGTCCCCTCTTTCTTTGTGAACAGCTATTGCTGCACATGCAGATACAGAACAACTGAGTCTTTTTCGCTTAGCTTCTACTATTTGTGCCACCAGTTTCTAGGACCCAAATGTTTTGCTTGCTCCAGAACAGTTCTTGGTGGCTTTGAATGGCTCCCACCTTTCTAGCCTTTTACTTTGGGGATCTTTTCCATATTGGATAGGTGTCAAAGACCCTTGTGCCTGTTCCTGGAAGCTGCAACTGGGCGTGACAGGAGACTTTGCAGAGGTCCACTTGCTGGAAATTTGCCTGTCTTTGCATTGATTGGCTCTCTCACAGTTAATCAGGCTTTTACTGTGGATGGTTTTTCTCTTCTCTCACTTCAGATCCACATTGATACAAAAAGTGCCTCTCAGATGTTTGAGCTGATCAAGAAGAGATTGAAGCATACCGATGCCTATCCCTATTTGTTATCCATCCTCCAGCACTGCTTGCAGATGCCATGTGAGTACATTTACAGATTTCCAGAGCAAGGGGTATTGGAGAACTGGGTGAAACTCTGGTGTTCACAGATACCAGGGCACACATTGCCATTGTCTCCCATTCAGAACTTGACTGTGGCTAATGAACTTGCTATCTTACACTGAAAATTTTTTGTTGCAATACTTAGGGCAGCAGTTTGACTTTATTTACAAGTCTCTGCACTTGTAAATAAAATTGAGTAGCTGAGAAATTCCAGTTAGTCACCAACAGAGCTTTATATGATTTTAAATCAGAAGTTTTAAAAAAGAGTCCTTGTGCTATAGATCAGGGAATTCCCAGAAAGAGATAGCATTTGGAATATTAAAAAAAGACACTGAAGATTTTTTTCTGGTGAAATAGTGCAGTACTGAAAACTGCTCTGCCACTGGGAAATTCCACAGTAAGTTGTCAGACTGCTATCTCATGGCAGTGCTTTAATGGAGAGCTCCCAAATGCAAAGTGAAAGATAATGCTGGAATTTGCTTCCAAAGGAAGTGATAAGAATCTTCTTATTAACTGCAAGAAAATAATTCAGTTATGCATCCAGAGTGTAATAGCAGGATCAGTAAAGAACTGCCTGCCTTGATTCTGTTGGGTGTGAGGTGCTGGTCTCCCATGACTTTCATCCACATTTCAGCAGTCAAACTGATAAGGGAACATGAGGGAGATGTACTGGGGTGTGCTTTTCAGCAAGTAATGTCATGTGTGGTATGTTCTCAGGCTCTCCTTAGATTCAAGTACAGCGATGCACAAATTTGAGCAAAACTTTGTCTCAGCGGCCTCTTTGATGTTACTCTTTAGAAGAGAGCTTGAGCTTTATGTATTGACTGGGATTTTTGGTGGCAGAAAGACTAAATCCTGTAAGGCCAGGGCAGGATTGTACTGGACCAGTTTTAAAGAATCTAAAGATCTAGGTTATGTAACTTGAAGAGTTGAGGTGGACTTAATGTTGTTCTGGCTCTTCTGTTTGGATATCCATGGGATCAGTCCCTTTGGTTCAATTTCTGTTCTTTATCTCTGCACTTTCCAGTCATGTTTGTATGAATTTTTCATGCCAGTTGAGTTTCACTGACCTGCAGATAACCAAGCATGCAGATAGAACACCTCATTGTTTCTACAGTGACCTCAGCATTAAGCCCCAGAAAACACTGAGTGTTAGTTATCACAAAGGAATCCTTTTTATAGACGTTTAGCATGCAACTTATAGCTAACCTGTCAGAAGAGTTGGATAGCCTGAATGTGCACATCAGACACAAAGTTTCCTGTGCCTGTTGTGAGCTGTCCCAGTATGCCAGGTGTTTGTAAATAATCTGCTAGCAGCTGTTCAGAGTTAGTCTTTGTGTTCTGTAATTCATTACATACAGGACTGACATGAAAGGTGGGAAGGAAAGAATGCCAATTTGTTGGCAGGTCTGGGCACTTTGGCATGGAATTGGAAGATCTCATGGGTTGGTCTATTTTCAATACAGATAAGAGGAATGGAGGAAACTTCCAGCAGTGGCAGCTGTTGGACAGAATACTGCAACAAATTGTTCTTCAGGATGAACGAGGAGATGATCCAGATATAGCTCCATTGGAAAACTTCAATGTCAAAAATATCATTAAAATGTAAGCTGCTTTATTATTGTTTATTTCTGTTATGCAGCTATAAGGATATGATCAGTATGCAGGTGCTTAAGAAATAAAATATCATATGTGAGGACTTTCCTATTTCAACTTACAGCTTCTCATTGTCCTGTTAAGTAGTTAAGTGTTCTAAGTAGTTTCCTTCTAATGACATCTTAGCTTGGCAGTATTTCCCTGCAAAGTCCTTGTATTTGACTTCTAGTACTGTTATTCTGGTTAGAAGAGCAGAAAAAATGCTCCTGATTTTATAACAAGGCTTCCTCATGTGCCTTTTTAAATTCAGGATGCTCATGAAAGCTTTCCTTGATATTAAAAAGTAAAAATAATATCATATACTCTATGTAGATCCCATTCCTACTAATGAGCACATGGTTTAGAAGGATTGCAAATAGGGGAAAGCAGTCCCCACTTGGCACACAAAACCTCTTACCTCTTCATAAAATGTCTGTTTGCTCTCACCCACAGACTTGGTTGAGGGCATTACCATTATTTTTTCCCATAGGATGCATCATTTGAGAAGTCTAGCTACATGAGCTGGCTCTCTTCTCAACTTCCCTGTTCTCAGTCCTTTTTTAGCCAAACTTTTGGATTCTTCATTTCATCCAACTGCCTCTGCAGGTAATTCATGGCCCATTACCCTTCTGAATTATCCACTGAAAAGAACATTTATAGAACATAAGTCCTATATGAAACCAAATTCTCCTGTACTAAAAATTTTACAGTTCCTTTTGTTATAGGTGTGAGCCAAAATTGAAACTGATTTCTTGTCATGGAAAAATACAGTGGTGTTGGATACCAGACTTCATTGTAGATTTCATGCCTGATCTTCCCTTTCTGCTTTCATAGCTACTCCTCATTCTGCATATCTAATCAATCCCCAGCATGCCCTGCATATTTTCTGTCAGTAATAGGAAATAGCTGTGCCAGTATGAGATACGAGAATTGCCTTGTTACTGATGTATTACCCAATAGAGAAATGTTCTTCCTCCTTGTAAGAAAGAAAAAATAGAACCACAGAGATTAGAAAAAAAACAATGGCAATCGGGTTTTATATTAAGCATGGGGTAATTTGTAGCCCATAGCAGCTGTGATTATTTTAGTGATGACTTCTCTCTTTCAAAATAAGTAGACTTGGCACTTTGAGAGCATTACCTGAAGACAGGAATGTATCAGGAATTTCTTCCACAGCCATTCCTTTATCCCTTTTTATGACATTGAGTAAAAAGGCATCCTTTTCCTATTAACTGTAGGCTAGGGAGCAGAATCTGGATCCAGAAGGGCCACTGGCATGATCCTGTATAAACTTGTACACTTACCAGGTTGCCTTTTGCTGATCACTTTGCAAAATGGCCACTTGCCTTTCAACCTGGGTAGCTCAGGAAAAGTTTAAATGATCTCATTTCATCTTTCAGGCTGGTGAATGAAAATGAGGTCAAGCAGTGGAGGGATCAGGCAGAGAAGTTCCGGAAAGGTGAGTTCATCCTCTTTGCTTGCATAGGCAGAAACTGATCCCAATTAATTCACAGAGCAGTGAGCAGAAGAGCTGGGCACAACTTTTCTTTTTGCAGACATTTTGTGTCGTGGTGAACAGTTTATGTGTTTCACAGGATGGGGGTTCCTTCAGTCCTCACATGAAGTGCTTTTACAGTCTGACTGAAACTTAGGCATTGCTGTCTTGATCACTGAAGGTCATTGTCAAGACAGTCAGACTCTATTTTCTTTTTCTTGCTCTCATTATACATCCCTGCCTGAGCTGACAGAAGTGTCAGCTTTATTTCAGCATAACCTACATCTCCCCAGGGACTGTTCATTAGCTTTGTTTCATCAGTCCCACTTGTGTGTTCCCCCTAGACCATGCAGAGCTGATGAGCAGGCTAGAGAAGAAGGAGCGGGAATGTGAAACAAAGACCCAGGAGAAGGATGAAATGATGAAGACACTGAACAAAATGAAGGACAAGCTGCAGAAGGAATCCTTGGAGCTGCGCCAGACCCGAGACCAGATGAATGATCTGGTGGCTCAGCTTAATGAGTTCTCGGTATGAGACTGGGAGTCTTCCCCATCCTTGTTTAAAGGCTGCTAACTAGTGAATGATGAACAAAAGCATGTTATGGATGAAGCACATCTGTGGTCATAACAGAGAATACTTAGAAGCTGCTCAGCTTTTAGCTGAGACCAAAATCCCTGAGCTGGTGGTATAGAATAGTTCATGCATGGGCTGCTCCATTCCTTCTCCTCAGCCACCTTCCTTGCAGGAGCTGCTGAGGCATGTGTGTCCTCCTCAGCTGTAATTTTCACTGCTGAGTGGGATGGCCCTGGTTATTATTTCAGTGGAATGGAGAGAAACCTCCCTGATACAAAAGTATATAAGAAACAGGATTCCTATCATGCGGCAAGAGCATCTGAACTGTCTCAGAGTTCTGCAAAAGTGGCATTTGTCCCTCCTGTTTGGTGTTCCTTCTATCCCAGCAGTGTGTCTGAGCCACCAGAACACAGCCTTGAGAAGTCAAACACTGCAGAAGGCAGATTCATTCCCTCCTCCCCTCTCCTACTTTACATTACTGAGGCCTAATGACAGGTATTCAGTGTTTCAAACCCTTAGCTTTTAAACCCAGGAGTTCAAAAGTTCATAAGATTGAACTTTTCTCTTTTTTCATACATAAGGAGAAAATAATACATTTTGGCTTCTTTTACTAGCTTTCTGTTTTTCTGAGCCATTTATGGTTCCTTTTTCAAGCTCTTCTCCACTACTCCATGGGCTTGAAACTTTCCCTTAAATGAAAGCTGAGATTCCTCCCTTTATTGCATGGCTTTGAGTGCAGGAGGCTTTAAAGAAAACATCAAATATTTTGAGAGTCGTAATAAAATCACATCAGCTGGCAACATGGAGTTATTGTGCCTTTTAAACTGTTTGCTTTCTTTTTCTCTGTGTTTTTTTATTTTCCAGCAAGGGGGCAGCATTTCCTTCCCACCCCCACCACCCCCTCCTCCAGGTGGCCCATTAGCTTTGTCCTCTTCTCATATGTCTGAGAATTTGCCACCACTGCCACCTCCTCTGCCTTTCTCCAGCTGTCCCCCGCCTCCTGCTCCACCACCTCCGCCAGGAGGACCTCCTCCTCCACCAGGAGCACCACCTTTCTTCAGCATGGGGGTGCCACCCCCTTCAACAACCACCTTCAGCACCAGTGGCCCCAGTCTGAAGAAAAAATCTATCCCACAGCCTTCACATCCACTGAAATCCTTCAACTGGGCTAAGCTGAGTGAGGTAAGAAACTGCATTACTCAATTGATTTACTTTCTGAGTATACCCCAGTGCTGATTAATGCCATGAAATGCAAGTGGCATAGAAGCAAGTGGCCTTCTGTGGGCTGTGGTCAGTAGGAGTCATTAATTGTATTTAGGGAGTCTCCCCAGTTCTCCAGCAGTGCAGCACATCCCTTGTGATAGATTGAGCTGCATAGGTCTGGGCATGCAAATGATCTGGTCAAGCAAAGCTGTAGTGGGGATGGATACGTGAGAGCTGAACATCTCCAGGACTGGTGTGCTGGAGCTACCCTCACTTGTACACCAAGGAAAAGGGTGACCAGAGCCTTTTGCCAATGTGGGCAAAACATGGTGAGAGCCATCTGGAAAACTAGCCACCTCTACTCTGGCAGGAGCCATCACCAAGGAGAGAAAGGTGTCCTGATTCTCCTCGCTGTTTGTTCATGGCCATGAGGGAAGCTGCCTTTCTCCTTGAATGGTTATAACTCTGTCTGTAGGTGATAAAACTCCAGGTTGGCAAAAGAAAACCAAAACCCCAGAGGACTTGGATTCTTCCTGTTGCACTCATTTTTCTTCTGCCTTGGTTGGGTCTCCTTCACTTCTCTCTCCTCCTTCTCTCTCCTCCTTCTCTCTCTTTTTCCTTTCTTCTTTTCCCTCCTCTTCTCTTTAGGTCTTAATTTTTTTAACTGATTTAGAAAGAAAAAAAGTGTCTGTGTTGAGTTTGGATTTCTGCCTAGAAACCCAGGTTCTCTTTTAGACTGAAACTCACCCAGGGCCCAACTCCGGCATTTGGAATGAGTGTCCAGGGACCTCTGGAATGCCACAAGAATTCTCTCTCACCCTCTCCCCTTTTCTTTAAAATAAAGTGAAGTGAAATATTTGCTGCACCGTCTGTGCTTGTCTGTCAAGGCCACGTGGGGGGTGTGGGAGAGAATGTAAGGACGAGGATTTATTTTCCTTTGCAGAACATGGAACTTAGTGCTCTGAAGAAAAGAAATAATAGCTAATACATGTATATATATGAATTTATATGAAAAAGAGAGAGTCACAGGTGTTTCTGTTTAGTGTACAGTAACTGTAGGCTTATCCTGCCCTCTGGATAAGAGTGAAGGCAGCTGTGCTAATAAAATTGAAGACCTGGGTGGTGAGATGGCTAAAAGACACTATTTTGAGGATGGCAAAATAGTTGGGAAAAGGGGCATAAGAGGGTGAGGCCTTCATTTTGGAGTGTCTGCCAGTGTTGGTGTTTTGAGCCTGGTATGCTCTCTGCAAAAGGGCAGAGGTTGTGGTGTCAATACAGGTGTCTCGTGTTGTTACTTAGGTTGCACTTTGTTATAGAATTATTTAATTTCACTGACTGCTGGAAAAGCTGATATATTTTGGTCATCTTCCTCATTTATCCTAGATTTCCTGCTTCGGTACCTTTCCATTCACATGGATATGAATCTTCTGAGCACAAAGTCATGAGTAGGTTGGATGGGCTTTGTCACGTCTTTTGTTACCTTTGCTGCACTTCTGTTCAGGTGTTCTCCTGAACTGAGTTCTCAGAGTAGCCAGACTGGAATGAGTGAGGACTGAAAACAAGCACACTGTCTGGGAGCAGCACATCTTGAGTTTTTGAGCCTGAGAAACTGAGGCTTGGAAGTGTGCACAGTATTTTTGTGGTTTGTGGTAGGGTTTAACTTCTAGTTCACACAAAAACGTTTTGAGGAACAATACATGAAATACAGCAAGGTGAGGGAACACAGCATTGGAAACAGCTGTACATAAAGTTAGGGCTGCAAGTAGATATTCAAATATTCAGCTCTTAGTTATCTCTGCATACTGTTTAGATCACCCTTCTGTAAAGCAATTAGTACAGAGTCTCTCTCAGGAAATTTTTCAGCTAAGTGTGAAGGTGACTGAGGCAGCCCACATGTGAGGAAACACCTCTCTGTCCTTGCAGCCTGCCTCGAGGCAGTGAGGGAAAGCCAACAGAGGCCAACAGGAGTGTGGACAAGGCTGGCTGAGAGGGATTTGTCTGCAATATACTTTCTCAGTAGTGGAATCAAGGCTGTTCTCCAGGGCCATTCATGTGGCAGCTTTTTTTTCTGATGCTGACTTTGTCTTTGGAAGAAAAGAACTGAGCTCTTGGGTGTTGGGAGAAATATCAAATGTAGTCAGGCTCTTAGCAGTTGACAATAACAGATTGTCCACAGTTCCCATGGGCACCACAAAAAAAGGTTTGACTGGAAGGGATCTATGCTTCTAACAAGGAAACTCCAACAGCCCACTAATTTCCATTGAGAATTAAGGACTTTGTGCTAGTTTTGATGTAAGCTAATGACCAGTGGCAAAGACATTTAGATGCCTGCATGGTCTGAGTTCTGATGAAGCCCTTCCACACCACAGCTCCATTCATCCAGCACTGTAGCATTGTTTTTGAGTTCCATTCATACAGCACTACAGTAGTGCTGGTGCCAAGGATCTCTGTTTTTTAAGAAAAAGATATTGCAATATAACCACTGTAATATCCTGGAAGGATTCCGTTCTTTGTTTCTGGGCAGCAATGCTCTCTCACTCTGAGTTTTACACAATACCAAAGGTCAATCAGGGACCAAACATTTATGGTTAATCCAAGCAATGGACTGGTTTCAAGAAAATTGGAAGTGTGGACTAATAGTTACCTATTTGATAAATATAAACATTGATTTGAAGCTCTCAGAATAAATCAAGTCAGCCTTCAACTGGTCTGCTTCTTATCTCATGGCTGGAGAAGCAGCTTCCCATCAAGTGTCCTGGTAATGACTCTCATCAGTGAGAAGAGAGGCTTTCTTTAGCCAGCCCTAAATGGACCTGACTGAAATAGATTCATAAGAAAGGTATTTGTTCTACATTCCATATAGGAGTTTTTTAAAAAGCCCAAAACACACACACATAAAAACAAATCAAAACCACCAAACCCAAACTCCCAAAACAGTCAGTCACATAAACAGAAAATGTTCATTTTGACACTAATTTTTAAAAAAAATTTTCTATAATATTATTAATGATTCTGATTTCTGGAACTTTTTTCCTAAAAGCAGACTGAGGTTTATGGCATAAAATGATGAAGGACTGCTGCTAGAGATTCAAAGTTAATGAAAAGAGTTCTCCAAAATTTCATTGTGCAGCTACTCATAATAGCTGTGGTGGTGCCTAGGCCTACAATGAAATAAAAGAGCTGATTAATAAACAGGCAAAAAAATACAGCTTTTGCTTGAAGTGGATTTTTCTCACACTGAAGAAAGGATTTAATATTAAGAGAAAAGTTTGGAAAATGTGCTTTTTTCATATCACTTTTCAGATTCATAATAGAAATCTCAAAACTTTGAGTTGCTTTCACTGTTCTGGTTAATATTCTACAAATATTAACCTACTAATAAGCAGGATTGCCTGTTCCAGTATTCACAGAGCACTCATGGTTTGTCCGAACCTGCCGGTCAAACAAAAGTACTGTAGGTTTTCACTCATGCTGTGAAGTTACTGAGGCATGATGAACTTTAATGCCTTCCAGAATATCATTATTTATCTATCAGGGTAAATGAAATTATCCTTTAGGTGTAGCAGAGGACAGCTTGGTATGATTTGCAGTGCCATGAAACTGTTATTTTCTAATGCTGTTAGGTCTCTCAGCAAACTGGGATTCACGAGAAAGGTGGAATGATGCAACTGCTACAGTGAGTGAATTGTTAAATGCAACACACCAAAAACTCAGCTTGATGGAGCAAATGTCTTGTCAGTACTTTTTCTCATCATGAGATCTTTCCTGACCTGGTATGTGTGACTGTTCCATTAGAGGATGCTGGAAGTACAGTTCACAGGATTTGCTTCTCCAAGTGGGCCAAAATTTTCCAAAGCATGGGAACCACAGATCATGGAGGACTTGTAGAATGAATAAATGAATGAATAAATAAATAAATGACGATGGATAGAACAACATTACAGATAAAATGACTGTTCTTTTTTTTTTTTTAGTTTCTCTTTTTTTTCTTTCTAGGGCCAGAGAAGAAAAAAAAAAAAGAAAAGAAGGAATAAAAGATTTATTTTTAAGTTGTTATTTAGAGACCATAAATATTTTTATGGTGCTGAGGGAATCATTTATCACAGCAACCACATTATGCAAGTCTGTTTCTCTTAAAATACTCTGTCTTCTCTGGCTGATGACAAGAAACTATCAGCCAGTTAATCCATAACTGTGTAAACTGTGTATCAAGAGTTCAGCCCAGGAAGTTATCTGGCAACAACATGAAAATTTTCAAGGATGGAGCATATAGTACAAATAGAAGGGACAGGCCCATTGCAAAATGTTAAATTGTTTATACTTCTGCCTGCCTTGGTTTTTCTTTGACTGCATTAGCCCTAAAATTGGATTGCTTTCCTCAAAGTTCTGTTTGTGCACACCATTGCAATGTTTGCTGCTTTGGAATTTGTCTTTCTGCTACAAGTAGCATACAAACCATCCTGTACAGAACCAGATTCAACCAGGCTCTTAAAATGAATCTGAATTGAAGCTGGAATTATTTTCACTGGGTTGTTTTCCTGGGAAAGCAGGGGGAGAACTACTCTCTGCCGTCATTTTCTGAGTTCCAGACCTTCCTGTTTTGGCACCTTTGCAGTTCATTCAGACTAGACTGTTCTGTAGGACATTTTCACTGTTCTTGCCATTAGTGAGGAAACCTCACTCCCGTGAGATTTTTGCAGCTGGACAGGTAGATGGTCAAGGCTCGTGAGGAGCTGTCTTGAGTCACATCCACCCTCTACCAAATACAGCATACAGCTTTTTGGCATCCTCAGGGCTCTATCCCAGTGATGACTCTGAGGACTCCTGTCAAGAAATATTCTGCCATTTCAGTGGTTGATTGGACAGTCTGAAACAGTGAGGCTCTCCGAGAACTGCTCTGCTGTTCAAATACACCCCTCAGGATTTCTAATTCATGGTTTACAAAGCCAGCCTGGAAATTGAATGAGAATGATCACTCTGCCTGGATGCTTCTGGCTAAGATTGGCAGTGGAGTTCAGGGCTAGGATAAAAAGAAAATTAATTTTGTCTCCTATTGCTTTGGCTGCGATGAGCCTCTCAGACTTGTTTGCCGTGTTACAGTCACATGTTCTTCCTGCTATGGAAAGAAGAGCCATGCCGATTGCAAGGGGTGATACAGTGATACTGGTGAGCCTGCTCAGGGATGGGTGCTGCTCCCATCTAGGATATGCCCTCGCTGCAGACAGTAGCACTGCAGACACCCCTCCTTACCTTCAGGCACTCACAGGCTGCCTCTGGAGAAAGGGTGTTGGTTTTCCTCCACAGTGTCTGCCCTGCCAGGAATTTCCTCCAGAACACTTCACACTTTTATTTCCCCCTCATTTTATCCTCCTCCGTTTTTTTTTTTCCTTGCTCCTTGAGCCTTGTGGCTTAGCACATTTCCCTCATTCCTTTTGATGACTCTGAATGGGAAGTAGAGCCTGTTCCTAATTAGTTCTGATAATGAAGTGCTAACACACTTTGCTGTGTAGGTACAAGTCAGATTCTTCAGAGCTGGAAGCTGTGTGAGGGTTTCATTGCTATTGCTTGTGGTCCCTGGCTTTCTCTGCATCAGTGTTCTGCTGGCTCTTTATCTCCTGGGATTTGCTTAGGTCTTTTTATACAAGTTTTTTTGTCCATTTCTTTTTTTCTTTTTATCAGTATTTTCATTATTTTTGCAGTTAATAAGGTACAATAAATATACATGCAGTAAACTAAATGAACTAAGAATAGTGGTGTCAGTAGTGTGACGAGCACCCAAAGCTTGTCCCACACAACATGCACCTTAAGAGTCAGTAGGAAGGAGAAGTAGTTTGGTCTTTGTGTCCTCTGCCAGAAAGGATATCTGTCCTGAGAATGTCAGCACGACACCCAAGACCTTCACTTAGTTTAGGATGATTGCCAATTAGCTAATTTGTGTACTACAGGAGCCTGTTTGTTCTGGGTTTGATGGACAGCAAGTAGGAGTAGAAGTCTCTGCCTGTCTCCCTCCATGCTAATCATCTGCCAAACAGCTAGGATTCCTGGCATTCAGGATAATGTATCATCATGAGGGTTGTGAACATTTCCAGTTACTGTGAATGATGCTGTTTCATGGATCTGGGTATAGTTTGTGTCTATCTGGCTTGACAAAGACCTCATGTAGACAAGGGAGTTCATGTAATAGGAAACAATTAGACTTCAAAGACTCAAAAGCTTAGAAGTAAAATAAAATAATAATTTAAACCACTTTCACAGGCAGACATAATGAAAGCCACACACCCTTTAGGCTTTACAAAAGAACCTGGAAAAATTTGCAACAGGGAAGATGTGTCTGGGGTTTGTCATGCATCAGTGCTTTTCCTAAGCTTTTTCCTCCTAATGGTAACACTCCTCTCAGCATGACTACAATCGTTGTGTTAGACAGATGGCCACTCTTGAAAGGAAATATGCTGTGGGATCATGGATAATGCTTGAGATGTGGTCTGCTAGTCTTGGAATGTGCCTTTTCATTAGAGGCTTGCTATGATGAAAACTACAAAATAGTATTTTGAAACAAACAAGAAAACCCAAACAAACAAACAAACAAAAAAACAAACCAAAACCCCAAAATGAAACACTATTTTTTCTCCTCTGACTCTTGAAACAAAGTGTGTCCTCTAAAATGACAGCAGCAGTAGATAGCAATGTGACCAGTGAGTAGAAAAGAAAATTATTTATCCAAATGGGATTGGATGGTCGTAGCTAAATACTTTTGCTATCTAGTTAAAATATGTTCTTTCCTTTTAGGAGAGGATCCATGGCACAATCTGGAATGAGATTGATGATTTAAAGGCATTCAAGGTGCTGGATCTAGAAGATTTTGAAAAGATGTTCTCCGCATATCAGAGGCACCAGGTAGGAGTGAACTCTTCCATAACTTTTCTGTCTTGAATTTCTGGAGGAGAAGTGAATACACAACAGTGGTCTGAGCCCTTGGCCACCTGCAGTCAGGCTGCATCACTTGATGCTCTGCCGCTGTTTAGAAAATCTGAAGATCAAAAGAAGTTGGGATGCCACACGGGGCAGGGTCTAAACTTCTGGTATGGACATACTTCATACTCATGGGCAGCTCTCAGCACCTACCAACAGGTAATGCTTTAGTTAATGTCACTGGCCACTGACTTCCAAAAGCTGCGGAGCTTTACATTTATATTTGCATGTCAAACTTCCTGTTTCTCCCATCCATCCAGAGAAAAAAGGCTATACTTCCCTGAGTACTGAGCAAGGTGACTGTATTAGCTGTCTTTCATTTTGTCTGTTTTTTCTTAAACAGCCAGCTGCCTGAAGTGGTTAGGTGACAGAAATGGTCTGAATTACAGATTGTAGAACAAACAGCATAGTTTAAAAGTGGCCATTTATTAGAATGTCTTTTTTCCCTCCTCTTTTTCTTGGAAAACAAGTCACTTTCTATCTGTCTATCTCCAGTGAATGAGATTTGGCAGCAGATGGATTGTACTTTCGCTCCTTGAACTCCCCCAGCTTTCCTTTGCTTTTGGACTATTTTCAATAATTTGTATGCTGCAGAACTGGATCATTACTCTGAAGTTTTAGGAAAAGACACAGACCCAACTGCCATAAACAACCTTTCTGATTATTCCTTACAGTGATGATAACTACTTCATTAACTGACTCAGTACCTTAAAATTAACAATCCAACTCCTTGTCTTTGGATTTTCCATCTTCTCCTTTCTCTCTTTTACTTTTCTATCTGATCCAATAAACATAATGAATAACTCTTCTTATTTATGAGCTCACAGCCATATGGATAAGCTGTGAAGAATGTGATGTTAACTGTTGCATGGTGAGATTTCATATCTCATTCTGCTTCTGCAAATAGCTGATGCTGTTTCAGCGGGTCCCTTTCTCTTTCTGTAAATCACATTCCTTGAAAGAAGATCTTAGCTCCCAGAAGGGAAGAAAGGCACACAACACTTCAGTGCTGTTAAGAGATTGGATTTAGACCCTGTCCCAAGAGCTTCCATTCCAATGTTTCAGGTGCGAACCTTGCAGCTTCCTCACTAGAAATGGCCTTGCAAAACCTTGCTTCCTTTTGTCCCCAAAAACCAAAGCCAAAGCTGTCCTGGTCTCAGTTAGAATCATAATATTTATGACTATGTTACCAGTCACTGCAAGGCAGCCTGAGCTATTCAGCCATAAACTAACCTGACCCTTACCCCTGCTCCGTGGGTCCCTGAGCAGTACTCTTCCATCCTCATTAAACACGCTTTATGACAGTGGCTCCAGACACTAGAGTAACACTTATGTAAGCTTCTTGTATTTTTGTGCAGTTAGACGTCTTGCTGCCCTTACAGCTTTTGTTGAGGTTTTTACATTATTTTGGTGGGGATTTTCTTTTCTCCTTAAATATTTTGTTGTTTTTACTTTACAAGATACTTCTTCCTATTTCATCCATATTTGCTTCAATGTGAACTGGATTCCAATCAACAAGTCCTCATCAATTTTCTTTTCTTTTTTTTTTTTTTAAGACCAGGCAACCAAAATTGCTTTTGAATTAAAAATTTATGAGAATTTTTTCAGTTCACATTTTGTCTTTTTTCCTTTTACTTTCGGAAGTGTTCCACTCTGACCAAGTATGCGTTTACTCTGGGTTTGTGACTTTTAAACTTCATCCTTGTAAAGAAAATGTCTGTAAAGAAAAATGTCAATGAAAAGCCCTGCTCTTTTGCATCTGAAATGTTGAATAAGTAGAGATAAAGACTTTTCTTTCTTTGCTGTTATTAACGTGACCTTCATGTTTTTTCCAGTTTCATTTACATTAAACAGTTTTTCTATTTTCTAATTTTGTTAATGACAGAGGGTCTCTTCTCCTCTCTCAAGCCCAGTGTGTCCTTTTTGGTGACTAAGAGGGAAAGCAAAACTGTCCAGTGTACAGAATGCTGGACCAAGTATTCTTAGAAGGTCTTTTGACCTTGCCCTAATCTTACTGTGTAATATTGACCTTTTGATTCAGTATAGCTGGTGTTTTCCTGGAATAATGAGTAAGTCATGAAATAGTTGGAGTCTGTCTTCCAGAAGTGCTGTACTGCCTCTTTGGAGGTTACCGAGTGCTTTCAAAATGCTTGGCTACAAGTTGTTAAAGGGTATAACATGCCATTGAAACAAGTTGTTGCTTGTTATGCTTGTTAATACCCACAAACTGTGCCTGTGCATCAGGAGAGGAGAACTGACCCTCAAGTTATAACCTTGGCAGTTCTTTCAGTAAGGCTCTGGACTGGATTTGTAAAGGTATTTAAGCATTATCCTAGTTAATATTTAAAGACCTAAAAGATTTATGTTTTGGAGACCAAATTTATTATTTTCATAAAAGACCTAGGGCTCTTAGTACCATGACATCTGCTGATTTAAAATATGCAAAAAATGCTGAAATACCTTTGAACCATCTGGGCCAGTATTACTTGCTAAGCATTATATGCTCTTAGAAAACAGTGTGTGTCTAAATTCAGCTGCCTTGTTAAACTTGGTACCTTTCTCTGTGCTAATTTTTGGCATGTTTCCTTCTTCGTTATTTGTGACTGCTGCCTGCATAGGACCTGCTAACTAACCCCTCCTCCTGTAAGCAGGTGAGTATCATTGTCTGCTTCCTGATCCTCTTGCCATGTGTGTGAAGGTGAAGTCCTGGACCATGCCATTGTGGGGTCACTGCTCATGCTACTCTTTCATATGCTCTTGCACTCTGCTTTCTCAGTGGGGAAGGTGGTACAGATAATTCTTTTAGCTATATTATCTCTGTGATAGGAGGTAGTTCTTGTTCTTTCACTTGCTTATGTCTCACTGCTGGTGTCTGTAGTCCCTTTTTTATGATCCTGAAGAAAAAAGACCAGGGACAAAGAAAAATGCCAGTGTGAACTCTTCCTTAACCAAAGTAATACTCTCTTGAGAGGAGACCAAAAGGGTCTGTCAGGGAGCCTTTTCTCCCACTCTTCCTATTTCTGTTCTGTCTGCTTTGGACAGTACTGAAGTCTTCAGATGCACTTAGTAGCCACAGACATTCTGATTAAGGAAATATTTCTTTGCATAGAACTGGGCACTTTGGCAGAAGGATTTGTGCCATCTGAGGGGCAGAAGAGTTCCAAATGGACAGCTGAAACCCTCAGAAAATTCAGCAAAGGATTAAAATGTTTTTTAGGTAGAGATAATGGGTTATGCACGTCTTTAAACTGGCTACGTCTCAAGCAAAATTCATGGCAAGAGTTTTGGTAAGAGTGATGCTATCAGGAAAGGATTGATCAGATATGATTGTATGATCTCTGGTGGTTTCAGAAAAAATTAGTTCTCACCATGAGTGCTCAGGGAGGTGTATTTGGGAAGTCTAGTCACAACTTTTGCCACATGGGGGAGGCTAACATGGCAGCATATCAAAACAAGTCAATGTGGTAGACAGAGCTCTCTGAAGTATTGATAATTGCCAGAAGCTAGGGTCCTGCCATGGTAGGAGTCCTCAGCTAACCAAAATCAATTTGTATTTGAAGCAAGGCACTAATGTGATGAACACATTCCATATGTATAGTCATTTCAACTCTGAAATTTTAGCTGAGTTTTGAATTTGCAAGTAAAATATCAAATCTGAAATACTCTTTGAAGCACATAACATAGTGTTATCCCAGATGAGAAGTCAGGAAAGGATGATGGCATAAAACTTAGTCATCTTGACTGTCAGGTTGACACCAGCTCCAAGTGTTCTTGCCTTCAGGGCTTGGGCTCTCTCACAAAAACTAATTGCCACTGCCCCCTTGCTCCTCTTTTTCTGTGTCTGAGAAAATATGGATAGTCCATATGCAATCTGTTTTCCTTGAATTAAACTTGGAATCTGGCTTTGGTAAAACCTGAGGCTTCATCTGCTTTTGCTTACGCATGACTCCAAGTAGCTATAAATACCTCTCTCCTCAATATGAGTTGAAGAGGATATATTTTTAGCTGAGTCTAGCCCTTATGACCAAGAAGTGGGCCATGTCTGAATAGTTCAAGTTATTCGTCTGTCTTGAACCCTGTGGGTTGGGGAATTGGAAATGGCATGGACACTATTATATCAATTCCTGTTGGATGGCTTTAAAGAAAGCTGGCTAAACCCCTGCCTCACATACATAGCTAGAGACTGAAACTTTTTTTCCCTTGGGATGAATGCTTGTCACTATCCAAGTGTCCTTGTCTGCACCTGGACAAATATTAGCTAGTGAGGAACAGTGAAGCTTTTAAACCAAGAGCACAGACCAGCAAGTAGCTTTCTTCCTTTCAACAGCTGCCCATCTCCATATTCCCCTGTCTTCCTCCCCACAAACTGAGAAAACTTGGAAATCTCTGCATGCCAGATCATACTGGGGGCACTCCTCTTGTTGGTATTGTTAGATATTCTCTCAGAAATAGTAAACTTACCCAAAGCCAATTTTGCCTTTTTAGGAAACATTATTTAATTTATTGAGTAATGTTGCAATTTTATTTCTGCCAAGCTAGATGCTTTGGGCACATCTGAAAGAATTTACTAAGTGCATGTCTTCAGCTGGTGCATTGTACCTGTTTAAAAATGACACTTTCTACTGGTGGCGGCTCACTGCAACACTTCTGGATGTGGTGCATGAGTCCTTTGTATATCCAGGAGCAACACAGATTTGTGGTAGCTGACTGTAACAATAACTGAAATGACAACTAGCAGTATGAACTTATGATTTACACTGAACTCTCAAATGCTTGGGTATCAAAATCTCTTTAGAGATTAGTCATGCTGATTAAGTAAGCCTTGAGTTGTAGAACCTTGAGTCCTGAGAGTAAATTTTGGGAAGCACCCATTCTGTGTGCTTGCCATGATCTGACATGTTTCCCTGAGCGTCTGCTATTGGCCACTCCCAGGGTCAGGATGCTGGGATAGATGGACCTTGTGATCTGATTCAGCATACTTGCTGTTATATGCTAAAAAAGAAGTCATGTTGCTTATTCGATGGATGCATTCAAAGCTATATTATACTGGTAAATCAAAATCTCAAGGTCTGACAATATGGATATGTCACAAAAAGGTATTTCATAAATGGTTCCTGCAGCAGTTAGCTGGGAAAATAAAAACTTGATGGTCAGACTGAGTTTGTAAATATTTTATCTCTGTGTGCTATGACAAATGTTCTGGACTGGATTTTCAAGTGTTTTTCAGGTGATGAGTATGGCAATGGGGTTATACAGACAACTTTGCAAAAGGGTGATTTCTGTATGATTACATGTATTAATTAGTTTTTAAAAAGAAGAGATAGTTTAAATGTAGATTTTTACCATTTAGCAAGATATATTTAGTAAGATAAATGCCATTGTGCGCTACTGTTTGCATCACTCACATAATATGGTTTGGTTAAGTCCAATGGCAGCCATAAGACATAACAGAGGGGGTTTTATTGCTTGTGCTGCAGCCTTTCAAGAATGCTGTGTAACCCCTAGAGGAAGCATCTGCTGAAGGATATGCTGTGACACGAGTGAGCTTCCTCATAGTGTGCCTGATTGTCCTATCATGCCCATTTTTCACGTTAACATAATGTAAATGTTGGTAGAGTGAGTCCAATAGGTCAGAATCAGGTCCAGTATTTGGGATCAAAGATGAGCTTACAGATGTTAATGAATGATTTCTGTTTGTCCAGTAACACAGGATCTACACCCACGCTTTCTGCCTTTGTCTCCTTTTGTTATCATGTGGGTGGATTTTTCCAGATTGGGGTGGGTTTGTTCATTACACTGAGCTAAGTCTATCAGTCTTGAGTGAGCAACATAATACTGATTGTTTTCCCTCCCTTTTGAAATACATGCAGAAAGAGATGGGCTCAACAGAAGACCTCTACCTCTCCACACGAAAGGTGAAAGAGCTCTCTGTGATTGATGGCCGGAGGGCCCAGAATTGTGTCATTCTGCTTTCCAAGTAAGTGTGCTAAGCCTTAGCTCACAGGGTGTGCCATGATCAATGCAGAGGCAAGAGGAGATGAAATTAAACAAATGGATGTGTTTCTTTTCCCTGCTAGACCTGCTGTTTAATACCTGCAGAGCCTCAGATAAACCTCTCTTACGGTGTCATAAAAGCACGTTTCTCATACATGTTACCTCACTTAATAAAAATACCCATACACACATTTTGTGTGTCAAACAGGTGGGCATCAGCTTCTATCAGAAGACTCATCATCAGAAAGTGATCAGTACTCATTGATAGATGAAAGCAGCTCTTTGGCAGTGCTTGCACTTCACTCTAAGTAATGTGTCCCCCATGTTCTCTTTCTGTCAATTGTCTCTGTTCTGTGTGTTTCTTTCTAAATATTGCCCTGACCATCTCGCTGGAACACAGCAGAGCTGAGTGTGATGCTAATTTTGGACTTGTGGTGAGAACAGTGGCAAACACTGGCATTCATATTCAAGACCTGAGATGAGCTCAGCTGGTTAGAGCATGGTGCTAATAACATCAAGGTTGTGGTTAAAATGCCTGTATGGGCCATTTACTAAAGAGTTGGACTCAACAATCCTTGTGGGTCCCTTCCAAATCAGAACATTCTGTGAAGAATTAAGTCTTCTATTTGTAAATTATGTTTTTGAAGCCAAGAGTTGCCTCTGTGTATTCCTGTAATGACTAATGCATTCAAATGCAGTGACATCAGGACCCTCTATTTTATCATGCCTTTCTACCAACATGAGTGCTGGGTTTGAGGTCTGTCACTATCAGATTTGTGCAGATGCTGATCAAACTGAGAAAGTTGCCTTTCCTACCAGAGGAGGGACAGCAAGTCTGGAGACAAAACCTGACAAAACTGTGGCAGTACTGAGCAGCAAATGTGTCTCATTGGGCAGTAGAAAATATGGGTTCATATGGATGGGAGGCTTGTGTGCTCTAGCAAGCTGATAGTTAAAGCAAGGTTGCAGCCAGACCACCAGGAATGGAGTGAGTTCTTTCCCTTGCTTAGTGAAACCTGTGGAGGCTTTCATTATGCTACTTATGTGGCATTAACCTGCATGTCAGCAGGACCCCTACCATCCAAACCTTCCCTGAGGAAAGGCTTACATTTCTCTCTCTGCAGCAGTTGCCAACACATGTCTATGCTGGTGTTGGCAGCTGGCTGAGGCTGGGGCAGAGGCATGGGGAGGCATAAGGGCACCAGGATTTTCATGCTGTTTGATGGACCTACTGAATTGTGTCTGGAGTTCAGATTAACTCTGTAAGCAGGTGGAACATTTCCTGGAAGTGGTAACATCATGTCTTCAGTTGGCTGGGCTAAGGAGGATCCAGGAAGGTGGTCCATGACTTGGTATGGCACTAGATATTTATTTGTAAAAATCTTCTGTCTCCAAAACAAAAGTAATCTGGACAGCAGCAATGCATGTTTTTTAACATTCACCTCCTCTGGTGTACAAGTCTGGGCAATCTTACCTGAGAAGAATCCTCTCCATACAGAAAGAGAGAGGGGACAGTTTCTGTGTTTTGTCTTTTTGCTGCCTCCAGCAGCAAGGTCATTGAAGCATGAACCTTGCACTTCAAGATACATGGCATGTGTTCACTCCACGTCTGCCATGAAGTTAGTGCAACTTGAACTGCTAGTCTGGACTCAAACCAGAGGTGAAAGTTGTGTTTTGTGACTGTCAGCTTCTTCATTAGGAAATATCTTGCTCTTATTGTTAGCATGTCTAACATTGAGGAAAGATATTTGGAGATGGCAGTGTCCCTATGGAGCCTGCAAGTTTGCACTGTGCTCTGTTAACTTTGCTGCTGTGGTATTGGAAACATTGCCTGCCAGGGCTATCCCACTGGCTTAGATAATATAATGTTTGTAACAGATAGTGTTACACCCAGAATATCAGAAATATTTTTCAGGTTGGCCCAGGATTGGTATTCCTCCCCAAACTTCCCTTTTAAATGCAACCAGAAAAGCAAAAATCTTTGGGAACTGAAATAGCACCTTTACATTCTTGCCTCTTTTTTTTTGCAGTTTGCTGTTATATGGTTCTGATATTAAAGACAGGAATTGGGAGGAATGGCTGCAGACAATAGTTAAAAGGGCTTTATAACCCCTTTGCAGGTTTTTTCATTATCCCACATCTTCTTCCTTGAGGTTAGACCCTGAAGAAGAGAGACTCCCAGCAAAATCATCTGTGCACTGCACTGCACTGCTGCCATGCACTTGCTGCTCCTGCAGCACAGCTCATACATGTGCATGGGGTTGTGCACTCACATGCAGTGAGAGGGGGTTTAAAACTGGGGACAAACAAAAGGAGTTTCTGCAACCCGGAGCTGCAGCCCCAGATTTCAGGTTGCCACAGTATCTGCCAACAGCTGTTTCCAATTGACTCGTACTGTGCATATATCCCTGTAGTTTATTCCCCCTTTGTTTACACTAAACCATCATGTCCTTTAAAGTAAAATAGCTGCATGGGTTGGGTTTTCTTTCCCTCCCCTACTCAAATGTTTTTGTTTTACTAACACTGTGTTAGAAGGGGTCAGGCAGAGCTCATATTTCATATGGTCCAACAGGCCAAAACCTATTAAGAGTGAGAAATAGATGTCTCTTGCTTTCTTTTGCAGAGAGACTACCACATGGTAGGCTGAAAAAAGATGAAAATGGAATTGCTAGTTGATTTTTGCTGACATCTAACGAATTCATAAACCTTCCTCCCCAGTCTCATCTTTACTTCCAAAAAGATATTTCTTTCAACTACTCGGTAGTAGCATCTTTCAGTTTTCCTGCAGAGAAAGGATTAAATTGTCCCTGTTTAATAGAGTCTGATGGATCTAAAACAAAGCTCTGTTCCTTAGGCCATCTTCAAAGGCTTAAAAAGCATAAGATGAGTTTCTCTCACAGTACTTCTAGTAGGCCATAGTTCAACCAGAGCATGGAACCATCTGTTTGTAGTCAGTTCAGGCAGCCACCAGCTTCAAATTTAGCTTTCTTAATGGTGTTTCAAACATATAGTTACTTTTGTCACACTGGAAATCTGCTATTTCTCATGAATTTCCTGATGTCTTCAGTTTCCTCCAGGCTGGAGTTTTGTTGACAGACTTGTGTGGTCTGGAAGAGTCATCCCAGATCCCTA
Source organism: Geospiza fortis (assembly GCF_000277835.1). Lineage (NCBI taxonomy): Eukaryota > Metazoa > Chordata > Aves > Passeriformes > Thraupidae > Geospiza > Geospiza fortis. The sequence continues at coordinate 11,284,581 of NW_005054299.1, read as the reverse complement.
TGTTTCCTTGCTTTCACCTGGCAGCTGGAAATTTCTCTGACCTCTCTCACCACTATGGCTTCTCCCTGCCTCCATTACTTAAGTACTTGATAATATTTTTGCTGCTCTGTTTTTGTAGTGTCATTTCTTTAAATGTTCCTGAAGAACATGCCCAAGATATGTACTGTTCACTGTCTTGCGCTGTGAAATGCTCTGGAGAGACTGAGTTCTTTGAGACATCTTGCTTGGAAGAAGGCTGAACGTATACTTCCGGAACTTCTTTGTGCACATTATTTTACATAATGTCCAGTGAAATAATTATGGCAGTGTTCTTCTGAATAATGTGATGAGTTTGTTATTTCTGTAGCTCAGTGAGTCAGCAGTAACCTTCCCAAGAAGCTGGAGACAGTAGGCATGCTAGCAAAATGTCATAAGACCAGTAGTAGCAGAAGGCAGAATCTGACTACACAAGAATAGTTTTAAATGTGAATGTGACATTAGACAGGTACTAGCAGGCAGGTTTATCAAATGTTTGTGGCTTTGTGAATTCAAACATCAGTAAGGGAGAAGAAAAAAGGCTTGGGCAGAATTTCCAATGAGAATACAAAAGAGATAAACTATTTTTCTCACATCACTGTACCTCCTCAGTGCTCTTAAACTCTTTCAGTTGAGACATTAAGGGGACGAACTATTCAGCCAATGTCACTGTCTGTGTACCAGCTTTGCACTGCCCCAGTCCCAGTGCCTTTCTGCCATGTGACAATTCAGTGTTCACCCTTGTTTTAAGGTAGATTTGAAGCAGTATGATATTCTGGGGTACAGATCATATATTGATAAAGAAAAAGTTGATTGGACTCAGCATTCCTGTTCCTTAGTGTGCTGTATTGAAAAACACTGGGCGCTAACCAGTGCCTGCTGGGTTCCTGGAGAGACTTTTTGGGTTTAAATAAAGGTCCACAATAAATGGCTTTACCTGCTATGCTGAGTATGATACTCCACAGCAAACTGAACTCGTTAGTCAGTGCCTACATCTCCTGAGATCACAACTAGGAACCTGAAGGTAGGGTTGTGATAAAACATGAACCACTGCTTCATCAATATCTCATGGTAATTTGGGGATTTCCATATTTAGTTCTGCTTTACTCTTCTTGGCTCAGAAGATAGTCATCCCCAGATCTTTCTTGGAAGGTAATTGAGAGTATTTGAATGCAAAGTTGCTTGGTTACTCGTGAGCTTTTGCTGAAGGAGAACAAGAAAAGAAAAGCCAGTTTCTTTCTGTACTTGCCAGAATACTTTCACAGTGATGTTCTGAAAAGGCACTGGTGGATTTTTTTTTCTCAGCATGTTGATATAATGGTGTAAGATGTACCTGGTAAAATGTACCAGCTGTTGTCCCACAAAAGATAAAGCACTGTTGTCTTCACTAATGAGATGAGTGGGCAACTGGGATAAGAGGACGTGGGAAGAATGGCTGCATCTTTCTGTCTTCTGGCTGAATGTGTATTTAGACCAGCCTGCCTCCTGAATGCTGCTGCTGAGAGGAGGCCTATACAGGGTAGTGACAATCAGTATTCCCAAAACGCAGATATTGAAAAGCCTGCACTCTAGGAGCTGTACAGAGCCTTAGGAGAGCTCAGGAGTTAGAGACGGCTTCTGTCTCAGTCACAAAGTTTGGGAATTAATTAACTAGTAGCTTGTATGAAATGACTTTGTGGAGATGGAGTATTCTGCAGTCACTAAAGCTAAGATTTGTGTGAGCTGTACAAACTGGCCTTAGGACATAGCTAAGTATCAATCAGTGCCTGTCACTGTCACAGCTACTGCTACTGGCATCTGTTGGGAGCATCGTAGTTCAGTAGGAGGTATAAAATGTCCTTGATACATGATAATCAGTCCTCTTCTCCAAGGTAAAAGGAACAGTGGGTCTGTGATCCCTGTGGTATGGGAACTTAACATAGCTGAGAAAAATCTTCATTTCTCTGTTAATGGGAAAGTATGCTTCCTTCTCAAAAGCTAGGAAAGATCCAAGGAACAAGCCCATGATGTAACTCACTTTTTCCTTGGAGGGGGAGATGGTTAATGAGTGACAAGCATTTTGCTTTGATTCATGGGAGGGAGAAAGAGAGGGGGGAGGTTACTGTGAGTTAAATCAATGGGTATATTTAAGGAAAAAAAATGAGCAAGCCCTGAGTGTCTGTAAGGGAAGTTGATGTAAAACTGCAACATGTCTCCCAGGCATGTTCCGAGTCAGGCTGCCAGCGTTCTCCAAGAGGACGAAACAATAAACCACTTGATGTCTGCAAGTGAAGCTGGTGTTAAATCAGTCGAGGTGTCCTGGGGAGATTAGTGATGAATTACTCTGCAGAGTCAATAGAGATTATTTATGACGCCGGAGGGGATAGAGGGAGGCAGGCTAAGTACCATATCAGAAGTTATTTGGTACTTGTTGAGCTTTAACATTGCTTGAAGATGACACAAGCAGTTGAACTTCCATATACTGCCACCAGATGTATGGGTGAGGGAAGAAGGAGGGAGTATTCTCAGTAAAGATCCTTTTCCTTCCTCATCTGGCCAGTGTCAGGCTCCTGTTGAACAAAAACAGGCAGTATCTCTGCTATGAGTGAATGTGCTGCAGCTGAGCAAAGGGACACTGTATTTTGTTCTGGTCACATTTACTTCCTGTGTCGTGATTCCAGGATACGTGATTTCAAGAAGTGTAAGGCAGAGGGAATACAGCTTGAATTGTATGCTGTTCCAAATTGAGTTACCTCCAGCAGCTGGAGGAACAGTGCCTGGATCTGCAAAGCTTGTAAGAAAGTCATTGCAGCTTTCCAATAGATACCAAAATGTAATTTCTTAGTGTAAATTTTTGGGCTATAATTCAATTTTAATTTTGCTCTCTCATATGAGTTTTAGGCTCTGAGGGATGCCACTTTTCAGTTTTAAATGGAAAGATTTTACGCATCTGCTTTAGATTCTTCTTTAATCAGTTCACCTGCTTCTGTTTAAAAGCAGCACATCTGTTTCACATTACTGCTGGCCATCTTTAAGATCTGCTACATGGCTGGGCATGAGTTTTGAAAATACAAGAAGAATCACTTGATTAACAATTCTTTGGCTGCTTATTCAGACAGTTCATAAATGGGAAGATCTGTGTTTTGTGTCATTGTTGCTTTTGAAAGGTATCCTGTCCCAGAAGAAGAACAAACCCATTTTGGAAGAGTAAGATTGTTCTGCTGTAAATCCTGCTGTACTAGTAATTAGATTGGTAATAATCTAGGATGCACACCTGCAGGCACTATGACCCTGTTGCAGTCCTGTAAATGACCAAATTAAACTGCTTCTCAGCAGGGGACTGGCAAGCTTTCTGCTTTTCTCTGCTGTGGGCTAAACCATTCAAACCAGATGTTTGCCTGCTGATGGCTGGCAAGGCACAGAATCATCCAAGAAATCAAAGTGTTTGTATAACTCTCTCTCCTTGGGGCTCTCAATTATTTTTGAACAGAAGATGTTTTCAAGTGTATTTAATGCTGATGAATGGCAGCAAACAGAGGAGCTTGGAATCCTTGGGCTTCTGGACAGAACAGCAAGATCAGTGGTAATATATGCAACACCATTGTGTTGCTGTACCTCAGACCTGTTTATTTGGTCCTATTTACTGCATCCCCAAACACAGACAGAGGTGCTTCCACTATGTAATGGGTGGTCAGTGAGTAATTGCTTGAGTTACTTGCATGGAAAACACATGAAAACGCACCCTTATTCTTTGTAAACTCTGTGAAAGTAGCAACAAAACCCCTCCACCCTGCTGTTAATGGGTTGCTTTATTTCATTCCCTCTCACAGACTGTGTGGCTGTATTACAAATTAAGTCTAATCTGCAGACTGCAGCTTCTGAAAAATGCAAAGGTGCTCTCTAAAGGAAAAATAATCAACAAAATGTAGCACTTTAAAAACTTCAGGCACTGAATTGTTAGGGCATGTGTGTATGTATCTCCTAGAGACCATGCCCACAGCCACCAGTTTTAGCCCTTCTCTGGTCACAGTGTTTGATCAGTTCAGAGTCACATAGCCATGGACTTTACAATTCACTATTTAAGCCAAAAGTGAATTGGCTTAAATAGTGAATTGTAAAGTCCACTTTCTGATTGAGGCTGTAGAGTTTTGTGCAGAACCTCATGTACTGAAGTCTGTTTTTTTCATCCAGTGTCAAACTAATAACCTGAAGTAAAAAGTTTCCAACCTTTCCATTGTAAAACTGTTAATCCTTATATCTCATCTGGCCTAATTATGAAGCTTTTCTGGATATTCAGTTCTTTATCTTGCTTAGCTGGTGTCAGTTTTCCCTCCTTGTGGAAAGATTACATGATGACCACCTTGGAACACAATAAGAGAAATTAGTTCAGAGATTTCTTGTAAATCTTTCTTTGAAATCTTGTAATGCTTACAAGATTTCAAATGTCTGTTGATTCATATTTTAGTTTCCAGCTGTTGGTTATATTGGGCAATATTAAAATATTTTAAGTGCCTTATATTTAGTAATATTTCCTGTCTGTAAAAAAAAAGCTTTTTCTTTTGCTTTTACCATATTTTTCCAAAAATGTGATTCTATCCAATGCCAGTGGCAATATGAAATTTCATCATGGAAGTTCTTAGCACTGAAGACTAAAAGATTTTGCTTCATGCATCAGCCTATCTCTTATTTGTATTTGCATTTTCTCTTTCTACTATTAATTATATTGATAGTAGAAAGTCCATGGAGACTGTAGACTTCACTCTTCAAATATTTTTTTTTTCATTCTGCTGTTTTAGTCCCAAAATTGAGATTTTCTTGTGGATAGCTTTTCCTTTATGGTTCACTATTTCACATTCTCCTGAAATGACTGAATATCATGGGTTGGGGTTGGTGCATTTCTTTGTTGACATCTGCTCTGAGAATGACCAAGTTCATTTCAGGTATCCATCAAGCAACATCTTGGTAATGACAAATTTTGACTCCTCCTGATCTGTCCTGGATTTCAAGTGGAGACCTTGAGACTTCTTTTCCTTGCTGATTCTGTGTTCAGTTGTAGCTGGTGGCTCCTACTCATTGTACACAGATTGACAGGAGTAGGTGGTAAGGAGAGTGTGATCTTAGTACCTCAGATAACATTAAAAAGCTCTTGTTTTCAGAGCTTGTTTCATGATATGAAACATGGTTTTGCAGATGCTGTCTGTTCCTATGTCATCTGTCATTGCTGACAGAGTGAATTTACCTGGCACAAGCAGTTTTCTTGCAAGAAAACTCTTTCTCAGTAAGGGAGTTTTCAGTCCCATTATTTGTTACTCTGGGAGATGCTTTAATATTCACAAGTCAGGATGTTACATGAGCTCACAGTCAGAAGTCACATGGACATAAAGGATTTTACTATAGCAAAAGAACTTAATAAGGGAAGTGTCTGGTATGGGGGAGCTTGGAAGTACTTTTGAGCTATGAGGACTTGATTGTTATTAATCACCGTCTGATTTTTGATGTGTGTTTGATTAGCTGAAGAGGATAAAAATATATTATCCATGAAACCTCTGTGTTTAGAACTGATTTATTCCTCTTACTGAATATTCTAGAATAGCGATGTCAGAGTAGCGCTTGCTGTGGTTGCTTCATGCCTGTTTAGTGCAGTGTTTCAGGCTTCCTACTTTCTGAATTGTCAGTCACTTAAGCTTCTCACTAACGGCACAATGCTGATATTTTTGAAAGGTTGAAGCTGTCTAATGAAGAAATCAGACAAGCCATCTTGAAGATGGATGAACAGGAAGACCTAGCAAAAGATATGCTTGAGCAGGTGAGAAAGATTAAAGTTGGGTATAACTTATTTTTAGGTCCTTCACTGCCTTTTCTCAAGTGGATGTGTGTACTGGCACTGCTGTTTTTCTGCCGATGAGAACTTGGCTCTGTCATGTCAGTGGAGCTGCACAGGAGAGCATGAGAAAAGTGTTTTTCCCAGTGTTGTTGTGTATGCCTCTGTCATGTAACCGTTTCTCTTCTTGGTGCAAAGTTTGCATGATTACAGGTGGTATGAGGTTTCTTTTTATGTCCTCTCTTTTCCATAATTTTCCCCATCTCTACTTTTTCCTGCTGATTATTTATTGTTGCTGTTGTTTTCCTTTTCTCTTTTCCTTTTCTTCATCTCCCTTCTTTACCTGCCTTTTCTATTGGGAAGTGTCAGGATCCAGGCCATGTAGGTCAATGATTAGAGCCAGGACTAGAAGGGATCTTACAGGAACATTAGAAGGGGAGCCAGGGACTTCCATCCAGAGCACCTGGTTGACTGTATAACTTGTGAGGAAAAACCCCCCACAATTACACCACCATTGCCCAAATTCCATTTATAGAAGGTGACAGATGATTCTTTGACCAAAGAGACATGTGATAAAGTTCCTTAGGAGTGTGCAAAACATTATAATTATGAACTGTCTCATAAATGTGATTCCTTCTTTCTGGGCAGTCACAGTGTTTAATCATACACAAAAAGTTTTTCCATTTTGGAAAATTTATAGCCTCCTTGTCGTGTTATCTGAATGACCACAGCTGCTCCAGAAGTCACTGCAAGTTCCTGATGCTCCACACCTTTGAATATCACATATTTGCAGAGTGCAATAAAGTACTAACAAGCGGTAAAAGGCAGAGTGCTTCATATGCCCTGTGGCTGGGTTTTGTGGGTGTGAGCTGAGGCTGTGTGCAGGGCAGTGTTTGTAACCATACTGAAGCATAGCTACCACCAGATCTGTCAAAAGTCTGTCCAAGTATGAGCTTTTAAGGTCAGTATATGAATAGCAGCCAGTGTCAGACACATATCCAGTTGTTTGGTTATTGTTTATTGTTTCAGCAGTGTAGGGCATACCCAAGAGAGATAGATGAGGCTTTGTGTGTACGATAGGCACGATGGGTACTTCACTCTGTTTGAGACACATCCTGCTCTTGTTTGCACCAATCTAAACTCCAAGCAGTGCTGTGGGAATCAAGTTCTCTCTGTACTTCCCCCTGGGTAAGTTGCAGTAGCACTTGGCCTTTAGGATTTTGAAATGGGAAATTCCCCATAGAATTAAAAATTAGTCTTAATGGGGTCAGTGAAGGATAAAGACAGAACAGCAAGCAAAGGTTTAGAAGAGGTCAGTTTTGTAGACACAGCTGCACTTTTTTGAAGTTCTGGTCACACGGCTGAGTCAATGTAATGCTTCCCAGTGGTAGCAGAGAAATCTGAGGGCTCTCACTCCACCAGGGTTTGTTTGTGCTCCTCTGTCCCCCTCTCATTTTCCTTGGATCTCACATCTCAGTGTTTGGTTTGTGTCTCTCACTCTAGCTACTGAAGTTCGTTCCTGAAAAGAGTGATACTGACCTGTTGGAGGAGCACAAACACGAAATCGAGCGCATGGCCCGGGCGGATCGTTTCCTCTTCGAAATGAGCAGGTCTGTTTGATACATTTCGGGAGAGTGCATGCAGGACTTCTTGGAAGCAGCTGTAATTGTTATTGAAAATGGATCATCTGGCACTGCGGGGGAATGTGCAAGATTGTGGGCCAGCATTCTACCCTGTGTTTGCCAGAAGCCTGTGAATGTTACAAATATTTCTGTTCATGACACAAACTTTATTGACAAGAAGCACTCTCTGTGCATAAGGGCCTGTGCCCTGACAGCAAGCAGAAATCTGCCTCCTCTGCCTAAATTTGTTCACGAAAAGGAATGCAGATACAAGTGTCAGATGTAGTGTAGCCAGGGGTCAGGATTTCATATAGATCCCCTTTTCTGTTAAGCTGTCTCATCTCCTCATCCTCTGACCCTCTTTCTTGTTCCAGCTTTGCTATACCCCTGATGAGGATTAACATTTTGTTCTGCTAATTGAGGTGTAGCTGGCATCTCCCATGACTATATTTTGAATATAGTGGGAATTCTTCCAGCTGCTTTTCAGTTGCGAGCAAAACATGACTTAAGGTCCACCATTTTCATAACGAGGTTGATTATGTAGTGTTATCTGTTTGAACCATGTCCATAATCCCATGCCTTGGCTTCATGGTACTTAACATCCAACCATTAGATTATGTGGGGAGCATACTGGCCCTGAGCTTCAAAAGTTCCAGTTGATTGTTGGCTTTCCTCTGCCCTTCATGCAGGATTGACCACTACCAGCAGCGACTGCAAGCATTATTCTTTAAGAAGAAATTTCCAGAGAGGCTGGCAGAAGCAAAACCAAAAGTGGAAGGTATGGTTAATAAATCTTTTACTAAGAGTTGGGCAGAGGGCTAGGGAAGGTCAAGAGAGGCTTGTCTTCGTGCATGCTGTGTTTGTAGAGCCAGTGAGCCCAAGGTGTGTCATATCCTAAGAAATAAGTTCTGTCTGACACTCCTCTTTCTCACCCATTGACTTAATAAAGTCTGTTCCATGATTGTTACACTGTAAATATGACCTGACAAATATGACAGTGTGCTGTCAGGCTGTGCTGAGCTGCCAAAAACTTTCATAGTCTTTCTGTGCAGGTCAGCCTTCCCCTCTCACCCTCAGGTCCTTGCACCTTCCCTCTTTAAATGGCACTTGAATAGATACTTCAGGACACTGATGCTCTGGGAATGTGTAACCTAGAAGCAGGGGAGGTGTGTGGTTTCTGCACCACATCCATGATTATTACACAGTAGAAGTGAGTGTGTTCTACTCTACATTTTCAGAAGAGCTCAAGCCTTCCCTCTGTTCTTACTGGCTATGCTTTTAGAATGTGAGGTAACAGGAGAACAGCCTTGGTCCTATGTTGAAAGGAGCTTCCTACAAGTTTGATGTAGTGCATTTTCCTTCCAGTTGTCCTCATTCTGGGGGTGTGTGGGTGCAGGAAGGACAGTACACATACAATGTTGCAGCAGTTGTGCAAGTGGTATTCAGGGTATTTCAAATTATGGCCCCAGCATGTTAAAAACAGCCACTGTGCAATAACTTGTTCTTCTTTTTTCTCTCTCTTCAAGCCATTCTTCTGGCATCTAAAGAACTCATTCGAAGCAAGCGTTTGAGGCAACTCTTGGAGGTAGTTCTTGCCTTTGGGAATTACATGAACAAGGGCCAAAGGGGAAGTGCTTATGGCTTCAAAGTCTCCAGCCTGAACAAAATTGCGGACACCAAATCCAGCATAGACAGGTGGGGTGAAAGGCTATAAATACATTGGTAACTGTGCTGCTGCATCTCTTAGCATAGTAGTGAAAATGGGCTTTTGTTTGGTTTTTGCTCTGTAGACAATTGAAAATCATGTCTTATTTGGCATTTAAGTAGTGCTTTTCACTCTTAAAGATTCTTCAGCAATTAAGACCAGCTATTTACACAGCAACCAAATGCTGCTGTTTCTCTGGATTATGCACATCTGATGTTGGAGTGTGTTTCTGCAACCTTACGCATAAATGACAAAATGTATTTCTCAAAAACTGAAATAAGTTTAGGGAGGAGGAAGATTTCTATGGAATTTTCTCTTTCCACCAAAGTTTTATGTCCATGGTTTTGCAAAAATAGAAAACCTTAAAAAAAATTTTGAGCACAATTTTTTGTCTCCTGTGAAACATGGTGTGTATTTCTGAGGCAGGACTGTCACAAACATTTTCTCTATGTATACCACTAATGAAACCATAAGGCATAACTCAGAGAGACTGATCCTGGTTGTATCTAGGGCAGATAAGTAAAACAGCTGGTTTTGGAATGTGAAGTTTACTGTTCATTGACATGGACTGCAGGTCTTTATAGTCACTACCTGTTTTGCCCCATGTCCCCATACTGGTTCTGGAAATTAATCAGCTGAGACTGGGTAGAGAATATGACTTTTCAACTGCAGCAGCACTAAGGTTTTCCTTGGAGAAAGGAAACTCCTTGGAGTAAGAACCTTGCACATTCTTACTAACTTGCACCTTCCTTGAATTTTAAGACCTGCTGAGACCATAGTTGTGGTTAAATTACTTCAGACTGTGACAGAATGAATGATGGCAGTAAAATATCATAAGAAATTCATCCCTACCCTCTGTTTGAACTAACAGAGTACTGTTCTGACTACCAAAATGTTATTTTCTATGTTCCAGGGCTAACAGTTGTATAACAAATCTTGAACTCTTTTTTACCTTAATATAGCTTGACTTAATTTTTCCATGATTAGATGTCCTGTGCAGATTCTGTTCCTTCACCAGTTCCCAGCTCCAAGGCTCCAGTCTGAGTGAAGCAGTGGCCATCTGCTATCTTCCCTGTCAGTTAACCACATAACACCCACCCAAAGTAGCTGTTATGGCTGTCTGTTCTCTTTACATGCAGAATTTCTTGTTTACTTTACAAATTTCCTTAAACCCTCTCCTGCATCCTTCATACAACTCAATTCCATCTGCTCCAACTTGGGCTGCCATTGGTTTTATGTTAGTGAGCCTGACCACTACACATAAGCTCAGCTGTTTCATTACTGCAGTAGATTTTTGGCAACTTTTCCAATCTTCAAGAACTTTTTTCTCTTCTTAATCAACTCTGAGAGTTTTTTTCCCCACATTGCCTCTGAGGACAGCTTGCTTCTCCCTTGGAAGTTAATGTCCCTTTAGTACTATTAGTTGTTTATTCTTTGAAGTATCTGGTGACAAATATTATACTGTGTTATGCAATTTTCTTTTCTGTTGCACCATCTACACACATGGATGGAAGCATACTGGTGTTCCCAGAATAAATGAGGATACACTATATGGCTTGAGGTTTTAGGAAGGATGGTTCATAAAGGACTAATCCATTTCAATCCTTTGCACTTTTCTTTCAGTAGCACAGCTGCTAACTGCTGACACATTGTTTATTTTGTTCAAACAAGCACATTTCCTACCCAAATATTTTTCACTGATTTGTCACAATCCTTTCACCATCCTTTCCTTCTTGTGACCATCTTCCTTCTCATTTCTACCTTTTGTTTTTATTTTGCTTTCTTTAGGAACATTACACTCTTGCACTACCTAATTATGATCTTTGAAAAGAATTATCCAGATATCCTAGATATCCAGTCTGAGTTGCAGCATCTTCCAGAAGCAGCAAAAGTCAAGTAAGTCCATGCTATTTATTCTCAGAGCTGGAGTTCCCAGCAATTTCTGTTAACTTAGTTATCATGATTTTTCTAACTTCTGTCTTCCAAACCCATGGCCAACCTTACAGTTGTAATGCCTTTGTTGTACATTACTAAATTGGTAGCTTTACTTAGATTTTCCCGTATTTACTTTATTTCTGAATCAGACTTTCTAACTAGGCTGGCTGTTGCTTGTGATTCACTCACCATATTCTATGGTTGTTCATCTAAGTGTGCTATTTTTTCTGGGTAATTGCAGGTTTGTTTCTAAGATAGGGTCACTTAGGCACAGAGGCTACAGTAAATCTTTTTCAGGAAGATTGTTCAAACTTTTGCACATTTCAGTCTTGCACAGAAATATGGAAAGCATCATACTTTTGCAAAAAAGTCAGTGGTCCGTTTCTGGAAGTGTTTGTGGAAAATGAATACAGAAGCCAGCCCCCAAAATACAAACTGTTTTTTTCTCTTTCCAAAGCACCGCTCAAAAAATATTATGCATAATATTTACCCACACATGATTCTTTGTGTAAGGAACTAGTCCAACTAATGAAAGACAAGTGAAAAATTAATGTATTTTCACACTTAAAAGGCATTCATTAAAGCTTTAGTGGTGTTTTTGAGATGTTAGCTACTGCTCCCCAAATATTTGGAGGGGATGCCTGCTGACTCACAAATAGGTACTCACTAATTATCTGGAAATCAAAGACTTATTTTTCTCACAAGTCCTAGAAAAAAAAAAGAACTCACATTTATATATGATGAGCAGACATTCAGTGTAACATTTGTGCCTAGGGAAGCATGTATGAACATTAACAGTACATTTCTATGCTCAGTTACAGTGTAAGCTGGCCCAGACAACCATATGGTAGAAGTGCAGATGGAAAAAACAATGTTTGAACTGTGAGGGAGAAAAAAAGAATCACATGTAAATGTACTGCTAATGGGATTTAGTAGTTATGTGGTGTAAGAATCATATGCAGAGATAATCTGAGGCTGCAGTGATGTGTGTGCTAAAGCTGTGCTCCTTGCTGGTGTCTCAGCTGATCACTGCAAGCTGGCCGTGGGGCGTACACTGCTGGCTGAAGGGTCAAGCACAGCTTGCAGGGCAGCTGTTCTGGGGGCAGATTCCCCCTTCCTTCCCAGGAAAATCCCAGTTTTCAGTGACCACAGGCAAGCAGGGTCTGACTCCTTTTACATCTTACATACAAAAAGTAGCACAGAGCATCCACAGATCCCCTTCCCCTCATTTCGAGTCATCTGGCATGGCTGGTGCCAGAGGCTGGATCCCAGACGTGATGGGCCAGTGGTCTGTGCTGCTGCACAGTTCCTGTAGCCCTGAGTAACACTGCTCTTTTTGTTTTATCTGCTCTGCCTCTGTCTCCTGTGCAGCCTGGTAGAGCTGGAGAAGGAAGTCAACAACATAAAGACTGGATTGAAAGCTGTTGAAACTGTAAGTATCTGAAGGTTTCCAAAGTGCCACACTTACAATATCTCTCTCAGAATCAGGGGCAGTATATATTTTATGATAAGATAAAGTGGGCTTTCTTTTTTCATTCCTTTCCATTCCATTCCAGAATGCATTAACCAAGAAAAAACAAATAAAAGCTTCTCATGTGGAGCTCCTGCTGATGATCTTAGCAGAGTTAAGGCTAATGAAAAGCTTGTTTGATCTCAACCTGGAAAGTAAAAGGACAGTTTGAAAAGTAGCATGGACTGAAAGAAGAAATAAAATTCATGCTCTTTCTTAATGAGGGATGGATGGCTGCTGAGCAAGTGTTTCACATGGCTCTTGGAGTAGTAGTAAGCAGTTAGTGCTCTGTTATATGCAACCCTATCTTCTACCCTAAGCACTTCTTGAGAAGGATAGAAACTAGTTAAAAATGAAGCAGCTGAACTGGCAAGCAAAGCAACAGTGGTGGAATTTTTCCTGCTACTAATGAAAGCTAGTTATTGGAAATTGCATTGGGTGATTTCTGTGCAAGGATTACCTACTTACAAGGGACTAACACAGGACCCTCCCGTCCTTCTCATTCACCATGAGACAAGACAGTGATGGGTTCATTTTTCTTTCACATGACCTGAATTTGCTTTTGCCTCTGGGATAGAGGAAGGTATCTTTGTCCTGTCAGTGGCCCCCGGGCTGTCTGGCTGTTGCCAGGAGTTCATTGTGTAATTAACCAGTGATCCTCCTGTGAAGAAAAAACCCCAAACTTTCCCAAGCTTATTTCTGGATTGTTGGGGTGAGGGAGAATGCAGCAATGAGAAGAAATATTGCTCCATATATGAAGTACAGTGTTTGGGAATTAAAAGAACCTGTAAAGGGAAGGCTGACATGGAGTTCATGACTTGAAGAGAGGCCCAGTTTTTGGCTGGGACAGACAATTCCCCCCCTTTGAAATGTGAGTAGGTAACTCTGTTTTGCCTTCTTTCATCAGATTATTTGTCCTTTTGCCTTGACAGCTGATTTTTCTTCTCTTTTCCATACATGGGTTCCATGGGCAACCTCTCCTTCCCATACAATGACCATCTTCCTGCCTCAGTCTTCTTCCTGCCATGGTATTTTTCTTCTGAGGCTGCCAGCACCTCCCAGTCTGCTTGCTCAGTCCGTGGTTTTCTGGCGTGTGAAAAGCACCACTATAGCAACAATAGAAGATCACTGTCAAGTGGAAGGGGGAGGAGGGGAAGGTGTGATTCTTGATTCTCTTCCAGTGTGTTCTCACCACAGCTTTGGCTCCAGTGACTGGTGTTTCTTCAAGGCCCCTTAAGAATAGAAAGCTAAAAATAGTTTCACAGTCAGATGTTCTTAAAGGTACTATGAACCATTTGGCTTCCTGGATTTGCAGCTCACTTCTATGTAAAAATAAGATGCATTCATTTTCAAGACATTCATACAGCTGTTGCCTTTGTGTAGGATGCTCCCAGAAGGACAGATAAGTAATGGAAGGGAACTTTGTCAGCAGAGCCCTTCTCTCACACAGCAAGAAGATCATAACCACCACTTGAGAAATTACTACCATGGCTGAATCATTTCATCCCTCTGGAGAACCAGCAGCCCAGCCCACCAGGGCCAGGTCCAGCCTCTGTTGTGCTACTATGATTAGTAGAGACCATTTCCAGAACATTCAGAGGAATTTATTTTTCTGTAGTGTCACTCTCTGGCTGATTACATAGTCATACTGGTTGCTTGTGTAGGTTTAAAGCTTTCTTGCATTTTGAGGTAATTATTCTGCTGGGAAGAAATGAATTTGAAATTGAAGGGCAGACCACCTAATCTTGATTTTACTTTGAAAAACCCTGCTCTCAAGTAACAGTCCCAAATGCCATAGCTTTCAATGGACAGTAAGACAGAATTGTTATACTCACCTGCCAGAGAAAGGGGGAAGGAGAGAGTGGAGCAACTTTCAGCTAAAATAAGCTTTAAAATTAGAATGGAAGAGAGTGGCTGAAAAAAAAATCTTAGAAGCATGTGACATGATATTTCTTGTATTTGTGAGGTTCATTTAAAAGTGATTGTAACATAGACAAAATTCACAGCAAAGTGATGTACTGAGCAGTGCTCCCAGGACTGTCCCTTGTGATCTGTTAGGAAACCAGGAAAAGAGAATTTAATGCAAAGCAGAGGAAGTAGCACTTCTTTATTGTGGGCTTTCTCTGGCCACCTCCACATTGCCTTTCCTGCCCCTTTTCTCCTTTGCGGTCTTTGCTAGTAGTGGTTGCGTTCTTTTTCCAACTCACACCAGACCAAAAGATATATCATGTCAGATTTTAGTTTGTTGATGGCCAAAGTAGTTCTTGGCATTCAGCAGCACTGTGTGGAGCAAATCCCAAGATGTTTCTCCGCATGCGTGCTTACAAACCTACCCATAGGTGCTTATAAACCTACCCATTGGGCTCTTTGAACTGCTATTTTGATGAGCAGTAACAGAGAGCACCCAACATGCATGGAGCTAGAGCTGCAGCCAGCACAAAAGTATTTTTTTCCAAAGGGAACAGAGGGTCAGATTGTAACTTGACCTGCTGCTTCATGCTGCTCTCCCTACAGAGAAAGTCAGGCTTTATCGTTCCCACTGATTATTCAGCTGAGAATAAAGATGAGGCCCAGATTACAATTTCATTGTCCCCATGAGACTGTCAACAGCACACAAGCCAAGCACAGGCATGAGAGATATCCAGTCTCACTATAAATTAATCAGTTTGAGGAGCTGTGTAGCTCTCTCCATGTTTCAAGCATGATGATTAAAGTAAGGGAAGAGATTGCTATGGGTAATCTTGGCTTAAAACTAAAAAACTTGAGCCAGAAAGAAAGAATCTTGCAATCATATTTTTTCTTTTGGTAGGTAGCAGACAAATAGATCATTGTTTCCTATGATTTTATGTATTCTTTTTACTTTTACCATAACTCTTCTTCGCACAATAGCCCCAGTTTCTAACTCTGTCACTTTTATGACATCCAACATAGTGCTTAGGGTGCTAACAAATGTTGTACCTGGCATCTGTCTACTTGTCCTTCAGTGGAAGAACCAATTCTGATGTCAGTTTTGCTGTTCACCTGCTGCTTTTCAGAGAAATACAGAGCAGATCTAGAACACATTTTCCCAAGTATACAGCATTTTGATTGACCACGGGAAGAGATGATGGAACAAAACTCACTATTAAAAATCCTAAAGTCACTTGCTGCACAAAGCTCTTTGTCATTTTGCATAGGGAAAAAATGCAGCACTTGATGTAGTTGATGCTTAAATTATAAAGTTGCTTTAGAAACTTAGCATGTTGATGGCTTTTTTGGAAGTGGTTGTTATTTGAGGATAAGTGAAACTGTAACCAGGACCTTCCTTCATCTCACCTTGACCTCCCCTCTCTCGCCTAAAAACTTCTGACTTAGTGAGAAAATGCTTTCTAAGTTAGAGCTCTGGATGAGTGTGGGAGCAGAGCATGCTCTGCAGTGAGTGAAACAGATGGACTTTCCTGCTGCCTTCCTCACCACTGAGGAATCTTTGACA
Organism: Geospiza fortis; assembly: GCF_000277835.1. Lineage (NCBI taxonomy): Eukaryota > Metazoa > Chordata > Aves > Passeriformes > Thraupidae > Geospiza > Geospiza fortis. The sequence goes on along the minus strand of NW_005054299.1, from coordinate 11,268,522 downwards.
CTTGCATGTCTCTATCTCTTCTCTTTCAGGAGCTGGATTATCAGAAGAGACGCATGCGAGAATCAGGGGACAGGTTTGTTCCCGTGATGAGCGATTTCATCACTGTGGCCAGTTTCAGCTTCTCAGAGTTAGAAGACCTTCTCAATGAAGCTAGAGACAAGGTAAGACTTCCTTTTGAAGTGATTAGAGTTTCATCAGCTCAGTCAAAAGCCTGAATTGAAATGGAAACAGTGATTTAAGGTGCTGGGACTGCCATGAAAACTTAATAGACACTGAAAATTGTTTAGGCTGAAGTTTCTTATTTTTCCGAATGTGGTCTATATCCATTTAGAACATATTTTAGGATTAAAAGAAGAATCATGCTCTTACCCACTTCTTTCTAATCTTCCTTTGCATTATTCTTGTGTGGCATAGAATTGCAGTGGCAGTATCCTGCACAACAGGATACCACACCTTGCCATAGGGTGGAAGGGAATGCCCTTTAAGCCATTGCTAAGGGGTCCTTCGTTAGTGATGGTGACTTCACATCTTTTTACCTTCTCCTTCTGACTGCATTCCACTTTACTCATTCATCTGGGGACATCTGTGCTTTGTCTCTTTCCTTTCAAAATGTACCTGGTAGTTTGGTGTCCTGGTTTTAGCTGGGATAGAGTTAATTTTCTTCTCAGCGGCTGGTACAGTGCTACACCAGCTATGCTTGATCTTTTCCACTTCTCTGTTACTGGGTGTATTTCAGTACCAAGATAGAAATCCCAAACATGTGTGGTTTGTCTGAAGTTTTTAGTTTCTTCTTACACACCCAGAACCATGTGCGTGTTTATTCTTCAGGTGCTGCTGCAATCATTTTGTCCTTTCACTGTCTGCACCTCCATTACCAGATTGGTACACCTAAGGAGGTGCTTGTTCTTTGCTGATGGCTGGAATCTGGCAGTAATCCCTCTGTCTCTCAGCTGAATGAGGAAGAATTTATGTGAAAAGATCATAAGCATATGAAAATGTTTAGAGAAGAGCAAGTTTTAAAGTAAATTATATGTAATGGCAAATCTGCCCTTGTTGGCTGGCATGTTAAAAGTGCTTGGCTATATGAAGCAAAGGGGTTATTTCTTTTGGATTGAATTGTTTCCACTCTGGTGTCAGTCCTTTCAGTGTTAAAGAACCTATTGCATTACTAATGAAAGCTGTGCTGTTGGATCAGAAGACCTTAGATTTTGAAAATATAGGCTGAGGATCTTGACAGTAAGACTCCTCATTCATCCAGTTCCTCTGCAGTTATTTTGTGATTCAAAAACATTTCCTTACTGTGGAGATGAACTTGGTAACAGTGACTTGCAGCTGCAAACGCCGGAGCCACCGGCTGTCAGTGAGGGCTGCCCTGGCAAGCCCAAGTGGGACAGTAGCTATTGCAACACTCAGAGGGCAAAGCTAGGCAGTCCAACACCACTAAAAACATTATTGGGAGAATAACATGACTAATTTTTTCGTAGTATCATAGAAGGGTTTGGATTGGAAGGGACCTTAAAGATCATCTAGTTCCAACCTCCTCCCCCCAGCCCTGGGCAGGGACACCTCCCACTAGGCTGGGTTGCTCAGAGCCCCCTCCAGCCTGGCTCTCAACACTTCAATTTTTCATTGTTGTCATGTTGCTCGAGAATATTCAAACTACTTCCAGTATAATAATGTTCACACCATACTGGCTCTCTAAGCACAAAAAAATACTTTACATTCTGTGACCCCACAAAATTTACTGAGAAGAACTTGGTTTGCTGTGGTCTGGGGGCTTTTGTATTATGACTGGGTAAATTTTTCAACTTCATTATAGTTAGGCACGCATTTCTGGAAAGATATTCACTCTGTCCATATCTTAGACTGCAGACTTTTGAGTTGATGTTAAAGATGGTGGTGCTCCTTTCGTTTTGGCACACCAGGACAAAAACCCAATTCAGATTCTTTATAAGTTCAGTTGGGGGTTAAAAACCAGCAAGTGGTACATGTCCAGCACAGCAATGCAAGTTTCCTTGATCAGACACTTTCAGGGAAAATGCCATTCTTTTGCTTTAAAAATAACCAGAGAAACTCCCTGCAGACAGAGCAGTATGTCTGGAAGTTGTTGTATGCTTTTTTAGACATAGCCAACATAAAGCACTCAACATAAAGAGATGTTTTATTTTAATGACTATAACATGCTTAGGAAACGTTACTCTACCTTCTCCTCACACACCCTTGCTATGTTTGAACACACACCATTCCAACTTTTGCTCAACCTATGGCTTTGGTTCTTCCACTGGCAAAAAGCTGCTTTTGGACTCCAGTAAGGGAACTGTCTGTCCTTACCAGTGTTGAGCTATTTCTCATGTTTGCTTCATATTATTTTGGCCCTCTCTTCTTCCTCTTTTTCCTCTTTTCTTTCTTAAAAAAGGAAAAAAAAAAAGGAAAAAGCTGGAAATTTTCAACAAACCAGATGTGCTTTGCAAAGCTTATAACATCTTCCAACCTCAATGGGCTCTCTGTGCTTGTTGAATCACAAGCTTTTTTCTTACCATGGAAACATAATGGAACTAGCCAATTAAAGTAAGAGAAGGACCAAGACATCTGATTATCCTGTTCTTTTTTTGATTTCTCAAAGCAAAGAAAATTGAGCAAAAAAGGTAGTGAGGCAGGGAGGACTTTGAACAATATCCAAATGAACCTAGGAAGAGCTCGTCTGACTCACAGATTTATTAATAATAATGAAGCCCTAGTTTTAACAGCTGGAGTTGGATATCCTAAATTTAGATGTGGTTAATTGATTACCATGAGTTAATCAGAGCCATGTTTCCTCAGCTGGGATTTAAAACAATATAACTTATCTTTTCAAACTGTGGAAGTTTTATGTTTTTAAAAACTTTTTCAATATTAGCAAAAGTAATTTCTTTAGAGATGGAAACAATCCATTACCAAGGTGTGGTGCTGACCTTCTCAGCAGACAATATTCTTCACAATCCCATTGCAGTACCTTTTTGGCCTTTTTGCTTGAACAAAACCATTCAAAGTCAGTGGCCACAGGGAGGAAGTGATATTTTAAATTTAAAGGGCCAGGTTGTCAGATGCAGGCATCCATGTTTGCAGAGGAAGCCTTGTCACTGTACTTATCTTCATGCAGTAAACAGATGGCTTGGTTAAGAACTGAACCTAGACCAACTCTCTAAACAGGCTTTCTAGCACAGCTGGTTCTTGTTCTTTTTGTGTTTTTCTCACTTTCAATACCACTTTATAAGGAAGTATATAGATTAGATCAAGGGATAATGTTTTCTGCCATTTCCCATAAACTGGAAGGTGGGGGCAGGAGAAAGTGAAACTCTGCCCTGGAATCCTTCACCAGTTTTTATGTGTTTGAACATATGAAAAATTGATTTTCTTTTTTAACATAAGAAAGAAGAGGTTGAATTTTATTCATGAAATTTTTTTCTCTGTTTCCTGTGGGAAAGCAATGAAAATGCCCAAGCAGAGGAAGAGTAACCTCCTATGGTATTAATTTTATTTTTCTACTTGAAAAAGGTGACATTTGTCCTATATAAATCTTTACTATGTACTTAAATATTGTCAGGTATGAACTTAGATTGCTAGACTTCCTCAGAATTGTTCTGCTTTGTGCTTGGTTTATAACAAACCTGTTTTTAAGACACTTTGGATCTTGTTAGGAGTACAAAGTCTGCTTGGTCAGATATTGCCATTACTGTGCTAAATGTCAAACTTAAGCCTCTCTATAGAGACACTGTGGAGACTACTGTAAGGGGAAAGAGGGTAGGAAAAGTGTCCATTTCCAGTCTTTCTGATGACAGTTCCTCTCAAGCAAGGTATGATGGAGAAAGGAGTTCAGACTCTGCACTCTGCATACTTTTAATAAGCTTAGCACCTACAGTAACTGTTTTGAAGAACAGAAAGGCAGTGAGAGCTTTCTGAGTGAAAACCATTTAAGAAAATAGTCATTAATAGCAGAATGCTATGAAGCACAAAGGAATGCTATAGTCCAAGTGCTAGTTATAGGCTGTACACTTCAGTTATGCATTTTGGGGACTGGTGTTTTCTGTCAGCCCCTGGGGAAATGAATAAGGAATGTATAAGGACAGAGGCTGAGGAAGATGAAGTATTCTACAAAAGACACCATCAGCCATTTGGTAAATAAATCACACAGCTGTTGTACAGTAACTTAGAACTTCAGATGCTGCAGTGCAGATTGGCATCTTACGTATGAAAAAAGTTTAAAGCACCTGTAGCTCAATGTAACTGTTAAACTCCTGGGAGAATCCTTTAAGAGCATTTGGGCGGAAGAAGAGCTAGGCCCAGCCCTGCCTGAAATTGGCAGGCCTCCTTCCATTAACTGATCTGAATTTGTCCCATAAAGAGAAAAGGCATTTATTTTACCTGCCTCAGTACTGAGTTGATGTCTTCATAAGAGCACACTCAAGAGTACTGGTCTGAGGAATACAGTTCATGTTCCATGGCTGCATGGTATAATTCAGTTGTGTATTGGCTCTTCCCACAACAGCAGACAGCACAGACAGCAGGAAATTTTTATCATGGCTGTTTTTCCTTCTCCTCGTAGAGCCCCATTCCTGCCGTTTCCAGAGGTCTTCTGCCACTGTTTAACATTTCATTGGCAAGCACAGCAGAGTTTGTGTGTGCTGCTGTCCCGCTTTCCTTCTCCTTGCTAAAATGGCTTTTTAAAATAAACAACTGTCTAAACGATTTGCTTTGGCAAGAGGATAAATTCAGTGGAAAGTTTGGCAGAGGAAGCAGAACTGGCACTGAGCTCGTGGACCTGTTATATCATGGAGCTTGGGGGCCCTTATGGTGCAGAAATGAATTTTGTAATAAAAAAAGATATACCATTCTGTGTTACAGTGGAAAACCTGCTGAAACACAGTTTTCCATTTTTGCTTTTGCCCATGTCATCTGTCCCCAAATGACTCGGGAATAAGCAAGTTTCAGCCCTTGTTCCACAATATTAGAGCACATCGCAAAATTCTGGGAAGCATTTTTCATGCATGAGGACTTAGCTACAGATTTCACAACTGTGCACAAGAGCTGGTGTTGTTTGGCAGGGAACCTGCCCGTGGAACAGTTAAACAATCTGTACCTGGTGACACAAATCCCATGACAGAGAGCAAAGGAGAGGGCTGGGATCCAGAGCACCTTGGCCTGTGCCAGTCTGCCTCTTAATGCCCTGAGTGAGGCAGGCAGTGTGATTTTAGCCGCTGTGGGCAGGTAGAAGCCTGGGCTTTGTGACAGCATTGTGGGGGCTGTCTGTGGCAGCTCACTGCCCCTCATCCCAGCACCGGTGTTTGGAAAAGCACATGTGGTCACAGAACCAGAACTGCAGAGAAGTAGAAGAAGTAATAAAGCCATAGGGGTCTGTTGTAGTTTAAGCAGTGAAAAGATAGCATGTGTCTCTTTACAATAGTGCATTACATTAGTGCAGTTGTTGTACAGATGTGAACTGCTTTTGCCATTTGCTATATCAGATCAGTGGGGCAACACTTTCTGTTCTGTAATCAGTGGAGAACACAAGGCTCAGAAAGGAAGCATGAATTCCCAAGCCACATCATGGGCAGAGCTGGCAGCAGAAGCTGGATCTCCTGACTTGCCTTCCTCTGCTCAGTCAGCTTTTTTTCCAGAGAGGGTAGAGAAAGAAGGAGAATGTTTATTTCAGTGAAGTCCAGATTTTCCCTTTTGTAGTTGTTTTAGGTCATCCAGCTCACAAAGTTTTTGCTTTTCCTCTTTCACTGCTTTACAGTAAGTGATTGTGACCTCCTAAACTCTGTATTACACGGCACCAAAGACAGGCTGTTCTCAACCTCTTTGCTGCTGCTTAGAGACTGCAACACCTTAGAGTCATGAGTGTGTCTGGAAGGCTCCCAGGCTGCTGAGACTTTCCAGCGCAGCAACACTGTTCCTCCTCGGGGAGGCAGTGGCAAAAGCCCCTCTTGCCAGTGTGACACGAACTAGCTGAACTAGCTGGTCCTGGTAGTTGGGTGACAGGCCTCGTGCAGAACATTTGCAGACAACACCACCGTCTAAAGGAGACTTCCATGTATGTAGGAACCAAGAGCCCCAGGCAACGAACCTCTGCCTTTTCAACCTCCAGCTTCCTTAAGTGACTAGGAAACCCCTGTGGACATTCATGGACTCAACCAGCTCATTTCTGTGTGCCCTCTCATTCACCTTGCTGAGCACAGGAGGAACATGAGATGGAGGAGCGCATTGCAAGGTGCAACAGCTGTTTCCTGTGAGCTGCCCCTGACTTCAGGCTTTGCAGCAGTTGGACAAGCCTTCCTTCTAGCTGGCAGCTCTGGTCACTGCTCTTAATTTATACTTTACTTTCAATTTTCACAGGACTTAATGACAAATTAGGTGGGAAGAGATTCTAGGTAGCATATCCCCTGTGAGCAATGAGCTTCAGGTGCTCTGTGTGTTCAGGCAGTGGTGGCAATGCCTGTGCTGAAGTCTTTCTCTGGCACTTTTCTGCCTTCCTGGCTGATTGTCATACTGAAGCAAGCAAGATGAGAAAATAGAGCATATGGAGATGCTTTATCTCCTTCCCTGGTATTTACAGCCTGTGTGCTCTCTGCCAAAGAGCTGGTGCTGGTTCAGTGTGGGTTACTGTAGACTGCTGCACTTCCCTAATATTCAGAAAGCCTGTGTATGTATTATATACAGATAAAATTACAGAGAGGAGTGGGGAGAGGGTGTAGGTGTGCATACTTTGGGTATGTCTTCAGAGGCTTCAGAGAAAAGGAGTTAAACAGAGAAGTATTCTGTTGCTGTTTCTATGTGGCGTTTCCTTCAACTCCTGCCATGTTTGGTAGCTCAAAGCAATTTGCATTTCTTCCAACACTTTTTTTCCAAGATTCTTTGGATTTCTTTGTTTGTTTCTGGCTGAAAACACAGCCTTTTTAAAGAAAGAAAAAAGAATCTATTGCTTCAAACTGCTTTGTGGGCCTGGCAGGGATAGCAGAGAAGGGGAGATGCTGAATCTCTCAGGCTGTGCCAGAAGGAAGTTGCTTTCTTTGGAGATTTCTTCCCCCTGCAGTTGACTGGGAGACACTGTTTATGCTTTACCTGGTACAGGGCCAGAGGGGTTTATAAGACCTGCTTCCAAACTCATTTTGTGCTGGGATCAGAGCCTGAATTGTTCTTACTGTCTTTTCCATTCTGCAAGAGCATTCACATAAGGAAAGGGAAACTGGCCTGTGTTAGTATGGGCTGAAAACATGTATCAGAGAGCTTGAGGACAGTCCATAGGCTGGTTGGTAAATGTTGAGGTTTGTAAGGTTGCTCTGTGGTTGTGTGCTAAAGTGCAAGCAGGGAATGCTGGGGAAGCTGTGCCTCAGGGCACAAGTCCTATCAGGAGTGTGTTCCTGGGGCTGCCTGCTGCAGCACAGACGAGTGTGAGGGAGCATGGCTGGGCAGTGGGTGGATGTGTGTCCTTACACAGCACTTACCATACGTGTGTTCATGCTGCTGACAGACTGTATGTGCTTGCATTTGGGTGCATTTTGGTGAGCAATGAGACCTGCTTGGGAGTGTGAGAGTGCAAAGGAGAGACTACAACTGCTGCAGGATTCATGTCCAAGAGCCAGGGGTTGCTGTGAATTTACCATATCCCCATCAGGACTGCCCTGTGACTGAAGTCCTGCCAGTTGGCTGCCTCCATATGTGTCCTGCAGACTCAACATTAGCCTTTTAAAATAAAAACCACTTGTGATGTATTCACTCTCTTTTAATTCTGCCTGGGAGCCCTGGATGCTTTCCTTGCCCCTCTTTCATGCCTTGTCTGTCTATAGTCTCCTCTCTCCCAGGCAACACCCTGACTCAGAGGACTCTAGAGAGATGGATGACATGGCAGAAGGCTTCTGAGAGGACAGACTGTAGCTTTATTGCAAAAAACTTTTACTTTCAGGCATTTTAAAAGTGGATTTGAAGGGAAGATGGAAGGGAAAAGTATGGACTAAAACTACTTCTTTCCCCAGCTAGCTCACTGTCTTCCATGCCTTGGCTATCCTGCAGCTGCAGCCAAGATGTGGCCACAGTGTCATCCTCTGAAATTACTCTATTGCCCTCAGGAACTAAAGATCCCTTTTTGTATCAGTGGACAGTTAGTGCTCTCCAGCACTATTGCTGCATGTTGCCCAAAGGATATCCAAGAGAGCAGACTCTTCAGGGATGGAGGCACCTGCCTTAAGGAGAAGCACTTCTGTTGCTGGGGGTAGTTTCTACTCTTGCCACATGAATGCTCAGAGGGTATTGAATTACTTGGTGTGGTTACTCATAAGCTATCCTTGCTGTCTTCACCAAACTGCCTCCCTAATTATGGCTCTTGTGTTTTCTGCCCCCTTGACAGTATGCCAAGGCACTGAAGCATTTTGGAGAGACCGAGGGCAAGATGCAGCCAGATGAATTTTTTGGCATCTTCGACACTTTCTTACAGTCATTTGCAGAGGCCAAGCAAGATCTGGAGAATATGAGGAAGAAAAAGGAAGAGGAGGAGCGCAGGGCACGCATGGAGGCCATGGTGAGGATCTGGGGACAGGAAGATGTTTCCTTCCCTCACCTTTTCCTGCCTTGAGAGTAATTCCAATGTTCAAGTCCTGTCACTGTTTTATGTTCTTCTCCCTGGCACCTCTCTTTGGCATAATTCTGTTCTCACATATAACATTTTCCTTGCTGTCTGTCTTATCAGCTCTCAAGAATGTACTGTTTGACTCCCAAATTACCTCCTTTCGGATTCAGATACCAAATCTAGGCCAGTCATTTTTGCCCTGGCACTTTGCAGGATGGGGTTGCCACCACTCCATGCCAGACTATCCTGCTTTTGGGCAGCAAGCAAAGAAGCCAGATTTCCTTCAGTCCTGCCAAGCTGGTCAGCTTCCAGTCAGACTCCATCATCATCTGCTGTGTGCCTGTCATCTGGCAGTGACACAGCAAATGCCCTGGCACCTGCTGCAGCCCACTCTGGCAGTATTTGTCTCTGGCCAGCCTTAATGCCTTCATTACTGGGGCCGTGTCTGGCCTTGGCGTGGCAGGAGAGCTTTCTGTGGGTTTTGCTGCTGGGAGACAGACGTGTATGTCCCCAGGGGTTTGTGTGAACCAGCCTCCCCCTCTAACCCCAGCCTCTGTGCTGCCTGAGAACTCAGTCCCTCGCCTCCTTCCCCCCTGCTGCTGCCTTAGCCCTTGCTGCTGCCATGGCCCCAGGCCACGCTGCGGGGAGTTGCTGATTTAAATGTTTGCTGAGCCAAAAGCAGTGGGGTTTGCCTTTCAGAAGAGGAGAGAGGTAAAACACCGAGATTCCAGCAGCCTTACCATTGGACTCAGGGATAAAATGCCAGGACATAGGCTCAAGTTTCCTCTCAGCCAGCCTGGAAAGTTCAGGGCCCACTGTTAAAGCACTGTAGGATGGTTTCATAGGTCTAATATGCCATGAGGGGGGCCTTATGGAAAGGGTCTTCCTGCAATGTGGGGCCAGCATTTACAGAGTGAGTGACCTGCTTCCCGATAGCCACCACCATCTCTTGCCAGTTCTACTGATTCTGGAGCTGAGCAGTGGAAAGAGAGAGCTGAGCTGGCACTGTCCTGCTGTAAAATTAGTGCAAAACAGTAGCAGCATGGAGAGATCCCGTGTGTCCTCTTGCTGCAGGCCGATTGTGCTTTGTGAGGCAGATGTGCTGCTACTCGTTCCTCATTTCTCCTGCTTTCTTCTCGCCTGTGTAGAAGAGAAGCCCAGTATGGCTTCTTGTTGCTCTTGGCACAGGTGATGGCCTTGTGGATAAGCTCCTACTCTTTTTTTCCCCTAATCTATGCTGATGCATTTTAGCTACTTCTTGGCAGTGTACCTAGTGATCTGGCATCTTGGTTAGCTAATCCTAAAACTCTGTGTCCTTCTCCACAGTTAAAAGAACAGAGGGAGAAAGAGAGGCGACAAAAGAAAGCAAAAGCTGGAAGCATCTCTGAAGAGAGCGGGGAGTTTGATGACCTGGTGTCAGCATTAAGGTCGGGTGAAGTCTTTGACAAAGACTTATCCAAGCTCAAGCGTAACCGCAAACGTTCGGGGAACCAAGGCTTAGAGACAAGCCGTGAGCGGGTAGTGACAAAGCTAAATTATTAACTACAAGAGGAAGAGAAATAATCAATCAAAAGAAGGTGTTGAAAAAGTGCAAAACAAGGAAGATGAATGTGTGTGATGGCGCCTGGCTGACAGCTGCCCCAAAGGCTTTGGTCTGTAGCTAGAGACGTTACCTTTCCATGATCAGCTTTCCTCTCACCCCCCTTCTGTGCTCCTAATTTGACCCATTATAAAAGTGCCTCTGTGGATCCAGCAGGGCCTGTGACTGGGCCATGCAGAGCTGACAGATTTGCTTCTGGGAGTTTGTTGTGTCATCAAAGGCCTCATGGTGATGACAGAAAGTACTTGGGCCTTGCAGGCGGCCTCACAGCTGGAACAAGATAATTTTCTGTGTGCCAAAGTAGAAACTAGTCATGATCTCCATCTTGCTGATAACAAGGAAGACTAATTTCAGACCAATTCTGTAAACAACTATCACTTCTTCAGGATCTAGACTGGCCTTCAGGGGTTTATTGGGATGTGGTTCTCAAGTTTCCAATTCCCTTCAAGAACTGGATTTTATAAGCCATTGATTAGCACCTGAAAAATGCATTTTAGCTCATGTCCTGTATAGTATTTTTGTGTGGCCTACACTGTCCAAAGGAAGCGAAGCTTAGAAAGAAGTCTTCAGTTTCAGTTACAAAATGAAAATCAAGAATCAGGATCAACGTACAATAATTTGCAAAACTCTTTTGGATTCTGCTTTGCTAGAAGGAGTTTTCTGGAATTTCTTGGTGGTTGAGTCTCCAGGCTATGAAATGGATCTTCTTGGAAAGAAACTCTGGCTTTCCTTTAGAAAACTAAGCCACTGCCAGGTTGGGATTACAAGTGGATGACTGTAGAGTCTGTTGTCATTGCTGGAGGCTGGCAGAGAATCAGTGGAAAATTTCTTATCTTTTTGTGCAAGATTGGAAATTGGGAGCTCCCTAGTATCATCCACAGGTCTCCAGTAGCAAACAGTGAACAGGTTCACTGCCTGCCAGAAGTGAGATTTCTTTTCCACTTGATGCTAGCTGTGATTGCTGTTGGCATGAACTGGTCTTTCTGTTTAACAACCTGGCCACCACTGCACACACCCTACTCCTGCTGAGGGGAACCACGTCACTCAGAAAGGTATGAATGGTGTCAAAGGAGAGCCTTGGAGCACGCTGACTTTTCCATTTTGAAGAAATAACTTGGGATGAACTAAGGGAGAGCTCCATAATTATAACTGAGAGTTTTTCAAGGAGGACACAGAATTGTGTAAGCCATCAGGCTTTGGAGTTAATTCAGAAGAAACAAATAAATTTGTAGTTAAGTTACATGAATTAAATATATAAGCAGAAAAGCAAAGACCCAAGAAGAGGCTTGAATTCTGTGTGTCTTCATGGTTCTAGGAAAGGGATTGGATTGTGTGGGCTGTCCTGGCCTTTTTTTTAACCTTTTTTTTTCAAACTTGTCTTCTTTTTTTTATTATCTTCCCTGGAGAAGGAAAAGAGGAAAAAAAGAATGGTGACGGATTCTTCCTCCTAGACAGGAAGAAAAGAGAACATTTGAGAAGAGGGACCCACCATCTACAAATTGCTGCATTAGTTGACAGCACAAAATGTCAAGGAATCCCAGGGAAGTTTAATCATTTGGTTTGATTTTTCTCTGAATGTCACTTAACCTCAGGCTCTGCACTGAGTCTGCAGAACAGAACTTCCTCTGCAATGCACGCTGCCTGATCAGTATTACACACTACAACGTTGGAGAAGCAAACTGTGGTGGTTTTCTGAACACTTTGAGAGTTAAATAATTATGTAAACTATTAAAAGCAAAAAAGAGAATTGAGAGAAGAGAAGCAAAAAAGTCAGAATTGTTAAACTCTGATGTTTCATTGTTTACTGGATTTTGAGTCTCCCACCCCAGAATTTCCCTATATAGGACATTCCAGACTGCCGCGCCTCTGTATAATACTCATCGTAAAGAGCTGGTATCTTACAAGAGCTGGGTGCATTCTCCTCCCTTACTATCCCACTCCCCTTCTGGGATTAGCTATTAACAGCAATGCCTATTGCAGTGGACACAAGCACCTTGTAGAAGAAAGACTATTTCATAAAGGTTTTTGAAAGTTTAAGAAAAAAATCTCACTTTTTTAAGCATTTTTATTTTAAATTACAAATGGATTTTTAGAAATGTCTCTTGTAAATTATATTAACAAGCTCCTTGCTGCTCCCTGAAGTAGACTTGCTATATATCCCAGCCTTTTTGTTTGTCTTGTTTTAAAGCATGCCGTGTAACCTATGCCATGTAAGCCATATGAGAGGTGGTAATATGTGCCAAATTGGTATACGCTTGAGTTTAGATTTGAATAATCCCTGAATTCCAAAGATTATGCTTTTAGGCATTAGAACATTGTAGGGGTTTTTTCCTCCCTCTTTGTTCTCCCTGGGTTTAGGACACACCCAGAACTTCATGTGTAGTGCCAAGGTCAGTCCTAGTGCAAGATGATGTGCAAGTACAGCTGCTTGCCTGCTCCCCAGGTACTTGTTTGATAAGGCAGACTGTCAGCATGGCAGCTGCCAGAGAAGAAACACCTCAGGGCAAACCCTTTGAATATAAATACAGCATTTCCCCTGCCCCGGTATTTGTCAAACCAGGTTTGTGCTGTGCTTTCTGAAACTGAAGTCACTTTGCCAGGCACAAATGTAGCAAAAGCAGAGAGAGTGATAAATCCTCTGTCCCTTTGTGTACACAGTTCAGCCCTGATTTTTTAAAGAGGTCCTGCATGATGGTACGCAACAACACTCCAGCCACACTGGGGGTCAAAGAAAGCTGCTGTAGTTTTGCCACCTCTTTAACTCATACATTAATAATGAGAGATTGTGCAACTCCTGTAAACCAGCTGTGGGATCATTAAGGGGATGGACAGAAAGCTCAGAGTCATGCCCTCATTCAATACAGCTCAACTTTCTCAGCACTCCAGTGCCCCAGGCTCCCCGTTTTAAATCAAAAAAGCTTCGTTCAGTGTGCTGGACAGTCCCCCAGGCTCTTGACTCCATGGTGAAAGTTGATAAAGAAGGTTTTGGAAAAGCTCAGTTTCACACTGAGGCAAGCAGTGTTTTCATACAAGTGGTGACAAGGAGAGTGGCCCATTAAATTATCAACTGTATGAGATGAGGTTACCCACACCAAAGATAAGGAAAAAATTGGCTCTGCTGTAGGGCCTGGCATCAGATTCTTGCTGAAGCCAAGTTTGTCCATGTTTCTCATCTCTTGGGCACTATGAGTGCATATAATGCTCTCTTCTTCAGCAGTTGTAGTTGAGTTGCCAAGTGCTGAAGGAGAAAGGAAAATCTTATTCCTGGGTAGGTTTAGGAAGTGGTCTGAGGTCTAACATCACTGAAGAAGCTGGAGAAGAGCTAGGGTCTGCTGTTGTCCTTGCACCTGTGCATAGAACCAGCATTTTAAGAGAAGTCACTCTGTGGTTGGAAATGAGTGGAGAAGGAGGAGATGTGAGAAAAAAAGGCATAATTCAGGGCTTGTTCTGCTTCCTGCAGAAATACAGTAGTTGCTGACTTTATTATGAAGTTCCTTACACCTAGAAGAGCTACTTCCGAACTCTCCAGAATGTATCCCTAGAGGTCTAGTGCTCACTCACCTCTGTGTCTCTGCACTGTTGCTGTGCAGGTTGCATGAGAATGAGCCCAGAAAAGACTGAAGAAGACTCCCTCCCCCTTCCACTTGCTTTGAACTGAGTCACTCTTCTCAGTCTATTTTGTCTCTAGAAATGCTACAAGGTAAAGTGACTTCAAGGAACAAGACTCTTCCATGCTCTGTAGCACAGCTGTTGTCCAGGCACCAGTTCCCTACGAGAGCAGAAGTAGGACTAGTGTTCAGGGCCGAGAGACTTCCCCACTGGGGAAAAAACCTGGATGTCCTTCAGAAGCATTTCTGTAATGTGTTCACAATGTCTGAGGAAGGGAAAGGAGTTGCAAAGGATCCTGGTGGGAGACTGTGGGGCAGGTATTTCCATAATGATCAGCCCCACTGGCTAAATCTTTCCTTTTCTTTAGGAAAGATCACACTTTGAGCTGGGTTGCACGGGAGAAGCTTGTGTCAGGAGTTTCCGTGAGGGGAAATGAGATCCGTTGTACAGTAGATGATGTACATGATATATGCAGTTTTGTTTCTAGGTTGGTTGTTTTGGGTTTTGTTTGTCTGTTTGTTTGGGGGTTAAATGATTTTTAAAAAAAAAGGTTTTAGGAATCTCTAAGGGGAACCTGTAAATCTGACACCTCTATTTATTTTGCCTTATTTTAGTTTGCTATGTTTGTATGTATGTATACGCTGCATTACAGCAAAGACTATTGAGACTGTGCCAGGGCATTACACCAGCTGGAGACCTGGCTTGGCTTCTGTGCCAGCTGAGCCGGGCCAGGGGATGCAGGTGAGCAGTCTTGGTGTGGGGAGGGAGGGAGGAAAAAAAAACCTCTTGGCTTTTGTCATAATTACTCTGCCCCTGATTATCCTGGTTCTTGGAAAGCTCTCATTTTAAAGCTTGTGGTGATCTGATGGAGGCTGGTTATTTTAGACCACTTTCTACAAAAGATGTTTGGTTTTTATTATGTGTCATGGTGAGAAGATTGAAAAGAGTAAAGTGCATAGCTGCGCACCTAAACTTCACCCTTCCACACAAATTTGGTCCATAATTCCAGAGAAGCTTGACTAGATGGCTAGAAGTGGTTCATGCCCCCTAACTTCTCAACATATTTAACCCACTAATGAGTGAGAAAAACTGGGACAGTTCTCCTTTCTCAGAGCTAATATTCCTCCCTATCTTTATGGCCAAAGAATGATTTAATCTACTTTACCTCTTTCCTCCTCCAGCCCACCTCCCTAGGTTACCTCAGGTAAGAAAAATCTTTCTACTGATTGGTTTGTAACCCATGGAGCCTCTGGCAATCAGAAGGTGTTTGGCCATGGCTCCTTGGCTTCTGTGCTTGACACAGGAGATTTCTGATTGCCTGCCATGCAAAGAGGTAGTCTCCATTGGCCACCCTTGTTTCTCTTATAAAGGTAGAAGGGGCCAACCTGGATAACACAATTTTGCCAACTGAAAATATAGAATTTATATATTTATTTGCATAATGCATTAAAAAGCTAATCTAAGTATTAGTTGTGATGACCAGTATTCTCTGAAACTGCCCAGATTTGCTCACTGTGCCTGCTGAGAAGGATGCCAGTCTAGTGTGGTGTTTTGGGAACTCATTTAATGAAAGAGCCTGGATGGTTACAAACTGGAGTCTTCTGTTATGGGTAGTAATGTAGAATTGATCCACAGTAACTGGTTCATGTTGCTCTGGTTTTACATCAGCATAATTAAAAGTAGGATCTGGACTAAAACTCTGCTTTAGACAGTTTTGTAAGAAAGTAAAATGTTCTACCACAGCTCATGTAGGGCATGGTCCTTTTAGCCTCCCCCACTGGGAGCTCTGAGCCAAGTAATCTGGAAAAGCCTCTCTGACAAGCCATTTGCCCCCTTCCTGCTTGCCTTCAAACAGGCTCTTTAACGCTCTTTGCAGTTTTTAGAATTGTGAGGGAATGTTTGGTACCTGAGCTGCTCCGTGCTCAACGCCTCCCTTCCAAGTTATCCCCACCTGCAGCCATTCTGCTCCCCTGCAAGCCTGCTCAGCTTGAAACTCGCAGGTCACTTTGGGAGGTGGCCCTGCCTGCCAAGCTAGAAAGTACAGTGCTGCTTACTGAAGTGGGAGGTTGTGTGCTGCTGTAATGCCTTGGCCTATCCTCATTTCTTAGTCAGTTGAAGACTATAGGTGAATTAAATGTACAAATCCTGTAGTGTCCTTTTTATCTGTATCTTTTATAAGAATATACTGTAATACTAAAAACAAAGGAAAAAAAAATTAAATATATATTGCCCCCACTGTGTCTTTGTACATTTCTTGGTAGTTTCATTTTCTGTGCATTCTGCCACAAAGTCCAATAGGTGAGTTGGGGTCTGAGTGCAGTTTTTTTGTTAAGCTCTGGCTTTTTAGGTGACACTGTCACTGCAGAGCCAGTGAGAAGCTCCACAGGTTGTTCTGGAGGCACAAGCAACACCGTGGAACACAAGCACATTCTCTCCATGCTGTGCAATGGTGAAGAGCTCATTACAGAGCCAGTGGGTTACCATATCCAAGGGTCCCCTTAAAAAGCTCTCTTTTGTTCATATTCCAGAACTATGTATGGTACACAGGAGTTCACTTAAAGAAAAAGAAGAAAGTAAGATGGTCCTGATATCTAGGAGTTCATAATCTATGGCTGGACATGACTATTCCAAACGTGGAAGGGAATGCGGGGCAGCAGCACTGATCCTGAGCTCACTTATGTAACTGAGCAACATCCCGACAGCAAGAGCGT
>NW_005054299.1:11240023-11251931 GCF_000277835.1 Geospiza fortis | reverse complement strand
GGGGGAGGCTGGGGCAGGAGAGCGTTGCTGCCAAGGAAGGAGTTAAATAAGGCCAGCTGAAAAGAAAGCAGGAAAGCCAACATCAGGAATGAAGGCTTCAGAAAACCAGGGTGGGGAGTCTGGAGAGAAGTTAGACACAGAACAGCCAGGTGAGCAAGATGCACACAAGGGTTAGGGCTAATTTGTGGCTGAATTGAAGGGTGTGCTGAGGAATTCCTTGGAGTTCAGGGGTACAACCTTGTCCTCATCACAGAGGCAATGTGTGAACCAGCTATTTCATTCAAGCACAGATCTCCCCATTTCTCTTAATGGAAAGAACACACTGACAAAATTATCCTTAAGCCACAACATTTAATACTTATCTTCAACCCATCAAAGGGCAATGCTTCAACCTTGAGCACCTGAGATCATGCCTGGCTTCCAGTGGGAGCCTTGCTGGCTACACAGCGCAGCACATTCCTGCAGCAATTAAGTTCCCAGGGACCCCAGACAAAGCTCAGCCATTGGCTCTGGCTCTCAGGTGGGAAGAACTGTGGAAATCAGCAAAAGCAATCAGGGTGTAACTGCTTGCACAGGCTGAGGATCAACAAGCAGCAAATGGGAGTCTGAGTGCTTCGTGGGAAGGTAGTTGGTTTTTAGTCGTTAGAAAGGCTTTCAGTGTCTCTGTTTTGATCCATTTGGTTCACACATTGCTAAATTTCTTTTTAAGTTCTTGTACAAATGGAAGGGCAGAGGCAAAGGGATGTTTCTGTATCACATGATTTCCTTCTGTAAAGGAAATACCTGTATCATGTGAGTGTTAGAGGCAGGATGAAAATGCAGGGGCCTCTCTGAGTTGTCTACCCTTGGCAGCTGGGGTTTGGTAGAGGAAGTCAAACCATTGCTTTTTCTCTTATTAGAGGTGAAACCCAGTGGCATTTGAATTATTTGCAGTGAACAAGGCAGAGATCCTGCCTGGATTGTAAGAAGACTTTTCTTTAATATTTTCTTTGGGGTTGGAGCACACAGTGAGGAACTGGTGTTCTGCCCTGCAGCATGGGTCCACCACAGAAGCCTCATTCAATCTTCCTGGTTGATACCTTTCCCATGATTGTGGACTTCCCTGTCCTTGTCATTGCTGCACAAAGCCAGGTAAGTGCCTCATGGCTTTTTCTGAGCAAATCTAGGGCTGGGGTTTAGCTGCCCTGAATGACTGGGAGTGAAGAGGAGTGTGAAGGGAGCTCTCTTCTCCTGCTGGGAAGGGGTGAATCTATAATTTATCAGTTTTCCCTTTTTATAACTTTTGGCTTCTGCTTAAACAAAGCTTTTATCTCTGCCAT
Source organism: Geospiza fortis (assembly GCF_000277835.1). NCBI lineage: Eukaryota > Metazoa > Chordata > Aves > Passeriformes > Thraupidae > Geospiza > Geospiza fortis. The sequence continues at coordinate 11,250,612 of NW_005054299.1, read as the reverse complement.
GGTGGACATGGAGCTTTCTGGGAGAAATCTGCTTGGCCCTGGATTTGTACCACTAGGAAATAAAATAATCAAAGTTCAGGAGTTTTTCCCCCCTCTCAAAGCCCAGAAGTTTTGGTTTTCAACATTGTTGTGATGGAGTTTGTTTGTTTGATGTTCTTGCAGTTAATGGGCTTCTTGCTGTTTTCTCTGAGGCATAGTTGCTATTTATCTCTACTTTGCTTAGGCTCACCAGGAGGTAAGGTCCTTTTTTTCCTTTTTGTCTTTACCCCTCTTCTGCTGTTTTTTCATCTCTTATGCCTTTTTTTCCTCTCCCTTTTGATTTTTTTTGCCATTTTTTCCCTAATCTTCCCCATGTCAGACACAGCAGTGAGGTGGGTGCTTGCTTTGAGTGAGCTGCTGCATTTTTGCTACCATGTGACAGCATTGAACCCTAGGTGTCCAGAAGGGTCTGGAATGCTGTGATAGGTTAACATGGGAATCCAGGAATTGTTCTTTGCCCAGCATGTTTTAGATGTGGGGCACAATTGTGTTGAGCCAATTTCTCAAGTGCTCGTGGAAGGAGAACACATCTCTAATTGCATTAATTAAAAAAAAGAAACAGAAAATGGAAGGGGGAAGATAAGTTCAGTTGGTCAGAGTGTGGTGCTAAAACCACCAAGATTGTGGGTTCAATCCCTGTAAAGGCCATTCACGTAGGAGTTGGATTTTATGATTCTTGTGGGTCCCTTCCAACTCAGAATATTCTGTGATGTGGGAAAAGACTTTGATAATTTATGGCTGTGAGATGTGGAAAAAGGCTTTTGTTTGCCAGAAGTGTCTGTGACCAGTAGTGGTTGGATCTGTCATGTTACAGCAGGACCTTTGCCATACTCTCCCTTCGTGGAAGGGCTATTCAGAGCACTTCCAGCAAGGAAAGCACAACAGCCACTCAGAGGCTGCAGGGACCTGGGGATCAGGGCTGACATCAGCCCTGGACACCCCTTCCTATGGGGCAGACAGGGAGGTGGATGTGTTGGACACTGTGTGATGTTGCTTCCTGCCCCTGCAGAGAGGAGGGCTTCTGTCTCTACATGTTCCTTGTAGAGGTTTTAAAAGATTTGTGGGGATGGGGGAGAACTGTGATTGTCTCAAGAAATCTGATAAATACTTGTTATTTGTCTGTTTGTTTAAGTAAAGACTCTGCCTTACCAGTAGGTCTGCAGAGGCAAAGCTCCTGTTTTATCATCCCCTAAAATATCACAAGTGATGTAAGAATTGGCCTAGATGCCCCATGAGAGACTACCAAGAACTTGCCTTGAGTCTGGTGAATCCATAGCTCATGCACTGATTATCAAACTCAGCCACTGTTTTGCCAGTGGTGTTTCCTGGAAAGCCAGTGGTCTGTAAAGGTATCAGAAGGTGCTTTGTGCACTGTGTCTGAGGAACACAAAAAAGTATCAAAAGTTTGTGCATGCTCTGTTGCCCACAGAAGGAAGCAAACAAAATAGGAGGAAAATTAATGTTCATCTGCTTTAGGCTTAAGCTATTTTTCATTTGGTTGTAGCAACACTGTAAAAGAACAAAGATGCTTTCCCCCCCACCCCCCCCAACAAGGTTGGATGGTTCCTGGATTTGAGAGGTAAGAAATGGTGTTCTCCAGCGTCTCACTGGATATTCGTGTGATCAGGCTCTGCCTGGCTGAGTGCTGTCTGGGTGTGACAGCCTTTGGGGGCAATGGTAACTGTTATCTTAGCCCCTGCACAGTCAGGAGGTGTTTACAAGGACAGAAGCCTGAATCAGCCCAGTACTCGCCTACCCATGGGCTCACAGAAATGTGGTGTGACTGGGCAAGGGTTTCCTTGGGTTACACACAGTGTGTTTTTGCTGCTGAACAAGTTTAGAAGAAGCTGGGTAACCCCAAAGTGCAGATTTTCTCCAGGGTTGTCCAATCCAGTGTTTTCTTTCCTTTTGGGCTCCCAAGCAGAAAACTCTTCAGAGCCATACCCCATTCTGCTGTAAAGTACCCCTTGCTTCTGTTCCTGATTTCCTTCAATATCTGAGCCCTGTTCACATCTCTCTTGTACCCTCACAATTCCTTTCTGTTGCCATGACCCTTTGCTTGCCCACCTTGGGAGGATCTGCTGCCCTTTCTCTGTGGTATTATCAGCTGCAGGAGCTTGGGCATCTCAGTCTCCAGGTGAAGCCCCTGGCAGAGGACTGACCCTGGCACAAATGCTGTTGCTCTGCACTCAGCTTGGCTTTGCATGGGGCAGGAGTTGGCAGGGTGCTGTGTCCTACCTTCCCATTGTCCTCCTTGTGGTGCAGCTGGACCAAATGTTCATCCAGGGACCAAATGTTAAAGATGTTGTGTTGCTCTTTGGGAATGGCGGTAACACCTTCCCTTGCTCTGGTCCCTGAAATGAGAGCTTCTCTGTAAGTGGAGAGGAGGCCTTTTCTGCAGCTGGAGAGCTGGAGCTGCCTCTGGAGTCACAGGGATGGGCAGCCTTTCACCACAGAAGCATCTCCAGCACTGAGGCAATGTGACATCGGGACCAGAGCTAGCTGTGGTCTTGGGGGTGCTGATCTTGTGCCAACTCCTGGGGTGTCAGTGCTGGGATGCCTGAGCAAGCATGTCTTGGACTTGTACTAGGGTCAAAGCAAGAGATTCTAAATTGCAGCTTGTCCCATAGCCATGGTCTTGCCCTTGTCAGGCAGCTGCCAGCTCTCCGTCTGTTCCTGATTAATCCTCTCCCTGGGGGATGCTGACCAGTACATCCCAAATCAAGATGGAAGGAAGAAAGGGAGAAAATCAGATACTGAGGCAAGCTTACTCTCTAATTTTTAACCCATGCTGGCGCCCTAATACAAACAGTAAGGCAGCAGGAGTTTGGACAGGGATCAGTAGACCTGACTTAGTGCTGTGCAGAGCAGAACCAGTGTAATTGTGGGAAAATGGGCATAGTCGCAGAAATAACTGAGCTTTGATGGGAGGCAGGCTCTTTCTTGAGATCTTCTCTGGTGGCTAGCTCACTTCTCTTCCTGCTCCTTCTCCCCCTTTCCCTCAGCTCTGCAATGAACCCTGGAGGTCTGCGGCTCTCACTCTCTTTAGAAAAGGGTCTGGGCTGTCACCAACACATGTGTAGCTTTTCCCTTGGGAAGCAGCAAGGTGAAATCTTCCTCTAATATTTAGGAGAAATAAAGGGACAAAAGCCCATCTGCTAAAAAGAGACTTGTCAATCTGGTAGCAAACATCATTTTCTCCAATTGCACATCAGGCATGAGGAGTGCTCAGGCTCTGAAATCTGTCTCCAGGTGCTCACTGTAGAGTGCACAGATCAATGTGCCAGGTTAGTGTCCCCATCTGCAAACAATAATTTGAGTGATTTACCAAGCATGACGTGTTGGTCTGGCCCACATACATGTGGTCAGGTTCTCTTGGATCACAGTCCAGGCCAGTAGTGGTGGGACTCTCCTTTCTGCCGAGGTTGAAACAAGCTTCATGTGATGCCAGGGACTGTCTCTTTGCTCATAGGTGAAGGAGCAGCAGCTCCTGCCTGTACTCTAGACAGAACATGGTTCTGAGGCCCTGGAAGAGCTGGCACATGAGCCTGGAGGCAGCAGCTGCATGGGCACCGTGACCTTGCCACTGTTTTCACCATTTTTCCTGTTGCTCAGCCATTCCCATCAGCCATTCTTGTTTCTTTTCCTGTTCATTCTGGGACTGGCTCAGATTTCTTTGCCACCTTTTCTTGTCCCACATTTGTGTGAACCTTCTGGTGCAGAGAAGCAAGGTCTGGAGCTGTACTTCACTCTCCTTCCTGTGGTCCTTGCAGAGCCACCTCTGCCCTTGGTGGAGCTTTGCTTCCCTACAGCCTCCAAGGCACTCCCAGCCCTGCTGGGTGCAGGGGGCTCCACCAGTGCCCAACCTGTCCTTTAGAAAGCTTCAGCTGTGTGTGTGAGGAGACATTTTGTCTGAGGGATGAGGCTAAATGCAGGCCATGGTAAAGCCCCTGAGCAGCAGCTCTGGCACAGCTGCTCTGATGAGCTGATGTGCTCATTTCTGAGCAGAGCCACTTGTGGACAGAGAGGCGGCCCCTGTGCTCATGTGGACAGGGAAACAGGTGCTGAGAGTGTGTCTGGAAGGGATTTCTTGCTGGTGCCATGTGAGGTTGGAGGAATATTAGGGTTTTTCCCTTCTATAAATGGCTTTGTGAGAACAGGTTTCTTAACTTGGGTTACAACAGCAAGGGCTAATTGAGCTTTACTATGAGCAGGATGCTATCAGTGGCACATAAACTAGACAAAAATGTTGGCTAGGTTAGGTGAGAGGTGAGCCTCATGAATGCAGTCTTCCTCACAAATTCTCTTAAAGGACTTCTGGCCACACTCAACCTGTGTCAGGCACATGGTGAGGTGTCTGCTGTCCTGCAGCAGGGTGGAGGCTTTGCAGAGCTGCTGGGGCAGGAAGGGTTATCACTGCCCTCAAACCCTGGTCCCCTGACATGGGAAGAACCGGCACTCCTGCTGTTGAGTAAAGCACTTGGTCTGACTTCCCAGAGAGCTGCCTCCCTCATGGCTGAGGACACGGGAGGCATTTTGCCAGGCTCTCCTGCTGCTCAGTGAGGGTGGGGGAGTCCGGGACATGGGGGAACCCTGTTCCCGCTGCTGTTGGGAGCACAGGAGTGCTCACTTGGTTGCTCACCGCTCCATCCAGCTGGGTTTAATTTTAGAAACACAGTGCTATCTTGGGGCATCTTTTTCCATGGAATGCAAGTCTTTAAGTAAATAAATAACAGCTTTGTGGAGGCGGAACGACAGTCCATAACCGCACTGCAAAACACGCACTGAGTGAGTTGAGCCCCACTTCACTTGCATGTGGAAATACTTTGTACAGAAACAGTGGCTGCACTGCCTCCCTCTCTTGGTTCAGCCCCCTCTGGAGCTGGCCATGTGCATTGATTAAAAAGAAATAAAAACACCTTGAAATACCAGCCTTGGAGAAGTGGAAATGAAAACCCCTCCAGCTGCTGGGGTTCAGCTGGAGTTCTCTGGCACAGGTTTGCTAAAGCTATGGTTTCCTGGTGATGGGCTATTACTGACTGTGCCTCTGCTGCATCTGGGATATCCCAGAGGGATGTGCTCTGGGGCATCCTTAGCAACCCAGGAGAGAAATAGCAGCCTATAAAAGATGGCAGGCAAGAAACTTGTGTTTAAATGCCCCTCCCAGTCTGGCTGGCCAAGAGCCTTCTGCATGCAGACATGTTGCTGATGGCTGAAGGTCCTGGGTGTGTCCCTCAAAGCATGTTTGCTGGCTGGAAAATCCCATTAAAGCCATTTTACCAGAGCAAGAGCCCATTTTCATTGCTCAGATCCAGCAGCTCTGACATGGCATCTGCTGCATGAGCTGCTGCTTTGTTCCCCTGAGTCAGCAAGGGAGGCTCTTCTAAAGCTCCCAGTCTGAGTAAGACTTGCCACGGTGGCCTTCCTCTGATGTAGGGACTTGGACATGCATCTAAATACGCAAGGTGGAACAAATGATGTAAAAATAACCTAGGCTGACACCTACTTGCTCCACTCCACTCCTGTACGTTGCTGCTGCTGGGACAAGACAGTGCTGAGATGACAGGATTCTGTGCTCATAATGAAACTGGGTCAGGAGCACCCATCTTGGGTGCATTAGGAGTTGGCAGTGTTGATTCTGGTTGCCTCCACAAAGCCAAAAGGGTGGCTAGACTGTGCCTAATCATGGAGGTATGAGTGAGCTCTGCCAGGGTCTTTGAAACAAGTGGGCTTGAAGTCAGCAGCTGTGGCTTGGAAAAAGCATCATGCAGCATCCTGGTACCATGTGCAGATGGCATGCCTGAAGACGTTTTGCTCTAGTCTTTCTCTTCTAAGATGAAAAACTTACCTTGTCCTTCTTCCTGTAGCTCTTGGCAAGAGCACTTCTGGGCATGACTGTGATAGTTTTGTGTGTTTGTTTAGAGATGGATATAGTATTTTAATTCACTGCAGGACCCGAGGATTACTAACTGTACCTCAGCTTTTGCTGGTGGCTTCTCTTCCCAGCAGGCTACAGGGACAGGAGGATTTTCTATGCGATGTGGTTCTGCCTCCTCTTCCTCTCCAAACTACCCAGCTAAGCCATGTCCTCTCCTTGGCCTCCTCCTGCTGCTTCCACTGATACTCCGAAGGGAATTTTATTTTTTGTAAACCCTTGTGAAGGCCTTCTCTTGTGGGGCTGGGCAAGCTCTGCCCATGTTCTCTGTGAGCCCAGGATCAGGGCGGCCCTGGCAGCAGCTTGTCTTTTCCACTGATCCCAATTAAGATTCAGTCTTGGCAGGATGGAGCCTTTTGAGCTGCCAGCTGCAATAGGAGAGATGAGGCTTCAGGGGCAGCAGAAATTATTCCCTTCCCTCAGCTCAGCTCATTTCTTGGATCTGAGCTGAGGATGGCCCCAAGGGTTGATCTGCAGAAGCCAAATGAGCCACACAGAGCTAAAACATTTCCATTCAGCGTCAGGCCCAGGGCAGGGAAGTGCAGCTCTCTGAGGCGCTGAGACTGTGGGTGGCAGCTGGGGAGGGGATGGAGGGAGCAAGGGATGGATGGGTGGTGTAATTCCAGGCACTGCCTCACACAACAGCAATTCCAGCCTTGCTGCAACCGTGCATGTGGGGAGCCTTGAGTGCCCAAATCACCCCGATAATGAAACCTAAGTTCATTAAGGCTGCAGTAGTGGCAGGTCAGGGCTGTGCAGCTCAGCCCCTCTCTCCCAGCAGCAGATGCTGCCTGGTGTGACACTGCACAGCTCTGCTGGTGTTGACAGAGCTTTGCCACAACCTGCACCAGCAGGTAACTGGCCTAGGGCACTACCTATGGAGCAGCCATGTATCTGATAGCCTGTGTTGTCTTCCAAGCATAATATTAACACAACTTTACAGCTGCCTGGCCCTCCTGCTATCTCCTCCTTTTCCTCCCCTACCTCCTGTCCCACTGCAGCCAAGCTGCCCTTGACTTTGCAAACACAAACTGCTTTTGCTGGCCTCACATCCTTTCAGCTGTGCACCCTGAAAGTATCAGGGGTAGAGAGTGTTTCTGTTGAACTTAATTTTAAATTCATGCAGGAAGAGCTTAGTAGTACTAAGAGTTCCTGGTTTTGAGAGGACTGGCCAGAATTTGAGATCATGCCCACTCTGTTGGAGTCATTGACAGAGTAATTGTCTCTGCTGCTAATTTGGAGTTCTGGAAGCAAACCTTAAGAAATCATGAAGTGTGAAACTTTTTTCTGTGGAGCAAGGGTTATGTGGATGGCATCTCAGAGAGCCAAGGGCAGTAGGCAGCTTGCCTGATGGCCACGGCCGTGCCATTGCTGTTGGGTTGTGCACACACAGCTGAGCAATGCCTGGTTTGTTGTGCTCTGCTTGGAGGAAAGCTCAGCAGTGTGTCAGGGCATCCATCCCATCCCTTCCTGTGGACTTGCATTCAGCTGTACTTTACTGCTACTATTTTGGGTACCCTTTACTCTCCAAAGGAGCAAACAGGGTAAGTACAAAGATAGAGATGCTAACTGGAAGCTTTCTAAACGTGGCACTGGCAGGGAGCATGGAGGGACAGGGGAAGGTAGAGACAGCTGGATTTGTGTCTCAGCCACCCACTGTTTAAGCTTGCTGTTACCCAAAGTGAGAATCTGCTCTTATAACAGAGTGCACTGAGTTCACCCACAGCCCTTCAGGCACAGCCTGTGACAAAGGATTCAGCTCTTCATCCTGTGCCTTTCTGGCACCATGCCAGGCATGTCAGGGTGTTGCCTGCCATCATCATGACTTTGGAGAGCTCCTCACATCCACTGGTTTTGAGACATAAGTTGAGGCTTTTACTTGACATCTCAAAAACCTGAAAACCTGGCCAGCCCACTGCAACCAGCAATTGAATCCTCCAACTGATTTCAGATTCCCTGAAATGCTGAGCTTCTCTTGGAGCAAGGCTCTGGTGCGTGGAGGGAGGTGAACTAACTGTGTTTCCGTTTAACTAATTAGCAGCTGTGTCTTGGCCAATGCACGCACCATGCACCAGCCATTTTTCAGCTGTTCCAAGCCTGCCTGACTCTGCTGAGGCAGCCAGAGGGAGACGAGAACCAGCGAAGCGCGAAGGAAGAGGCGGGACCAAGGGCCAGATTCTGCTCAGTCAAATACCATGTAAAGCTGAGTAACAGGGAATTTACAGGGAATCACTGCAGGGGCTGAAAATGGCTAACAAAATTCATTGCTCTTTTTATTGTTCAGCTGTTGCTGCTTTTAGCATCTAGTTTTGAGCAGTTCCTATTCAGAAAAAAAAAGTCCCTCCCTGAGGTATTTCAAGCTGTCTTCCCCCCATGGCCCATTCTCCTTCCTGAAAGCACAGCTCTTTTGACATAGATTGAATCTCTTTAAAGCTTCTGCCAGCTTCTCCTTATATGTTGCATCCAGTTTTTAATAGGACAGTGTGAGGGTGGAGTAACTAGTGTCAGGATGTGGGCATGAAGGAAAGCCAGGCTGAGATGCCCCAAAGGGTTCAGCCTGGATTAGCAGTGAACAGACTGTAACAAATGGGCCATGAGCTGGGACAGTTGAGTTTCCAGCAGGCAAAAGCTCTACTGTGTGTGCATTTTGAGGGTTGCCAAGATCTGCAGTATTTGTATTTTGAGCTGCGTTTGACATGCACAAAAGTGCAACTTGAACTCTTATGGCACCCTTCAAGAGAAGGAGGTGGTGGGCTTGGTGCTTTACTCTGTTTCTGCTCCTAGAAAAATGATGTGCTTATTTTAGGATTGACAGCATTTGGAATCTTAAAATCATTTAGGTTGGAAAAGACCTCTAAGGTCATTGATGCCTTCTTGCTAGCAGGAGACCTGAGAGTTTTCCAAGTTCAGATGGATGAGAAGGGGAATTTCTCTTAAGGCTTATGTGTGATACAAAAGGGATGGACTTTTATACAGGCACTTCTCTGAACCTCGGTTTCTCAGACTAGGAAGAAGAGCTCTGAAGGTCCCAGTTCTGCAACAAAAAGCGGTATGTTATATACAGCCACTGGCTCAGAACAGGCATGTGGGAGAAGCTGGAATAATGACAAGAGATGATGAATTATGATGTTAAACCCACAGGATTACACATTTTAAGAACAGCCAGATTAAAATGAGTTTCTTTCAACAACAGCAAAAAAAAAAAAAGTTCTTTATAGTAATAAGTTATTATGACTGATCCCTTGCTAATTGCTGACTAATCATGAAACTTGCAAAGCCTGCCTTGTTGCTTGTCCCAAGTAACTATTCATAGAAGCTTTTGGGTTAAAACATAAAGATAAATAAAAAGGATATTCAAAGTAAGGCAAACCACACTCCATTGCAACTAGTATTTATTAAAAATACAGTGGAAAAAAAAGCAAGCCTCCAAAAAGTAGTCATCAACATCATCAACTTACACCATGGCCCACCCAGCACCACGGAAACACAGAGTGCTCTCAACCCATTTCTCTCGCAAAATGTTGACTCATGTTTGGTTCATTACCTATAAATGTGCATAGTTTAAAGACTTGATAATGTAACATGAGCATAAAATGGCACCAAAGTCAGTTTTCCCTGCACTTCCAGCCACTCTCAAACCAAGGAAGTACTGAAATGTGCGTAAGTAGCGAGATGTGCATGGTGGTCATGCGTATGCTCAGTAGTCCCTGGTATGGCCCTGAGTCCTTTGTGTGAGCTTTGCAGCATGACAGCAAACTTGAATCATATGCCCAAAGCATTGTTTTATTGCTACTGAGTACACAGAGTTTCTTTTTCATTTTCAAAATTAGCTAGAGCCTGGGGCAGGCCAGGAGGGCAGGGTGTGTTGTGCGTGGTGAGGGGAGGGAAGTGCTTGTATCAGTCAGTAGACTTAGCAGGTTACATGTGTGCTTCCTTTTCCTGGCACTTTCTTTCCAAGCTGAGCTAAGGAAACTTTCCGTGAGCATAGCAGTTCACAGATGTGTTCAGATGAATACAATCTCTTGTATGTGCAGGATTGGGTGGGACTGTTGGTGTCAGTATGGCAGTGCTGGCTACACTCCTGGGAATGACAGGGAGTCAAGACTGTAACAATGGATGTAGATTGTCCTAGTTCTGACCAGGACATGGGTAATTTTTGCAGGCGCCAAGAGAGGGCATGGCTAACAGCATGGGTGGTTATTATGGGGACCAGGAAAGGGGTCTTTCCAGTAAGGGAGCGGTCACTTAGTGCCTGTTCTCTCTATTATAGTGCCTGTTCTCTCTATTATTGAAGGTGTTACTGCTTGTTTCCTTATTCTATTGCTGCTTCCAGTAAATTGTTCTTATCTGAACCCATGATCTTAACCTACTGTGCCTCCAAATTCTCCTCTCCAGCCTGGCATAGGGAGGGAAGAGCGAGAGAAAATGGAATGCTAAACTGGGCAATACCGTTCCTAAACCACATCATTAATGTACAAATGCTTATGGATTTTGGGCACCAAGATTTCCAGATTTCTTTCCCTTTCAGCTACAGCTGCTATATCTGTCCCTCTCTGCACCTTATCTCACAATGACAACAAACAATAATCAGATCAATTCACCCGCAATGGAAAGA
>NW_005054299.1:11212563-11240009 GCF_000277835.1 Geospiza fortis | reverse complement strand
TGCTGTAGCTGGTGTAGGAGATTTGTGAAGCATCTGTAGCAAAACCTATTGCCTCCTCATCTGAGACCTGTGCTTACTTTACATGAGCAGGATGTGCATGGCAGTGTGGTGTGCTTATAGTACTTTAACCACTTAAGATGATTTTTTGGTAGTGTCTTTGACCTTACTAGAATTGTCTTGAACCCTGTGTGTATGGAGGGAGCACCCCGAATAATGTGCAGCTTCACATTAGCCATAAGCAACCAGTAACACCCTGTTTAGAGCACTGAAATTGACATTCAAAAAGCAGCCATTAATATTAACAAGAATGTTGAGTAATTTCTTCTCTAGGACAGTTAATTACCAAGGCTAATTAATGCTACATGACTGTGGCCACTGCTACATTTATGGGAACACTTAAGTGCTCCACAGCCAGAAGACTTCATGAAAAGCAAATTAGAGAAACATGCAGGAAAACACTCTGGCAGAGGCAATAGTAACTACCTTCATTTTCCAAGTGGCCGGTAGTATTAAAGTCTTTTTTATCTGTCAGAACTACACAGGTTGCTGGTTACTAGGAGCTGCACTGTGGCATTAAAAATTTGGAGTCTTCTAGGGCTTGGTACAACATCTCCTTCTAAAGTCAGGGAGAGCTTAATACTTCTGTGCATGGCAAAATTAATCCCTTAAGCATGCAAACAAGGCATCCGTGTATTTCAGTGCTAAGGTCAAAATGCTGGAACATGCTTCTAACACTGTAAAACATATCTTTCAGATCAGAAAAATAATTCTTCCACACCCAGAAATCCTCTTTCTGCATCATGTTTTACAGAGCACAAGGCAGAAAACTGGGCAGCTGCCTTTTTTTTTCCTTTTGAAACAGATTATGGGGGTATTTTCCACTTACATGTGTCTATTATGAGGAAAGGCTGAGGGAGCTGGGTCTGTTCAGCATCCAGAAGAGATGACTGATGTCTCAATGTATATCAGTGTCTAAGAGGGAGATGCCAAGATTATGGAGCCAGGCTCTTCTTGGTGGTGCTGAACAATAGGACAAGAGGCAATGGACAGAAATTGATGCACAGGAAGTTCCACCTGAACTTTTTTACTCTGTAAGTGAATTAGCACTGAAACAGATTGCAGAGAGAAGTTATGGAGGCTCCCTCAAGGGAGATATTCCAGTCTGGACACAACACTGTGCCATGTGCTCTGGGTGCTTGAGCAGGGAGGTTGGACCAGGTGACCCACTGCTGTCCTTTCCAACCTTAGCCATCCATTCTGGGATTCTTTGATTCTGTGAAGGGAAGCAGTAGCACTGCAAAGGGATGGGAGCTGCCCATGGAACTCTAACTGTTCCATGTTTATAATCTTTGCTGTATGGTGAAGTTCCCCAGCTGTGTTCTTCTCACTGTCACCCTCTAAATTCAATGAAGAAGGTCAGGGGAAAGACAGACAAACACAATTCTGAAATCTTAATCCTTGATTTAAAAATAGTTTCCAAATAACAGCACTTTCAGCAGTGGCTTAATTCCCAGAGCTCACAGTTGCATGGTGTGATGACAGCAGGTGTATTTCACAGCACAAAGGGAAAAAAAAAAAAAACAAAACCAAAAAGCTCTGTGGTATAAGCAGGAATCTTTTCTCAATCTGATCATGAGGACACTGAAATGGAGGTACTGGCAGAGTGGAGAAGTCTGTCCGCTAGAAAATACACATGGTTTTCAACAGGGATAAGTGGCTCCACTGTTCAAGTGAGCTGACAGAGTAAGGCAATGCTGGAGGCATGGTACTGAACACACCTGCTGAGGTCTCCAAGCCCACCAGCTGAGTAAAAGGACTTCTGTAAGAGGCTGAACAGAAATAGTGTTCACTTGGAGGGCTGGAGGTATCTGAATATTATCTAGACCCTTGAGAAGTCTCCCCTCTGCCCACCTGTCTTACTAATCAACTTGAGCTCTTGGATGACAATGTCATGAGTGACTGCTTTGCACATGTCATACACGGTCAGCGCAGCCAGGCTGGCAGCTGTGAGAGCCTCCATCTCCACGCCTGTCCTCCCCCAGGTGTGACAGGAGCTGCGAATCACCACTGCATGCCTGGCTTCATCCAGGCTCAGAGACACCTCAACGTGGTACAGAGGGATGTTGTGACACAATGGGATCAACTGGCTGGTCAGCTTGGCTCCCTGAATTCCTGCAATTTGGGCTACTGCCAGCACATCCCCTTTCTTCACCTGGTTTTGCTTCACCATCCCGAATGCCTTCTCACCCAGGAGAACCACGGCACCAGCAACAGCACTTCTTCTGGAATCTGGCTTCCCACCAACATCAACCATTGTGGCCCGTCCTTCCTCATCAGTGTGAGTCAAGTTGTCAGAGGCATGAAGTACCCTGGTGCAAGATCCTGAATCCCTGGTATGGAATTCAGATCCTGAACATGCCTCTTTGGACTGACAATCCACAGGAACTTGGCCAACAGAAGCATCAAGGCACTTTGAATCAAATGTGGAGCTTGGGTCCTTCTGGAAGACACAGTAGCCTCGGAGCTGGGTTTGTAGAATTCCTGTTGCTATGTGCCACTGTTTCTCTGGGTGAGAGCCCGGTAGGAAAACTTGTCCTGTGAATTTATTTTTCACTGATGCTTTTCCATTTTGTTTGGGTAAACTTGCTCTCAAAGTCAGCCAGTGGCTAAATGTGTGGCCCCACTGTTTTGAATTTGGGGGATTCTGTAGGGCATCTTGGCATAGTGGGAATGACATCAGTGCAGGCTCTGGGGAAAAAAACAAAAAGTAAGATGAGAAGAACATCTTACTAACTGGAAAGCTAAACTGCCTGTAGCAGCTGAGAACCCTGTCAGCGAACTGCTTGGGACTTCCTGTGTTGCAAAAACCTCAATAAGCATGCAAACACCCACTTTTTTCCTCTACCTCCTTTTCTTCTCTCTCATCAGTTACCCACATTTCCTGGTTTGCTATTAAAAATGACAAGACTCAGACTCATTTCAAGGTCCCTGACAAAACGAAGCAACTTACTTTCTAAAAGTATCAACACCTTTTGAGAAACAGCAGCCAAGAAAGCTTACAGGAGCATCAGTTCTGAAGAAAAGTGAATCAGGGCATCTCAGCATCCATTTGGGACCATCCCAGCACCGGCCTTCTTTCAAAAGCTTGGCAGGGTTAATAGGAAATTCTTACACTCAGATTCTCAGCTCTGCCTTTTCAAACACCTCCCTCCCAGCACAGGCAGCTGCACTTCCTCCTCTCATCTCCTTCTGCAGGGAAGGGTCATGCCAGCACTTGAGGACAGCAGGGACCAGAAGCACTGCAACTGTACTGCTTACAATCTCAGAGGGTGATGGGAACCTCTCATATTATTGCCAGCTCTTAACACGTTAATGACAGCTGAAGTTTAAGCACTGGAAAAACCACAGTCCCCTCACTGACAGATAGAGTTTAAATCTACTCAGAAGCATGTTCCAAGTTGAGCTGGCAGAGCTCCCAGCTGGCAGAGAGGTAGTAAGCCCTCCTGCCCCTTTTCGCCATTTAATCCTTTGGTTTTGGCATTTGCACTGGGCTAAAAGCCAAGGGTGAAGACAGAAGGAGTCTCTTTCACATAAAAGTGAATAAAATGTTTTGTAAGTAAAGAAAGCAGTATAGAGGTGAGTGGCTAAGCCCTGGTTTAACAGCACCACTGATAAGCATGCTTCTCTTTTTCTGAAGAAATGTGGCATTAGGCTGTGTTCAATAACCTCCTTTGGTAGCTCTGGTATTCAAGGACTTCCTTTTCAATCTATCCACAGGTGCATCAAAGCAGCTTCCTGCCCCTCTGCACATTGCTGAGCTACCTCTGCTGCCCAGGGACTGTCCACATTGACAGTAACAGACACAGTGTACACAAAGGTCTAATTGTTCTCCTCCATCTTTTTTAAAAAGAAACTCACCAAACTCTTCCTTGTTAGTCCTAGCCTCTGCTAAAAGAAGACTGATGCACTTAGCACCATTTTCATCCAGAGTACCTCCAAACATTGGTCTGAAAGTACCATTCCTGAAGCTTAAATTAACCACAGATTTCACTATTACAATCACTGCAATAACTTAAATTCAGGCAAAGGCCTTTTCTCATCTACAGCTGATGGTCTGTAAGTAAGATTCCTGCAAGTTTGAAGGCATGTGTTTACCTCAGAAGAATGGGATTAAATGGACATAAATATACCGAGCACAACATTTCTCTGCTTCAGAAGAGCACAGAAGATTATTTTCTTATTCCTCATCTCTTGCACTCTCTTTCCATAGTGGGGCCTAACCTGAATACTCCTTTCAAAATCCAGGAACTCAAAGCACTCTGTTCTTCTAGATTCCTTGATAAGCTTTAAAGCTGATGCTAAACCCCTGTGAAAGTGTCTTGTTTTCAGGAGAAGCCAGACTGCAAAGGCAGAGAAGTACTTCCACAGGGTAAACACACATGGGTGGGAGCAGGGAGAAAAGTTTGCTCAAGTAAAGTGAGAAGTAAACAGACTGCAAGAGACAGTAATGAGTGCAAAGCATCTTTGCTTTTCTGAGCAACCTACACTTCCTGAAGTTCTATATCTAGTCATCTCTATTTGCAACCAAATTGCTCATATAGCTACCAAAAAAAAAGTAATAGTTTTCTAGTTTTTGAAACCATCTGATTAATTCCATCTCCTTATATCCTATTACTGCATCTCAAGTTTAATTGTGTCAGCTTCCAACTAGCACAATCTCAGGGGGGAGAAAGAAGGCAGAGATACTTAAACTAATGAGGAAATTCCCATAACTGAAGTGAACCCAGGAGAAAAAGAACCTGCTGAAAGGAATATTTTGATTAAGGGAAATAAGATACAAACCATATAGCAAAAGATTAGACAACAGCAGTGCAGAGAAGACGCCAGGTTTGGCTTACTGAATCTAGCAAAACCAATTAGTGATTTCCACAGCAGTCATTAAATTTCATTAATTCCATACACACACTCCCCCACTGACTGCTTGCACGCCAGCATTATTTGAAGTTTGTAACTAATTCAAAACACAATTAGGAAATCTCCTAATGATTCCCCATGTGACACAGTGGGATACTCTCCACTCATCTCCAGTCTCTCCACTGATGCGGTGACTGCCAGCAGTCAGTCTCAAAGGGAGATGGAACAGCTGAAGGAGGAGGACCTGGACAGGCTGCCTCTTTCACTGCATGTAAGACAATGTTAAAGCACTTTTCAAAAGGAAGTTGGATTGCTCAGATCTGTAGACATCCAAACATTGCTATGAATGCTAACTCTGGAGTGTGGGAATTCTTTCAAAGAGAACTTGAAAAATTATGTAGGTCCCAGTGAGCTGTCAAGAGTTTAATATAGTATTTTTCATCTTAAAAAAAACAAACCCACAGTTTTTCCTCATGCAGCAAGTCAATACACACTTTAAACAAAGGGTCCTCCTTACCCTTTTTCTAGAACACAATGCAGCAGTGCCCAAATACGAGCAAGCAACGGCACAATCTTGCACCAGCCAACATGGAAAATTATGTCTCATTAAAGTGAGGCACCAAGTGAAAAACATTCCCAGTGAAGATCTATGCCAAAGACCTATGTAGATCCTATATCCTAATAATGGCAACATAAGTACAAGCCCTGGGGGCTTGGTTTAAAAATACAGCAGTTGTTACTATAATATCACCTGTTGCAAAGACTTGCAAATTAACGCATGCTCCCCTCCCACAGAGTACCTGTTTTAAAACCTGTGTTTTAAGCTGCCCAGCAGCTAACCTGCTCTGAAACGTCAATGAAAGGATGAGAGTTTGGATTTGAAACAATGTTCATGTCTTTCATCCTTGTTTTTTTTCCACACCTTGTTGATAAGGAGAAATGAAACATCTTGCAATTAACCGCACAAAGCCAACTATTATAACCATTTCTTAAGGTTTCTTGAAAGACAGCTATCTTACAGAATAGATAAACATAGACATGGACAAGGTAAAATCACACTGAAGGAGATGTTAAAAATCAGTAAGAGAACCACAGCAGCGCTACATCACTCATGAACAGAGCTTCAGGCAGAAGGAGTGTTAGCAAACAGCTTCAATGGACACTAGAAGGAAAAGAAAGGCTGTTGGTTCATAGGTCTTTCATGATTATGCTCTGAGACTTTGCAGCAATAAGAGGCAATTTTAAAAGAATAAAGCCCCTCATGTCAGATTCTGAAGTAGCAGTGATGTAGGAACACTTGCATTTCTGTCAGCTTGATGGCTCTATGTATGTTATAAACAAAGCTGAATTTCTTAATCCATGGATAAACTTCATTCTGCACCCTTTATATTTATATGGCAATACAGTCAAAACTCACCTCAAACTGTCTTATAAGTAACTATACTGTTTTACTTGAGTACAAAGGAAGATGGTGGGAAGGTCGATTACCCCTTTGGAAAATGTAATGAAGTGTCTTAATTAGAGCAGACAAAACCAGGGCTGTCAATTGGAAAACTGGGTAAGGCTCGGTAGGGACACTAAACCTTTCCTCCTCCTCCACTTCAGCATGTTAACTATAACTGGCTAATTAAGAAGCCCTTTTCTTTGCCTAAACCTAGAGCAGAACCACAAGCTAGATTTAGAAGCCAAATCTACTCTGTTCCCCCAAAGACAGAAACCGAACAAAATCATTGTATGTTTTTTACGTACTGATTTGTCACCCACCAATCAGGACCATTGGCCGGTTTTTCATCCGGGAAATGTTAAACATGCCTAGAAATAAAATAAGGAACACATAAGAATCCCAGCTTTTTAGGCTTTAAGTCATGCATCTGGTTTACACGTTTAGTTTTCTGCTCTTCAGAGTGCAACCTGCACACTAGGAAAAACAAAGCTCAGTAAAGGGAACCAGAGGAGGGGGAATCCAGCACGTATAATTTAAAACTATTATCTGCCTGAGTCTCCAGGCATCCAGCTGCTGTGGGTCTAACACACTGCAGAACTCTTTCCAAGAAAGCTTGCCATAATATGAATTACAGCCTACCTACTATAGAATTCAATCTATTTGAGACTATCTTGTCTCTAACAATGGCATTTGACTGTTCTAGTTCTATAGATAAGCTGTTAATAAGTCTTCCAGTTCAAAGAAGTTCAATCACAGAAAGCCCCAGGGACAATAATGAGATTAACACAAACTGAGAGAAGATAATGTCAGGTAAATGCTGATGATGGTAAAATGACTTTAATAGACTCTTCCCCATCCACTCCCTCCTTTCCCAAACCAGAATTCACAAATAAAGGGTCTACAAATAAAGGAACTAATGCCTCCCCACCTTCCCTTGGGTTTATAAGGCACTATTTTATCTGGGTCAGACCAATGTCCCTTGGTAGTTAGTCTACACTTAAGATTTAAAAGCTACCATTAAATTTGTTTCACACATTAGGAGAAAAGGGAAAAACCTACTGCTATTAATCTGTCAGAATCTGCAAGAAAACAAAAGGGCCAAAGCGTATTTTTAGTGTACAGGGGACTAATCCATGATTATAAAAACCAGTTCATGTACAAGAGGTCAGCATTCCCAGCTGGAGCCAGATTACAAAAATTCAGGTTCAGATGTTAATGTTTATATTAATATAAATTCAGAAAAGACAAATGCAGCCTGAGAATGTGACATCATGGACCTTGTGTCACAACCTTATGCAGAGCACTAGATGAGTACCCAAAAAGTCCTGAATGGTGGTAAAGAGATTTGTCACTTCTAGAAACATGTTAATGCAGTATTTGGATTGACAGCTCAATTTAGTCCTTCTTTTACAGTAAACTAATAAAAAAAAGGATCCAACACAACTACTCAGCTTTACACTTCGCTGTTGTTGTTATGAGCAGTGGTATTTGCATCTATTTGAGAGCGGAAGTCAGTCCAAAAATCTTTCAGACAGTTTGGATTCTAACTCTCATGGAAGGTTACAAGTACCAGGGCATTGTTTTCCCTATCACTGCTGTTATTTCTCAACAAAGTACAAAAAACATACCAGCATGCTGTTTCTTTTTTCTGCTCACTGCTGCTCCAATAATTTGAATCAACTCCTCCTCTGAAGCACCTGACCGTAGGTGATCCCTCAAGGACACTTCTGAATTCCCAAAAAGGCACACCTGTATCCAACCCGGGGAAGGAGACGAGGAGAAATGAGAAATAATAAAATAAATTACTTTTACGAGTATTTTGTACTAACCCCAGAGTGAAGAGCTTTGAAGAGACCTACCCTATTGAAGGGAACATTTATGGAGATTGTTTTCTTTATCTCTCCTCATGTACATGCAGACAGCCTGGGATGTTTATGCAGCCTAAGCACATTGGACCTTCACGCTGCCTCAGTCAACTGATGTTAGGCAGCAGCACAGCTGTTGTCAATATCAGGTGACAATGCATAAGTGCCAATTTTTAATTGAAAACTTTAATTTTCCCCCAGAAACTGCCAGTTTCAACGTGGCAGGAAATGGTTATCCCTCCTTGTTCTACAGCCATTGAGCAAATGTACAGGCTGCTCTTGAAGGAGAAGAGCTACAAGTTGTTTGGGAAACAAGACAAGATCCTTGTGGAATGCAAAAGCCAAGCCCTCACAGCTGCTTGGACCCTTTTTTAATGAGAAATCATCTGCTTGTCACATGTTTGATTCAAAATCATCTTAAAGATTAGAATAAATGTTTATATTTACTGGCCTTGCAACCATGTTTTACAACTAAAGTTAACTATGTTAGCAAAACAGAGAAACCAAAAAAAAGGTGATGTAACATCTCCCTAACAGCCTGACAAGATGGAACAAGAGTTCATACAGAATAAATAAACAGGCGCTAGCTGGTAATAATTATGCATCTTTACATCCCAGCTGCTTTTAAGGCACAAATTTCAAAACTATTTTCACTGCATGAAATGGAAAGGAATCCTGCTTCACTACCAACCTTTAGGTTCCCATCTGCTGTTATCCTCAGCCGATTGCAGGATCCACAGAAGTGCTCTGACATGGAGGTGATAAAGCTGATTTGTCCCTGGAAATGTGGCACCTTGTAACTCTAAAGAAATGCAGAAGAGAAAAAAAAAAGAGTCAAATACAGACTCCTAGCTTTTATAGCTCCACTTGCCTAAAGATCAGAAAATCTTTTTTAACATAGAGTTTCTTCAGCCCTAAGATCATATCAAAGAAAAAATAAAAGCAAAGTCAGCTTCAGGTGTCCCAGTCTATTCTGCCCCATTCCTAGAAATCTCAAAGTTGTTAACTGCTTGCTCCTGTAGTTATCAACTAACAGGTGATGCCTGTAGGAACATGAGCTGGAAATTCCCCATTTGGCACTGTACACTCTAAAACAACAGTTTTTTCACTGAACAACTCTTCCATCAGGATTGTTAATGTGGAGACATAGACTGACAAAAGTTTCAAAAGCTGCAAATACAGGATACAGGCCTGGCATTCTTTATATCTGACTGAAAATACATCTAGAAAACACATTGTATTTATAAAGGTACAGACTATGACTAGGACTTCATAAGCATCAAGTCTTCCACAGGCAGCTTGACCAAAACCCAAGAGTTACCACACTGAGTATTTATTACTTTGGTTGTCAAATATCAATGCTGAAGTTGGGATAATTTGGGGGGCAGGGAAGGAACAGGGGCATATTTTACACATTCTCTGTCCAACCCCACCTTGGCTGTGCTGGAAGTCTCACAGGGTAATTTCTCCAATTCTGGCCATCGCTGTTTAATTGTATCAAGCATTTCTTTGTAGCTCACCATCTTCTTGAAGTTCCATTTATTGCCTAGAATTAACAAAACCAGCTTAACCTTAGACTGTGGATTTTATTTTCTTAATTAGCAGAGAACCACCTTCACATTCTCTGTAAGTATCACTTAAGGAGCCACCGAAGTGTCCCAGCCCCAACGAGTCCTTCTATACCTTATGGAGAGAAGAAGATAACCTGCAAAAAACTTCAGGCAATTCCTAATTCCCTTGAAGAGCTTACCAAAACTTTCAGAGACAAATCTATGGGGTGAACATCCACCAGCCAGCTCACTTCTGTCCAAGACGAATCTCAAAGCAGCAGTACCTACCATCAAAGGGCATGTATTCTATGAACCGCACGTCAAGGGGCAGATCCTTTGTGAAATCCACAAAGTCCAGCACTTCATCCTCATTGAAGCCTCGCATCACCACACAGTTTACCTGCAGGTAAAGCAGACACCTGAAATCAGCGAGCAGAGTGTGACCTGCACCCCCAGCTGCACAAGGAGATGATATGAATTCTCCTTGTTACTTCTTCATGAGATCTTCAAGTTTTTCTCCAGTTTTAATAAAAATTATTCACGGGGTGGGAGGTGAGATGGAATATAATAAATTCCTCATCAGGTGATCTGTATGTATGGTAAAACAAAACAGTTTCAGAGTAAATAACATTGGCCTTACCTTAACAGGATGGTAGCCAAGTTCAGTGGCTTTGTGGATTCCTTCCATTACCTTGTGAAAGCCTAAGATACAAGAAGAGTGAAAAATAATTTTTATTGTTTCAAAGCAGAATGCAAAAGGTGGTTATTTAGTACAAGACAAAGAGATGACAAATAAAAACCAATCTGATTCAGTAGACAGGGCTGCAAGTAAGAACAGCTGCAAAAAAAGACTTCAATTATACCCCCCCTCACAACCCTCAAAGACTACCAAGTTACTATACTCAAGTCATTGAGATCAATATTTAACTGATACTTGAGTAATCAACAATACTGGCATGATTTTTTAATATCTTTGGATATCCACATATTAATAGCATAAGATTCTGCACTCCCCTGTAAGACAGCTTTCCTTGTGTTACATTCTTCTTAAAGGGAGTGGAAAGAACTTATGAACTGCCTCCAGATGCACTGAAGAAGGAATAATAAATTAATGTTTATTTTATAGTAATGGCTTGTGTCTTTTCTGCAATGACAGAATTTCTCTGTTCTGAATCAGACAGCAATGTTGCTAAGTGAATTTTAAAAGGATTTTTCTAAAGTACATTTGGGGTGCAATGGGTTTAGGAACAACAAAAAGCCCCTTGATTCCCTGTTCAACCCTGGCCACAGATGTAATTGGCTTCCTAAAGCTACTGACTTCTCCATTAGTCAGAAGATCAGAGGCAGCATTTTTCAGGATCATGATTTTTATGACTAAACACAGGAAATTAGTGAACAAAATGTGGCAGGGATTAGAGCATTTAGGAAAGCAATTCAATTGGCCTTTGACCCTTGAAAACAAAGATAAAAAACTACAGTAACTTCAAGGAATGAAGTGCCCAGTTTCATCCTACCATTTGGTGTGGCCTACACCTGCCAGCTGCTGTCAAACAGAAATATATAGGTAATTAAGGGCAAGTGTCTTTGTCCCTACATATACCTCTTAAAGCTGGAAGAAACTAACAATGCAGTTTTAGAATTTCAAGGTCATTTAGGAAAGCCTCTTAATGATCTCATTCAAAACCCCTCTTCTGTCTACTTTCTTTAAAGTTAAGACCTTTCATCAGGACATCCATTCCATATTTTGTGTATTATTCCCTCCCTGCCAGCAGCTGGCAAAGAATAGAGGTGAGAAGAATGAGACAGCAAATTCCCAAGCTCTGGGCACACATTTCTGGTGAGTGGGGGTGCTCAGCTGCTCGCCCCATGTTTGTGAACGCCTCTTCTACCCTGGCAGGTTCTAGACTAAGTTTCATTCCTATTCTGCACATGAAACTCAGGTATGAGAGACTAAACAGTGTATGAGACTGAGCTCCTTCTTCCAAAGCTGTCATCTTCAACAGCAAATACTTTATATGTGCTAATAAAAGGGCAGTATGTCTCAGAAGTTTTGATGACAATCCCCATGCTGCTCCTAGTAATATGTTTTTCTACACAGGTCCATCACCCTCCCTTTCCTTATCTATGATCTACTGGAAACTCAGATTCTCTAGTGAACAGATCATACCTTCATTACTCTGTAGATGCTTTAGCAGATACAAGCAGTCACTCAGTAATATTCTGTGCATATTTAATATGGGATGCATCAGTAAAAAAGAAAACTAAAGAGACAAAAAAAAAATCACTTCACTGCTCTCTGGCTAGTAAAGGCATCATAAAACATGGACATAGGAAAGCAGAAAGATACAATTATTTAATAAACCAGTTCTAATCCTAATCCTGGCTGCAAAAAGTGGTGAAGAGCAATGTTATTTCACACAGTGAAATAACTCTTGCAAACAACTGTTTGCAGTTATGGCCTGTCACACTTCTCAATCACCACCTACTTGTGCATGTGCCCAGGAAGTTTCCAGCACCTGTGGTAGATCTCATTCCAATTAAGCAATTGCAGGCAGATTATGGCAATAGAGATAACAATACACTGCTGTAAACACAACTCAGAGCCATAAATGGGATAAAAAATCTCTGTTACTGCTCTGAAAATCTAATCTGTGACCACAGGATTATAGAAAGGAGAAACTCAATGTAACTAAAAAGGCCAGGAAGAAACCACTTCTCCTCTTTTACCCAATGAAAAATTTCAATACTTTCATCATATTTGATTTCTTCTGAAGTCAGAACTTTAGCCAGCTTTATAGTATAGAGAACCTTAGAGCCACCCAGAAAACTCCTATATGGAATAAAACCTCCCATCAGTTAATCCTTACAGGAAAAAAGGCTTCAGGCCTACATTTATAGATACAATACAGCAGTACTTTCCTTGTATGAAACACACATAAAAAAAAAAGGACAGGCCATGAAACAGGTTAGACTGGCTACCTGCATGAAAGCATTCTTCATTTGTTCATCCCTTAGAATGTGGTAGATTGGAAAAAGTAGAAATATTACAGTACTCTAAAATGCTTTCACACGTCACTGAAATCTCTGATGATCTCACAGTCATTATGTCTATCCCAACCATCTGCAAGTAGGAGCAGATGTGATGCAGGGCACCTGCAACAAAGATACACATTTTCTGCATCTTCTTAAAACCCTACATCAACTTTCCAGAAAAAGAGAGAAATTATTCCAAGTTTCTCAAGTTCCTGGTAAGCTCCATAATCAGATGCCAGCTTTACTTTCCAGAGAAGTTATCAGCCAAGACCAGGGATCCCTCTCACCCTAACAGAGCTAAATATTGTTGCAAGTGGAACTGCCATAGGAGACAGGGTAACTCAGTAGGGCAGGCACTCTATTCTGTGCTCACTCCATACTTGGAAATCTCCTATTAAATAAAAGCCCTCAAAAAAAAAAAAAAAAGGGCATTTTACATAATTTCAGCCTTTAACCTTAACAAAAGAAAAAAAAAAGGGAAAAAAACCCCAAAGCAATAGAACTCAAGGTTACTATTTTTACCTGATCTCTGCTTGGAAAAAATATCTATGATTTAGAGACTTTTTCTCCTTTTCAAAAATATTCACTAACGGAAATTTCCCTGTTCATTGTCCATGCTGTTCAGTTGAGCAATTTCTCTCTTTGCTGGTAAAAGACCTGTTTCTCTTTAAAAGTGGAAGAGAGCATTTATATAAATAAAAATTACCTTCATCCCCTAATAACTTTTAGTTTACTTTATAGGCAGCACATTCCTAACAGCTTCTAATCAGATATGAAGATCTCTGGCCTTTAATTCAGGAAGCTGGAGGCTCAGGTTTGCCCCTTCAGTGGCAAAAGAAGGGCTTGTTCCTAATGAATGTCACAAACCATGTAATACTCAAACACAGAGAGCAGAAGGAAAGAGCACAGTCAATATCTGTTTGTTATTAGTTACTCCCAGATACCACTCTGGGAGCCATCTGTGCCATGACACAACCAGATCAATGAAACAGCCTACAGTGGAAGGATAATGCTCCAGTCAGCTTTATGACAGGAACTGATTTCTGCACCATGACACAGAAAACTGAAGCAGTGCTCCCACAGAGACTGTTGACAAGGACACCTTCCTGCACCTGCCAGCAGAACTTCGGTTTGCTAGCAGTGATTCAAATGCTGACATTACTTCCCACAGCATTCCAGATTTCTACAATCCTTTCCCACATGTACCTGAGGCTGTTGCACCATCTGGTGGCTACTTAGAGGTTTTGTCAGAATTAGAAGTTCACACACTGCTGAAGTTACAGTGCTGGACAGGAAGAGAATGATACAACATCAAATCCGTTTTAGTTTGGAAGGAAGCCCAACCATGAAGCTGAGCTCCATCAGCTTTAGGATTCAATTAAACCAGAATCTGTAAGACTGGGCATATCCAAGTGTTTCTCAAATTTTACTTGCAATTACTTGCTCAGTAGGAGAGAAGTTACAAAGCCAACAGCCCTCCTCAAATTACCTCAGGCATGGTTTATGTTTATTCCTATTAAAAAGTAGTGGATATGGAACATCACTAACCACAAGTGAGACCACTGCTAGCACACCCCAAATATAACTTCCAGAAACAAAAGACTAGGAGAGTCCTCTTGAGATCTATGACTAACCAATTATAGATTATATGACTAACCACATGACTAACTGTGGTAAGCTGAGCATCTTCCATTTCACCAGCTCCAGCGAAAAAGGCTCGACCTGCTAAGCATTACAGAAAGGAGGAAAAACAATCACTACTGAATAATCTAGTATAGACTAATTTTCCTACCCTAAGAAGGATAGCAATTCACTTCCCCCCCAAAAGTAACTGACTCTGAAAGATATAGTAAGCAACTCAGGACATTCCTGCCAGTATTAGCACAGTTGCCTTAGAAGACAAGTTTGTACCTTTCCTTCGGACAATGAACTCAAATTTAGCTGGCACCAAAGTATCCAGGCTAATGTTAATGGCATTCAGTCCTGCTTCCTTCAGCCGCGGCAGCAGTCTGGTTAAGTTGATCCCATTGGTTGTGACAGCAATGGTTTTCAGCCCTTCTAGCTTGTCCAGTTCACCTAGGGAAGAAAAGTAAAAAGAACACTTTAAAAAGTAGTTAAACTAAAAGGTTTAAAGGTTACACAGAAAACCCAAAAGATTTGTGAAACAAAGAAAAATGTATCATTGAGTGTGTGAAGAAAATGCGGACACTTCAGTGCTTTGGCCTTCTTCCAGTTGTATTGGTTTAAGAGACCAATTTTAGCACATATCCATTTCAAAAGATATGAGAGAACAGTTTATTGCAAGCAAAATTGGTGGTAAAGTTTTGTTTTATTAAAATGCACACTAGTTTTGTTCCTAATTTCTTAAATACCTACTTTATTGTTGAAAGACAGCCCCTGATTCTGTGTACTTTCTTTTCCTCATCCACCTTTGCAAACTGAATTTTATGTCCTGCAATAATAATAAGCAGCAAGCCATCCCTTTCACAACTGACACCTGATCTGTTTATTTAGCAACTTCTATCCTACAATGCTTTACCAAAAAACAGCTCTAACCCAGAGGTAGCTGCCAGCAGAAGTTTAAACTTATGAAAGAAATACCACATGCAGTCCTAACTAAACAGAAAAAGGTCAACATACTAGACTATTACAGAGAATCCAAGGCAACAACATCCAAAGGGACAAAACATTTGCACTTGACAACTGAAATATTTCCATTACCAGTGGTAGCCCGGCCGACTGGAGAGTGCTTACGCAAGACACTAAAAAATGGCTAACAAAAGAAAACAGCATAAGAAACAGCTAATATCATGAGATTAAGATTTAGAAAAGAGATGCCTCCTCATAAGACAAATGCAGAAATCCTCAGCATACCAGATCTCCAGAGATCAAGCTTTCAAACCTCCAGTTATCAGTACAATAACAAACAAGAAAAAAAAACCCTCATAAACAACTCGCAGAAGCAGAGCCACAGCAAAATAATTTACTTTGGTTTTCCCTCCCTCCCTCCCTCATAACCTCCACCCTAATTATTTAAGAAATATTTGAAGAACCCTTACTCTTGAGGCAGCTGTAATTACAGCACAAATACTTCATAGTCCCTTCGTCCCTTACTATTTTACCTCTATTTATTTAAGTTGATAAGGGCTTTATTTCTGCTTTATCTCATGGCCTAGCTCTTTTCAAAATATTCACCCTAAGCCAAGTCCAGAACACTGGAATGGGTCAAGCTAGGTCACAGCAAAGATGCTGAAGTTTACAGCAGCAGCATTTTGGAACATGATTAGGAGCTCCATAAAGACATGAGGTTGTAGGGGAAGAGCAATCTTTACTAAGAGAGATTTTTTCCTGGCCTTCAGCTCTCAAAGTCCTCCCAAATGACCAAGAATAACCTCTTCCTAGAGGATAAGTGCTAGTGGCTCAATTTTGCCGAAGATTATTTAATATTAGCTATCACTAGCAGCCTAATCTTTGTGAGAGTAAAGGATACATGCTACAGCCAGAGGATAGTTTGGGAACATCACTACTTTTATTTATAGCCTCAGAACGCTCAACCTCAGAACGACTGAGAAAAAAAGTCTAGGTGCCATAGAGGTTTCATTGCTAGAAATGTAAAAGATATATTTATAAATATTTATATCTACATATTTATTGTAAATAAATAAAATATACAAAATAAATGCATAAAGGTATTGAATAAAACTAATGTCATTCTGCAGCCTAAAATGGAAAAAATTTAAGAAGCAACACCAGTTGATTAGATCACCACAGGCAGCAGCTGATGTCCATGCATCTTTTTCCTCATCAGACAGGGTGAGATACAGGATGAGGCACTGGAAATACACTAATACGTGGAATCAGCTGTAGGAACAAGCTGGACAGTAGACAACTGTGGGAAGTTAGAGATGGAGGCTTAACACTAACACGTTAAAAAGGACCAGTGAGAAAATTCTACCAGATGTAACCTTCACAGTGTCTTGGCTTCTTGACCTCTAAAATTAAAAGGGATTAAAGAGACTTCATAACTTTGTAACTCTCTTCATACTTGTATTAAACCTGTTTGGTGACCTTTAGTCACTGCTTTAGCACCAATCAGCACAAGCAAAGGCAACTGACAAAAACTAACAAGTAGAAAAGGAAACAGAACAGGTGCTGTAAGTCCACAGTATGAAGCTAAACCATGTCAAGCTTGAGCCATGAAATAAACCACTTTACATTTATGTCTTCCTTTAGGATATGGAGCCTCTTCTTAAATAGACAATTTTCTTACATATTCTCCTCCAATCATTTCCTTAATTGCACTTCTCCTGATGGACTCCAGAAAAGGTGTGTATGCTTCCTAACAGATGAATTAAGTCTATCCGACACCACTTCTCTATTGAAATGGGTATAAAAAGTTGCTATGAAAAGGCATCCAATATTCCACCCTCCACCCCATGGAAAATGATTTCATCAGTGCAGATGTGTACTCCTCAGACTACAAATAACAAACAACTATCAGAGAGTTTATATCCGGTGCTTATTTAAACTTTGAGTATCTCAAAGGGGATAGATTCTATATTCCCCTATCAGTTGCTTCAGAAAAGTCTCGAACATATGTTTTTAGCAGTCCCCAGGACATCATTTAGCTTTCAGCAAGTGTTGGATGCTGACTCACAGTTTATATACATGCATCTGTTAAAAGATTTTAAATAATCTAAAGAACTGTAGCAGGTCTCTGAATAGCATGGTCTACTACAGTAGCTTCAAATTACATCTGTTCATTGAAACAACTAAAAAACTTGAATTTATGTATTAAAAAATTTGGTAACAGAATCCAGCATTAACATTTTTAACCTTTACTCAAAAGAGTAAAGGTATTTCACAGATCATTTGTAGTTTGGAGAAAGACTTGCTGAAAGTAAACCTAACTTAAACGTCAACCCAATTCAGCACCAGAGATATTGTAGGCAGCTTCTCCAAAACCATTTAGAAAACCAGACTGACTCTATCCCAGACCAAACCAGTACATTGTGCTAAGAAGGCTTCAATAAAGATGCTTTACTCAAATTCTGCAGAAGACATTTTTGGGCTTGATTTTCCCTCAATGAGTTTTCCCATAGTTATTACATTGATATATTTACTTTTGAGTCTCATCTTGATCCTGGACTGAGGCACCATAGAGTAACACCAAAGTCTGAGAAAACAGAAAGTGTTTGTAGACCTAATTCAACAATTTTCAACAGCCTTAAAAAAAACCCAGCCAGACTAATACAAATCCACAACAGAATGAACTAATACAACATGACAAACATCTTGACATCCCTTACCTTCACCCCAAGAGCACTATTGTTATCCACTAAAATGATCACTATGAATCTGTCAAAATTCAGCTGTGAACAGGAACACAGGCAGAATAATGAAAATCCAGTGGTTCAAAAAGATCCATTTCTTCCTTTCAGGCACAAAAATAAACCTTTGAGAATTCTATCACTGGAGTAAACCAAAACAAAAAGATGTCTATCCTTCCAGTACCAATACTTCTGGATTGCAGCAATACAATAATGATTTTGCAGTGACCTGACTATTCCACTTAGACTATCAACATCGTAAGAGCTGTGTTAAGTCATCAGCTAACACTGATAAATAAAAAGGGCACCTACAATACACTAAGAAAGAAAGATCTGCACTGAACTGATGACATGGTTGGTTTCAACTTGTTTTCATGCCAGTATTATGTGCTGAACTGCAAAGCTTTATTGTATTTTAAATTGCAACCTAATTTATAAATCTACTTCCCTTTTACAGGAGCCAATAATTATACTTATTATCATTGGAAAGAATCTATTATCTTGAAAGAAACATGTCTCTTGAAAGGCATATGGCTTCCTCAGGACTAAACCACCACAAACCCAACATGCATGGGCAAAATGTTCTAGACAATGATATTTCAGAATTCTAAAAAGTTAGTGCAATTTCAGAATTCACAATCAAAGTTCAAGAAGACACAACCCAGCTCACTCCAGTCACATCTTTTCCAGCTATGAACAGGTCAGTTCTACAAACTACAATAGCTTTTCTGCTTCCTTTAGAATGTCATCTTCTTTGGAAAAGGTCTTCCATTAAATCCCGAACAAAGCTGAGCAGAGGCAGGGAACATTTTCTGCATAAAAGCTCACTGCATTGGTAGGCAATTTTTCTTCTTTCAAGACCTTCTTCTTCCACATAAGAAGGTCTTGAAAGAAGACCTTTTCTTATCTTCAGTACTTAGAAGAGTGTATGCTCAGAAATAGACAAGTTCAGTTGTCTACAATACACCAAAGTGCACCCACCTACACAGCCTTAATCTAATTCATTGCCACTACACAAATCTACTTCAAGATATGAGACTTTGGACAGAGCAAAAAGCACCTGACTCAAGAAAAAATATCCAGGCAGTGTCATTTAACACAACACCAATCAAAGCAAACAGACTTCTAAAATTTACCCAGTAATTTACCCTCCATTGAAGTAACAATCTTCATCAGTAAGTTTAAAAACAGGTTTTTCCACCATTCGTTATTAAACACAAACAAGTGACATCTGTTTTCAAGGTAGCAAAACAAAACCACCAAAAAAACATGCTCCTAAAAAATCTAAGAGAAAGCTTGTTTTGTTTGTAAGCACCTAATCACTTGTTCCTCCTCACTGAGGACCTGATCATATAAGTTCTTGATTTTTCACCATCAGGCTGCATTACTGCAATCTACTGTAGTAGATGTTGAATATAAAAACAATGTTAAGTTCAGCTGGTATAATACAAAGACACATAAGCTCCATCCAAGCAACAGAGCAGAACTGGAAATTTTCTGAAAGACACCTTGCATTTCATGATGTTGGGAAAAAACACCACAGTAAATGTGTAATTATTCTTCCAGTTGCCAGACTGTGTCAGTGGATAGCAGTAAGAGCAATCCTTGCATCAATGTGTACCAAGTCACTCTGGAACACTCTGTACTGATTTGGGACTCACCCACAATATCCACCACATCAGGACGGATAAGTGGCTCTCCACCTGTCAGTCGGATCTTGTCCACACCTTCTTTCACAAACAGTCTGGCCAAGGTGATTATCTCCTGGGTAGTTAGGAGCTCTGATTTCGGAGTCAGCTGAACACCTTCCTCAGGCATACAGTACTGACCTGTAACAAAGGTTACAGAAATACATGAGACAAAAAATAACCTGCAACAATTAATCTAATATTGATGGGCAAAATGCACCAAGGGCAGCTGTCTTTAATGGATGCCAAATGACACCAGCTGTGCAAAAATTTTACAATCTTCCAACAATTTCCTGGCTTACTTCAGAGGAAAACCCAAGACTAATTTGATGTGCCTGAAAATTACAATGGACTCACTCTGAAGAAAAAGATGACCTCACTTCTATCTAAACTGCATTCAAGCAGAGACACAAAGTTCAAGGCGCAAGCACTGGGACATCACCAGACTTTGCAGACATAATTGTGGGAATGCCTAGGTATGAGCTCTCCTGCTTTTGGAGATTTTGGACACACAAACATCATTATGTAAACCACACCAAGTCTGATAAAAGATCTGTCACTTCCACCTGTCTCTAGTAGATCCCTAGGCTTGCTCCAGGTTTCCCACCCCACCAGTAGCTCAGCCCCAATTAGTCTCTATCTGTCATTTATTGTTGCTTTGTGAAGACAAGAAACAGCACAGGGCCAACACAGCAATAATACCCTAACCCAAATCTTGGCTTTTGTACAATATGTGCAGAGGAGTTTTGTGCAAGGAAAGAGCAGACACTTACACCTGAGGTTGCATTTCTCAGTCAACGAAATTCGCAAGTAATTGTGCTGCCGCCCAAAGCTGTCCATCAAAAAAGCAGAGAATGGAGCAGCATGTTCTAGCACAAAGCGTTCTTTTCCCGAGCTTTGTAATTCCTGCAACAAAAACAAGCAAGTATTAAATATTTGAATAGTTACCCTGTCAACTTGCTGTATAAATATCAACTTTGAACTCAACTGATAATTATTATTCCATTCTTCCCCATACAGACAGCTGCCCAAGCAAAACCATTGTCAAAAGTGTCCATTTATTAAGTTTCACACCTAACCTTAATCCATTTCTACAATTTTCCCTGTCTTTGCCACAGGTGCTTCAGGCTTTTTTGTGCAGAATAGAAGGTAGTTTTGTTCAACTGCCTGTCTCTTCCCAGAATCAATGATCCAGGATCACCTATGCTCACTACAGCCTTTGGGTAAATGAAATTATTGAGTAGAGCCCCTTCCTGCACTTCAGCACAAGAGAACCTGAAGTTGATGAAACACTGCATCTCTGCTTGTGTTCATACCATATCCCATGTGCAATATTAGTATCTTTTTAACAGCAAAACTGAATTATCGCTATATACAATTATGTTTCATGACATCTGTCTTAATTTCCAACAAAGGCTTCCTGCCTTAACCCATATAACAGAATACCTCCAAAAGGCTTGTCTCAGTTAAAAGATTACATATAATGCAGGGCAATGTGGAACTGGAAGAGAAGTGTGTGATTCTGAACACCTGTTCAAGCTGAATAAAAAAGATCAGAATTTTAAAAATTTCTTTATTCAGTGTCATGAAGTGAATATTACAAGTGATTTCTACTTAAAATTTTGGGTTTTTTTTTAAGCACAATGTAATACATTCTAGAGCAGTACGATTTTTAGGAAGTATGAGTATTTGCCCTCTAGAATGAGGGTGTAAGAAGGATGAGGAGCTGCTGGAGCAAGACAAGATGAGGCTACAAGGCTGCTCAGATGGCTGAAGCTCCTAAGAAAACAGGCTGAGAGAACTGGATCTGTTCAGCCAGGGGAGGAGATGGCTTTGGGGAGACATTATCACTTTCCTGTACCTAAAGGGAACTACAGGAGAGCTGGTGAGGGACTTACAAGGGTCTGTAGTGATAGGGCAAAGGGGAATGGTTTTAATGGATTGGAACTAGATGATCTTAAAGGCCCCTTCCAACCCAAACCACTCTAGGCTTTTATGGCCACATTAGGTATCAAATATCCCAAACAGTAGCTGCAAACAAATACAGTTCAGTTTATACCCAGTAACTTCAAAATATCAGTACCATCAATGGCAGAAAGGTTAATTATAGCAAGGTCTAAATGCAGGGAGTCTTGTTGTCTTTAGCCCATGACTTTCCAATTACAATGTTATAGCTCTCTTTTTCTATACCTGTAAAGCACAGCTGAAACCACTCTGCTACTTTCAGAAAATATTTTGGTACCTCAAGTGAAACTTACAGTAACTGAATAAACTCTTATCACAGTACTGCAGAAAAGCAAGAGTTTACCAACATACTTTTATCAGCAGGTGGATACTTGCTTCAGGCACTATACAAACATCCAAAACCAACTCTATTAAGTATTTTCATCTACTACATCAGAGTTAAATTAACATTTTATAGGAGGTCAATTTGTTAAGTCATGAATGAGGCCAGATGCCTAGCATCACTAAATAAACCAGAGAAAACAAAACAATTAAGGGAACCACCTTCACTGGGTCCTCGTTAGTTAACCAAATACAGACATTTAACAGTCAGTGAATTTCATATCTAGTGAAAAGGCACATGTCAGTGAATTTCACATCTAGTGAAAAGGCACATATAAAACCATTTCCTGTATAGATGGTGTTCACAAAGTTTGTGCCTGTGTGCATGTGTGAATCAGCTGCAGAATTGTGTCTCAAGTTAAAATTGTGCTGGCTAGTCTCAATAGGCTGCAGCAGGCAAAGGATTAAATAAAGTTTTGACATGAATTTAAGATGCAGAATTAGGAACCAAACAAAATGACACATTAGTGGCTATTTAAACTGCTTATCTAAGCTAAAGTCATTACCCACATCCAGTGAAAAACAGACATGAAATCTCCAGACATACCAAAATCAGAATGTATGGGATGATGCCAAGGGACCGGGCAGGAACACACATAGCCACAGCCATCAGTTCCCTGGCTATGGTTATCACTAGTAACCAAAGGAGCTAATCCTGCACAGGATTTCCCTATTGCAAGAAATCTAGAAATGGCCAGCAAAAATGTTGAACCACCCAGGTATGCCTCCTCAAAACATTTTATTGTGAAAACATTTGTAAGAAACATTTGTGGGTGAGTGGAAGCCATAGAGGACCCTCAGTGATCAAATCAGCCAGACAGCAAAGGTTATCTGGGGAGAGACCCAACTTCAGCCACCAGCAGCAGGAGCAGCAATTTTGTTTCCAGCTGTGCTAACACCAGGCTCCTGCTAAACTTACAAGCAGGAGCAGTCATTCTTGGCAGCACAATCTTTTCCCTAACCTTTAAACAATCCACTATACTTGATCCAAACAGCTTTGTGGTAAGATAAGACCTTACTCTAAGAATATCCATAGCAGTGAGGAGCTAGAGGAGACAAGGGAGATACAAAGTGGCTGTTTCAAAGCCCAGAAAACATCTGTTTACCCCTGATAAAACTGCAGTAGTAGTTTCCAAGAAATTGCTTTTCTGCCGGAAGAAAGCAATGCCTTTCAGTTTCAGGGGCTGCAACAGCAGAGGCGTATGGGGTGCAAGGCCAGCCCTGCCAAGACTTGGCCTTCCCTTCCTGGCAGCATTAGAAGTGTAATTGGCAACCACTCTGCAGCCACACCCACTGCTCACACACTTCACCTCCCCTTCCTGCAGCATTCTGAACAACACATCTGGTTTTTAAACTCCTCAGGAAAATGCTCCAGCCTAGGGTGTATGGGTAGCCATAGAGCTCTGCATAGCTTTAGGTTACCAAAAAAATCCTAAGTTGGGAATCCCTTGTTTTAATAGAAATGCTGGCTCTGTTCTACTTATTGTCAGTAAGTTTTTCTCCAAATACAAGCCATGTTAACTCAAAGAGCCCAGGTAAATATCCAGACTTCACTTCTTCATCTTCCCCAGTCAGAAAATTCAACCCTGAACAGACTAAATCTAAGGATATTTTAAATCTGCCAAACTCAAAAAAAAAAACCCACAACACAAAAAAGCGTTTTTTTCTTGAAAACTATGCTGCTTTCTGGCCTGGCTGCTTATGTGATGTTCTCCTCTTATTTTGGAAAGGTGTTCACATTTGAGAGGGAAAGCACTCCCAGGTTTATTAAAATTATCTGAGCCCCTCTTGTGGGAGCTCTCCTCTCCTGTTTCTTTTCCAACAATGCTTTTTTGAATCTTTTTCAGGATTTGGCTTCCTTACCACTCCATTTGAAGACAGAACAGTACAAACCTCCCAGTTTTAGAGTGGGCATTACAGGGAGGGAAAGAAGGGAAAAGTTGTCCTCCCTGGAAGAAAGGCAGGGGCAAATGAAGGACACTTTAATGCTTTTATGCATACTTTCAAAGACAGTAAAATGCTTAAAATAATTTCCTGTTTTCAGGAAAGAGCCCCCACTGGAATGGGACACAGGAGACCAGTTGTGTTGCTGGTCATCCATCTGCATGGCTGCTATAGGTAAAGGTAGCTAAAGTAAGGGGAATAACACTGCCCTTTATTAATTACTCGAAAGTGAACTGTAAAGAAGCAGCATTAAAAGAACAGGCATTCAGCAAAGACTGGTCTCAAGAAACTTAAAAGTTTCTATTGGAAATAACTAACTCTTGCTGCAAAGTAGTGGGTTTTAGAACAGGGGAAAGAAAAATGCTTTACACAGCTACTAGAACTTACTTCCATCATTTTCTCGTTGTGTATAGAAATGGGTTAGTCTGGGAGGGAAGAATGACAGGAGGTGGAATTTTTAAGCTGTTCAGTTTCTGACCAATTAGATTTCAACACAGAGGAATTAGGAGATACCCATAAGCCATAATAGCTGATACCCATCAGCTTGAACTTCAGCAGAGGTGGATCCTGTACTACCAAAACTGCTACTGCACCCAGCACCAGCTCATATTTTTATCAATACCACAGAAAAGGCCAATTATCAGAGTTGAAAACTCAGCTGCCTTCCTGGTAACTCAGGACAAGGATGAAGAATTCCCTCAGGTTGTTGTGTAGGTAGGATTCTCCGAAGGGGAAGAATAGGTTGAGGTTGAACCTTGTCACTTGCAGCCTTTGTGAGAGCTATTGGAACAGGAAGAAAGCAAAAGCCTGCTACAGTTCCCAGGCTACAGGAAAAAGGTTACTCAGTTTCCTGAAGTAGGAAAAGGTAGATGGCTGCTGGTATTTTAACATATCAATGCCCAATTAGATAACTTTTTCACTCAAAAGGGATGTCTATAACCTACAAATCCCCACTCCCCTCCCTCCATAGTTGACAGGAGACACTTCTGCACATGGGAGGAATATGCCCTGTCACACCGTGTGCTTTATGAAAAAAACAGGTTCATTCTCTGGGCTGTCAATCACATGTTCTATACTAGTACTGAAAGAATGAGAGTTTAGATGACTGCACCTAGCAGCTATATTTTGACAACCTGTCAACCCTTCAGACCTGACAAGTCACCTGTGATTTCCAGGAGAACTATTTTAACAGTGCAGCAAAATTGGAAGCTGTCAGCAGAGGTATCAATAACTACCAGGAACACCACACACTGAGAGAAGCTAGAAAGGCTCAGTTAAACACAAGGGGGCAGACAACAGAATTCTTACCTACTACTGAAGATCAAGTACTATCCTTGCTCTACTCTTCCACCTTCACTTCATCCCCAGTGATATTTGCACACCATAAAGCTTGCAAAGACTTCTGCAGAGGCCTCAGGGACTACCCCAACCTGTGTACCCATGACACTGTTAGTGCTGTTTCCACATCCACTGGCTCTTCAATAAGATGCAATCCTGCTGGGTTTGTGCACAGTGCTGCTGTCCCAGTGTAGCACCTAACACTGCTGCAGTGTCACAGACACAGCTCAGCAAGAGCTCTTCTCTTTCATACCTCACCTTTAGCATCTTAGTCTGTAGGGAAGTGGTGACATAATGTCCTTGGTTCAACCTGGAAATCAGACAACCGCAGAGGCTGAAATGGGTCTAAGTAGGCCAAGTGCCAGAATGAGGTCTGAGCTGAGAAGTCCAAGACAAATGTTTTTGTGAGGGCTCAGCAGCTGCTGCCCAACAGCTGACCCTAAACAACTACACTTGTGGGTACTGGCACGGAGAGCACTGCCCAGGGACTGCCACTGGCTGCCCACAAAACAGAGCAACAGCACACAGAGCGTTTCAGATATGACTGGCCGAGAATCAGGGCCATGTGAGGTCTTTCTGGGCAAGCTGAACTCTCCACTTTATCCCAGCATTGAAGGCTTCATTGTGGCCACAGAAATTTTCAGGTGGTTATGTCTGGACTACAGGCTCTACAAGAGCAGATGAAGAAAGATTAAGTGAAACTTAATATTCTCTCATTTGAAAGCACATTTCACTGTCCCCTATGGCTGTAATGCTAATTACTTCTCTCTACAGATGAATCCCAGGAGAAACTGAGAACAGAAAGGAGCAATGAGTGTATTATCACTGTATAGTTGCTAAGTCTGCAGTGCCTTTGTTTTTTACACTAGCCTGTTTCTCAAGCCCTGCAGGATATGAGCCAGTGCCCTGGCACACTTCTAATATTTACTGTAACACAAACACGTATCCCCCAGCCCTTTCTTCCAGCTACCCTGGCTTTTTGCCCCTAAGGGAGGTAGGGCTTTCAGATGGGTGTTGTAACCAAGCTCCCTCAAAACTACTCCTGAATGTTTGGTACAGCTACCCGACGTAAAGAAAGTAGTGAAAAGTAATTCTGATCCGAATTTATAAAAATGTTTATGGCCTAGGAAAACAACCAAACAAAACAAATTCAATAACCTTTCTAGTTTTCAGAGTCAAGTAAGCATTCAATAAAGCAATGCACGAATCCATTTGGCTTCCTGTAAATAAGTAAGTGGCAGTGAATGCATTCAATCCTGGCGACACAGAGTATGTCACTAGTAGCTTTAGCTTATTTTCTGTTTGTTGAAGCCAGCCATGCAATTGCAAGTAACTCAATAAATCATGTTCCAGCTGGGATTGCTCTGTGTGCCATACCCTATTTCTGCTAGCCAGTTACTGAACTTTGCCTTTCCGTGTAGCTTTTTCTTCTGAAAAACAAGACACCAAGAGACCGAATCCACCCGAGGGACCAAAAGTTAAACCGGGAGATGTATCGGGGTAACTCCTGAGTTGACTTCACACCAGTACCAGAACAAACAGGTTCAGTGCGAAGTTCGCACGACCATCGGAGCACAACCACCGAAAGCTGCCAGACCACTCGGGTTTTGACCCAGGCTGATCAAAGAGTGTTGTGTAATCATTCCTTCGGCTGGGCAGGAGCACAGGACAGGCTCGGTCCATGAGACCGGGCGTCCCACGTACTTCCAAAGTAAGGGTGACATTTCAACAAACGAAGCATACACAGCATTATGTATTACTACACGTTTTGTTGACTCTTCCCTCCGCCCTATACACAATCAGGTCATGTTCACCGCACAAACCACCGGTCGGTCCGGGATACCTTGCAAAATTCTATGGACAGGTTGCATTTCCCGGGAACGCGCCGGCACCCCCTGCCCGCGGTGCCCGAGACCCCTGGTCACCCCCCGGGCGCTGCCACGGTCACCAGAGCACCCCTCCACGAAACACATCTTCCTAGGGACAAGGCACCG
>NW_005054299.1:11145154-11212311 GCF_000277835.1 Geospiza fortis | reverse complement strand
GCCGTGCTGCACGCCGGGAGTTGTAGTTCGCTCCCCTCAGGCGAGCTGGCCGAGGGAAGTGGGGGAGGTTTCCCGCAAGGTCCCTCAGCACCGCTGTGTAATCCCGGGGCAGCGGTGTCGGGCAGTTCAGAGAATCACGGAATATCCTGAGTTGAAAGCGACCCACAAGGATCATCGAGTCTAATTGTTAGCCCTGCATAGGATCATCCCCAGTAGTCACCCCATGCCCCCAAGAGTATTGCCTCTAGAATTCAGACAGGCTTGGTGCCATGACCGCTTCCCTGAGGAGCCTGTTCCAGGGCCCAGCCACCCTCTGGGTGAAAAACCTTTTCCTAATATCCGGCCTAAACCTCCCCTGACACAGTTTAATGCCATTCCCTCAAGGTCTGTCGCTGGTCACCAGAGAAGAGATCAGTGTCTGCCCTGCTTTCCTGCCTCCCATCACGAGGAAGGTGATAAGGTCTCCCCTCAGTCTCTTCCAGGCTGATTGGACCAAGTGGCCTCAGCCACTTGTCATACAGTTTCCCGTCAAAGGCCTGTCACCATCTGTGGCGGTTTCACTTCCCTAAATTCCTCCAGGAATGCAAAACCAGGACACCGTCTTTGTTGGTGACCCAAGCCCCATGTCCCTCAGCAGCAAGGGCAAAACCTGCACTGACAGCCTTTGCTCCCTGCCT
Source organism: Geospiza fortis (assembly GCF_000277835.1). NCBI lineage: Eukaryota > Metazoa > Chordata > Aves > Passeriformes > Thraupidae > Geospiza > Geospiza fortis. The sequence continues at coordinate 11,211,634 of NW_005054299.1, read as the reverse complement.
TTCCCCACCTCACCTCAGCCCTCCAAAAGCCAGGTGTGCAGCCTGAGCTCTGACTGCTGGCTGCCTCCAAGGGAAACACGAGCATTGAAGGACATGCACGCAAGATAGGTATCCCAGCAAGGCTGCCAGGGGACTGGAAATCATGAATATCATTAGTTTGGGAACATCTGTGGCGGAAACAACTCCTCTAGTCAGCACCAGTCTCAAGTAAAATCTGTACAGCCTTGTCAGAAGATAGGCACAGTGACTAAATGAGGCATAATGGATCTTACAGAGCATAAGAAAGCAATATTTCAGTTTTCCTGCCTTATATAGTTTTTCCCACGGTCTCAGTGTTTCACAGACAAGGGGCTCATGATGAAAAGTCCTGTACCCTGATGTCCATCTCCAGGCGAGGGTCTGCAATGGTCGCCCATTGCCAAGCTGAGCTGGAGCCACTTGTTCTGAACATATGTTACACCTGAAAGGAGTGGTTGGCAGGGTGCCCAAATTTTCCCTGGATCACCTTCCCTGAATCAAGTCAGCTATTCTTCTAAAAGACATGTGATCTCCTGAATGACTTTTATTGCTCTCAGACTTGGAACTGTGCAGCTGTTAAGTGTTAAACTCACAATTTTACACATCATGCTACTGCATGATCACACTTCCATTCTAAAAGAATTTTGTTTTCCATGACAAAATTGCTGTGTCAGGGGAATTTAATTTGCAGCTACTGATTAAAAACACATTAGCAATTCTCTGCACAGTCTTAATCCTTTAGTGTTTGACCTGTGCATTACTTGTTGATGTTTGAGTAACTATTGCTTGTGTCAGCTATTATTTCCAGACAAAATTATGTGTGCTGGTACAGGTTCCATTGTTTAGTCAGGTTATACTTAAATCTTTGCTCTGTAGCAAAACCCCTTCTGCTGTCCAATTCACTCTAGACTTTAGACTTTATTCAGTATTTAGACTGGTTACAGACTCACAGGAAAACTTAATACTGTATTGCTATTTTCCCCCCCCAAAACTTAAGCCGTTTGAAAAGAAATACAGACTTGACTGATCTACAATGTGGCTAAATATCCAGTCTGAAGCCATGTCCACTAGTGTGATGTCAAGGTAACATATACACAGACCAAAACAGTAGAAAAAATATTTGTTCAAATTGCAATTTTCAAAAGGTGCAGAAACCAGTTTGATGTTGACATTTACAGTAGCTTTGTGAAGCGTCACTTCTCCCTGTTGAACTAGAATAACTGTAATTAAAGGATTTTCTGGATTTATTTGAAGAGCAAGTGATAATGACAGTTGAAATACAGAAGGCACTTTAGCTTCATATTAAATGTAATAATTGTTCAATTCAGTGAACTTCTCAGTTGCAAAAGAGGTTTAATTAGATGTGCAATGAATAAAGATGAAAATTTGTTATAAACTCATCAAGAGAAAAAAAAATATTGCTTGCTTCATCAGAATCTGCAGTCTAGTTGAATATGGCGATGCTCAGCATATCTGGAAAGTTAAGAAATTAATTGTCTTTGCATACTTGAAGCCTTATATTTTTTTTCAGTTTTCAGGTTGTACAAATATAGACACATTTCATTAAACCAGCATAAAATTAGCTTTTATACCTCCAAGGGCAAACTTTTACTCTCAGTAATATCTACTGCTGGTTTTCAGAAACACTTGCCCAGCAATAAAAGAAGCCATGAAATAAGTGTAATGAAATAAAAGCATCTGCATAAGAGATGATTTTGTTTCACTCCACTGGGGCACTGTCATGTCATGTCATGTCATGTCATGTCATGTCATGTCATGTCATGTCATGTCATGTCGTGTCGTGTCATGTAATGTTGTGTCATGCCATGTCACAGGTCACGAAGAGTAAGCACGGGAGACAGCAGCTGCAGGTTTGTTTTCTTTGCTTTTTTCAACAGCTCTCCAAAGGATTAGTAGCCAGAAAATAATGAAGGGTTTGAGGTTTGTGTATCTACTACAAGATGCTGTGTGGTGTCACACCCTTGCGTTGTAACCAAAGTTGGGTGTGACATTCTATCCTGGCAAGATAACGCCTGTCTGCTTCTAACTGCAGAGACCACTCTAGTGAGGCTTGAGACATTTAGGCAAAGCAAACTCTTGCCTCTGGTGTTTCAGTTGTCTTCTAGACATCATGAAGACATTCACTTGTCTTTGGCACAAGGTAAATACTTAGTCTAAATTCCAAAGAAAGACATTTCCTGCTCTTCCTGCTGCTGCCTTCCTTTCTGACTTCCAGGGATCCTCGATTAGTCCTGTCTTTTTTACCTGCTTATCTGTTTCAAGATTTTGCTGAATTCACACTTAATACCTTAGGGGTGTTTCTCTCTCGGCCCTCGTACACATCCAGGGATTAGTTAACTTTCCCCAAAAGGCTCTGCATTGTGCTGTTTGTAAAGGTCTGCGTGCCTGCCAAGGGGTGTTAAACCCACGTGGGCAATTGAAGGGCAGAGTCCTGTCCATATCCTCTGGGAGTGTATACCAAAACAATATAAAAATCCAAAGTACTGGACTACTTCCAGTGTTATTCATGCTTCAAATAAGCACTGAACAAAGTTTTAGAGGTATGTTACTAATAAAATAATAATGACTTAAAAGTCTCAAGAGAGAGTTCAAGCTGTGAGCTGGATGCATCTGCCACACTGAATCACAACCGCCTCATTGTAGAAACAAGGCATCCATCAAGAGTTACTCAACACTTTCTGAAACTTTGGGCCACATGCCTGAACAGAAACCAGGGCAAAGTGGAAGACCTGATCCTGTCCTCACGTGGAGCTGGAACACAGTCAGGACTCATGCTGCAACTGCTGTTAGGAAAGATTGTATGAGTGTAAGCCAAGGGAAAGCCTCCGTATCCATCTTCCTGCAAACTGAGCGTGAAATAACAAAACTTGCAACACATATTCACTGTTTTGTCTATCTCTTGCAAGAGCAGAACAGCAGAACATATCCCTCTCCACATTTGTTTCTTGTGAGCAGCATAGGCCCTTCTTAAAAGAAACTATTACAAAGAGATTCACTGTCAAACTTCAGGGCACATGTGAGGTACCTTAGACTACCTTAGAATGTCTCACTGTTGCTCAGGATCATCATGGCATTTTATAGTTCAAAGCAGACCACTGCATAATTCTTGTCTACGTTTAGAAATCCTAGGGAGATGATACAGCAGAGGCTTCTGTTTGCTTTCCTCATTACATGCAAAGGAGGAGTGAGAACGTTCCTAGTGTTTCCTCCTGGTAGCTGACACAAAATAACATCTGCAGTTCTCTAGAACATGCTGCTTCCATGGAATTAAAAAGCATGTGTTGCAAAGCACACAGACTTACAAACAGAGATTTGGTAAATACCACTGCCGAGGCTGCCACAAAAACAGATGTACTCGCACAGAGCAGAAGAAATCAGAACAAATTGGTCTGAAAATAATTTGTATGGAACCAGCCATGCTGGTTAGCAAATATGTGTCAATACTGTCTTCTCCTTTTCCTCCTTACTTTCCATGTGCTGGAGAAACCCTCTCTTCCCTCATCTTATTACCCTCCTCCTTTGCTGCATTTCTTTTGATATCATTAGTCTTTTCTGCTCACAATCATGAGAAAAGAAAAATTGGAAATTTAATATTGCTAAACCTAGTGTTGAAATTGTTTGCATTCTGTTTGAGCAGTATCTAGCGGTGTCCAGAGTAAAGGTCTGTATAATACTGAGAAATCCAACTGATCCCACACATTAAAGCAAAGAATATGTTTACTCTTCCATGCTTTTGCAAAGCCACACAACAAGGGGATTAAGGGAATTAAGAAAAGTATAAAAAGCAGAGGCTGATATAATTAGAGAAGGGGAAAGAAGGAAGGAAGAAAAGAAGGGCACAAAGAGAGAAAAGGAAAGAGGAAGAAAGAGGAAGAGAGAGGAAGGGAGGGAGGGAGGGAGGGAGGGAAAGATTTTTGAGGGGGGAAGAAAGGGAGGGAGGGAAGGATTTTTGAGAGAGAGAGAGGGAAGGAGGGAGGGAGGGAGAGGGAGAGAGAGAGGAAAGGAGGAAGGAAAGGATTTTTGATGTGAGTTTGACCTTATCATTTATGCATGGCCATAATATCAACATCCCGCCTTCATTATTACACAATTTAGCATCTCGTTTGCTTTTTTTTTTTTTTTTAATCTGGGAGTTGTGTGCAGGACAGCTGCAAAACTTCTGTTTATCTGGAGCAGGATTACATAGTTCCACCCTTACTCAACATTCCTTGTAAACAGGCTGTTCATGGGCTGATAACACTTTTGCTGGTCTAACTGTGTGCTTATGCCTGAGTACTGTGAGAAGAATGAATGTAGGGTCACAGGACAACCCCATCCAATCAGATTGACATAGACATAACCAAAGGAAAATTTTGACTTGTACATTGTACATTGTCTTAACCTGACTCTTGGTGGGCTTCTTCTGCCCAGGCAGCTCCAGGTGTAGGATTGTGTTTAATCTGTCAGCATGCCTACATTTTCTTGTATTTGACAGAATTTAAGGGCATGGTAAAAGGAGGTACCTGAGTTAGAAAACACCAGGAGACTCTTCTTCCTTTTCTACAGATGACCTCTACTTCTGATGCTCTACCCTCTCATCACATGAGTAGGTCCCATTGCTTCCTTCCATGTTAAAGAAATCCTGCTTGACTTAATGGACTGAAGTTAACTGTACTGGTTGTATGTGATGGTCCTCTATGTAGCAGCACAAGTGACACTCCAGTAGTCAGGCACAGGGTCAGAAAGATGATTCTCAATACTGAGAATTCTGTGGTATTTTGAACCAAAAAAATCATGGTCCTCCATTTTCCTCGAAGTGCAGATCCAGCTTTTGGTCTTCATCTACTCTAAGAGAAGGAATTATGCCTTCACTGCTCCAAGAGAAACATTTAATCATTATGTAAAAAAAGAAAAAAAATCTTTTCCAATACTGTTATTGTCTTGCTCTCTTGAAGCTGCTCCTGTATTTGGAACAGCAATTAATTTAGATAAACAGCTGGACATATGACCTGATGAAATGTGATTAGCCTTTCTCATTTAATTTGCCTCAAAGCAAGAAGTTTTATCAATAACAACAAAAAACCTTCTCCAAATCCCAACAAAACAATAAGCAAGATCACAGACATTCAAGACTTTCTTGTGATGGAAGAGTTTTATGTGACTTGGAAATCAATTAAGTTCCATTAAGGCTCTGCAGTATACCTGCCTTGCATTGTGCCTCTCACAACTAGGTGGTAGTGTTTATGGCCAGATTTTTAGTTTACCTAGGAGACAACTTTTTTTCTTCTTGTTTCTTGGCTTAATTTGCTGTAAAAAACCCCTTGATTTCCAGTCTGGTAAGCATCTAATCAAGGTAAGTGAATCTGTAACAAAAATCACTCTGACAAAGTTTGTTTTTTATCCAAATAGATTTACCATGTTAAAAAATCAGAAGGCAGAAAACTGGAACAAAACAAAATTTTAACAACTAAGAAAACAAAACAAACAAACAAACAAACAAAAAAACCCAACCAATCAACCAAAACAAAAACTCCAAACAACAAAAGAAAAAATATCACAACATCTTTTTGGTCTGTTGGCATTTTTTTTCTTAATGCTTATATCAAAGACTTTTCCAGACACTGTTAAGTCACTTCCAGATTTAGCATCATGCTTTAATTTCTCTTTGTCATTTCAGATTCCTTAAGCACTTCAGTTCTTTTGAGTTCTTGCAAATCACAATAAAGAATTGTGATTCTATAAACCAAATCTCACTGTTTGCCTCTTTTACATCTTTGGTTATGATATTGTAGAAGAAAATAGAAAGGAGTTGTTTGCATATTCACTCTGTTCTCTCATCTCCTCTTCCCAGTGTTTTCAGTATTGCCAGATTCTAAGCTGTGTTTCCAAAAACAAAGGTGAAAATATGACAATACTTTGGAAGAATTTAATTTGAGTTTTTGGAGAGAGGATTGTTATTTTGCTATGCACTGTTTAGTCACTTACATGGTGGAAAAGTGGGCCTAGAGAAGAAGATAAGTCTTCTCTCCTGATTCCTGCCACTCACTTTCATATCAGTGATTACAAATAACCTCTAAGATAACAGAAAATCAAGCCCTTGAGAGGTATCTGTAGTGTCTGAATAATGACATCCAAACTATCCTCAGAGAAGCCATCAGGCAGGAGGTTCAAAGGTTATGACAGCTATGCCCCACTGCATTGGAGAGGGGTATGCGCCCTTGAGAGGTATCTGTAGTGTCTGAATAATGACATCCAAACTATCCTCAGAGAAGCCATCAGACAGGAGGTTCAAAGGTTATGACAGTTATGCCCCACTGCATTGGAGAGGGGTACGCTTTTTTGTCAGAGTTTTCTTTTCTTTTTTTTAAGCCTTTCCCTTACTACAGTGGTAGCTGCTCAGACCTTGTGGCTGGCTGACCACTGGGCCTCTGAAATACTCTCTTGTGGGGAAATGAGAATGGGAAAAAGGCACACAGGACACTCTACTGGCCTTTTATTTCCACATGGATAGTGAAGTATTCATTGCAATCCCAGCTGTGGAAATCTGGTCTCCTGGCCCAGTTATTTCAACTTCAAATGCTGTGTGCATAAAGAAAATTAATTATAAAACCAAGCACAAAAGTGGAACAGGCTGATTTGCTGCTGACCTGAATGGGCTCTTTTTTGTTGAAAAGTCTTTCCATCTTAGCCAGTGGAACACATTTACTTTTTTTTTAACCTTGACACTTTGAGTCAAGGGGTTTTATGTTGCTGCTCTTTGCAAGTTTGTTTTTTCCTCTAAAAGAAGAAAATAGCTTTGTCTTGATGAAATCTTTCTGTTCCAAAAAGCATCCAACAAAGTTTGGGAGAACTGGCCTGACATTCTGCATCTTGCAGTTGTGCAAGTCCTTAATCTCCGTATGCAACACTCATGAGATATCCATGAAGAAAGCGGAGCACTCTGAACACAGAATGGCAGAAAATGAAGAAAAAAAGGAGAGAACAAGGCCAAGGCAGAGAAGTGGGACTGAGATATCTGATTTTCATATTTACTTAAATTTCAGATATATGCTGAAAAAGACAACTGCAATCAAGAAACCTGGAGCCAAACACTCCTAAACCTGACCTTGAAATTTCTAAAATGATTTTGCATGTTTTCAATTAATTGTAATTGTTCTGTTAAACTTCCAGTGTGTTTTGACAAGAAATTGATTTCTCTACCTAACTTCAACTGTCTCTGCAATGCAACTTAGTACCTTCTGAAAAACAGTGAGGGTACTTAAGAAACAAAGGAAACAGGTACAAGAAAGACCATCTGTCTTTCAGGTACAGAGGGAAATAGCTGAAATTCCCAACATTGGACATCTAAATGTATGCTCTTGGATAATAATATTTTATTTTATTTTATTTTATTTTATTTTATTTTATTTTATTTTATTTTATTTTATTTTATTTTATTTTATTTTATTTTAATAACAGAGTTATAGGGTATTCCCCTAAACAGCCAATCCCTATGTTAAAGTTGCAAAACCAAGTACTTTGAGACAAAACAAATAGTACCAGTTTTGGCATCCATCTCTGCACACTCTTAAATCATTCCCTTACATACATGTCTTTCCCAACGTGTATGTGTCTTATCTTTTCTATTCTCCTAAATTCCTCTCAGGACTTCTTGCTCACTTGTCCTGCTGTCCACTTCCTTTTCTAGCCTCCTTATTTCTAATTTTCTATTTCTCTCCTTTAAATTCCTTCCCTCGCATCTATTTGCTTTGCATCTGAGATGGGGGAATGAGATATGTGTTATCATGTGGGGATCTATTAGTGAGCAGAAACAGATAGTCGTAGTTACAGAAAAAATTAAAACACTGCAAATGTCTGCAGGACAGATAGCTTTCAGCCTTGCTGTCTGAAAGATTCATGCATTTCACTGGTTAGGAATTCTAGTTGCAATCCTGTCATGTCCCACTACTGTCACCTGAAAAAGTGATATATCTTCTAACTGGATTCTTCCCTTGTGTGCAGCCCTACCTCTGGTAAAAGGGATTGTTTATAACCTCATTACCTGTAATTTCAGAAGAGCGTGGTTAGAACATTAATTCCAGTCTGGAAATTTGACTTTGCCTGTCATATCTTTTGTTATAATATGTACACCAGTCTCAATGACAGTTAGTAACAGCAAAAAGGACTGTTACTAAACAAAATATCTCCCTTACTGGCTCCCTTCTTTACGCTAAATTTTCTAAGGTATCATGATTTAAACAGTCTGATCAAATTCTCACATTTCATTATAATAACCGAATTTCTTTTATATTCATTCACTTCTATAAGTTTCATTTACTTATATGTACTCATTCATATACTTTTTTTAATATTGGACAAAGTAATGAAGAATATGAAATCACCTTAGTTCAGATTACTCCTTCAGTACTGAATTTTGAAAAATATGTCTTTTTGAGACAAAAAAAAAGTAACTCTATGTATCATTTCTCAGCAGTCCAGAGGAACTCCTTTTTCAGTTTACACATCTTAAGAAAGATAACTGGCTTGAAAAGCAGCTTGTGGCATCGGCAGGGTTTCCAAGGAGAATCCCTACTCTTTACAAGCTAGAAAGCTATCTATACTGCACAACACAGCAGGGCCAGGACCCTGCTAAGCTGAAGCTAATGGAGCAGATACAATCATAGGGTACACTGCCTGGATCTGCAGAGCTGCCAGATCAGATCACATCAGATCAGATCAAGACAAGCACAGACATAATGCCACAGTACCTGCATCCTAGCAAAGATAATTTGTGTGCATGCAGCTATACTCTTATTAAATTGTTCTGCTTCTGGAGCTACCACTTGACTGCTAACCCAGGAATTGTTGAATTGTGCTTATGTGCTGCTAGCATAGTTTTGGAAGGAGTGACAAAATAGCTGTAAAATGATCCTCATTAAGGATGTGAACTAGGAATACTTGCTTAATTTTACTGCAGTGCTTGCTGCTGCCTGCTCTCATCATTATGACCTGACATGTGGGATCCCCCCAGCCCCTGGCCCACTTGTCAAGCGTGTCATTCATTTATTTAGCTCCTAGGGATGATGAATAAGTAATGTTGAAGAGAAACTGCCAAAGCACTACCACAGAGCCAAGGTGTATCCTAATGCTTCACTGCTCTAACAGCTATATGTGAGAGTCCAGGGCAGGGAACAGAATGTCACTGTCTGCATCCTTCGCTTCCTGCATTGGTAATGTGATCTAATGACCTTGCAGTCTAGACCTACTATAGCACATCAGCCTTCAGGACCTTAATCTGTGGGCTTGTACTTGGAGTAGCTATCTGGACATATTCTGAGGAGGCAGAAAGATACTGACCTCTTGGTTGGTGGTAGCAGCACACAGAACTCCCACAGAGATGAAAGATCCAAGCAAGAGCAGAACAAGTCCTGCTAAAATCCTATTACAGGGAAAGTCATACTGAAGTTTTTGTGCTATAGCACTCTATGCCCATATCAGAGAATTCAGTACTTATCAAGAAGAATGTAGTTGTGATTTAGCAAAATGCAGGATGAAAAAAGGGCAAGGGAAGTGGGGGGATGTAATGGAAAAAAAAAAAAAGAAGAGTGACCTCCAAACCTGCAGGATCTGGTGATAATTGCTGTATTTCCACCCAACTGGAGTGGCACCACCTTCTGTAATCACAAACTAATAGTGAGTCATGACTGTTACTTCTATGTAGTGTGTTTGTGCTATCAAAACTCTTGACTGGCACAGAAAATTCTAATCTAGAACAAATCCTTAATAAACCACTCCCTTTAAGGTAATTAATAGGTGAGAAAAATCAAAACCAAACAAAGCCTCTGTTACTTTAAAAGGATAAAACAGAGCTGTAGGGTTGAATGAAACATTCTCACCTTTGTCTCATTTGAATATGTTATCTTTGGACTATAAAGCTGGATGCCTTGAGAGAGTATTTGGTTTGGTCATGTCTGCAGTGATAATTTGAATGTTGTGAGTGTTTGCAGTTTTTCCTGCAACATATTTCCTCCTCTATTTTTTTTTTTTTTTTACTACTGTTGACAGTGAGTCCTGGAGGCTCAGCTGCCCAATAGGGCTGTAAACTCTCAATGCTGTTAGACATGGAACATATTTTCATCAACTTTCTACATGACCCAGTAATTTCCTTGCACATTATCTAGTATTAAGAGAGAAGAAAATCCTCCTCTGCACCTTGGTAACTGGTTAGAGATTAATTCTAAGATACGTCCTTACAAAAACTTAAGTCCAAACTTTGCCTTATATATTAAAAAAACATTCATTCTCAATACATTGACTACTGGAAATATCTTTTCTGATATAATCCCAAAAAGTATTTTTTCCTTTTGAAGATCATATCATGTTGGTAGTATTAGACAGGCTATGACTAACTAGTTAACACAAGATTTTCTGTCATTTCATCACTAAAGAAATGATGTATGTGTGATGATGTATGATATAAAAGTATGACCTGCTGTTTTCTGTGATTTAATTTAATCACATTTCTAGTGCTTAGGGCCACATGCTAATCCAGTTTTTCCTTCTTCTTATCTATTATTCAATATCTCCTATGGCTTTTTAATCACTGCAAAGTGTATGCAACAAATTTCATCAGAGCACCAGATTACAGAGCCAATATTATTGGTGAAAATTTTTAACCAGGGAAGTTAGAAGACAGATCAAGGAAAACTCCACTAGCCATCTCTTTCTATGCCTTTTCCTTCAGCAAGACGTTGTTTGTTGTTTTTACATAGTGCTTAATGAGCTGAGATCAAACTAACAGATCTGTTGTCTGAATCACACCACTACTTCCTTTTTATATAGAAAATATAAATAACCTATTCTCAATCATCAAATCTCATGGAACCATTTAAGATTAGAATGGATAGCATTTGAAATAACTTTGCCACCAGCCTGGGATCAACTATTTTCCTGTTGAATATGCAGTTTTTATATCTATTCTTTAATATTAATAGTCTTAGCCTTACCGTACTTTCCATAAGAATGTGTACATAGAACAGAGAGCAACATATTACTGATGGTTTGCTCATATATCAGTTATTTTTAGTCCATACTATCCTTATATATATAGCAGCACCACTTGTTTCATGTGTTAGTTTTTATTTATACAAATAAGCAACATTTTTCCATTTATTTTTGTAAACACTGCACATTAATATTTTCCAACTAATTTTCTACTTTCATTTTTTTGGATTTCCAAAGCATAACTTTCTTTTCTGGTCAAAGCTATCCTACTAAAAATTCTTATTCCCAATATTTTTGCACATCTTATCTTCAAAGGTCATTCTTATGGATTTGTCCCCTTTATTGGGATGTGAATGACCCAGTTTGGATAAGGGCTATCCAAACTCATCAGAAACAATTGTGTCAGGTAAGGTACTGCAGGAGTAGGTACAGAAGGGAAATAACAATTGTCTTACTTCCATGAGTAAATCATGTTTCATTTTTTAAATAGGAAAAAATCCTTTATATTCAGTGTATTATATGCCTGTGCTTCAGCAAATTTATCTCTCAAAATCTGCCCTATTAAACTAAAAAATTAAGGACTTTAATTTTAAATAATTGCACTAATGATCAGTATAAGCAGTTATTTGATTATTTTTATAGTATCCATATAAAAACAAACTCTAACTAGAAGCAATTGTTATTGTTTTAGGGACTTGTGGCAAAAAAAAAAAATCTCTTGTTCATCAGATTAAGAATTCTAGAACAAACTGATATTTAGGTCCTGTTGCTCTTTTCAATGGGGAGTGTATTCTGACATTTTGGTCAGCGTCTGCCTCTAACCAAGATTCAAAATTACAGAATCTCTTCCCAACTCTCATGGCCAAATATATTTTTTTGTAAGATTTTACTTTGTTTTTTGGGTTTTTTTTTCTTGGTTGGTTGGTTTGTTTGTTTGTTTTCTTTTGTTTTCTTTTTGTTTTGTTTTGTTTTTTTGTTTCTTTGGATTTTTTTTTAATTAAAGGAGATTCTGGTAAAGCAGTGTGGAGGAAATGAAATACCAAAGTACTTTCTGACGACACAGAGTGCGAAAAAAAAGAGATGGGGGACAGGATACATTTCCCCTTACCCTTTTCCTCAACTATACTGTTTTTTAGGGTGCTCTGGCACATTGCTTCTCTGGCCTGAGGAGGCAGGAGTCCAGAGCTTCCCAGAGCTATCAGGATGTAATATTTCAATAAGAAGGATGCAGTAACTTCCCTAAGCTTTAGAAAAGCCTTTGTGTACAGTGCCGTTAAGGGAAATCAGCACCTAAGTTTCCAATTCATTGGAAACATTGAAATGCAGAGTAGTGTTACTTCTCTGGTTCAAACAGCTCACCTTGCCATACTGCAAAAACATCAGTGTGCTTAGTAAAAATTTCATAGCACTCAGGTTAATTGCTAATATAAAACTTTCTGGGGGAGAAAGTTTGCATCTTGCTCATGTCTGTGGTAGCATTCTTTGAGGCATGGAGAATAAGATTGAAGGTGCTGGTACTATGATCTCCTTTTCACCTGCTTTTCCTTCCCTCAGCTTCTAAAATAAATCTTCTGAAGTACAAACCTGAGGACATGTGAAGGAGATAGCTGCATGCTGAGAAAGCATGGCTGACTGTGCTATATCTGTCATTTTGACTTTTCTACAAGACTTGATAATAGTACAGAAAGAAGCATCTGTACAGTTTATAAGGCTAAGTAATTCTGGGCAATGGCATAAGCGAATCTTCTGTGCATATTGCAAAGAGACAAGGAATTTGATATATCTAAAATGCCGTCTCTAAGGAAAAGAACACACACAAGGTATTCTCTGTTCTCTAAAGCATGTACTGCATTTTTCTCAAAGGCATTTTTCTAAACTCTGCCTGAGATGAACAGCAACAAAGAAAAACATCAGCCTGCTGTTCTTTCACCAAATATAACTATTAATGGTATAATGATCACTCAGTCATGAAGACTTTTCCATTACAACACAAGCATCTTTTCTGAATGTAAGTGTATAAAAGGCCATCAAGTGCACAAAAGACTCATTTTGTAAATGTCAAATTCCACTTCTTTTATGTCAAGGTTTCTGGGAAACATATAAAGAAATGAAGATATTAATGCATTTAGTGTGTCTCCAGACTGTTCTGTGGAGCTGACCAAATGACAAGGTATTTGATTTTTGTTCAATGGCTGTGACAAACATCCTAGGAAGCAGAATGAAGACATTTTGGCTTAGATTAACATAGAAATTACTATATTTTTAAAGAAAACAGACAAAACACCCTTTTGCATAGAGCAAGAATGTTCCTTTTGACACCTATATTGAGGATATTGTGTAATTTCTTGTTTCATTTTTCATATAAACTTGAAAAAAAGTGTTTGTTTTTATAGAAGAATATATTTTTCATGTTTTTTAAGAAGCTGCAGAAAAGAAGAGACAGTCTGGTACACTAATTTGTCAACTTTTTTTTCCCCAAAGTGTATCTGTAATTCCTATTGTAATTCCTGTAGATTCCTGTAATTTCTGTAATTCCTGTAAAAGAAATATATTTTCTTGGTGGTTACTTTTAGATTCCTAGTTTTTTTTGTGGGTTTTTTTTTCTGTTTAGGGTGATAACATAATTTTATGAAATAACTTCAGGAAGTGTTCTAGTTCAGAAGGAGGAAATACAGTTAGGATCTCAGCTCAAACTTGTACTTTGACATGAGCCTGAGACAGTTGAGTTCTTCCCAACAACTCCAAGTTTTCCAAGTTCTTTCCAAATCAGTGCCTGTAGATCAGCACTAAGGCACCATCCTATTACAAACCAGTGAGATAAACCAGAACATGCAGAAGACTTGGAGCAGGTCTGGGGAACCATAGATCAGATGATAAGTACATTTGTAGTAAATAGATATCCTCCTTCTTAATTAAGTGCTAGGGAAATTAAAATGGTGCGTTTGAAGTGAAAAAATAATAAACCCCAAATGTTTGCAGCTAGGTGGTGCCATAGGCTTATGCAATCCCAGTCAAATTAGGGATGCTTTATAAGAGGACTTCCATTCTACACATGGTGGTCTATGAAAGCCGGCTGTGATCTAGGAGTCAGAAACTGCTTCAGAGGATGGGTGTTGCTGTCTCTAGTACTGCAGGAAAAGTAGTCGCTTCAGAATTTTCTCCTGTCTCTGGACACCCTTAAATCAAATAGAAATTACGAGATCCTATGTGGAGCACCAGAATTTAGGTAGTAATGTATTCCTTACATATAATGAAATTCTGTATGAGCTTTTCATCAAACTCGTGCATACAGGTGCTAAATGTGAAATAAGATCTGCCAAAACCATATGACACATAGACTGGAGTTGAACCATACAAACTTCTTGGAGAAATTAAAGACATTGATAATTCAATTTAATGCTTGGTGTCTTCAGCTGGTAGTGGTAGTACATACTCTATTGATAACCTCCTGAATACTATATTCAAATTTTATAATTTACCCTTAAATAGTAATCCACTTGTTTCCTTTACTTTTCCTTGACTCCCCTAAACATCTGAAAAATAGCAAGTATTTTGTTATGAAACTCACACAGAAATCTTACATAGCTGGGGGAAATGACAAGTTAAGTACATTTATAAGACTTATTTTCCAGATGGCATACTTTCAGACCACTCTTGAGCTTCTCAGAACTAATTTAGATTAATCTCTCCTGTGCTTCCTAACAATGTAGATTTTGAGGTCAATTTCTATTTTTTACATTCCTGTGTGGCACAGTATAAATGGTACAGATTACAAATGCATTATCACTACATGAATGCATTTGACAGAGCATCAGAACTGTATGCTCACTAGCTTGAACCCAATAGCACACAATTAGTGCAATGTAGTGTTCAGCTGAAGTAGGCAATGTGGTTTTCTTGAATCTCTTTCCATAACACATGCATCTGTCTAGAAGTCTGGTTCATTTTAGCTGTTGCTCCAGTGCTTACTGCAGTTCACATGGTCACAGTGCCTTTGGAAGTTGTGCATTAACAGACTAGGAAAGGGGACTCCATCTGAACTGAGACTTGTCTGCAATTTAGGTGCCAAAAGATTCAGTGAGCTATTGAGACCATCTGACTTCAAGTGCTACCTGAAAATTATGCCCCTGTTTTGTGCCACAAGAAGGACCTTTATAGTGTCTAACCTTGAAATCACTGAATGGATTAAAATCTTTGAGTTCCCCCTGCACTTGAAGAAGGGAACCATCACTCATTATTGACTTTCTTAGCTGATTTGCCTTTCCTCTAGTTTATGCATTTCCTTCTCTTGGAGAGTTGTGTTCTTTCCTCCTCTTTCTACTTCTTTTACTGTCCTCTTCCCTTTGAATCACCACACCATGTGGAACTGTGTCGCCAGCAGAAAAACAATTTAGCTTACTGCAGGTGATCCGTTCTTTAGCGTTCAGTACATTCTTTGCAGTTCAATAAGTACAAGTTGTATAAGTTACAGTAAGAGGGCTGTTCTATTTATTCTGCTCTTGGCTTATTTGTGCCTTGATTATACAGTTCTTACAGTGACATTTTCAGTGAAAATGTGTACAGAGCAATTGTATGGAAAATTGTTACCTACTGCTTATCTGTATTGTGTCTTGTTTATTTTTATGCCTTTACCAGTCAAAACTCACCAAATGTAAAGAAATTACTAATGCCATGAGAAACTCCAGTATTATTATCATCACAGGGGACCTTAGCCAGACAGGTTAGCAGTAGGAATGAGGAAGGTTTCCATTAATATTTCTCATAATCACATTTGCAAGCTAATGTGTGACAATCAGGTCCCCTGATGCCTTACTCTGAGAATGCTCAATCCAGTGGCTTTTACCTCTGGAGGTGTGGTGCATACAAACCTGGGAATGCAGCCCTTCATGTGTCTCAGTAGGGTGGGATATGCCTCTGTGAGCTGTGACAGGCTGCCCTGCCCCTCTTTTCTGTAGCAAATCTGCAAAAATGCTTTCAGCCACAGCCAGAACACACAGTTCAGTGCTGTGCTAGCATCCTGCTGGGCACTCTTATAAAAACATCCATCTTTGAGGTGTCAGGCTGATGAAGCATCAAGCAGAGCATGTATTGAGCCCTTCTCGGAGACTCTTCGTCACCGTGTAGCCACCGGAGGATGATGCTCTTTTTCTCAGCAGGACTATTTTTCACTGTCATCACACAGCCAGGCTAGTCAGATGGCTGGGTCATTGGTTATGCCAGGTCTTTCATAAGACTGTGCTTTCCATGAGCTTTTGCCAGCTGATTTGAAGGAGTTAATTGTACATGTAAGGCTGTCAGTACAAAGTCAGTTCAATGTGCTCAAGAAAAAATGGACAAAGAGGACTATGTTCTTTTGTTTTTTCTTGCAAAGAAAAGAACCATCAGGGAAGTCTGATGGTTGGCAATGTGCCCTGTAAATGAACTTCCTTGCTTCTCTAAATATGATATTAGATTAATTTTAACTCATTTTAATGGACCTGGCCAAACGCATTGAGCCATTTTGGCATTAAAGTAGTCAATTTCCCTGTAGTGCAAATGTCTGGGATATCTGTGAATATTAGTAAGCCTTTAGAGCAAACTTGAAGATACCCAATAGTACATACACTGTTGCTATAAATAATGATACAAAGACTGATTGGAAAGTACATACCTTAAATAAATCAAAAGCAGTCCATATGTCTGAATGACAGGTACTGTTTTTCTCCAGCATTAAAATTTCAAGGAATGACAAACATAGCTTGCCTCACTCTATCCAGCATTTGGGATTATCACACTCTGCACAGCATAAGCAGAATTGAGACTCGAGAGTTCCTTTGTATCACACCTTGCCCACAACACAGAAGTGTCTGCCAAGATGACCAAGGCACTTCTATGAAAAAGTAAATTAACTGAAGGCAGAATTCCTCAGCCTGTATTTCTAAATAGGCAGCAACAAGGTGTTGCACATGAGGTCATACCTGTTGTATCCTCCTTGGCCCACAAGGACAAATATTTGAAGTCAGCAGTAATGGAGTCATTGAAAGACTTTCAGGGAATGACTGCTAAGAAGGTAGAATCAATTTCACATCTATGGTGTTTCAGAAGACCAACAAAACCCTGCCAAAGGCAGTTCTTGCTTGAAGGAGGGTATATAAACCCACAAAAACAAACCAGAAAAACTACCCCAAAAAACAGGTATGGAAAAGCTAAGAGTTGCTTACATGATCGGATTCGTAAAAAAAGTGACAACTGTTTAAGTTTTTCTGCCTCCTCTAAAATATTTCTGGAGCAGCAGCAAACATTCTTTTGTCTTTCTGGCACACATATTGAGAGTCTATGAAGTTATTTCTCTTAAAAAATCTTTTGTATTTTTCCTTCTACTAAAGCTCTGGGTTTCCAATGGACTGTCCAAAAACATCAGGGAATTTTAAACACACATTTTATGTGGCATTTACATTTTCTGGAAAAATCCCTTCGCCCAGGATTTTTCTCCTGGAAAGCTGAGAAGCCTCAGAGATAAAGGAAAACAAATTCTTATCTCATTTGCTTCTCCTATGTTGTGCTCACATGTGGAATGTGTTTGGAGATTGTTTATCCGACAGGTGATTGTTTCATTAGTTTCTGCTGTGGGTTGTTTTCACTCTTGGGCCAATCAGAGTCGAGCTGTATTGAGACTCTGGAAAGTGTCACGAGTTTTCACTATTATCTTTGTAGCCTTCTGTAAGTATCCTTTCTGTATTCTTTAGAATAGTTTAGTTTAGTATTCTTTTATATAATATAGTATCATAAAATAATAAATTAGCCTTCTGAGAACTTGGAGTCAGATTCATCATTCCTTCCTGCCATGAGGCGCCCCACAAATACAATAATTTTATAAACACATTTAGAAGTTCCCTCCATATATATTTTATTAATTTTTACTTTATCTCTGTTACCTCAGTGCAAAAATTTTCTCTACCATCATGTGAGAGCTGAAAATTGGTTTTTATCTTTCCATCTCATCAGGTGAAAAAAAATTCTCCTTATCTCCTTGCCTCCCTGGCTTTTAGTTTCTCCATCCTTCTACCCAATTTAAATTCCATAAAGCACTTGAAATCACATTTACATCAAAGACACTCTACAGGATACCTCTGTATTGTGTTCATGTTCTGATCATTCATCAAATACTCACCCACTCCATTTGGAACGTACACTATTGAGTTTCTCCTTCCTTTCAAAACATTAGGAGTTAAAGACAGAGAACCTGATTTTAAAGTCCAAATGTTTGTATGTTTTCAACAAGACACTTCACATTACTTGGATGGTTTATCCTGTTTACCAGGAAGGTTTGCATCAACTGGAAATGAATAGAATATCATGCTCCAATGGATTGAGATGGTGACAAAAGCTGAAAGATATATAGAAACAGTAATAAATGGACCCTTCTACCTCTATAATTCGAACAACTCTGTTAGAAGGCTAAAGTATTTTCTGTACCCAAGCCCTGATTAGAATTTTGTTTTAAAGGGAAAAACAATAATCATGTTTGAATGGTCCTTGATCCTTTTTTTTTTCCTTTCCTCCCCTACAGACTCCAGGAAAGTAATTTTCAGCATCACATATTTGTATATGGCCTTCTCTTCTGCCCCCACATTTGCATCATGCTATGTTAAATTCCCTGGGATCTGTACACCCTAAAAGTGCAATAATAAGTCAATGTTTTATTTATAAGCGTGGCAAGTGCATATACCATTCTATTATCTCAGCTGGGCTAGTTCATTTCATTTTACCTCATTTCCTATGTAACTCTGAAGTTTTGTTTCCATCTACCCTCCAATTTTAGCAGCTGCCTCTAATCACATTCTCTTTTGCTCTAAATTTCCTGTGGATACATCAGAGTCCATAAGAAGCTTATCAGAAGCAGCTGTTTGTGTTCCTATTAACATTCATCTTATGGCAGAATTTTACTTTTAAAAAAGAGGACTGGTCAGTGGGGCTTCAGCTTTGTACTGCATGGAAGTTTTCAAGTTACCTTATAGTGCATCTTCCATCCTTGTCTTGCAGTGCTTTATTTTTCAAGTCCAGGGATTTCTCTTTGCCTCGGTTATGATTTGCATTTTTCTGTTATTTCTGCAGTAAAAGTAACTCCTGTCATCTGACTGAAACAATCCATAAACTGTTTTAACCTTCCCCTCCTGTAGACTACAATTTTTATCTCCATTTTAGAGGTGGAGAATATCAGCAGAGTGGAGAGCAGAGGATTGCCCCTATAAACCCTTGAGAGGAGGCTCATGTGACCAAATGCATTGATCATGATCATGGTCCATTCTTCATAATGGACCATGGAAACATGGACCATCAAGAAGACAGTACACAGATTTTGCTGACTTTTTAAGAAAAGATTTTCAGTGAGATGTGGTCAGTAATGAGATGATCAACAAAAGAGGCAGCAGAAATGAGAAGTGCAAGTAAGGGAAAGGAAAAGCTTGCTGATAGCTGGGCTTAGTTTATTAGAAGAATGGCACAAGAAATGACTAAATGACCTGACACAATATGATGAGAGTATTGCAGATTCAGACGAAAACAAGAAGTACAAAACAGAGTACAATAATTTAAATATATAAAAGCAATCTGTAAGTCAATAATCAGAAGGAAGAGGAAAATATTCATCTTTGGTTGTCAGAAATAGGATATACGATAGCATCATACATAAATTTGTAAATTTTGAATATTTCCTTATTTCTATGTTAATATACCTGATATTTTCCTTATGGTTTGTCTCTAGATAAATGGCTGACACTTGTGAAGACAGACAAGAGAGAATGTATTTGACTGTCCGGTATTCTAGGAGTCACCATTAGCTGACTTCAAATTCCCCTGTCAAAGCAGATCCTCACCCAACTCAACTTAAAATGAGTCTCTGTAGAGTCACTTGTTGCATATTTAACTTATGCTGTTATGTGTTAACACAATATTCAGGCTGCAAATGTATGATGAAATATTTCAGCCTGGTTTCCCTAATCCATGTAATTCAAAGAAAAAATAATTTGAAAGAATGGAGCAGGGAAAAATATTTTTAGCTGAGTACCATTTATTCTGTTCTGTACTAATCGCTCCCTGCCTTTGTTAAGTGACTCATTTTTAACACTGTGCTGTTACAGTCATGCTGCTTCATGCTGTATGTGGCTAGGATCCCGCTTCTGTTAGTCATGGAATCCCAGAGAGTGGAAGTGACTAAAATCTAGCAATGTTCTGCCTGTAAAATAAACATTTATTAATGTATCCAAATATGCAATAAGAGGGGACAAGCTTGATTCTGATGCAAATTCAATGAAATCAAGAAATTGCTCCTGTGCAAAATCAGCATGCAGACAGAACAGGAGCTCTGAGCACTAACTGATTATTTCCTCATCAGATTGAAGTTCCAGAGTACACTGCACTCCTATTTGGTCACCTCTTGGGTCAGATTCCACTCCAGGGTAAGTTTAGGGGTGTCAGTAGGATTTCACACAAGTTGAGATGATAGGAATGCAAATTTGCTGACTAATACACAATCTGCATCAGGTTGTGCTGCTTATTGATGTTGAAAAGAGACCATAGGACTCTTTTTAATCTATCACGTGTGTGTGGGTGTGTATGTAACAAACTAAACACATTCCAACCACCAACTCTCATACAAGTCTAACTAGCTGAGAATCATCCTAAGATTGTTTGGCTTCTCCTTTAAACTACTGATGAAGCAGATTTCACATTTCTAGACTGCCCAATGTAGCATATCATTAGTCCATATCGTAGTATGCAACTCCTTATATTCAATCTAAATCTCTGCTAAAATTAAAGAAATCTTTTCTCATTTTCCTGTTGTATAAAGAGAGAATATTTTATTCATTATCAAGCTAATATCCCCCTTTATTTTTTTCTAAAGGATGAAAACAAATACACATTTTTAAAATATTTCCTCATAGTTATTTTCTCAGCCTGAAATAGTTTTATTTTGCCTTCTTTCTTCTCTTCATCACAACTACCTTATTTATCAGTATTTTTGTGATTGCATGTTGAATATCATATTTGTTATGAACAACAACAAAAATTACTTGATTCACTTCCTCTGCCTGTGGTTGGCAGGATTGCAAACAGATAGGTGTAATTTTTGTAAGAAAGAAAGAAGGCAGCAGAAGAATTAGAACAGGAATGAAAACACTTTGCTATACTTAAAAGCTGTATTCCAAAAATATCTATTATGAAGAGTCACAAAACACATGAAAAGGATAACCTGATTTTAATCTCAGTTGCTTTCACTTCCCTCAAAATATGGGGAATGCATATATTGGTGTGGTCTGACAATGCAGTATCCATCTCTTTTTGCAGCTGAGTGATCTGATGTGTGCTGAAGACCTTGGCTGTGCTATTTACATATTTGACCTGCTAGATGATCTCCATTACACACTGTAGAGATTTTATGAAGGAAGGCCTCTCCTTCACAGACAAACCTGCTACAAAACAAGTAAAAAACTAGAATTAAACCTTTTCCCCATTATCTCGAAAGTGTACAGGCCCTTGCTGTTAGAACTAAGAGATAACTTTCAGCTTTGGCTATTAAAGTTATCCTGGTGCCAGGGACTAGGAGAGGGCATCACTTGTAGTTAGAAGAATTGACATCCTTCCACAGCCATGGGGATAAAGTCTGATAGAGTTTTTTCTTTCTTAGCTTGTTCACTTCATGAAGGAAAAACACATATTTGTTCTGGATTCTGACCAGGATATGCCTTTTCCCAACACCTATCGTGGAATTCTGAAAATCCATGGATTTGTGTCATAGGTACCAGTTACCCTTACACGCACAGGGACTTTCAGGCTAATATATAAGCAGATGATATTGAAGACAGGATGATATTATTACATGCACAGGCAAGCCAGCTGGCTTTGCTTTGTCTGAATTATGATGATGTATCTACCCTCACAGTTTGTTGTCTCTCACATAAAGCAGGATTGGCCTTGAGAAATTGGCCTGTTTATCCCACAAGATAACAATGCTTTGAATTTCCATACAGACCCTCATCTGAGGCTTTCAAAGAGCTTTACAAATGTTAATCCATTAAGTATCAATGTAAGGCATTCCCTGAGGCAGGTGTTAATTACCTCCATTTCACAGAGCTCAAGCAAGAGAGGCAAGGAGAGATCCAACCACCTTATTTGTAAGGTAACACAGCAAATCAGAGCACGATCAGAGAGAGAATAAAACAGTTTTTACACTGAGGTCTGCTGCACAGCTCTCTCCCTTTCACCAGTTCCGATGATTTTTGTCTTAAAGAAGATGAAGGGGATGAACTGGTTAGATTTTTGGCATGAGGTTACAGAAAGGAACTAGACAGAGTCTTGCATAATGGATTTAGTCAGACTGCTACCCTGAATGTCATTAAGGCTGTGGGGTTAAAAGAAAAAGAAAAAGGGAAAAAGAAAAAAAAAGGAAAAAAAATTTAAAAAAATTATTTACATGATTTCCCTAATAGATGATGTAGGACACCATTCTTCACCTGAAGCAAGTAGGACATATGTTTGGGGTCAGTCCATTCACCTGACAAGACTGTCATCAAGAAACACTGGCATCCATTTAACCTCTGCTGTGAAGGCCTTCTAAAGCAATCTCTTTCGATGCTGTTGTACAACATTATGATCCCTTTCCTACAATTCCACTTTCCCGTGCTACTATCAGGAGTTTCATATACTCCAGAAAAAAAAAATACCAGAAGCTGACACATAATACAGTTTATGTTTTTACAAGAGAGAAAACAACACAGTTTTAATAAAGAAATGGGTCTTGCTTACCTTTCCTAATAGAACCATTGTGAGGCTCTCTTTCTCCAGTGTCTGCTTCCATAATCTTGTGGAAAAGTAGATACACCCGTGTGCAAACAACTTTCTTTTTTCATCCAAGGACAAAGAAATTGCCCTACAGAGCACCTATTCAAACCTTCACAGACATACTTTTCAGAACTCCTCAAACAGCTCTGTTGGGGATAAAAAGATGCTGCTTCTTATCTAAAATTATTGGAAACTGATTAGGAGAGTATTCAAGTTGGAGTTACAAGAAGAGGACACTAAAATATATCAATATTAAGGAATGTACAAGCCTTCCTCAGATAAATGCTAAAATAGGCCTGAATAGTTGTGGTAGGATAGGTAGGAGTACTCATACATGAGTAAAGTATTCTTGTTCAGTGATCTTATAAGGGCTTTTTTTAAAAACAATTTTGTAAGTATTTTGGAGCAAGGACACAAACCTTTTTCTCTGTTTTCATCCTGGCAGGAACATTCAGCATTAAAACACGCCTCTTAATAGTGTTATTCTTCATAATAATTCTGAATGATCTCATTCTATATTACATCTGTCACTATTTTAAATCTCTGTTTTCCTCAAGTAGTTTTCCTGTGATTGAATTACTAAACACTGCACAGCTAGAATAACTTTCTTTTTTTTAGGTCAATGTTTGGATTCATTTTTCTTCATCCTTTTAAGCATTCTTAATGCCCTGAATACTTTCACTTTGAAATTAACTCAAGCATTCTGGTTCACACAGCATTGTGTCTCTTTGAGGTATTTGCCATCAACCTGGGCTCTGTAGCCTGAATGAGATAGATATGTTCCATCTCTCATGTGTTGGTTTTTAACATGGCAGAGAGCAATCTTCTGAGAGAGACATTTAGACTGGAATAACATTTGTTAAAATTACCTACTGAAAATGCAAATCTGCCATCACCTTGGGAATTCAAGGACATCTGTCTTGTTGTGTATTATTTCAAAGAAAAATCACATCACTTACTTATCTGCTCCAAGAACAAATTGCTCTTGAGAAAAGTTGTACTAATTGCTTTTAATAAAGTGGCTCTGGCAGAATTAGCCATCACTACTCATCTTTAATCTGCTTACCTTTTCCAGGCTATTCATCTATGATATACCTTGTCCCAGAACCACCATTTGGATATTTTTACTTTGGCAACTACCAAATAGCAGAGTATTTGTATGCTGCTGGAAAGCAATGGCCAGCAGCATTCCATGTGGTAGCTGGAACCCAGTGTACACCAGTCATGACTTCCTTTACATGGAAATGTGTTCTGCCACTGCATGATGCATTTGCTGAGGGCCTCCAAACATATTTACATATTAAGCTGTTCACTGTCTGATAAGCACATTGATCATGCACTTGTCTTTCCTGTTAGTTTTAGAGGACTTCTGACACACAAATGCAATTTTGGAAAATTCTGCATATACATGGATCGGAACTCTAACCTTGTTCAGGTGAACTACAGGCATCTTATTTTTGCTGGTGTTACTGTATTTGTTGTAAATTTCTCCAGTATCTGACAGCTTCCCTGCTAGTTGCTATGCATTATTTGGATGATCAGTTCAACCCAGGCCTGCAGTATATGTCAGGGGGTTGCTGAGAAAAATAGCATATAATCAAGAAACTGAAGTGTGGTGTAATAGAGACACAAGAGGACTGAACCAAGATTCTGCGTACCTCAACTATTTTGCCACTTTCTAATTTCGCACTTTGAAGTTACAACTCTAATAAAATGTTTTTCACTTCTTATAGTGTAGAGATCTAATTTAGAATCAAGGGAGAAATGTAGTTGTTGCTTTCTCAGTTGTGGCATTTAAATCAGAGAGCCTGTGCTTTATTTTGTACTACATTAAAACACAAGGCAACACTTCAAGGCTGGGGGGAGACCTTAGGATGATGGACGTAGAAGCGACAATTGGTTTCCATTTACTTGTCCTCCCTTCTCATCTCTGTTCTATTTCCTTGCACTAAAATGTCTGTTTCTACACACGAACTGCCTTTCCTTTCACCTCAGTTTCTCTCAGAATTTTAATTTTTACCCAGGGCTCTCCTTCATATATTTATTCAATGCTTGGCACAAAGCTCTGATCTCAGCTGGGCCCTCTGGAAATTTAAATTTTAACTGTTGCCTGCAAGATGCAGAGTTTAGAAAGAAGCCCCTTGTAGTCTAGCTTTAGGCCAAAAATTACCCTTAAAAATGGATAATAGCCTGCAAAATGATCACGGTTAGCCAAGCTATTTACACTTATATTGACAAAAATAAGGGTTTAAATGATATGTGTGTGACTGTGATAGCTACACTTAATATCCTGTGCTGCTGTACTGAGAGGGACAGCTCTTGTGGGAGTGAGCAGCATTTCCATATTGTAAACACTCAATTTTTAATATGTGCCATTAATACAAGGAAAATAGAGGCATGTTTTTGTATCCCATTCTTGGCTTTGTATTCCATTAATCACAAGGGTAGTCCTCATTTTTGCTGCTCCATTAGGAAAGATCTGATTTGTCACTGTTTGTGAATGGATGAAGAGAGCAAACAATCACATCCCTGCCTTCCCTAGCCTGCCTGGTTCCTATCAGCGTCATCTAATGGTGATAATGAGGGTTGGGCAGCGATGCATGCAGAGACACTGAACTTGTGTGCCTGAGTCCCAAGGGCTTGCTGGGCTCGAACAGATGGCAGCGTTTCTCTGCAGCATTCCTCATCTTCTCCCCTGTTCTCAGTTCATCCCCGAGCCTCTGGCATGCAGATGCAGTTTTCCCGGTGAACCACTAGATGCCCGGAGATCTCTTTGATTCAACATTTGTATCAACAACCAAAGCTGTTACTAGGGCAAAGAAAGGAACAGTATCTCAGCTAAGCCATCAGAACAATAGCATGTTCACTGGTGGGGAATATTTTCCAGATTAAAGTAATATCTGCCTTATAAATCTATTCAGTTCAAGCACTGAAAAGGAAAGCTGTATACGTCTTAGGGAATTTATCAATATCTCTGTTCAAAGAAGTTAGATGGCTCCCTAGGGCCATGCTGAAAGAAGACAAGAAATTAATATTACAGAGATGGAAATCTCTCAATTGCCCCAAATAATAGACAGTTCAGCAGAAATATAGAATTTCTGGCAAAGGTATCCTCAGAAGAGCCGAGCACAGTAAGAAAGAGTTAATACAGTCAAATTCTGGTATTATTGCAGAGTGGTATAAGCTAAAGTAATGCCACTAATCTCAGTGAAGTTATTCATGCTTACATCAGTGTTAAATGAAAGCAGAATATGACTCTTGAAGTACTAGATTTGTGCTGGATAAGAGCTTAAACCCTCAAGGCATGGAGCACTTAAGTACATGCTGGCCTTTAATTCTGTGCAGGGAGACCCTTGCTGACTAAGGCAGGACACCCTCCTACTTTAACAAGGATAAGCTTCTCTGCGGCATGGCCAAGCTCCTCATCACACAGCAGTGCAGAGGGTGGAGGGGCTGTGATTCACTGAGCCTGCCCTGCCAGCAGAGGTGATCAGTAGCTACCATACAGCATGCTTGTCCTGCTGCTGAGACAGAACTGAGTTATATATCCACTTTTTTTTAAGTATTAATCATCCTCAGTCTACACAATGGCCACTTTTTGGATAGATTTTAGTGAGGTAGGGATCTGAAGTTGGCAATTTCTCAAGAGTTTTAAAGATGGTAGATGAGTATTTTTCATTTGTATTTTTCATATGTCCTAGGTTAGAGGATTCTGTCTGAAGTAGTGTGAGCTGACAGAGTTCCCTTGACTTCTCTTAGCTTTCTCATGACCTGGGCACTCTGTTTAATGAAGGAGCATTTATCTTTCATAATATAGGTGCTTCTACCCAACCCATTTCAGCAGTTTCCCCACAGTAAGAGAATGTTGAGTGACCCATTTTTTTTTAGAGTGGGTCCTGCAGTGATCAATTCTGCTGCCCAAAGATACCCAGCAAATCAATAGCAGAGGTGGAAAACCAGCAAAACCCTCAGGACTCCTTAACTTTTCGCTTTGAGTGCTACATGACCCTGCTAAATTAGTACTCCTCCAAAAGATTGCCTCATTTTATTCTCTGAATTCTCTGAAGAGCTCTGTGAAACAGCTTGGGGGATCTTCACTACACAAGAAAACTCTTCTGATAAAATAGGTATAACTGTTCTCAATGGAACACTTATTCCTCATTTCTACAAAAGCAATCATCATATTATAGGAAGAAATTTTGTCTCCTTTTTCGAACAAGAATGATGAAATAGACTTATGTGTGCCAAGCTTTAAGGCACCATCTCTTCTCCTATCTTTTTTTCTGAAATTAGGATAT
Organism: Geospiza fortis; assembly: GCF_000277835.1. NCBI lineage: Eukaryota > Metazoa > Chordata > Aves > Passeriformes > Thraupidae > Geospiza > Geospiza fortis. The sequence continues at coordinate 11,184,515 of NW_005054299.1, read as the reverse complement.
ATTTGCTCCAGGCTGCAGCTTCAGGGGCATGTAACACCTCACTTTCCTAGGAGACTTCAACAATAAATCTGAAGTGGTTTTCTGAATTAGCTAAAAGAGAAGAAACTCAGCTGGGTACAATATTGTATAATCACTGTAATCAGGCTATATTGTGAGTTTATACATTAGGCTTCCACCCACCTGGATTCTTCTCAAAGTCTGACCTTTCTGAGGGCAAGGGCGAAAGCAGCTTAGTGACCTGAAGAGTGTAGTTTTCTGTCAGAATGTACTGTCTCTTTGAGAAATGTTACATTGGAACTGAACTTCCCAGAGAGTGGTTAGCTAATTTAGATGTTGCTTTGGGTGCACAGATATTATCTATTTCCTAAAGAATTCTTCATTCTGGGTATGAATGCACTGATAATCTGGCTAAGATGAGGCCTTATACTTGTAACATACAGAGACTGGATAAACTCTATTTCTATAGAATTGTTTAGGTTGGAAAAGACCCTCAAGATTATTGAGTCCAACCATAAACTTACCACTGCCAAAACCACCTTTCTGGTTGTTGTAGAGCATGACAAAGTCTCCCCTGAACCTTCTTTTCTCCAGACTAAACAACCCCAGTTCTCTCAGCTATTTCTCATAAATCCTGTTTTCTAAACCTTTCACTGACTTTGCTCCTCTTCTTTGGCCGTGGTCATTTCCTCACACTAAAGGATTTAGACAAAACTGTTCACAACTCTTCCTCCCATCCCCTTAATTTTCTCCACCACCTCTACTGGTCTGCTCACTTTTTTTGTCATTGTTGGTTTTCAATTCTTGGTTTTTTGTTTTGTTTGTTTGTGTTATTGTTATCGTTTTTCTTTCTAAATTATTCACCTCCCACAGAAATTTAAGGGAGCTACAAGGCAGAGCAACTTCATGCTCAAATATCAGCATCCTAGAGAAGACGCTGTTCTGTAAGTGGAACCATCGGCAAGAGCCACAAATAATCTGAAGTCCCAAACTCCCTCTACCTTTGATCTAAAGGATTACCTCTGATTAGAATCACTGCAGTAAAGTCTTAGCATTCTAACCAAGAAAATCAAACAAAAACTCACCTTTTTTCCTGCCCCCCTCCACTCACATGGCACTGTAGAAAATCATATTGCCATTCTCAAAAAAACACTTTGCAAAACCCATCTCTGCTTGCAGAGGACCCCATAGACTGTCTAATGGCTCTGATGAGCAGAGACCCTATGAACTCAGGTGGTCCTTCTCTGGCATTTCATTTGACTATGGACACCTCTAAAAGCAAAGCAAACGGGGGTTATTTTAGAGACAGAGTGTTTTTCCTGCATCAAAAAAACAAAACTACGAGAAGCAAAAGAGAGGCAAATTTAGTTATATACTCTTTACCACTAGGAAGAAAAGGTTTGGTCTTTTATTATAGCTCTTTCCTTGTGAAATGAGTCGTCAATATTTATAGATTTTCACTTTCAGAGAAGGAGATGAATCCTTAGACACTCATAGGTATTAATATCAGAATGAGCCGTAATAGTTACTCTGTGTGGCTTTCTGTGCCCCAGAAGGTCTGGGCTTCTGCTCCAATGTGAGGCAGTACTGGAATCAGAGTAAGCTGTCATCTTGTGATCTGATTTTCTTTTTAAAGACTTCACTCACGCTTCAGCCATTGGCATTTAACACATCTTAGAGTGTGCTGTGTTGTGTGCCCTGATTGAGGTCTGGTCAGGCAGAAGCCTTTCTCAGCTGCATTTTTTACACACATCTATGCTTCATTAAGGATGACTTGGTAAGTTTGATATCAATAAATATGAGGACAGAGTCCAAGCTTTTATGTTGGTTGAGAACCACTGAGCAGAACTCCTTACGAGGAAAAAGGAGCATAATGCACTGCTCTTATGCACTTTTAATGTCCACAGTAATATATCCTGCATAAAGCGTCTTATCCATGCCAAGCATAGCACAGCCATGATCCCTACTGTGTGCCAAAGGCACAAAAGAGAGAGCATTGCTGTATCTCTTTCTAGTGTCCCTACAAAAGGGAAGCAATTAATCTTTAAACAAGTGTAGGAAAAGCAGTCTTGGAGTATGTAGAAGTGCAGGTGCCCAATAGTCTCTCAAAGTGATTTTAAAGTGAGTACAAGAGAGTAGGATCAGGATAAATATGTTAAGAGGGAACACTTTAGCAGAACAGCAAGAAAATAGAGCTGTTAGGTTATGGGATAGTTACTAAGGGCTGTGATGGAGGCTCTGCTACATATACCATCTGAAAAAGCAGACTGGACAGAGTGTTACTGAGTACACCCCAAGGAACTGTGCTGTCTTTGGAGGGAGCCTGGCTGTTACCTGATTGATGGTCTGATTTCCTAAATGCTTCACATGGCTATTTCTAACACTGACTTTAGCAAGACTTGTGGGTGTTAAATTCTTTGGAAAAATAACAGGTTGTCAATGATTTCGTTCCCAATTTTGAGTCCATGAAAGAGCTGTTGGATTTTTTTAGTCTTTTAACACGCAGATGATTCATTTCTTTACCTGGCTGTAGTAGACCATGGTATTCTTTGTGAAGGGCTGCTGTCCCACTGGCTTTTGCTCATATCTGATGTGAAGTGCATCAACAGAAGCACCTGGTACCTCCTGGCTCATCTCTGTGGCATTGGAACCACTCCCTGCAGCTGCCTGGGGATAGCAGAGCTGCCATGAGTGAAGGGCTGGGTGCACTGCAGAGCCAAGCAGCCCCATGGAGCAGAGAGCAGCAGGGATGCTTTAGTTCTGCAACATTTGCTCTGCCTCTCCTGGGCAGGGGATGGCACATGCTGCAGGCATTGTGATGCCAGTACTCTGGTTAAATATTTACAGTTCATTTACTCAAGAAACAAGGGAAACTGCAATTATGGTTTAGAGGGAAAATTATTTTCCAGCATGCAGGTTAATTTTTAATTGGTCAGATTTCTGCCACCCTTTTCTCTTCCAGTAGCTATTGTCCATCTTGAACTTCCATTTTTAGTTCCCTTTTAATGTGCTTGACTGACAGAGGAGAAGGATGGGAGAGGGAGTTAAAAACAATCTCACTAAACATTTCTTGCTTCTCTGTGGCAGGCTTGGTTTTACATAAACCTTCTGCAGCAGACTCCACAGCTTTAAGGACACACTGTTTAGATATATCCACTCTGCCATAGAACTAAGTTTCAGGACTGAGCAGCATTACTTCCTGCCTACATGGTAACAAAAAAAAAAAAAATCTGTGATACAGTCAATAAATAAAAAAACATTACAAATAGGCCAATTTTGGAGCTATTTAAAATATGGGCTACTGGTGGGCTGCTGGGCATAGCAATATATATACACAGAGAGCAGGATTTATGATGGTTCGCTATGTACTTTAAATATCATGGAAACAGTCAATTTCACTTTGTAACAGCCTAAATCTATCTTGGCAGTTCCTGTTGCAGCCTATTTCCTGTTGCAACACAAGTCACTGAAAATCATACAGGCTGTTTACTAAATGGATTTAGTAAGAGCCTCTGGTAAGTACAGCGGTTCTTAGGTTTGTTTCACTCTTTTTTTTTTTTTTTTTCTTGGAATGTCAGTAGGTGATACAGAGCTTTAGAATTAAGTTATTGTAAATTAAGGGACTGCATGGGCTAAATGGATGTTCTCATCTCTCTGTCTATGTATCCTAACATGTATGATTTAACTTCTTCCTTCACAATGGTATCTGAGCAGTTCTGTGGAAAAATGGACCCCCTATAAAATGTGCAGTATGTGCTGATCCTGCCCAAAACTAAATTAATTTACCCTATCTTTCCTTTCTTGCTCCCTGCACGTCCCTCCCTGAGATAGTGCTGTAAAGCAGATCTGCAGGCTGCAGTACAGAGTAGGCAAAAAGGAAAGGCGCTGTTTGGGTGATACCCAGGAAACATCTTGATAAAGAATATTTAGCCTGAGCACCAAAAATACCTTCTGTCTGGTGAAATGTGGATTCAGCAGAGTCTCCAAGTGCATCTTGAGGCCTAAAACTGCAGACTACTGAATGTCCTAACTCTGTGCAACCCTCACAAAATCATTGCCAAATGAAGAGCAGAAATACTGGCTACTCCTTTTTTGCCTTTTTGAGAAGTTCACAAAAGTGAATACAGTGCCCAAGTGATGCATATGAGGGGCTTCACTCTAGTGTGTACAGACTTCACTCACAACGGTTTTCCCAAGAGCAATAATTACACAGCAATCCTTCCAGAAAGGCACTGTCAAAAAGATGTAGGGCTCTGCAGAATAAACCTCTAGGGAGTAGCTTGTGGTGGGTTAGTTGCACTGATCGCCCTGAAAGCTTTAAAACATTTGTTGAGTAGACACAAATATATTTCTGCATTAACAAGAGGTGTCAGCCAGGAGAAATCTTGTGACTCTATTCTCTGCAGCAGGGTGGATCCATGCTGCAGCGCAGAGAGGCATATCACAAGTCAGCATGCCTCAATTGAAGCAAATCATCTGTCTTCATCATCTGTGGTTTCTAGATGTCTTCTCTTTAATGTTCCATTTGGTACCAGGAAGAGAAGAGGGCTGCTGTGGGTGTAATGAGAGTATAGCAATCTTTCTAACTACTCTCTGCTACTTGGCATTACAGATGGCTGAATCTGGTCTTCATATGCAGAACTTCACAGTCATTGGATAGGTAAATCTACAGAGAGAGCAAAGCGACCCATTAGGAAAGTCCTCACACTCCCATCCAGAAGCAAGCCAGCCAGATCTCTCTAAATGGAGGATGACCATGGCCTGATCATTTTGGCAGTCCATTTAACACGGTTACCTGTGAAATGGGATTCTGCAGTGAGTAATGTAAATGTCTGAAGGATGGACATTTGTAAACAGCACATCTCTCAGGACAGCATCATTGCTATTCAGACTGGTAATAAAGACGTGAAGATTCCTATGCCTCTTAACTTATGTAGGTTATCATGTCTGGTTATCAAGCATACAAATGTCCTCATCATCTATATAAATACCCAATTCTTTCTTCAGTGATGATAAAATCTTATGTTTCACAGATTTTCACAGTGTAGCAGATTTCATAGATTCACTTTAATTTCCTTTAAAATGTCTTTCTGCAAGAAGTTATGGCCTTTGATGCATTGTGTGTAATTTTTTGATAAGACAGTTTCCCTGTATTAATCAAAAGTCCAGAGCATCTTCCAAGAGCTATCAGTACAAAAGCAAATTTTCAGAATGCTTCTCCATCATAGATTCTCAGTTTAGGCCAGTGGAGAGCTGGCATGCTGATCTAATGCCTGTGCAATTATTCTGTGAAATGAGTTTCTGGGAGGCACTTAGTCAAGGCAAGAGAGCTCCAAGCAAGAATCAGGGCTTCAGTCCTGTATTAAATTCCTGTATTCCTTGTGTTACTGAATTTATAAAAGGTGAAAATCTCAACTTTTTCCACGTGACCAAAATTTCATTGCATTTTTAATTCAGGTGTAGCATAGTGTTTCATTTTCAGTTCTCTCTAGGAACAAGAGTCCTCAACATTTCTAAATCTGAACACTTTGTTTTAATGACTCAAATGTGTCCTTCATTAAATTGTATCTCCTTTGGGTGCTGTACTGATGAAGATATTTTCTAGAGTGGGAGGAGAATGTCTTGCACATCTGTTTTCTCTCGTCATCTACACACATTGCAGTTTTCCCAATACTGCTTTTTTGGTTGCCAGATCATGTTGATTGAAAATTTCTTCTCAGATCTTCTAGATACTATGTTTTTTCCAAGCAAATGTTCCCTGTAATTCACACTAATTGTCACCCCTGTTGTCAGTTTCAGGAATGAAGGTGATGATTCAATGGTCAAGAAAGATTAACTCTCAGGTTTTGTGATGATCACAGTGGATCTGGTTCAGGGGGGCAGGTACATCTGAGTGGTCAAACTGAATAGTGATTTGAGAGCCAGAGATTTAGGTGGCTTGTCAGGAAGAAAGAAGTGCAGAAAGAAGAAGAAGAAGAAAAAAAAAGAAGCTGTGATAATTAGGGAACTACTAATAGGATAAAAACAATTTAAAAAAAAACCCAGTGCATAAATATGGTTCAAGGATTGAAGGATGAGACACGGGGAGCTACATTTATATAGCCTAGGAAAGAAATAATGTGGCTAAGAGACATCAGCATATATATACCTTTATCAGAGCCATGAATATTTGCACTATCAAATTAAGGAGAGGTTTATAGGTTTAATGGAAAACATGTCAGCTGTTGGGAAATACTACAGAGGAATGGCTGTATAAGCTTGATCATGGAAAGTATTAAATCTAATGTCCTCAGATGTCTTTACCTGTGCCACTTCCTCCCTCCCCCCTTCACTTCCCCAATTCTGTGAAAATGCAAAGTGCTGATACAGCCACTTTATAATGCTGTTGTCCTCTTTTGAACATCCGGGCTCTACTGCTTAAATACACAAGACTGGTTTATGCTGTCTGGATCAAATGCAAACAGATGATAACAGGAGATGCAATTTTGTCCTTCAAAGCCCTTTCCTGCTGCTTTCCCTCAAGACCAAAGATGTAGTGCAGGGTCATTTTCCCCATGTAAACTAAGTTTGAAGTTATCTTTTTCGCTCTGGAAATTTTTATTTAGCATTAAAAATATCTGTGATTTGAACTTCCCTGTGTTTATGATTTACCGAAACAGATTGAAGTGCCATTTTTAAGCTGTTAATAGCATCAACAGAAAGGAGTTGAAGAATGGATAGCCCTGACACCTACAGGATTCAGGGAGGTAAAAATCTTCTGATTCTTCCTACCCACGCCCAAAGAAGTGTAAAGACAGTTTGAGAAACCTAAGCACTCAAGGTTTCAAGTGTAAAGTCTGAGCCTGCAGGTGTACTTTACATAAGTTCTTTTAAGATTCAGGGGTCCATACAACAAATGGATAATTCTGAATTCTGCGAGACTGCATAACTTGTGGTTTTGTAAAGTCAGTACGTCAGGAGTCTGAGCTGGGATCTCAGCCACCACATAAAATTGACTTCACTTTCCTATTTTAAGATAGAATGGATGGAGAAACTGATCTATACAGTCAAAAGGATATTAAAGCTGGAAGGGATTGTTGCTAAGTCCATCTGACTTGACTTTTTGCACAGCACAAGCCATATGGTTCACTTGTTAAATTCTGTATCAATTCCTTAACTCCTACTTGAGGTAAGAAAATAATTCAATAGCAAAAAATAATTTTAGAAGTATCACTGAGGGTGGGGACAGGATTCATCCATGACTCAGAAGTTGGGGCTGTCATAAGAAATGAGAGACAGATGGATTTCTGGCTAAAGCAATGATGTGCAGTATCGTTGTCAGGCCTGTCCTACCTCTCAGTTCTTACAGCTTTTTTTCTGATTCACCGTATCTCCTTTTATGCAGACACTTTCCTAGTTATTCACAAATGTACTGCTTTTTTTTTGCTATTTACATTATTCCTCCACCAGCTACATTCTCCATGGTTTCGGATAACTCTATTGCTTAAGGTGTCATGACAAAGGTGATGCTTTTGAAGGATTTCTCTGGCTTCCTTTCTGATTGCTTCCCTTGTTTACAACTTTCACAAGCTTCCAGTATTTTATCTTTTAATAATTTGGTAATGACTCACTAATTATTAACAAGGCTTAATTGCAAAATGGATCAGAGTATTGACTCTTCTATGGATTAAACTTTAGTCAAAAACTATTTGCCATTTGCAAATCCATGCAACAGGTTGTTTCTTTGTGCAAACTGAGAACCGGTAGTTTGTAACTACAAGCAGGAAATGAGTATCCCTTGCTTTGTCTGCCTTGCCTTTTATGGACGTAAACTTTTCAGACTTGGATTGTCTCCATGATCTCAAGGTGAGGCTTCTTCAGAAATAGTTACCTTCTATTTGGTGAACAATTATATAATTTTTTTCTCTAGGTGCATGCTTAAAAATTATTTGTAAGTCTCCTTCAGTGTTTGTGTTGCACCTGGCTACCTTCAACACAGGCATCAGAGGTGTTAAAGGTACCACCCTTCAACAGCTTCTCTGGTTGGACTGAAGCATTACTTTCAGAAGGAAAATGCAAATTTTTAGATTTTAAGAATCTTTGATGGAATGACATTTCTTTGGCTTTTAATTCTGTCTGAAGACATAGCACCAAGGATTAGAGCATTGGATGCCAATTGCAAAAGATTTTACATTATTTGATAGGCAGTAGGATAAATGCCCAAGCTGCTTAGAATAGGGAGATATTCTGTACTAATTTGAAATGAGAAAGAAAGAAATCACACTTTGGTTGGTGTCAGTTTTCCTCCTCTTCCTACCTGATAGAGCTTTATCTGGCAATGCTCTTCAGCCTCAAGTTTGCCTTTTCTCTGTTGGATTGCTGCATTATGCTAAGTTTCCAAGTTTTGAAGTATTCATATTCCATCTCCAATATGTTAATTTTACACAATTTGAATCTGGGATAAATTACATCTTCAGCCTTCATGTCAAATCTTCATATGGATGAATAAATCCATATTTGGTTTTCCTAAACAGAATATAGTGTTTATCTTACACTATCCCTTTCTGCACTACTATATCCATATTACTATTTCTATATTGAAAATTTGATCATAGATTGATGTTTTTTCTCCCCTAAAATACTTACCTTAACTCTGCTGACCAAGCATAGTAATTTTTTGTTCTTCGGCTTACCTTATCATTTTACTAAGCTGAATAGAGAAAAGTGATAAATTTCAAGAAATTGAAATAATTCCAGCGGTACAGAAAACCACAACTGTTTTCAAATGTTGATCTTTAATAATTGGAGAGAATATCCATTTACAAGGTTTGTATAACATAATCATATAGGAAGCCGAAGCTCCTGAAATAGTTTCTTTACCAGTACTAACACATAAAGATACGAACTCCTAAATTACCTAACAGAGGAATCAGGAGGGACTAACTAGATAATCACTTTCTGTCTCTTTTGACCACACTTGTATAACACCTGAAATAGGGTATCCCAATTTGATGTCTCAAGGTGAACAAATGTCTTGATAAATCATAGGATTCAGTATTTCTGCTTATTGATCAGATAGCCTTGCAGAGCAATATGTATGGCAGCTCTTCCTTCTCTGGCCCAGAGCTGCAGAGGTATGACAGTGCCCTACCTCACTGTAATTATTGTCTTCCAAGTAACTTTGTTTTCATTACATCTCAGGTATTTCAGCTATGGCTCAAAAACTTGGTGGAAGAGCACTTACTGCAAGCAGGTTTTTTTTTATTTTATTCCTTTTAGTTTATGCTTTCATGGAATCTCTATCTGCAACTTTGAGGAAGAATTCCATGCAAATTTTAAGCATGCCTTTCAGTTTCCTACATTAAAAAGAAGGACTCTGCTGCTTTATCACATGAAATAAAATCTGGAACTGTTGACAGAATTTTTTTTCTGTTTCATTCAAACCCACTGCTGCAGTGGAACATGGAATACTTAGCCAGAAGATATTTACTGTTTTTCTCCTTCATGGTTTTCTCAGCAAATTATGAGGTCTACAACATTTATTTTAAAAAGATATGTCAGGTTTCTTGCATTTTGGGCTAACTAACTTCTGGCCTCCAACCTTGATGGTTGTGAGGTAAAGATGCTGTATCAAGTCCAGGTGTAGTCTAGGGGAGATCAGATCAGTTGTAGAACAAAAACAGAAGCTGGGCTAGAGGTTTCTGTGCAAGAAAGATTAACCACAGTTGGGTTTTCAGCTTGCAGAAGAGATAGTCAAAGAGGGATTTGGTAGAGCTCCAGACATCCTCCAGTACTGTAGAGAAAGTAGTATGCAGTGAAAGAATCAGGTGGATGTTTTTGAATTAAGAAATTAAAAGGAGAGTATTTTTTCATACAATGAAACTGAAAAAGGTACTATTTCAGATTGTTGCAGGGCCCCAAATTTTAAGCTGGTTCAGGAAAAAAATAGAGATATTCATGGAGGACAAGTCCACTGAAGTCTACAAAGTTCAAAGATGCAGGTACAATCTCTGTCTCAGGACATCTCTAAACTAGACTTTTTAGATTTTTAAGATCTTGGATGTTATAGTAAGGAAGTGTCACTGTAGATTTATCTTAATCTTATATATTTTTACAAATTTGTATTGTTGGAGAGTGATTTGTCACAGTTGATTATGGTCAGAATTATATTTTTATTTTCTGAAAAAATATGAGTAGTGTGAATTTTCACAGCCTGATTCAGTGTAGCTGGAGTAATACTCTTCTGTACTGTTTTATTCCTGAATCATGAGCAGATTGGCAAGATTACCAACAAAATAAAACTAGTGAAAGCTATTTTTTTCCTAAAGAAACAAGTTGGAAAAAAAACCCCAATAAAACAGAAAGTAAGAAAGAAAAAAAAAAGAAGGAAAGAAAGAGAAAACATGAGTGAAATGCAACACCAGAAGCAGCAGCAAGTCCAGCATGTTGCCAGGGAAGCTTCATGATGTGAATAATAATTCCAGAATATAAGATGAGAGAGAGATACAGGGGAACTGCTGTATTGAACAGTCTGGCTGCTGATGCTTTAAAAAACGTCAGTCTGCTCAGCAGTGGCTTTGGCAGTTTGTTGCCAAAATTTGGAAAAAGATAGGACAGGAGAACACATCAATTTTTGATAAGATGGTGTGGGATTTTAACCCTTCTCTGCTTGTGCCTTAAACACTGATTTCTCTAAAAATTAAAAAAAAAATCTTTTTATGCTTTAGAGACACGGACCTGCAAGACGCTTTTGGTTTTATTTTTAACTGATGGCAATTGGGAATTACCTCAAGGTATCTTGCTTTGTATTAGAGTTATCTAATAGTTTAGATGTATGAGCAAAGTAACACAGCTAACAGGTTATTGTGCACCAACTACTGCAGTAATTGCTTCTATGTTTCCTTTTAACCTGGAGCAGATGAAAAATAGTTCATCTTAGCTGAGATCCTGGTGAAATAAAGCTAAAATAGCTCTTAATCCAACATCAGAAGACAATATCATGCAGGAAGCCTGTTCCATATTCCACCCATAACACCCACATACTCCACTCAGCCTAGAGCTGGGCAGCAGGTGTCACAAGAACAAAGACACAGCTACTGAGAGCTCTGCCATTCCCATCAATTTGATGGCCAAGGATTCAGTTATCCTGATTATGGATCTACTCATATAATAAGGTCTTACTCATAAGATTTATAGGACCTGCGTTCTAAGATAAGGAGGGAGGGCTTTCTGGAAAAGTGGTCTATTTCTGCAAAAAGCTTCTATCAGAAATACTTCAGAGTATATTTGGGAGTACTCAAGGACTGTAATTGTACCTTTGTGGGCTGATCTGAAGCAACAACCTTCTGTTTTTTAAGCTGGCTGATTAGCACCCCCTTTGCCTTTCAGCTGCAAGGTACTGGGGTACTTGCAGAGCAGGATGATGCAATTTTTTCTCTCTCTCTTTTTAGCTATTAATGACCTAATACAAACTATAAAAAGTACATCCAGATATCAGGGTGATAAGTGCCTTAAAAGCTCTTGTAGTGATAAATAATTCAGACCACGTTCTTCACAAAGCCTTTAAAGTATATTAACCAGAAGCTTACATAAGCATTGAAACCTACATTACACATACATATGCATATGCAGAAAGTAATGAGTAAATGAAGAAACACATCTGCAAGAATGGAAAAAAACGAACTTCTACATTTTCCTTGTTCCATCATTTGTTCACCACCCTCTGCTCCCCTCACTCCAACCAAAACAAGTCAAATCAAAGCTCCAACTCAGTTTAGCAAACAAGTGCTCATATATGGTAATAGTACATAATAGCAGTGTTTGGTGGGATATGCTGCTCATGGCTGAGGATATTCTGTTTAGCAGATTTTTAGACAAACTGTACATTTTTAAGTGTAGAGAACATGTATATTGGAACAGAGTACTTATATTAAAAACAAACAAACAAACAAACAAACAAACAAAAACCCCCAAAAAACTCAAAACCCAAAACCAACAAAAAACACAAACGAAACCCCGAATCCTAACTAAGCAAATGAAACCCCAAAAACTCCCATCAAAAAAACCTCCCAAACCCAACCCAAATCTATTGGGTTCTTTGCATGTAGTGTTCATCTGAGGAAATCAGAGCTCTTGGACAGTGAAAGGAGTTGCCATTCCAAGGGGCTTCATAATCTTTAGATGGATTAGGTACTACTGAAGCTCCATGTGTACCTACAAAGTGTTTAAAACACAGAACTCTGATTAGAATTAGACTCCTGGCCATTAGGAATGGATTACTGACTATTACCTTGTGCTCATCTCTTTCTGGGTCCGTTTAGACGCATGAACATTTCTGTATGTCTCCACACCTATGGAAAAACTGCACTTTGCAAAAATAATTAAATATTCACCGAGCCTGGAAGTAACAACACTTAATTCCACAGACATAAATCTGAGTGATTTATGAGAGTACAGAGGTTCAGGTCCTGGATTTAATGGTTTTCCTTCTACACTGTATTGGAAAAACAGAATGTGTATGGATGAGGGTTTTCCAAAGAACACAAAATATCCTTTGAGAATGCTTTTCCTGTCTGTGTGCCTGTATTCACTATCTACATACTGGCTCATTCCTACAGACTCTTTACATCTCTTATCTCTAAACAATCAACATGTTTTTCTGACTGCCAACTAGTAAAAAGCTGCATATTTACAGCAGTTAGAAAAAATGTCCCCCGTCAGCCTTAATTAAAAAGATTTTTCATGGGATGCACAAGAAAGATACCCCTACATGCATATACACACCCTCTCCTTTTTGAGTTGCTGGAATTGTGCAGGGACTGAGAATTTTGAATTTGTGTGGAGGAGTCTGTGACACACCTTCAGCCTATGATGAACTGAAAGTGAGACCATCTCCTGCCAGAGCCTGGTAGATAGCAGATGCCTTTCCAGCTATTGTCCTAGGGTGACTTTATGATGCTTGTATCTCCAGTCATCTGTTTTGCTTATGCTGGATATTGAGCTCTGTGCTTTTAAAACTAGATCCAAGAGTGAAGGGAGGAAGAAGGAGAAGTGGTGGATTTTTTTTTCTGCGTTGTATTCAAAACATAGAGATACGAGTGCAACTCTCTCTGAATTGTTGGCTTTTGCTGAGAGAGAGAGAGAGAAGCAAGGAGTTTTTCTTTGCTTTTTTTCACTGGTTTTCCTTGTTAGCTGTAGCAAGAAAGCTTTTCCATGGACTGTGCCTTCTTCTACTGGGACTGTTCAGTTTCTCTCTGGTCCAGGACATCAGGGAAATTGCCCAGGGTGTCCCCAAGCTGCATACCAGGCCTGGCACACTGAGCCTGAGCTCTGGAGAGACTGAGAGACTGAATACAACCACAGAAGGAGAGACTGAACCACACTCACAGAAAGACTCTTTCTGAATTTGCCATCTTTTCAGAACAGTGAGAGGTTTTATTGTTTACTATTATTCGTTTTTCATGCTTGTGAATACTTTGCTTGTTAAATAAGCAGGTTTTTTCCCCTTTTCTCCAAGGAGATTTTTCTCCTGAACCTGTTGGAGGAGGGGGTGATGAAATCTGCTTTTCTAGAGGAGACCCCTTCAGAGGTTTCCTCCCAAAATTTGCCCTTAAACCAAGACAAGCTATGCTGTGTCTTCACAGCAGATTACAAGTTGGAATGAACAAGAACTACTCCAGGCATCTTTCCCCAACACCTTGCAGGTTTCTGGACATCCTGTATTGCTTGAAAGATGGCTGATGTGACTCTTATGTGTTTTTTGTTTTGTGGGCTTGGTTTTTTCTTTTTACACTGCCTGGAAAATTTACACTGCAGAGAGCCCTCAAAGAGTTTGGCAGCTATTCAGCACAAAGGTTGGGTTACAACCTCTGGCTCAGGAAGTCTTTAAACTGTAGGGCTGGGATGGAGAGATGCAACAGGGGAATGTTTACCATAGGCATGCTCTTGAGGGCTTGAGGAATGTGTGATAGTCTGTGTTCTAAAGAGGTTTAAATTACACTCACTTGAAATTTCCATCAAACACATAGAGCTCTGAAGCAGACAACTCCTTTAAACATGAAGTAAGTTACAGAGTTACTTGCTGCATTGTCTGAGTTTCCAGGAACTAACTGATAAAAATAGACAAAAAACCCCCCATGTTGTAGACAGTTGCTGTGCTAACTGGCACTGTACATCTAGTTGAAATACTCAATCTGCAAAAGAAGTTGAGTAGTTCCTGGTGCTGTACATAGTTCAGACTCTCCTGGTAATTTATATGACTATCTTTTCCTCCATGTTATGTATGTTTCTCTTTTATCATATTTTGAGCAGCCTATAAGAAGTAATAAAACTCCAGATAGTGACTTAAATATCTTGTATGTATGAGAAACTTTAAAATAATCCTAAACAGATATCTGCATCTTGAAGTACCTGAATTCCAATGAACATATGGCCTGAGCACACTAATATTGTCAGTTTCCCGGAATAGACATTTTGTAAACATGCTACAAAAAGGATGCCTGTTAACTAGAACAGCTTTTTGTGGAAATCAAAGTGGCAGAGAAAGGATGGATGCAGTGAGAAGGTGGAAGATGTGACATTCACTCAAGCCTGGCTCTATGAGCCCCAGCTCTGGACTAAACCCAGCATTCACTGGGCAGCAGACACTTCTCTTGTTCTCTACTTGGGCTGTGTCTAACGCAGGGGATTATGGTTGGTGTCTGGGTTCTTACATGTTATGGTAATACACACATTTAAAGGGAAGTGCAACAATAATAATAGAGCCTGTTGTGACCCTTTGAGGCACTTTTTGTACTCTCTAATTTTTCAGTCTCGATGCGCATTGCTTTCAAAAATGAAGTTTGAATAAGTATGGAGTATTTTCTTCACTCAGATTTTGTTCCTTTTTCCTCTAGAAAACTACTCCTGCAGTTGCCTTAGTTTTTTCTTCCTCATTCCCTCCTCCTTCCCTTCTCTCTTTTGTTGTTGGGGTTGAGTTTTTTTGGTTTTGGGCAGGTATTTTTTTTTTGGTAGTGAATGGATTAATTTAGAATGTTTATGTGCAGAGTTCACAGAGTTCCCAGGTCATTGCACAGGAATATTTGCTGCTCATGCAGTAGTCACTGTATGTACAACGATGCTGGTATCATGGCTGTCTTCCTGGGGATTTATTTTCTGTAGGAATACTTATTTAATGTAAATCTACCTTTGCTTCACATAATCTCTTGCAGCTTTCCCCAGCATGTATGATTTTATTTTTTATCAGGATTTTTAGTCTACTAAAAAATAATGATACAAGGAGAAGCTGAGGGTTTGTTTAAGCAAATGAACTTCCAAATCTAAGCAGTTTTGCTCTTCAAAGCATATGATTTGATAATTTCTTACAAGAATCTCTTAGGTTCATATTGTCTTCTTGCAGATCTTGGTCTTTTAGTTTAAATGATTTTCTGGTGTATGTGTTTTGCACAAGGACTCCTTATAGTTCTTTGAACCTAAGCTATAACAGGATGGGCTTTTTGTGTTGTTATGTGGACCAATAAGTGGAACATTTCACAAGACAACATTTATCCCTTCTATGAAATTAAAAAATTGAAATTTTTCCCCTTTTAATAATCTAAAATTGCTGCAGCAATTTTGTTGCAGCCCAGAAAGACCTGGATTTGTTTGAGACAGTCCAGAGGAGGGCCACAAGAATGCTCTGAGCATTTTCTGAACAAGCTTCAGTGGACAACTTCAGCAGGCTGCAATTTAATGAGTCAAATCTATGTTTTACCTTTTTGTAAGATCCATCTTTTCACAGCAATGTGGTCAGAGAGGCATTTGCTCCAAACGCATTAGGGGAAAGATGTGACTCATGCTGTTCATGCAGATGCATGACAGAGAAGAAACCAGCTCAGAGATCTGGGAGAAAATGCCAGATGCAGTGGGTTGTGTCCATTTCACTTGCACTGCAAGCACTGTAGGATCAGTTGTGCCCTTCGCTTCCCATTGGTTTCTCCCTGAAACTTTCTCAAGATTATATCATATCCTGGAAGAAAAAAGATGTTTTTTAATTATTCAGTTCTCCTCTTAGAGTTTTTTCCTAGCTTTTTATTAGGAAATTTATTAGTCCCCAGGATCACTGTCCAGCATTCTAGGCACATCTTCCTTCAGCTGAGAAAGAGCTCGTGAAGTCAATTCACTTTAGAGAATTAACATGACAATTTGAATTCTTCTTCAAGCCACAATCAAAACTACTGTATGAATTTTTCTGTTGTTAAATGGGGATAAATAGAGCTTCCTTGCTGACATTAATTTGTGGAATGTTTTGTGGCCAGTGTGTGAGAGTGGACTATGTGTTAAACCCAGTTTTAGTAAAAAGTTGTAGAAACCATGTTTCAGGCTATGGAAAGGGCTCCTGTAAGGACACATCAAACTAACTCAAACCAACAAGGATAAGGACAGGTATTTGGAGATGAAGTGACCCTAGACATATATGTCTGTGGGTATTTCTTATTGCAGATGGTGCAGTCCTCCACTTATAAAATAGCCATAATAGACTCAAATAAAGATTAAAATATTCACTGTGTTCAATATATTTGCATTTTATAGAAAATCATATGATAACATAAAACTGCTCTCAGATCACATTTTGGGGGAAAGGGGATGTGTAGAAAACCAAACACAGGCTAGATAGCTGTTGTTAGTCATGAGAGTAATCTAATTTAATTTAAAGCTCCTAAAAGTTCTGTGTCTAGGCTAGTCATCCAAGGCAGGACTCAACTAACCAGCTGTTAACTCCTACACTCTGCTATAAAGGGAACATGGGCTGACTAGCTCAGAAATGAACACCTACACTGTAGACTTCCAAAGGTAGGAAAGGTAAATCTCAAAGCTGGTCTTTTTATGCAATCAGTGGAAAAAGAAAAGGACATTTTCAGGTAGTTTTCTTGGTAACTTCTGACTCGTTCCTGAACGAAGCAAAGCAATTCAGATTCCCTGGGCAGTTGCAAAGGAGAGCCCCTTCATTGCCAAAACCAGGCCTTTTTAAGCAGTAAGGTGGTTATCAGATGACGCAGTTTTAAGGCAAAACATGCCCAGGTCAACCAACCACCATACACCACGATGTGGACATGGGGCAGTCACGCAGCACGTCTCTCATGCCTCTCACATCTCCCACCCCTGTTCCAGCTGAGTCACTCTCCCATAGTTCCCTTCTACTTAGCCCAAGTAGCCATGATTTTACAAGGGTAACAAGATCCTCATTTTATAAGGCTTTACCTATATGCAAGCTGTTCCTACCACTTCAGTTTGAGAAGAGATTTTCTGTCTTGAATATGTTTTAATGGAACAGCAAAAGGACCATACCCAATTGAAAGTAATTTCAAATGAAAATTTGAAAAAGTTACCTTTATAGACCCTACAGAGCGAAAGCTTTCTTGGGAATGAACAAAGTCTCCTGACTGAAAGTTTAAAAAATGAGTTTATAATGGAATTCAGGTGAGAAGGAACTTCAGGAGATCTCTAGTCTAAACTCCTTCTCCAAGAAAAGTCAGCCATTAGATCAGGCTGGTTTTCTCAGGGTTTGTTTTTTTTTTTTTCAGTATGATTTTGAAGCATGTCCAAAGATGGAGACTTCATAACCTCTTCTCTGGTTGGCTGTTGCCATCATGGAAATGTGTTTTCTTACATCCAATTTGGATTTCCCTTGTTTAAATTTGTACCTATTGTCTGCATCCTCTCACCATCCGCCATGGTGGAAAAGTTGCATATACATATATATATATAACCTCGTCATAGGTCATAGGAGGCTGCTGCACCTGCCCACAAAGTCTCCCTTCTCCAAAATGAACAAGCCCTCTCAGTTCAGTCTCTCCTAACAGGACAAGCATTTCTGCCCCTGAGCATCTTGGTGGTTCCAGTGAACTTCCTTCAGTTTCTTGGTTTCTTTCCTGTATTGGGAGCCTAAAGTTGGATGCAGTAGGCTAGATACAATACAGTGGTTGATGAGTAAGGGGAAAAAAATCACATCCTCAGCCTCCTGGCTGTGCTGTTAACATAGCCCAGGGTCCTGTTGGCCTTCTTTGCTGCCAAGGCACACTGCAGGCTCATACCCAGCTCATCCTCTGCCTGAATACCCAGATTGTCTTCTGTACAGCTGATCCCCAGCCCATCAGTCCCCAGCCTGCACGACTACAGGTATCTTTCCTTTCCTGTAGCAAAACTTTGCATTTATCTTTATTGTGTTTCCTGTGTGGCCATTGCTCCAGACTCTCTATGTCCCTCTGAATGGAAGTCCTGCCCTCATTCATTTAAACTGTTCCCACCAATCTCATGTAATTTAAAAACCTCATGATTGTTATCCTCCTCACTTCCTCCAGGACACTGATAAAGTTTAGAGCAAATGTTCAGGATAATAAATTTCACCCATGATTGTGAAAGTTCACAAAAATTGTAAGAGACTGAGAACTGGGTCTCAGCATCAAGCAAATCTAATTTTATAAGGTATGTCCAGACATACCTACTTTTGCTTAATGCCTATTTTAACTTCATGTTTTCACACAGCATTTTCATTGCAGGCATGTGAAAGCATAGCATCTTTCAAAACAATGAAACTTCCCAAAGAAGAAATTGGATTTTTTCTGTGGAAGACAAACATCTGGTATGAATTATGGCAGTTAATAACATAGAATGGTATAGGAGATAGAAAAGGTACACAAATACATAGGAAAAATGATGGCTACCACACCTAATAGAAAATAAAAAAACAATATTATATATAGAAGATATTACTTCTTCTTATACAGGATTATTTTTCCTGTTGAGGAACTATGTTTGCTTTGGTCAACACTTTATGTTTTAATGACAAGTAATCTGTCACAGCCTTTCCCTTGCTGGCTTGAAGCCCTGGTGCATGAGGCAGTGTTCCGCTGTTCTCTGTGTGTTGGACGTTTCTACCTGGAAAGTGCTACTGCTAAATCCTTCCCTAGGCTGTCTTCAGGGATTTATCGGCCAAACTGTGAACAAGCTTGACACTATTTATTTGGTAAATTGTTGTATGGAATCACAGTGCTGTGTAGTGATACATCACTAACAAACCTTTTAAAGTTACCCATGGGATCTCTCCAGGCATACATTGTTGGAAGGAAACATTGTAAATGGGTTGAAAATGCCCCAGACTATGGATCTGTCCACTAAAGAGATGAAACTCCTCTTAGTGTTTGATAGTGACACCAAGGAGTTACCAGGAAACCAAATTTGGTGTAATAAATAGATATTGGAAAGATAAGAGATATAATGCATACACAGTCCTAGACAAAATATTTTAAGATTTCTCCTTCTCTTCTTAATTTCTCCTGGTCCTCAGGTTGTCACTACTAACTAAGGACTAACTGCCATGAATTTTCTCCATCCATCCCTCTCTCTATCTAGTCAGAGAGGCAAAGCATCTGTGACCTAATTAACTTTCTCAGAGCAAAAGATTTGCACCACTGTCCTTGCTCTGAAATCAAGCCCTTGAGTATGTCATGTTGCTTTCTTGGCATCTCTCAGCAGAATACTGGCTTACTGGGAATCAAATCTTCTCCCTTCTCATTAAAATGAATGCTCTGAGAATTCATTTTAATCTCTCTCTCTGAACAAAATATCAGAGCAGAGCAGGTGATTTTATCATACACAAGTTACTTGTTTGGTAGGAGACCTTCAGTTTGAATGACTGAAAACAAGATCAAGGCTGCCTGGCTCACGTGACACTTGGCTTGTGTACTACTAGAGACTGCAGATCCAACAGGATTGATCAGAGGTTTTTTTATGCCTGTTCTGCTGCAGAACTTACCCTGTATCATGAAGACTCAAGGCTGAGAAGCTACATGAGCCATATCAGTGCTGTGTCTCAGACCACTGAGTGCTGAGGACCCCTTTCTCCTGAAATGGGACCCTGTGCTGGAAAATGATAAAGCTCTGAGCATGGATTAGCACACAGCTGCTTTCCTTAGTTCTTTGGTATGTCTTGGGCAGACAAGATGATCTGGGACAGGCCAGGTTGCATTTAACCTATGACAAGTCACGCTTGGGAACTTTCATATGTTAGGCTGCCCCTTGGTACACCAGTAGCTATGGTTATTCGCAGAAAAAATATTTCAGTAATTGAATAGTACTAGGATTTCTTCTCTTCTGTACTTTATTATTAAATGCTCCTTTGGAGCAGACCAAAGGAGAGAAAGTAGCAAAAAGGTAGGGCTTGCAAATACTTGGATATTATATCCTGCAATTTAGCTTAAATTGGCAATTTACCAATGTGAATACCCCCAAGTGGGCCTTAATGCTGGAGTGGGTGGTTTAATTAGCACTATGCTCCCATTTATAATTAGATTTCTGTTAGTTCAGTTTGAAGCATGATTTCATAATACAAAATTATTTTTAAAAATCCTGTGGGGATATTCCTGGTAAATTAATACTGTGGACTTTGATGAACTGATGCTTTTAATAGACCGTGGTATTTGCAAAGAATCTAAATCAAAGCAATAACACTACCATCCCATAAAAGTCACTGCCACAGGATAATAAATCCTGATGTGAGAGGGAAGAAAAGTCATAGGATTTTCCAAGGAGAATCTAGAATATGTGCTTAGGTATTTCAGCTTGGAAAACTTGAAAAATTTAAATTTGGTCAGGATTTTTTTTTAATAGAGTAATATTAACATCAAAACAAAATTTTGTGTTCATATTCTCCAAATAGATTTTTAATACCAAATTAAGATATGTCCATGAATTCAAAGCATAGAAACTAGGACTAAAAATGAGAAGTGAACTAAATTCTACACATTCTAGCATGCTGTTTAGTTTTAACAAACTGATTGTAGTTAAATCCTTCTTGATCTGTTCTATATGATAGGAATATTTTCCTTTTTGTTTTCATCTTTTTTATGATGGCTGCAGGACATTTATGGAATGACAAATCATTGCAGAAGGACCACAGAAAAACTAACTGTGATTTTAATAGAGTGCAAGGGCAAATTCATTTTTGTGCAAGGGGCAGTGGTGGAGCGAACCCCTCTCCGATAAAATGAGCTGAAGGAGAAGTAATAGCTGCAGTATGCCCAAGGAAATGTTTGTTGGGAGGTCTGTGCTCAGGGTGAGGTGCTGCATCTGGAGGAGATACTGCCTGACTTTACTAGTAAACACATGGATGTGATCCAGGAATGATACAACCAGCTGCTTTGCTTCAAGAGGAAAAGAAAGTGACTAGCACTTTCCTCTCCACCCTGAGGACAAACTGAAACCTTAAGAATCTTGTGGACAGAAGTTGGGGCTTATTCTTTTCTTCCAGAAAGAACCCAGGTCAGAGGTGAGGTCTAATGGGAAAAGCTGAAGAGGGGCAAGTCTTGGGTCTACTTTACTCCCTTTTCCCAGAAAAGGTACTATTGAAAGCCATCTTTGTAGAATGAATTCCTTCTCCAATGCAAGAAACCTTACAAGCACAGCCAGGTTCCTGCCATCTGGGCACTCTCCACCTGGTCATTCTTGCTAATGTCACCACCATGGATAGGCAAGCATTACCTGTAGCTCTGTGTCAATCTGAAAGCGAGACAACCATGTTTTGGTAGGAAAAGCAGTCATTAGGATGGTGGGTTTTTTCAGTTGCTTTCATCCTTGAGCAGATTTAGCAGTGTGAATGGCCACATGGCATTTCATCAGGTAAATTAGTCTATATTTCATTCTTTGGAGACAGAAAAAAAGAAAATGTCAAGGAGAAGAGAAAGTATAGAAGACAAGATCTATTGTGTATCTTCATTAGCTATTAACAGTTTACTTGGCACTTGTGTAAAGCATTTGTAGAAGTGCAATGAGGAAAACAAATGGGCAAGACTATGGGAGACTGAGCATTTTCTATCACTTGGTTTTTTTGCTAAAAATAATTTTAGTTTAAAGGAGCAGTGGGAAACATTTCTAAATGTAGCATGAAAAAAAGAGGACTGAGTAGCCTTTGCAGATTAGATGGTAATAAATAGTAATACAAATGCTAACTAGTTATTTAAGAAATAGTAAAACAAATATTGAATTACTCTCTATGTTCTTTATCCTCCAGAATAAAAACCTTATCCCTTGTTTCTTTCTTTCTTACTGAATGGTTAAATTAAATCGGTGTTCCAAGTGCCACCATACATATTTGAGCCATTGTTGCCAACTGATGATGTTTTAATGAACATAATAATTTCAAAGAACATCACTGCTTTCTGCAGCCACACCAGGACTACAATGTGGTCCAAAAGAGTTAGGTAAACACTAGAGAACACTTCAGACTTGCAGAAGCTGTTCTTAATTATGTTACAACCTCTATCACATTTATGATAACAGAAGGTATTGGCCAATAAAGGCTTGAACTGAGTGGCAGATGCTCAGTTGTCATAAATTCTGACTCATACCTGCAAAAGTGTCTGTGTCATGACTGTTGTATTACTTCCCTGCCTTTTGCTGACCTGACTGCTGGATTGCTAACATATATTTAAAACTGAAAGTGCAATTTCATGTACATCTTGTACAATAAGTCCATGCAGACCAGGTAAATTAAGCTTTCAGCTCAATGCCTTGGAGCAATCAAATCCCACTTACATAGGCCTAATTAATAGATAAATAAATTCCAAGGACTGAAAGGATATTATGATTATTTCACCTGATCTTCTGCCTGTAAGAGACCTTGTGGATTTCTGGAGTTAATTGTTTATTTCCCATATGTTTTGAAAGTTTAACTCCCTAATTTATCATCTGTTTTAATGCAAAACCCTATGGTAATTTCTTAACTTTAGAATTTCTTAACCTTAAATAATTCACAAGACTTTTCCACTATTTATTTCTTTAATGTCTCTCTCAGTTTTCTACAAGAAAGCTAGCTATTTCCTAATTACCATAGCATATGCCTTCTTGGTTTTTTATAGCAGTAATCTGATTTCAAAAGTTCCATGTCATATCATACCTTATGAAATCAAATTGAAATGCATCTTATCTACTTTGCTTATGGGCTTTAATTTTTTTTAAGTCCTGATGAACACAATGTGTCATTTTGTTTAAGTATCTGCTTTAAATCTGCCAGTTTTACAAGATTTGTTAAAAATCAACAAAGAGACAACTTTTTAGTTTTCAAAGCCTGTGCATAACAACTATATAGGTGTGCTGATTTAAATATATTTAGTTGTAGCACTGTCTATATAGTCTTGCATTGCTGGCAGAAAGGAAGATACTGAAAGACCACCAGGTGCTGAGACCAGAATATATTGCCTGTTTTTTCCAAGCAGAGTACAGACATGTCTATTGAATGTATGTGTCCCTTTCATCTTTTTTATCATTGGTATTACTTTTATTGGTAGGAATAAGCCAGGGATACATTCATGTTCTTTTTGTTCTTAAAAGCTCTTTCTGATCTGCTAAATTTCTCCATCTAGAAATTATTCCCTTGATATCCTTTTCCTCCCCCTGTCACTTTTCTATAATTGCTAATATCTGTCTGTGGTATTCAGTGCTATCAACTTTTTTTCTTTCTGTATTCATTTCATCTTTGTAGCTCCTTTCTTTAAGTCAGATTGGTGTTAATTAGTTGGTTAATTTCTTTTAAACTATGGCGAACAGAAACAGCACTGTGACAGAGACTAGTAGTTCAGGAAAACTGTTGGATTATATTTGGGTTAAAATTAGCTCTACAAATGTGGATTCTGCTCAAATTGCAACAAAACAGTAGAATTTAATTCTTTTCTCCCTGTGATTCTTTCCTGTATTTTAAGCTTTTAACTACCAGGGCACCTGTGGAGCAGTGCACCCAGGAAATCATTATTTTGTGGTGTTTTCCAAAGACATGGCTTGCTAATTCAAAGCATGTCACAGTGAGCTTTTTCAGTCCCCTGGAAAAAATTCATTCTCTTAGAATTCAATGGATTAATATTTTCTGAAAACTAATTAACACTTTGCCACCTGACCACACAGGTCAATTCCATTAGGACACCTTCACTTTTAGTGACAAGGTAGAAGAAGAAATTATATTGTATTCGACTTTATGAATGTATGAGAAAGTAATAAACATTATGCTGGCATCAAGACCATGCATTTAATATGTATCTCACTGTTGTGTTTACTGCTTTGTGGCAATGTAAAATTTATTTAAATGCCCCTCTGAATTGCTGGTGAAATATTTGTATTGTGTCTGTTAGAAGGAGCTTCTTGCTTTATTTCACAGATGTCTTTATGTATAGAATTCACAACTGAAGTCGCTGATTCAGTTTGTCACTCTCTTACAGAGTACTCATGGGCAGAGGCTGTGTTTCCTACACATTGCCATAATGGGCTTTGGTGCTGTTGAACATTTGAATGGTAGTTATCAATGAACAACTGTTGCAGTATCCTTTGACATCTCTCATATGTGACAAAATTGGGAAGGTTCCAAGTTAACAACAACAACAACAACAATAATAATAATAATGTGCCTAGAAATTAAACAGAGATGTTGCCTATAAAATAGTGAATAATGACAGTGAGTTTTCAGGTGAGTGGAAGTCCAAGCTGTGGCATTCAGATCCACATTCTAGGTCTGAAGAGGTTCCAGGGATAGAAAACCTCTCTACAAATATTGCATGGATGATGTGCTTAAATTTAGCTACTCCAAATTTCAGATGTCTATCTGGTAAAAAATAGTCATATCTTCTGGAAAGATGTAATCCTTTCTGGAGACAGTAATTCAAAATATTGACAAAAATGTCATTGATGTTTTAAGCATTTTTGACAGATTATTTTCATCTGGGTTTTTTATGCATCTTTAGCTTAATGCAGTTCTTCCTGGCAGAGTTTCTCTCCATACATTTGCAAATTATACCAGAAAATATTGAAACTATGCTAAAGTTGAATGCAATGAAAGACTGTGTGGAAAACAGTTAATGCAAAGTAACTTAGTCCAAAGTAATTTGGGGAGCAAAGCTTTGCTAGCTAGGAAAAAGATAAAAGGAAAAAGCAAGAAATCTAATTTCAGCCAGGGTAATTTTTCTGTGCGTGATTTAAATCCAGCATAATGTTAGAGAACCATAATAGATAATAAATACTTGCACTGTGTTCCCTCAGTACTTGTAAATGGCTCACACATTATTCCATGTCCTGAAAGCTAAATCTGAGAATTCAGACATAGTGAATGACCCAGGCTTTGGGGACTGACTATTGGTGGGGGAAAAAAGGGATTCAGTGAGCATGTAAGGGCATTGTTGTAGAATCAGTATACCTTTCCCTCCAGGATTGGTACTTAGAAAAGTAAAGTAAAATAATGCAGTATAGCCAGAAATGGATCCAGAATCTCTCCAGGTGCTTGGTCTAGTTCAGACACTTTCCAAATAATTCTAAAAGACTTTTTGGGAATACTGAACTGCTCTTTGTCTTGCTATCCTATTGGAAACAACACTTTGAAAGATTATGATGCAGAGGCTACTGTGAAGCATGCAGTTTTAACGAGGGTAAATGGTCTATGTCAGGGTCAAAGATCATGTTTTCTCTCCATTTTCAACATTTACTGCATGAAGCTTGTTCAAGCTGATAATAGATTTTATGAGTAAAAGCTACCACTTTTCCATTCTTGAAATTCCTGTTTGTTATCACCACTGTATTTCTCTGGATATAGATGCAAGTGATATCTTCATCCTGTGTAGTCAATGGCTGAGGACAATCTCACTGATGTAATGGGAAAAGAACAAGGTCTTCTGTTTGTAGAAAAAGTATTTGTTTGCGTTTATTCATTCCCTTTAGTACTGATACGAGCTTTTATTCTCTTAGCAACTGGCACTGGGCTGGGATGTTGCAATAGGGCAGTAAAGTAACTCATTATTTCTACAACCTATGAAGCTATTCCTTTAGAAAAAATTACAGTTGGTCAGCAAACTATGTTCCTGTTCCTCACAAATTTTGCATTATCTGAAACATTTTCATCTTCAGAGAGACCAAAATTTTAAGGTGTTTGTTAAAATCAGATTCCAGAGTACATAATTTCACAGATGCTCTAAATTGTTATTTCTAAAATAAAATCTGCTTCTCCAAATTCTTGAAATGTACTGACTCAAAGTGGGGCTATTTCTGACCGATTTCATGTGCTCAGCCATAAATTGACAGGGGTAGATGACTGCTGTACCTTCAGAGTAATTGGCTCCCCAAGCTTCAGTGGTTGCATAGCCAGGGCCACATGAGGCAGCTAGTGCCTGGCCACTAGCCAGGGTGAAGGATGAAAACACAGAGTTCCTTGTACTTTGTAGCATCCACATTCTATGAAAAAATTCCTTTGCCCAGGGTTTTTTTCTGCTGGGAAGCTGAAAGGCAGAGAGACGGCTCAGAGAAAAGGAAAACTATTCTTATCTCATTTGCTTCTCCTGTGGCGTGCTCATATGGAATGTGGTTGGAGATTGTTTACGCACGGGTGATTGCCTGATTGGATTCTGGTGTGAGTTGTTTTGACTCATTGGCCAATTAGGGCCAAGCTGTGATGGGACCCTGGAAAGAGTCATGAGTTTTTGTTATTATCTTTTTAGCATTCAGTATCTTTTCCGTATTCTTTTAGAGTATAGTATTCTTTAATACAATGTAGTGTAATAACGTAATAAATTAGCCTTCTGAGAACTTGGAGTCAGATGCATCATTCTCTCCCCTCATCAGTGGACCTGCATTTTACAATAGTACTTCATTCTGGATGGTGGCTTGCAGGGTGACCAGGAGCCCATCCCCAGGGCTCTGGACACTGTGGCAACAAGACTGGTAACCCTGTCCAGTAAACTCTTCTCACTGCTGATGGAAACAAATTTCCTAAGCATAAAAGGTGTGCAACAATTCTGGAAGGCAGATATTCCAGAAGTTTAAAAGCCCTGGAGATCTGAGCTGAGTCCTTCAAGGAGCATCTCAGCAGCTGGGTGAATGAGTGAAGGAGAGAAGAGGCAGAGAACTGATGACTTTTGCTGGCAGACTTGTTTAAATTGGCACATTTCTGTAAGACGCTTTCAACGGACTGTCATTTTTCTGACTAAAGCTGATTTTTTGGAAACTTTTCTGACCATCACCAGTCAAACCATCATGAAACCCCAGGAGACTCCAAAGCGCAGCTTATTGCTTTGTGAGAGAGTTTTATGCATCTTGCTTGACTCAGAATGACCTTTTTTTACTTGAACTTGTTATGCTGCAGGTCCTCAGGTCTTATTTGTGTCTTCCTGTGACTGCTCTGCCACACGCTATTTTTCACAGAAGTTTGTACTAGAGCAATAGCCTGCATGTATCTGCTTTGGGGATTTATGAACCATCTTGCAGCTCTGACCACACAGCTATGCAGAGAAGTTGATGCTTTGAAAGGTTCTCCCCAGACAGGAAGCAGCTCTTCCAATGGTTGGTGCTTACAGAATAAAAGAAAAGAAAACTGAGAGAGAACTGGGAGAGGGAGAAGTATTAAAGCAATAAGGAGAAAGTAGAATTTTGCTTTCAACACATCCATGTTACTATTCACTTAAAACAAAACAAAATAAAACAAAATAAACAAACCCCAATCATTAACTCATCCTTAGATAATTTGGATTTACACCAGACACAAAACTGATCTGTGAGAGAAGGCAGTGTTCTTTGTTAGTTCCAAAATGCACGTTATGCTAGTGCCAAATGGGTAAACATTCTCCTTTTGAGCTTTCTGCTTTTGTTTTCAATAAAAGAAGACCCATAGAGTGACCTGCAGTGTAAGTTCTCTTCCCTTTCTCAGTTATTTCTGAAGTTTCATATCCATTGTGAATCCAAATAGCAAGATCTTTTGCCCTGTTTTAGGAGATAAAAAGAGTGAGCAAGAAAAAGTGAGTTGTTCAAGTCTTCACACAAGACCTCTGAAAATAATGAAATCCTGTTTGATCTAGATCCAGCACTCTGAAAACAAGTCGATTTTGTCTGTGTTTTACAGAGCTCCTAAAAATGTGACTCCTCCAGAATCTTGTAGAAAATGTTGTATTCTACATTCTTTAGTTAGGAAATGGAAAGTACAATACCATACTTCTGGCTACTCTCTTGAGTAGAGGGTCTGGTTGGCCTCATATTCTGCTTTCTCTTGAATAAATGTCAATGAAAGAATTGTAAAAGCTGAATTTCCTGCTCTGCATCTGGCAGCTAAAAATATAAGGTACTAGGGACTCAGTTTCAAATATTAGCTAGATTTAGTGTTGCTTTTAATCAGAAAGAAGACCTGGAACTGGTCTCACATCCTCTTTAGGGTGTGTTAACTACTGAGTGACACATCTCTGGACCTTTTGGCTACTCTTCTCGCATCAGACCTGAAGCTTTCTGTTTGGAACCAGAAACTTTGCTACAACTGCCCTGTTTTTGAAAGGCTAGCAATAGTGACTGATTTGTGAAATAATTCATTTTTGTTTCAGGTATGAACAAGGACACACTCTGAAAGATTTTCATAAATGAGAATTCTCAGCCACAGCTCTGTCACAGCATAGAGAGGCCACTTGATCTAAAGTACCACTCAGACCAGCTTTATGCATTAAAAAAATAACACTGACAATGAAATAAAAGACATAGCAAGGAAGATGCTGAAAGGGTTGAACTGAAAGAAATAAGCCACCCTGTTACAATCACATTTCTGTTCCTGGGTTACAGATATGGGGTAAGGTAACAATAATTCACCCTGACTGGTTGTGCAACCTACCTGAGATGACTTCAGGGATCTTCACAAAATTGTATAGGCATCACTTGTAACCATCTTCAAGGTTGCTTCATACTTCATAGGGTACACCACAGCACAGAGTATATGCTAGACTATCAAGCATTCAATATCACTGAATAATGCCAATTTCAATGTCATAGCTTAACATCAATGTTTCACTTGTGAAATAATAAAAGTTGTATTTCTTATTTCTTTTAATGCTATAAAATACTTTTGAAAACTCTGAAAAAAAGTGAATTCTAGTAAAATAAAATAATATTTCAAGTGAGTTTGATTAGCTAGTCCATTTGGGACTGCTTTCCTCTTAAAAATATGTAGCTGAGAAAATGGAATATTTCTGAAGACAGTAATAATTAAATAAATGCTAAGGAGGTAAATGTTGATTCCAACACTAGTATTCATTCAGTGCAAGAACAAATACATGATATGGGATACATGCAAGGAACATAATGGAGCAGTAATTTTTAATGAACAACATACTGAAGAAAATAGTGATTTTCTCAAGGATAATACCTAAACAGAGAAAGGGAAATTGAAAATATATTACTGAAATCACTCAACTACTTCACTATTTGAATTATTAAAAAGTTCTATGGATTTGTTTTTCAATTACCTTTTGCAATCCTGAAAAGTACACCTAAAGGTCTTTTTATCCCTTTCTTTTTAGTCAAGAGTAGATTTTATTCTTCAAGTCTGTTTTGTATTGCTTTTATTTTTATTTATTTGGTTGGCTGTTCATTTGCCTATAGGTAACGGTGGAAACCCATGTTGAAAAGCTAGTTTTGCCTTTTTGAAGATGTTTCTATCTATTAGTCATTTCACCCAAGCTCCATATTTATCAAGTAGCTGCTAAACTGACTAAACTCCCTGCATGGAGGTTACCGGCATATCTTTCTCTGGATGTTGCTCACCCACTATAACATCAAAAGGGTCAGAACTAGATTTATGAGGTTCTCTGGCAGGACTTCAGGCCCTTATTTTTCTTGCTTCCCATAGCACAGTGGATGAGTAAGCCTTTCAGATGGACTGTAAGACAAGTGCCATGGCTTTAGGCAGTGTCTGGGATTCAGGATCCAAAAAGTACTGATCATCTCCAGGTATCCTGGGACAGACTTCTGGAAAGCCATGAGAAGGATGAAAAGATTTTAAATACTTTGTGGAGAATGCTGACATGAATGAACATGAGCACATTTAAAGAATCACAGTGCCCTTTTTCAAGTGCATGCTGATTTTGGAAAAATGAAAGAAGACAGATATTTACAGACACAGGAGGAGTATTATCTGAAAACAGTATCTTTGTTACCAGCACCTTTAGCTTCCTGAAGTCATACTCCTCTGTATCATTCATCAGATCTAATTCCAAGGCCGCTTCTGTGATGCCTAAAAAAGGCGAAAAGAAATCCCTCACATCTTAATTAATACATAAAAATGCATTGGAAATTATTAGAAAAGCCAGTCATGTCTCCTTTATAATCAAAAGGGATCTACAGGTTAAAACATGTTCAGAAAATAGGATGCAAACTAAATTATCTGCAGAGTAACATTTCAAATCCACATCATTCAAGAGAAGACAGATAAGTGAAAAAGAAGCAAGAATGAAAGAATCCTAGAGGTGGTCACAGAGAATAAATTAAATTACTTTGTAATGAAACACAATGGCATTTAGAGTCAATGTGTTTGGAGGAAAAGAAAGAAGGAAAATATAAGCTAAATTCACAGATCAATCCTTGTCTGCTCTTTGCTGCACAGTATTTGTGAAACAATTAAGTCCCACCTTGTTTTCAACTCTAAATCTGAGAATATCAAAAAAAGGTCAGCAGACTGGGGAAAGAATATGAAAGAATAAGAAGAGACATTTAATCACATCAAGTTTGTCAATCCTCTCCTTCTTTCTTCACTCTGAAATCTGTGCTTTAGTTAAGTTCTTCTTATCCACAGATATCCAGCCACCCTGGTTTTAAGTGCTTAACAAGACGCAAAAGAGAGGGTCAGTGCAAGGAGGCTATATCACCCTCAGTGCTGAAGGTATTCTTATGCAATAATTTCTTCATTGTTCACTGTCTGTTTTACCACTGATGGTGTTTGTAAGCCCTCATGCATGCTGTTTAGAAAGGGAGGCCTCTAGTCAGAGGAGGCAATCCAGGGGGTTATCCCTGCTTTCACAATTCCTTCAGGCCTGGTAGGATCTCCATCTCCCTGTGGACCATAGCCTTCTTTTGATACAGGAATTTTATCAATATGGAAGCTCTGTGGATCTTTGCAAAAAATCCCTTTCTTTTTAGAGGCTCCTATTATGCTTAATCTTTTGTATATTTGAGTATTTGTGAAGTGTTCTGAGCCCTTTGGGTTGAGATTTTTGCTGGAAGTAATATTGTTTCATGCTGTCTCTATCTCACAATGTGCCAAATAATCCTCTGTGGTTTCCTGTGGTCTGCAACACAGATTTTGAGATAACCACGTTACCCAAAGTGGGGTTAGGGGGAGACACAATGGCATCTTACCAATAGAGCAGGAAAGTGCAAGTGAAAGCCTTTGGCACTGTGGTTGGAAAGGTCATGCTAAGAAACATGACAAAGGCACAGCACCATGTCAAGGTAATTACAGCCAATGGTGCCTACTGGTGTTACTTTATTGTCTTTAAGGACACTGTCAGTTTGTGTTTATGTTCTTGTCTCTCAGTTTTCTTCCAGCATATGAGTCCCATTTAAAAATGAACATTAAAGAAGCCCAGAAAGGAAAAGTGACACTCCCATAAACATGTACACACACATGCAAAATAAAACCTGACAGAACATGACACGTGGAGTGTCAGCTCTTAGTTATCGGTTTCCTGGTTTTCCTTTGGTTGTAATAAGACCTTCAGATAACTCAAAATTTGAATTTCTAATCTTCCTTTATGTGTGTCTCTGTTTTCATACTTACATAAATAGGATTCAGACTAAAAAGCAACGCATTACTTATGGCAGTGATAAATAAACACAGACCCATCTTTTGCAAAATAAGAGTGTAAAATCTGTTGGATTCCTAAAATATCAGATATGTGTGACTCTTAAATAGGAAGTGGTTGGTTGCATGTGGACATCTTCCCCTTCTCTGTGTCATTAAACTGATGGAATTATTCATGCTAAGGAAGGGACACACACATGTAAACCACGTATTAAAGTGTCATAAGTCAAATGACACTAGAAAAATAGAACAGCTTTTGCCAGTTTAAATATGTCCTTGATCATAGATACAGACAATGGGAACTGGATAGCTTTGACCAACATAAAATGAACTCAAAGTGTCATTTTCCTAGTTATTCATAGTCTGTGTGGGCTTGGAGTGCTGGACAGGCTTGCTGTCATCTCTGTGACACAGAAGCTGACTTAGGAGTAGTGACAAGAGTGGCTGAGGTAAAAGAATAAATTTAATGAGGTAAACTCATGGCAAAGTGTAGCATGGAATTCAAGTCTCACAGGGTAATGTCTGATCTTACCTTGTGTTCACTTTACAGACAAAAAATATGTGTCATGGGGATAAAAACAAGGGTTTGATTGCTGAAGCAGGGATTCCTGCCTGTTGAGTGCTTGGAAGTTATAGCCCAGGGTGTTATAGCTCAGTGTGTAATAAGATCATAAGACCTTCTGAAAGAATAAAGTGTATTCCTACAAGCACATTTAGTTGAGCATATGTGTAACTTGAGAAAGAAGGTAATAGCTGTTTTACATTCTCTCACTTCTTCAGGGAGACACTATGTTAGCTCTTTCTGGTTAATTGAGGAAGTGGTCAGCATGGGAGTTTTGTGGAGAGAAATCTCCAGAGGCTCACCTACATTGATCAAGAATTACCTATTTCTGCATTGCTGCAAATGGAGTCTGCAGGTTCTGGGGGAACTCTGCACTCTGGCATAGTGGGCACAATCCATTACTTCTGCCAAAATGGTGATCTGTGATTTAGAATAGATTCAGTCCTAGGATGAGAAAAATGCTGAGGGTTCACATAGGAGCAAAGCACCTGCTCTCATAGTTCAAGTAAGTTCTGAAAATCTCATCTATTCCACCTTGTGAAAGGAGAATGTACAGTTCCTGTGGGATGTTTTTCTGACCAGGAAGAGCAAATATTTCCTAACCTTCTAAACATTGAAGGAATCATGAAGATCCAAATTTTGTCCCTCAGAGCAGGAACAGTAAATTCTACAATAAATCTGAAGCTTCAGAATGAAACCTGTGAGTCTTCAGGGCCCAGTGTGAATGCCTCAGCAGAGCTTGCTTGGTTTTCTTCTTGGTTCAGTGAATGTGATTTTGTTTGCTTCCAGAGGCTGACCTAGAGAAATACAAATGCCTGCTGTTAGTGCATCTAGTAGATTTGCTCTTTCAGGTCAAGTGGTGAGGATTTGTGCCTTTCATGCCGGATTTTGGATCTCATTGATGACCTTGCTGTCCTTGTATAGATATCACGTACACTCTAATATAAATATGATGAACAAGAGTAAAAGTGACCTTTCTTATTCCAAATCATACAATCCTTGTAAGAGCTTTTTGTCAAAACTAGCTGATGACTCACTTGTGGGTTTGCTATTACATATCAAACTGGCTTGGACAGCTTACATCCAAACTATGGGATGCAGGAATACTTCCCAGATCCCAGGTTCAGGGCCTCTATTTTCACACATTTATTTTGGAAAAATAATATTTTGTGTGGTCAGGAAGACAGTAAGGGTGCTCCTGCAATTTTCCCTATCTGTGTTTTCAGAGGACATTCTGGATGAAGGATTTTTAAAATGAAATATTATCAGCTCAATGCTATAAACGAAGGATCTTGGAGACCCTACCTTCAAATGACACATGGCGTAGTAACTCTCAAAGCTGTAGCAGTTTGCAGTCACCCCAAGCTCAGTCAGGAATTATTGACTAGGAATTCATAATAAATGAAAATAATCTCTTGACTTCATACCCTTTAATTAATTCA
This sequence comes from Geospiza fortis, assembly GCF_000277835.1. Classification (NCBI taxonomy): domain Eukaryota; kingdom Metazoa; phylum Chordata; class Aves; order Passeriformes; family Thraupidae; genus Geospiza; species Geospiza fortis. Next base: position 11,150,923 of record NW_005054299.1, on the reverse strand, counting down.
GGAGATCAGGTGACAGTGGATCTGAAATGTAAGTTATGGCGTAACAGGAAAATCAATCTGGTATTTGCATGTTGTAAAAACTTTGAGAAGAAGCTTAAACATCCAAAAGATTAAAAGTTCCTATAATAGTTTAGTCAAATACAAGAGATGGTACTTGGAAAGTGATGCAGCCAATTATTATTGTGAGAGATAGAGAGGTGGGAAGATGAAAAAGAGCTTTCAATTCCTTTTATTAACATTTGCTCAGAGTTAATAATTATTTGAAAAGAAACTGCCTTGAATCAGTGCACTTTACACTGCTGGCTCTGGAGGTTTTCAAGTCTGGGGCTTGAGATCACTGGCACAAAACTCCAAAATATTTAGTCAAAGTATTAAAAAAACCCCAAACTAAAGAACATTCCTCTCAATGAGGAAGTGATAGGAAGGAGCATCTCTTCCATTGTATGTATAGCACATATAGCAGAATTGAGTCTAAACAACTCCAAAGAGTTTGGTGAATTTTATACCACTTTTATAAATCAAGGTTATGAGACAAGAATCACAGACAGACCAGATAAAGTATTCTGTATTTTTGCTCTGCCCTTTTCTTTGGCCAGTAGTAGTAGTAGTAGCACAGATTTAAACACTCTTGTTCTTAAAGAAATAAAAAAAAATTTTGTAAGGTGAAATGCCAGCCATAGGAATATCTCCAAATACTTCACTCCAGGTGGAGAGTCAGTATTAGAGGATAGAAATGTCCATTGATTTTACTGTGAAAAGCCCAACTTACTTAAGGGGGACAGGGTGTGGGAATACTACTAAAACATGGACTAAATCCTTCAGCAACCAGCAGTGCATGGAGTTTACATCTTTATCACTTAGATGTTTAATTTCAAAATCAGTATAAGGTCATAGAATGCTTTGGAAAGGGTTGGAAAGGACTTAAAAATCATGTAGTTCCAAACTCCCTGCCGTGGACGGGGACACCTTTGACTAGGGTTGTTCAAAGTCCCATCCAACTCAGCCCTGAACAATTCCAGAGATGAAACATCTACAAATTCTTTGGGCAACCTGTTTCAGTGTCTCACCATATTCTCAGAAAAAAAAATTGTTCTTCAGGTCAAATTTCTTAATAAAATCAAAATAATTGGTGCATAGCATTTTTTAAATTTACAGTTCAATTTACAAGCTTCATCAGAGTAATCTGAATAATATTCTGACCCTGTGTTTCTTGTACTGGTTGCATGTTTGCAGGATAGACTCGATCTCCTTTCATCATTGTTGAATTCTTCCCCTCACTACATCTTTCACTACACGAATCAATTACAGTGTTCTCAGTGGATGGTCAGTCCTTCCAATTTATCTTTGAAAGAGATGATTATTACTTTTTTTGAGGGTAAAAATAAATACTAGGCATCAATTTATATCTAAAATCTTCATCTCATTATTCACACTGTCTTGAAGCAACACATTGTAAGTTATGAATTTAGTGCAAGGGAATTCGGCATTGATGAAAGATACTGAAGTGACATCTTAATTTCTTTCTCCAGGAAACATTCATGTCAGGACAGGTTTTTCTTATAACTTTTGCTGATATATTTGTGATTTGGATCTCCAAAAAGACTTGAAGCCTCTTACTTTTTATATAGGCATTAAGAGGCTACAAGTGGAACACCATTGTACTTGGGGCTCTCTGATGTGAACAGATAGTGAAAGACAATCATAAAACAGATAATGACGAGTAAAGGAGGGGAATAACACCTTATATTGAATTCTCATAACCTACTCTGGATCCTCATGCTCTACTCTGGTTCTTGGGTCAGTGTTTTAAGCACTCCATGTATGCCACTCCATCTCTGGAACTTGAATGCTTTCAGGTTGATAACACTGCTCCTTCATCACACAAATTAACTGCCTCTTTTATTACCTCTTAATTGTTACTTTTATTTTAGTATTGAGTACTGTTTACTTGGACATATTCAAAAATGCTGGTGATGCCATCAGTTTGCATCACCAGCAAATGCATCAAAAACTATCAGTTGCATCAGCTGACTGTAGGTAAGAAACCAATGGAAAAAAGTAGAGCCATACCTGCTCTCTCATTGTAAATACAATATATAACAACAAACTGTCATCCTTCCTTCTAGTGGACTGAATATACCTTGTATGTTATAGCTCAAGGCTGACCTTGCAAAAAATTAGAGTGGTTGTTGATCTTGCAGCCCTGAGCATTTGAAACTATGATAGAAAGTTATACAAATCTGGGGATATGGGGAAAAGGAGGATTGCAATTTCTCTAATAGAGGTGACAAAATAAGAACATATAAGACAGAATGGCAAGCTATGCCATGAGGGGTAGGGCCTCTCTGCTTTTGGATTAGTTCTCAAATAGTATTAGCTGTATTGCACATTACATTGATATGGAGTGACATTCTCTCCATTGTCATAGTGTTAGGATTGAGGAATCATTAGTAATAATTGTGACAGAAAAATGAAAGCAACTAATCCACTTATTTGTAATCTAGTTGTTTATAACTTCCTGATGTCTTGATCAGCCTTTTGCTGTATCATGGAATTGACTCTGTTCCTTGAGGCAGGGGTTACAAGTCAAATCCAATATTGGCATGACTCTACTGGTTCTGTTGATATTGTATGATCTGAGAATCTGATGGAAGGAGTTATTTATAAACTGCCTAGAATAGTTTGCAGTACTTCAAGCTGGATGATTAATTTATCTTTGAAAAGGTTGAGCATTGATGTGAAATCAGCAAGGGTATAGGCTTAGTAATATATTATAAATATTGATGTGGAAGCCAATGAGTTCCTGACAATGGGATTACTTATCACATCATGCTGACAGCCTAAAACTTCCACCAAAAAACCAAAAATAATTCTAAGAAGCACCCAGAACCTCTCTACTTTCCTTTTCCAGAATGGGCCATGTTTTTATCGATGTCCTGAATGAGAGAAAACTGACTCAGATTTTAATTATGTTATTTATGTTTATTTATGTTGTTTATTTATGTAGTTTGTGAGGTGAAATGAAGGTTTGGCTGAAAGTTGAGTTTGCTTTTGATGAAATACTGCACTTTTACTGATATTAGGTATTATTATTTAGGCTCTCCTCCTTAACTCTCAGAGATGGAGTTTTCCAGAATTCATGTCTCATTGATGTCTCAATCTTACAGAAGTGTAAACAAAACCACAGGGTAACTAGGAGGTTTGTGGAGAATCTCAAAGCAAAGACTGTGGAAAGAACACCTCTTTCCTTTTTTATACCCTTGTCCTTCAGAACTTCAACTTTGTCAAAACTAATTGTTTAGGTGCTCTCAGGATACTGCTAAGTTTGTCATTGGTTTGATTTATTTATTTATTTTTGTAGTTTCAGCACTGTGAAGTACTTTTCCTGTTTTCAGTGACTTTTAGAACTCCAGAGGTTGGAAGAACTTCATGTACAGACTGTTTGCCGTTTCATCATGATGACCAGTCACTCCTCTCCCACAGCTCTAATGAGTACCAGTGTAGTTTCTAGGAGTTAAAGTTATCTCTCAGTTTCCTACACAATATCATCGTTCATTTCTTTCAACTGTAAGCAGCTCTGATTTTTCAGGCTTGATCTTCTGTGTCAGACTGCAAACTGATCTGCTATCTAGGATATTTACAGCTGGGGGTACAAAAAGTTACCTTTCTTTTTGGCCATCCTTTTAGAATCACCTTATTCCTCTAGATTCCTCCAACCAACTTCTTACTCTAAGGTATATTTTCAGTTTTGTTAACTTCTGTTGGAGTTTAGGGCTGACAGAAGGATAATTTAGTGGAATTCCTGATTTTCTTCTTGCCTGTTACTAACCTAGGGAATGATCCTAGTTAAGACTGAATTAGGTCCCTTGCTGTGCAAACCTTAGAGATCCTGATTAATTAATTAGTTTGTTGTACAGCTGCTGGTTGAATGGTTGGTATTTGTAAGCAGAGCCCAGCTGCAGCTTTTCTCTCAGCAGTGGTTGGAGGCTACCACTTAGTGTTTTAGCACATGAAACTCCTCAGATTTCAGTGTGCCAGAATGAGGTGAATCAGCAGGGAAGGCAGATGTGGGAAAATGAGGTGTTGATTGTTAATTTCAACTTGAGATGAAACTGTCTTGGTCAAACAAAGCGTACATGGAGAGGAATATTCATTAAGAGAAAGAGACAGCAGATTGACAACAGATCTGATTCATTTTGACCTTATTCATTTTGAAGGGAAACAGCAGGAAATCCACTGATGTGAAGAATTTCTTTTAGCATCAAATCATTTTATGGGGCTAAGAGCACGCAGGACAAAAGTAAATATGTAGATTCTTTCTGTTGAGGAAATCTCTGCACATTCAGCCTTTTCAAGGATTTCTCAAGTCTTTGGAGAACCAGATGTTAAATATAGAGTGATTTAAAACTTCCAAACAATGCCAATCTGTTTGTGTCATGATTTAGTTAAAGGGATTATGTATGGCTACCTGACCTGTCAGCTAGGCACATATGCTGTGCTCACACTGTTGCAAAACGTGGAATATGTAAAATTTTCTTAAGCAAGGATGCCCTTTGTATACTTTCAAGCCTAATCAACAAGAGCAGAGATTTAATCTGTGAAAGAGATAGCAGCTCATAAGTTGTAAGTGATGTGCATGTGTTAGAGAAGCAAATTACTTGTTGGTAGTATTGCCTTGTTAAGCTTTAGGCCTGGACATGATTCCATGATCTGGGACCTAGGGAGAGGATAACAAAGCTTGGGAAGAAGGATGCCCACTGATTGTGGATGCAAAAACTGTGGAATATTCAGGCTGCAAGGATCTCAGAATTCAGATGATAAGAAAGAATCTAATAAAGCCAATTCAGTAGTTGTGTGACATTAGCTCCAACAGGGTAAAAGGTAATTCCCGTAGGGGCTGATTGTGACCATTGACTCAGAGACAAACAACCTGAGAAACCCACTGACCTAAAAGAAGAGAAAGACTGAACACAGGGACTAATTAGCATAAGAAATGAGAGAGTCATTAGCCAATAGAAGATAGAATACTAATTGATAAGAGAACTATCTACATAACTTCTAGCCAATGGACACTAATTCCTACAATGTCTAAATAGTAAAAATTTTGAGTTGGCGTGCTTGATTTTTGGATACCACTGACCACCCAGGCTTGCACAACTCTGAAATAAATAACCAATGTCACTCTTGAGTGTGTAATTATTGGCTTGTTGCACACTGGGTAACAAATCCAATTCTTGAGAACAGCAACACTACCCACAGGAATGATACTGAGTGTGAGGTTCTCCAAAGGACTTATTTCAGAAACAAGCCAGGTTTGTGACAATCAAAACAGAAAGTCACTGAGGGTACCTGGGAAACTTTGGCCTAAGTGCAAGCTCACTACTCTGATTAGTCTAGAATGTAGACAATACCTGTCTTTTGAGGCACCTGGTCTGAATCTTTGAAAAGTGGGTGGCCTGGAAAAAATTAATAATAGATGAAATAGTAAAAGATTTATTATGTTCCTGGTAAATTTTGGGTCCTAGCATCTATTTAAAACCTGGCCAATTATTAGCTAATTTGCATGCAGAAATGCCTATTTTCTTGGACAAAAACAGGTGGATATTTTTAAGCATAATCATCTTATTAATGAAAGCACAGAACTCACAAGGTACATAGAAAGGTTAAAGTTTATAAAGGCAAAGGAAAAAACTGATGACTAAGTCCAGACATGAGAGTAGCTCTGAGGGAGAGGGATTTCATTGTATAATTTATGGGCAGTGAAATGAA
>NW_005054299.1:11103335-11145094 GCF_000277835.1 Geospiza fortis | reverse complement strand
CTATACTCCCCATCTTATTATGGCAAAACAAAACCAACCTAACCATTTAACAGATGATCCCCTTGCTATAAAAAAGCTGCCAACTTGTATCATTTTGGCTCATTTATTTGGCTTGGAGATAGGAACAGCTGGAGCAAAGCTGAAGGAAAAACCCCAAAGCTCTTTCTTCGTCTTTTTTCCTCATGGACACCGAGTTTTAATTAACTTCATCATCCTCTTATTAAAATCAAACTCTTCTAATGGGGTTTCTCCTCTTCCCCAGACTTTTTATTTGTGCTGTGTTGGTCTCAAGGAATTTCTCATTTGGAGGCTGAAATCATCTGGATATCTCTCAAAGCTTAAGATTGCCTCTGAGAAAGCTAATACTAAGATCCCATAGAGAAAGAAGCAAAGTCTTAAAAATTGTCTTGTATGGAAAAGCTATTTTTTACCTTTAGGTAATCTTCCTCGGTTAATTATATGGAAATACTATTAGCAGCGTCAACAGGCCAAGAAATAGAGTTTTGGGAGTATACAAGAGATCTGGAGACCAGAATAAACCAGCAGTTTATCTCTGCCATCCAAAGCATTCTACACTTCGAGGGGGAGCACCTCTTCTTGCAGCTGCGTCAGTGATTGCTCCCAAAGACCTTGGGCATACCCATGGGTAATGTGTGCTGTCATTCCATGCTTTAATTCTCTCAAAATGAGGTCACCCAAAAGAGACCCGCAGATATCCGTGTGGCTGCCCCAATATCTGAACAAAACCTGCAAAATATCAAAGGGCATTATGAGCAGCACTGAACATTTGCACAGGGAATTGTACAGACAGCATAAAATCTAAATTGGCATATAAGCTACCAGTCATCCTGTAGAGTGATGAGCTCGGAGGATATGTCTATTTCTGTGTCACAGGATAACATATAAAGGAAATAGTCACACTTGTTTTCTTATTTATTGTTTAGAAATTCTTCTATTCCTTTTTACTTCCTGAATACAAATCTTCCATTTGTGGTCCTCTAGCTGCAAATGAACATTGTTTATTCTCCTTGCAAGCCTCCTTACTGTTATTTTTCAGACTTTGCTGTATTTGGGAAAACCAGTGTTTCAGCACTAAAATGAGTCTTGCATTGGGCCATAAATTCTGTCAAGGCTGTGCACTTTTGTGGCTTCTGCTCCTCCCTACCTGAGCATTAGTTGGTCTCTAGCTGAGATTAATGACATGTCAGGGTCAAGATTAAAATAGAAACCTTCACCTTTCCTAAGCATTGCTACCTCTATGGATACCTCATGTCTGACTGTGCGCACATGATGCTAATCTGATAAACCACGACCTTTAAAAATTAGCTTTTCAATGATTTCAAACTGGATATAAATTTAAATGAGAAAAGCTATTCTGACTTTAAAGCTGTGGATGTAAAAGGAAATTAACCCTGGGAAGGATGGCTGTAGAAAAAATGGAGTTGGGCAGAAAATCTCTGACATACTCTTATGGGCAAATCTTTTTAGGTATGTGCAAGGGAGTACCCCATGTGTATTTTTTCTCTTCCAAATTTGTCAGCAGAACTATTAGAGATATTTTTAAAGAGCTGGCATCCACTCATGGCCTGTAAAATCAGGTGCCTTCATTATCAGATCCAAGTTTTTAAACATCATCAAGTCTCAGGACATTTGTGAGTGTTTAGCACTTTGTAAAAAAATCACACCATTTAGGTTTGCATTCAGTCTTCCCACACATATCTGTACCTGCTGTATTTTGATGCACTCTGCATCATGCAACTTGTAAAATTCAGTGTGTCAGTTCCAGTCACACTGTGATCCCTGGTGAGCATGGGAGGTACTGTGAAACTCATCTCTTAATTATAAATACCTCACACTTAAGACTGATCCCATATGTTTTGCTGATGTCTGACCCACTTGCTTCCAGAAATGTCTCAACTGGCTGACATGCCTGTTTATTTTCATATTTTCTAGTCACATTCTCAAGCTATTTTCTTTTTTAAGTAAGTGTGCCCTGATGTTCCTTCACTTATTTTTGACTGAGCAAACGTGCTATGCTGTTTCTGTACCAACCAACACATTATATTTCAATATAAAGCTGAAGTAGACTCCCTCCTTTTTAACAATTAGTATTTTGGCACAGTCTTTGACATAGTAATCAAGATTTCAGTTTTGTAGGAATTATAAATTTTGTAGGAATGAACCAACATAACTCCCACTTAAGATAGGAAAAATTTTGGAGACTGAACACTTTTGCTAGATGGGACTCCATTTCAATATTTTTTGGCACCTCTAAACTAGGGTTAGACCTGTACTGGTTTGCTCCATTGCATATACTTAAACCTTGTTAAAATCACGTGCATTTGACAAATCTCTATAAAACCAAACACAGTTATCCAAAAACTATAGAAATATTTCTATAATAGAATCAATATTAATAGAAGTTTATAGCCACATTTTTAAATCCACTCAACTGAAAGTTTAAAAATACATAGAAAGAAACCTTTTCTTTATAGCAGCTAAGAGAGTTTTAGTATATGCCAATGGAAACATCATTCTTGTAGATGAACTACATTGTCTAGTAGTTCTCTATACAGGATCACATACCATCCTGTACATGCCATTGGGAAATCCTTACTTGGCCTGGAGCAGGCAAGTCACTGTTTCATTAACTTGGAATATAAAAAATGTACATTTTCATTTTTGTCATCCTCCACTTGCCGTCCCGTCCCTATTCCTTTTGTGTTAGGGATGCCATCAAAGGTACTCAGACTCTGTTTGGAAATGGAGACAGCCTATAAAATGTTTAGAATCAAAATAGACAAAACACATACAAGCTTGTTATAGGACTTGACTTATAAGACTCTTAAAATGAAATGAGTACATGGTCTTCGCTAAAGTAAAATTTGTATTTTAAAGGACATCTCAAGTCTGCCATGTTATTTTCCTGCTTTGCATAAATTATTAATTTTAAAGTGAAGAAAAAATTCCCAAGTAAATTAATACTGAAATATCAGTATTAATAATTTATTATTAATAATCAGTATTAACAATTTATTTGTATAATTATATATAATATATAATTCTATATAAATATTATTATTACTCATTTATTATTAATAATATATTAACAATTCATATTTTTGAGGTAACATCTGTTCTAACTATATTCTCTTTTCTCTAAAAATAGCAGAAAACTAAGTGAGAGAATCAATATGAAATACCTTTTTTTTTCATCAAATCACTACAAAATTCTTTTTATAGGAAGAATGAAGTCAAAATCAAAACATTCTAGAACAGACAAGACAGCATTTTACCAGTGAAATACAATTGAACAGTCTCTGATTAGCACTTGTATGCAGTCTCACTTCAGTTACAAGAAGAGCGCAAGAAGTGATTTAGCTCAGTTTTGCTCCTGCATAGCAAAGTGTGTCTCATACCCTTAAAACACCCAACCAACAACCCAACCAAAAAGCTCCCTCAAAACTAGGTTTTCTTTTATTTAAGAGATAGATTGTCCTGGCAATGATTTCATCAGTTTTCATTTCCAGGCTCTGTCAATAACTTTCTTAAGTCCTCAAATAATACTTGACTTCTGGAAATAGAATGGGCTGAATTTGTTGATGTTTGCAAAGCAGATTGAGACTTCAAACCAAAATCACTTTCTAAGCACTAAGTATTATATTTGACCTGAGTCAAAGTTAGAGCTGAGGTTAGATCAAGTGGAGAGTGAATAAGAAATGCCAAGAATAAATTTTTTCTGAGAAAATGCAAGGTTTATTTTTAGGATCAGTAAGTGGAGAAGATTGAAATAAACTGCAGGATTAAGTAGTTGTTAAAGGAATTATCTTTGCGCTATGAAGGCTTTTGATCTCTTCTCATTTTAGTACAGTTTAAAAAATTACAGTGCTTTTTAACCATCTGTATAATAATCCCTTACCTTCTGAACCAGCTGTTTGGAAAAAAAAACCCAGATCACGGGCTGGGAGCTTGTGCAGAAGCACCCAGTGAAACTAAGAAAGTTTGTTCTGGATGCAGCCATGATTGTGGTTGGAGACTTATCCAGAGGCTGTCCTTTAGCACATTGCTCCCTGACACCCAAGCATCAGTGCCACATGTACTGATTGCTGAAAATTACCATACCCAGTCTGAACACAGCCTGAGCTTGGCTGATCCTGACTTACACAACTGGTTGGAGGGAGATTAAGCCAATTTTGTTACATTTTACAACTCCCCTACTCCTGAGCTAATCTGGGAGGGGAAACTGACATTCAAAGAAACTGATTTCTGATTTCAGTATCAGCTGGAGCAGTTTGTATGTGAAAGATCACAAAACATGCATTTCTGAACCCTTTCCAATTTTGTTAATTGCCTCTACTCAGATGGTTACTCATGTTCTATACCAGAACTTGCCAATATTGGGAATCTTCCACCAGCTCTTTTCTGCTGTACCTAATGACTTTGTGTTCTGTTTGAATTGTAGACTTTGGAATATTGACAGGTATGGATATGAAACTCAGTCTATGTCTATACTACAAGGAACAGCAAGAACTGGGTAGGAGTTTCCAGTTAATTTTACCCTGACTTTCAAAATCCGTGTGTCATTTAACCATCAGTCTATTTAATAATTTCATTTACAGATGCATCATTTAGCATCAGTTTGTTTTTACTACTTTAACAATATATTTTGAGTACCTTTATAGGTCTGACTCCTTCTTAATGAACAAAATAAATACTCTAGAGCTTTAAAAGTAATGGGAATGATTTTTTTTATAAGTGTGGATGTATGAGTGTTTTACTGAAAGCAATTAATTCCTTGGATTTTGCATAAAGTGAGCTGATTTGATTTGGTTTTACAGCCACATGCTACAGGAAAAGAATAAAATTAATAAAGAAAAGGAACATATTGTTCCTCAGATAGGAGAATGTATTTAAATAAGAGGCAAACCTTTTGATCAGGTCTGGCATAATTCCAAGCATCAAAATTCCAACAAGAAAGAAAATAGAAAAATTAATTTTATTACCTCAATGCAAATTTTTTTTTTGTTGGGTTTGGTTTGGTTTTCTGTTTGTTTGTTTGTTTGTGGCTTTGGGTTTTTTGTTTGTGTTCCAGGACAGCCAAAGTACAGTTGCCTATGAAATGTCAGTTGAATTTAAGTTATAATTCTAAAAATATCAAGATCTATTGGGGAAGAGATGTTTCTAGAAGACCAACACACAACCAATAGTGATTCTTGCTTCATGTTGTGAGTCTCAGTGACGCTGGACTCTGGTGCTTACTATGGTACTTTGCCCTTGCCCAACGTAATCCTACAATTTTTTAGCGGCTCTAAAGCCTCAAGATCTCAAATCATTAAAGGATCAAAGGGGCTCAAAAAATGAAAACTACATTCTTGGCTGAATTTTTAGAACACTCTTAGAGTGGTGTTTGAGACAAGATGCTTGTCAAGTGCCTTGTCAGAGATCTAAAACGAGTGAAACAAATATGTTGACAGGTGGGATTATTATTCTGAGAACCACTGTGAGCATCAACCCGAAATCTTTGACGCATGGAGAGGCCTGAGAGCTGCTTTTTCTTTGGAGCTTTATGGCTTTGACTGACACTGTTGAAAGGTTTAGCTTAACCCATTTAATCATCCATTACTCTTAAAACTATTATTATGACAGTAGTTTCTCAAGTGTGGACAAGGCATGCAGGAACAGCTGCTGTGCATCTCAAAATGCTTATAACATAAGTGTGAATATGCTGTTGTGAATCATCTCAATAATAAACTACTGTTTTTTAGAATTGTGACTATCCCTGGTACTGAGTGTGCTGCTGATTTCTGCCTGGGCTACTTAATTTATTATGACAATAACAGTAGGAAGATTAACACTAGAGCAAAATCAACAGTTTTCCAGAGGCTTAGAAGCTGGAGTCAGGATTTCTCCTGCAGCTACTCCAGAACACAAGCAAAATTTTGTTACTAGTGTGTGATGTACTGGGACAGTGAAGGCTTCACAACTTTCAGTGCAAACCCATCAAATCCACAGCCAAGCTTCACCAACATGAACTGCAAATGAATACAACTTGTGCCAAAGTTTCCTCTGTGACTGGGTCTTTGGGAAGTTGATGAGTTGTTCCATTAAGTCCTTCTGCTCCCTCTTCCACTTCCTTTACACCTTCTCTACTTTTGTTTTTAATCCAAAGCATCATGAGAATATTGAACATTTTTTGAAGGCAGTCTTCTCTGGATTCATCTCACTTTGAAAAATTTATTAGACCGTCTGATAAAAATACAGACACTTATTGTACCATTCTACATGCACTAGTGACACCCAAATAGTAAAAAGATAATGAATCTAGAGACTGTCCACTGGGTTTGATGACAGCCTTTCTCATCAGTTTCAACCTTTTCAGATGCTTTTCCTTTCCTTGCCCTTAAAAAATAGAAAATACTTGGAAGTCTGTGTGTTTTCCAGTTTAAATCCCAGTCATTCTTTGGTTTTGCCTCCTTTCAGCCAATAGAACAGGGCCATTTAATGGTTTCTTATTCTGAAAACAAATAATTTTCAAACTAGCTTTGAAAATCCATTCTAATTGTGTTTACCAAAATATGTCAAAGTGCACAAAGGCTGTGCTCAGGCGTACAAGCTGTACTCTGAAGATATGCTCAGACACAGAAGAGAGCTCTAAGAAGCAGCACTGTGAAGAATGCAAATGTGCAGGTAAAGACATTATCTAAGTGCCCTAATTAAGCAGATCCAGTGTCTTAGAGGTTGTTTTATTTGTCAGCTGAAGGATTGCAATCCATGAGTTTTGACAACAGAGTTAAGACTCAGAACACCAATAGTGATCAAAACATGTGAAAGGATAAGAGTTCCTTTGAAGCTACTTTTTATTGATTTTAATCTAGACTGGAAGAAAACAGAATGAAAAACTGATGGCATGCATGAGTGACTTCTCTGAACTATGGTCACTTCTTTACTGCAGCATATGGCTTATGTAGCCATTTTTGGTTGGTTAGTTATACTTACTGAATGCACACCCACATATTATTCTACCCAATGCTGGTGTTAATCGTATATTTTTAATAAGAGGTCAGGACATAAATAAAATTGGCAACCTAATATCCAGTATATTTTATGGAAATTGAACATGGAAAAAAATGATAGCCTGCTTCATTCAAGCCTTTGATCTATTCCTTTTGCTTCTTTTCAGGAATCTCTTCTGCTTTTTTATCTTTTTTGCTTTTTTCAGGAAAATTTTAATACATTTATCTTTGAAAAAATGTGAGGCTCCAAGAGAAAGAAAACAGACAAATGACCTACTATACAAACTCACTGAAAAACACTCAGTCTGCATCTATTTATATTGAAATGCAAACAGAACTCAAGATAAGGCTATTCCAACTGATACAAGCTTTGCACCACAACAGTGCAGTTTGAATCTTGAGGTAGCTGACAGTTTTCAGTACGCCAGCTCATTTTCTTGCTGTCCATCCTGATCTTTGGTCACCCCATGGCCTTTCACCATTTTCACTTTCCTAAGATCTGAGGGACTACTCAGAGCTCACTGAAATAGATGTGTCTGATGTCCCTAATAACTTGGATTGGTTGTTTTTGTCTAAGTTTCAGACCTTTGTAAGTTTGATATTTCTGCAGGAAAATAGTTCTATAAAGAAACAAAGGACAAGTATAAGGGCTAAGCAGGGTGGGCTTTAATCTCATTGACTGAATTTATAGTGAGTGCATTAAGATCAAGATAAATCAGATGTAGCCCTCCCCATCTGATAACCCAGACAATTGTGGCATTAAGGGTGAGCACAAATCTTAAATCCTGACTATTTTGTCACAAAGTATCTAGGAATCAATCAAATAACAAAGTAGCTGGAGATTGAGAAGAACTTCAGCCGCGACTCCAAGCCTTCTGCTTAGAGGAGGATTTAACTTGATGAAGTATTTCATACATCAGCTTTGGACAATTTAATTTCCCCCTACAATTTTCTTCTTCCTGAGTGGAAGAAAAACTTGCTTTGGCTATTTGCGCAGAAGTTGGTTGGGAAACCTATTCTTTTCCATTCACAATATTCTGGAGTACTGTAGATGCAAAAATTCTGTGGTAAGGTCACCACCAAAATGGTAGTGGTCTGAACTTTGGGAAGATAGTTCATAGGGTTTTAATAAGATCAATTTTCTTCTATCAAACAGCTGTACTAGGTTTAGGTTTTTCTCTAACTAGAGAGAAGAATCCCAATCACTCAGCCTCCAACACTCTCTTTTTACTAGATTCAAGCACAAGCTTTTCTGAACTCAGGGTAAATTTGTTTAAAAAGTATTAGGGTGCCTTTTCCATAATGAGTTCCAGGATTGCCAAAGTACAGTTGAACTTTTGACAGCTCAAGCTTGGCATGTTTTTGGTGTGGTCTTTTTGTTGGTGCTGCATCAAGGACACCAATTTGATGCATCATTTGTGTGCTAGCCATGCTATCATGTGCTTTAATCTGACAACATGCTAACAAACTAATGCCATTAGCTCCCCAGGAATTTCCAGAATTAAAGCAGCTGCTGCACTCTGGATGACTAAATATACTTCTCCACCTATTGTAGCAGCTAGATGTGAATTATAGACATGTAGTGTTTGGGCTGTAACTTGACTTTTGAGATAGCACCCACATTCAAATGAGGGTTTTATGCAATCTCTGACTTCAAGGATGATGTTGTTGTTTTTTTTTATATTGCTGCTAATAAATGGAGTGAAATATCTCCAATTTGCTATTGATTTCCAATGCAAAGCAGCCAGCCAAATCAAATGAGTGCAATTTGCCAGCTGCTGTTGAGCACTAAATATTAGTACCAAAATGTCATGTTTCTTTGCACGCTTCTCTGAAAGAAGCTATCAATATTTTCATCAGGAGGCTGGTTCTAAATTCAGTTCAGTGACCAGGGTTTCCTTGAGGCATTTGGCACCTGTGAATCAGCAATTAAGTTGCCCCCTCCAGAACACACACACAGAGATTTTCAGCCATTCCTTTCTAGCTTGTAAATGAAAAACTTCATTGGCTTGTTAGCCAGTGTTCAAACAGCTGAGGGAGATTACTCTACGTAGAAATGAAGCAAAGGAGGGAAACTCAGTGCCATATAAGAATTGAGACATTTATTTTTCCTGACGTGAATCAGTGATTTAAACAGTACTCTAGGCACACATATTGAATTATGATGCTAGAGGTGTGACAACAGCTTTGTAATTGTTTATCAATCACTTTAAAAATGCAGCTCAGGGTCTGATGAAGGTTTTTGGAAGGTTTATTCTTAATTTATTACAGTTCTCAGCTTAGATTGTGAGAATGCTGTGATACATGGATTCATTTTCCCCTGCCTACCACCTTTTTTCAATCTGAATTTTGTCTTACAAGGTTAAGTAATCTGAGCACACTGCCCCCATAAACATCCTCCCTTGTATACATGCTTTATTGCCACCTATCGTGCTGTTACTCACTTATGAATTTATACCCACAAAAACAATTGGTTCCCACCCAGCTGTCCACTATATGAGGGTATGTTTTCTTTGGGGAACTCTGAGATAGTGAGGGGAAGTGACCACAGGAAAGAGCATATGACTGAGGGAACATGGATGAATTTTAACCCTTCTCTTAAGCCTGCATAGTGCTATAGAAAAGATAGGAATTTAAAAATATTTTTTAAAAATTTCTCTTTTTTTTCCCTTAAATCTCTTCCTATACACAGCTTATTCCAGCATTTTCTCTTTCTTAAAAAACTCTTGCAGCTTGAACACAAGAGCAGGCACCTCTCAAAGGAGCTCTTAAAAAGACATCTGGGCCAAATTAACCTGACTAGAAAGAAAGCAACAGCACAATAAGCAGGCCATCTGTTTCCAAGGTTGTGTTCCTTGTCAACTACTGGCATTAAAGGTTGCTAATTGTGTAGTGGAGGAAAGAGGGATAATGTTTTGTGCCCCAGAAAATCTCAGTTTCTCAAGACACTTCAGTATCAGTAAGATTTTCAGAAATATATCTTTATTTTCCAGTGGAACTAGAAATTATGCATAGAGGTGTAAATATTACAGTTGTAGATACCAAAATATCTTTTGAAAATATGACCATTTGTTTTGTAGGAGTGTTAGGAAGCTGGTTTCCAATGTGAAATGCATCATCAAATGGATCAATATTTCATGTAAATAATATTAAAGTTCATGTATTTTCCATGCACAACTGAGATCTAAGGGCATCTGAGAAATAGAATCACAGAATCATAGAATGGTTCGGGTTGGAAGGGGCCTTTAGATGTCATCTAGTCCAAAGTCTCTGCAATGAGCAGGGACGTCAACTAGATCAGGTTGCTCAGAGACCTGTCCAGCCTGGCCTTGAATATTTCCAGGGATGAGGTATCTACCACATCTCACAGGACAACCTGTTCAGTGTTTTCACCTTCATTATAGAAAATTTTTTCCTTACATTTTGTCTGAATCCACCCTCTTTTAGTTTTAGACCATTATTCCTAGTCCTGTCACAACAACCTCTACTGGAAAGTCTGTTCCCATCTTTCCTAGAAGACCCCTTTAAGCATTGATAGGCAGCAAATAGAGGGGCACCAACGAAGGAATCAAGGGAAATAGGAGAATAAACTCTAATTTTGCAATCTCTTGGGCAGGGAGGCAGGCTGGAGCATTTCTCTATCTTTTGCTGTTGTTTGGTTTCCTGTGCCCCAGAGCAAGTCTCCTGGATGCCAGGACTGAGTTGTGCATGAAGATCAAGCAGATGCCATATGTTTACAAGTTACATAAACTTGTACATTTATCTAGCTACATAGAGATTACAATTTCTCCTTGTCTCCTTCAAAATGCACATGCCATGCAGTGCTACTGTGAGGAAGCCATTTGGATAGCAATCTTGGTCTTATGTGATTGTGGACAGGATCCAGCAAGCTTGAGGAACTAAAGATATGTTTCTGCTGCCCAGTTCAAGGTCTGGCCACCTGGTTCTGTTTGCCATCTGGTTGGATATGCATTATGGCAGATCCCAGCTCTCTGTTATTGAGTTGTCTTACTGTCTGGCTAAAATCTGCAAGAGGCTTTGAAGCAGCTGGTTAAGCCTATATCTGTGTACAGGAGTTCTAAAGCCAGGAAGGCAGTCAGTGTTGTGATGGTGTTGTCAGATTTGCTTTGACAGGCTCTGCTCCCAAAAGTCAAATTGGTTCATAGCCTGAGAGAATTTCTGAGCTCCTTTTCTTCTTGATACACAATTTGCTCCAATGCCAGAAAGGGATTTTTCCATCTGTGGTTGGGAAAGGCACTGTGTCCCTCTTTCTCTGGCTATTTTACTGATCCAATTACCTCATCCTGTATTAGAAAGCATGCATGAATCATAAAACTCCAACTGGCCTGGAACAAACTAGATGTCTCCTGGAGCTCTATCACTGGGTGGAGGTGTATGTGCTGAGCACTCCATGCATAGCATTGGCTAAACACACAAGTTAATTTAAAGACATTAATCTTCCCCATGGCACTACAGAACTATGCTGGTGTCAGGGACTGCAGGGCTCTTCTACATGTCAAGCTTGCTATGAAACCTATAATCAGGCTGGTAAAAGTTAAATAGCTCTGTGTTTTCCCTTAATGCTCTTTGGTCCTGCAAATCCTGTCTCTGTTAGAGAGTCATCTCATGAACAATGGGCTTTATCACCTCCTGCTCACCACATGTATTACTACTTTCAAGAAGGGTTTTTGGAGGCCCTCTAGAAGAAGCGAGAGAACCACACTTGTGTTTCTGATTTACTTCTGATTCACCTCTGCATTTTCAACTCATTGAAATAACAGTGAGGAGGAATGTTTTGCAGAGAACTTAATATCAAAAAATTATTGTGAGATTAGAAAAGGTTTGTCAGTTGCTTAAGCTAATATGTGCATTCAGTCTGAATTCTGTGGAATAACCTTTTTCTCATTAAGTGTAGCATTTTAATTAATTAAATTTATATCCAGCACTGCCTTGGACTTCACTGATGATAATTTGCTTAGAAGAGTCAGACCTTCAAGCTATAGGAAGCACATATTGTAGTTAATTAGAGCACATTCGTAGCACTGTTATTAATCAAAAATTATAGTATTACCCTTGAAGACTCTTGCTTAATATTTATATATTAACATTTTAGCTGGTAATGAATTGACCTTCCAAATAAATATAGCCTAAGACAATACATTAATACGTTGTGTGTTAATATCCAGTGCATTGACTCCTTTCTTCTAACTGATCAGCATCTTCAGAAATATATTGTTAGGAAAAATGGATAAAAATATTATCTTGAAATATTTGGCCCAAAGAAAAGAATGGTTCCAAGTAACTTACAACATTTTTACTTCAGCTTCAGAGGCTCTTCTGTAGCCAAGTGACCCCAAAGAGATCTCTTTGTGCCCACAGGGAACTACATCTGTTGGCATGATAGCTCTTGGTCATGCAGCCTTGGGAAATAAAAGGCAAGGAGCTTCTCTAAAACGGAAAAACTTTCTTGTAAAGAAAATAGCTTAGCAGTCTATTAGGCAAGAATTAAAACAACTGAAAATAAATTCTTCTTTTCCAAACTTTTCTTCCAAAACCTGCATACAGGCTTAGAAAATCACCTGAAGACATCACAAAATTTTCATTTTAGAAAGATTAAACCCGAGATCCCAAGACATCCTATTTTAGTTACTTTAAACACAGCAGTAGTTAAGCACCCATTGTAGAGGGGAGAGGAAGCATACCACAAAAAGGTGAAGACTCTCTGACTTGCTGCATTTTAAAGTTAAAATATTGAATTTTCTTGAGTGTTAAAATGGAATCTGTCTCTTCCTTTTTTTTGTGTTTTCTGCTCTTGAATCTAATTTTTTCTTTCCCCCTCCCCCAGAACATTTTTATCTGGTGTTTTTTTCAACTTAAGAATTAAACAAACATGAACAGCAATTCCTAAGAAGGTATCTTCTTAAACATCTTTATGCTCAGTAAACAGGATATTATCAACATAGAGTAAACACAGAGTTAACAGGATATATAATCATGGAGTCCTAAGTTCACTAACTGTATTCATTTCCCAAGTGATTAAAATGACATTTCTGTTTGTTACATATAACACCATTTCTTAGTGGGTATTGCAATGACATGTATTTTCAATACAGCACTCTGATCTATTTCTCCTGCTTGTCCAGCTCTTTTCTTGAGATCACTACTGTCATGTGACAATTAATGAGGATTTTTTAAACACAAATTCAAGCAGCCTTATCCTAATGGCAAATACTATATCAAACTTGGTCAGAATAGCTGCTCCTGCAGATTGCAGGGATGATGAGCATCACAGTTCAAGAACTGGGCTCTCTTGTGAAGCTCCATAAAATCTTAATGAGGTTTGTTACACACACCTATCAATTTTAAAGCAGTCTGCCTTCTCTTCCTCTTTAATATCACTTTTTTATTGTGCCCTCTGTTTTAATGTGCCATCTGTTTTACATAGTTTACATATTCAGTGTATTTGTCCACATTCCCTCTACTTAATTCTATTTCTTTGTAATTTATTGTTTGGGTTTCATTTATTTTATTTATTTATATTTTGTTTTATTTATTTAGGGTTCAGTTCATTCAGTTTCTATTCACCATTTGCCGCTGCTCGAGTCTTTGCTTTGAAAGACCACCCCTGATTTGCATAAATGGTTGCAGGCTTTGTCTTGTCCTCCTTCCTCTCCCTTTCCCCAGCTTGATCCTGTTACTGAGCAGAAGAATGCAAGGATATATTGCAACTAGTTCATCATAATTTATGTATCTGCTTGATAAGAACATAGAACAAAAGTGAAATTTTACCATCAGACTCTGCATTTTTTAAACAAAGAAGACCAAAATTCTCTTATCTCACTGTTCTAGATTGAGGTAACAAGTTCAGAAGGGTCTATAGCTCATTTTTTCCTTCTATCAATTCCTGTCTGTTAATATTCTGAGCATTTTCTGCTAAAAAAGGTTAGCTGAATATATGTAAAAATTTAGAAGATCTCTGTCTTATAAAATCCAGGCCCATCCAAGTATACACAAATGTGAGTTTTCCTGTGAAGGCAAGAGTAACTGATTTGAGGCATCAGGGACACGACTGAAGAGAATGGAAGGAGGAAAGTATAAAAGGGGTTTTCACTGTTGGATCATTGAGATGCTATCTCATCTTCGAGGTCACCTTTTAAGGAAAGCTTCAAATATATTCAGATTCTCTGGTATAGTTCTTTTGGGATTTTAAAGTTTATCCCTCTGCTTTCAGCATATGTACCTTCTTCATTCAAGACAAATGAACTTGAGGTATAAAGAAGTATTTGCCTTTTCAAAGGGATTTTCTGTAAGTTTCAGAAATTATGTCAGCCATATTTTCTTCTCAAGTCTTTTGTGCACAGTTTTTTGACTCATTAAAGCTTTGTCTTCCTTCTTCCTAACTTCAAAAGTAGCCTACAAGCTTTTTAAGAACAAATGTATTCTCCTCCTGAGGTCCTGCCACTGTTGCTCTGGAGGGTCACCCAGCCCTGCTCTGTGCAGTTCAACACAAGGCACAGAAGGAGATCAGCCACCCTCAGAGGG
Source organism: Geospiza fortis (assembly GCF_000277835.1). NCBI lineage: Eukaryota > Metazoa > Chordata > Aves > Passeriformes > Thraupidae > Geospiza > Geospiza fortis. The sequence goes on along the minus strand of NW_005054299.1, from coordinate 11,130,539 downwards.
TGAGGCTCAGGTCAGACTGCAGTCCCCAGAGAATACCCCTTCAAAGTGTGATTTCAATAGGTCGAAGCTACAAGTGCATTGCCGCCTGTTTGTGTACTCTCGTTAGACACAGCACTCACACCCCAGCAAAATGAAAAATCCCACATGCATGTTTATTAAATCTTAATTCAGGTATCTCTACAAAAGATATTAAGAGAAATCACAGCGCCTGTTCTGGTGCCCAGGTGTCAGCTCTTTCTATTTCATCACTATTTCTTTCCAGTGCTGCCACCTGTGCTGCTGGTGGAAGAGTTTGGTGCCTGGAAGTTCTTGCCCACACAGAGCAGGCATTATTGATTTCAGAGGTAAGTAGAGGAACAAACAAAATTCAAGCACAGCTGTGGGTGATATCTGTGTCCCTCCTAACCACACTTTCTTTACAGGAAAGGATTGATATTTGGTTCCCTGATATTAAATTCTCCCTTGCCACCAAATATCAATGGTGCTCATAATACATTTTTATACTTTAGAGATCTTTCAGTCCTGTTTACTACAAGGCTTTACTGTAAGCCTTTTCCTCTAGTTCTTCTATCCCTATTCCTAGTTTATGTGAACAACATACTACCAGCTATGAGTCACTGACATTCAACTTTTCTTCTTAAGACTGCTGCCTCCTCCTGGAAACAAGCAGTATAAGCAAACAACTGACAAATCAAACTTTCCCTTGAGATGCAGAGGAATTTCCCTGGTGTAGAGGAATTTTCTCATTTAGAAAAGCTGAAGATTTGCCTATAAGAACTCAGACTCAGACTCATGTATTTAAAATATAAAGAAACTTCATGATTTTGAAGCCTTTTTTCTTGGTAATTATCCTGGATTCTGGTTCCTAATGCTGAGCATTAAGATGATGCTTAACAGTAAGCTATAGGAAAGTTTATATGGAAATTTGTTTACTCCTACCTCAAGATTCAATCTTGAGAAGAGAGGGAAAAATCAGGCATCTCAAAGGTACATGGTCCTCAGTTTTCTGTGTACTATTTCATTCAGACTCAGCCATTTACTACCCTAGGTCCTTATTCTTAAACCAGAGACATCTCGTGAACCTCGAGGCTTCTGCTTACAACTCTCCTTGGCAGCACACCTAACAGAGAAGAAAGCATCCCTTTTCATAAAAAAGTCTCATTACCCTGTTGAATGAGCACTTCAGTATTTTCAGGTCTTGTACTTCTGCCCAGAATAACTGGCGGGGCAGGCTCCTGGCAAAGTCCAATTCATTTTGTCACAAAGATAATTTCACTCTTTAAAATTTCTTGTTGAAAGATGAACATCATAATATATAACAAATTAATATGAATAAAAATACATTCAAATCCTGTTTGATTGGAGAACATTCTTGACTATCCTATGTCTCTCTGCAGTTCAACCATTTGGCTTACGCCAGTTTACAGTTCAGGAGGATATGTATCACTTTCATGTGTCTGAACATTAGAGTCATGTTGTAGGGATCTCATTTTATGATTGGCTGACTGTAGTTTATTTCAGATATAAATGCTTGCAGAAAGTTAATTGTAATTTTTTTTTGTACAAGCCTTCAGATATGCAGGCTAATACATATATTTTGCATTAATATTAATTTCAGAGAAATTCAATCATAGAAGAGTTTATGGGAAATTATCACAGAAATGCATTGATATGAACATGCAGATACTACCTTGAAGATTATGGATTGCTAAATTCCTTCTCATTTACAGCCTAAAATCCTTAAGAACCTCAGCTTTTGCAAGAATAATTTTCTAGCAAAAGGCTTTCTTTATTAGAATGGATAATAGATTTAGGTTTCCTATTCTTATCTTTAGTTCCTGACTAGTCTCCTAAGCTTCATACATTATGTTATCTTTCTCTGTCTGACCCAACTGTTTTATGCAGAATGGCATAGCTTCAGCTAGAGATTCTAACAGGTCATGGCTTTCCTTGCCTCCTTTTCTCATCCTCAGATACCTTACCTGACTTCAGAAATGAATGTTAGGAAAGACCTAAATTCATAAACCTTAGCCAGGGAAGAGCTATGTTTAGGCATCCAGGAACACCTAAAATAGCAACCAAGACTACTGGTCTGCTCACTCCTTTTCATGCTACCATTAATGCAAACCCTTATATTGTTAATATGAAATGAGAAGGTTTCAGTGGGGGAGGGAGAAAGCTGTACTTCAAATTCTCATGGTGGCATACAGGGGACTTCCCTGTATGGTGGATTTCTAGTTTAAAATGAAATACTGACTGTGTTTAAGCATTGGGTCTACAAGAAAGTTCACAGCTCTCAAACACGAGTCAGGGGAAGCATTGCCTTTCAGCTGTTAAAGCTTTCCAGATGTTAAAATCTCTCTGAGATGCAACCTAAGTAACTTCTTCCCTAATAGTTTTCCTCAGCAGAGTTCTGCCTTTCTTCGTCTGACTTATCAACTTCCTTGAATTAAATTTCAGGTATCTTTATTTCTCTATGTGTTATTTGGGTGTTTTTGCTCTGAAGTGCTCCTGAAAGGCAAGCCATCCACAAATGGATGGGGTAAATAGTGCTTCATGGATGTTCCCCTGTGGAAGTCTGGACTCTTGAGGTCCTTTTATTATGATCCCTTCCTTGTGATCAGATTTCTCTGGGAAGTCTTCCAGTGTTTTCAGATTCAGCAGTCCCATGAGAAACAGCAGAATGGAAAGGTTCATTGGAAAATCTGGGAGGTAATGTTCCATCACCTCCATATTTCCCAATTGTTTTACAATAAAGGATAAAGCATTACAGCGCGTCATGCTATTACACTGTCATGTTTTCACTGGTGCTATCTCTGCACGGTCCATAAATTCTTGCAATGAAAAAAGACTACTAAACTCTCTCTACAGACAGTGTTAAATTCAATGTGTTGCCTTCCATTCCATCTCAATTATCAACAGCTTAATGGCTGCAACCAATTCTGCATCTTCATTTGCACTGCCTATCTAATAGCCTGATTTACATCAGTAGCACCAGCACAGAATTTTAGTTAATTGGCACTTCAGTAGCTAAATTGCATTTCATTGTCCTAGCAAAACAAACATGTGTTTATGAGTTTTTAACTAAAACTGTAAGAGCTCAAAATGATACTTAGTTTATCAAGCAACAAACCTGTTTTCTAATACAATTCACCTTCCATATTGTTACACAAAACATTACTGTGTTTTTTTGGGGAGAGAATAGCTTGAAGTCAGTAGTGACAGGAAAGGTGTAGACACTGCAGAGAAACTTGCCCTGTAAAACTGCTCATTAGATAATTCTTCTGTACAGTGGATGTGGAAGCTTCTCCCTGTGAGTAGAATTAATTCTTCAGAAGCTGTGCTGTTTTTTCACAAACACTTGGATGCATTGTGAAATTCACTTCTTTTTATGCTCTGCTTAAGTCCTGCTGACACCCAGAGGGACCTAGAAATAGCTTCTTAGCAGTAAGATAGTGTTTGTTTTATTGCTACAGTGTTGCCTAAGGGTTTATGCTATGATGGAGCCTTGTTTTTACTGTCACTTGGTATTGTTAATTCCAGGCATCCTAGAATGATGAGTTATGCCCTTGAAAATCATAAGATAGTCTTAAAAATAATGAATTTAAAAACCATAATAGTAACATGCCTCAGGGATCCATTTTTTAAAATTAGAATGGATGAGACTCCAATGCTATCCTCCCATAAAAAAAAGCAAACCTTACATTATCAAGATACAAGTGTGATATATTCCTCTAATTTTGGGAGATGTGTGTTTTGAAGAAAATATCAAACTAGGTGGGGCCTTTTTTACTAGTAGGAGCTGTATGAGCATATCCTTATCCATGGCCTGGTGAGCATGGCCAATTGAGAATGCAGCATCTAAAGTGTGGCTGAAGTATGCAGGCAGTCAGGGTGAGGAGCTGGGACAGTGGAGCACGTGGGCCAAACTTTTGGTTTGTGATGATGAGGAAGTTCCCAGGACTCTGGAAGTCCCAGAGACAGGGCAATCTGTGTGCAATGAAATCTGTGTGCACTGAGAAATCTGTGGCCTGCTCTATGCACAACTCCAGCATGGCAGATGCAACACTCACTCTGTACAACACCCACCTCTGATGCCTCCAGAAACCAGTCTGGGAAGGGTGTCATAAAGTTCAATCCCACCCTCAGCCTCAGGCCATGGAGCTCTTCACTCAGTGTGCTTCCCTTCTCATTTCTGTGATTACAAAGAAAAGAAGAGACACATGCAGGGAACACAGGATAGTCCATATAAGAGAAAGATGCAAACCCTCTAAGAAACAGTGGATGTGTTTTATAAATAATTGTGATAAGCTGAAATAGTTAATGAAGAGAAGAGGTACATGTAAAGATGGAGAAGTTGGAAGAAATGAATATGCAGCAACTAAAGAGAAAAAAAAAATAGAAAAAGATATTAGAAACCCTGATTAGAATTCAGCACAGGCTTAAATGTTCTGCAAGGGGCACTTGCATATACTGCATAAAACATCCTCGAGGCATAGTTCAGCATTAAATGACTGATAACTGTAATAATGACCATTATTTCAGTTTTCTATGTCAGTATTCAGAACTGAAAAAAACACTCCTGCTTAGAGCTACAGAGTACTTTAATGAACTTGCAAAAGACAAAGTCAAGAATCTCATTTTAACTTTGAGGAGAGGCAGTTTAATATCCTTCACTTTTCAGGAATGATAGAATTTCTCTGAAGTGATGACAATTTTTCAAGTTGATGACAACTTCAATGAAAATCAAAGAAAGCAGATAAAATTTTTCATGAGAGAACAACTAAAACCCCAATGCTCATGAAAGATTTTGGTGCCAAAACAAAATAACACACTGAATTCTCTCTGAATCTCAAGGGAACATTTAATCAGCCTTTCATAAACACCACTGAAAGATGCATAGTAAAAATCCAGTACAACTATTTAAAATCTGTGCATGTCACTGCTGGGTCAAGGAATAATGGTCATGAAATTTTAATTCAGAGATTTTTCAACTCACAATAATATTTGTCTAATTGGTTTGCTTCTGCATTTATGTCTTTGTTTTGCTTACAGTGGAAAAAAGTTAAAATTGAAAGGAAATGCCTCAAATTTTCCATCTTGCAAATGAGCATAATGTGAATGAGTGTTGCACATGTAGATTGGGAGATCAACAACTTTGAGTGATTCATAGTACATCCAAGATTGCGTCCCTTTATCCACCACTGTGGGCCTTCGTTTGATGTTGGGAAGGTCCATGTTGTCAGGCCATGCTTTCACCAACACACTGTGCTTCCCCAGCAAGAACATGACTGCAGTGTCAGGGTTTTGAATCTACCTGCATGGTGTGGGCTCAGCAAAGCTGTTTTCCCAGGTTTTAAGATGGTACCCAATGCTAATACCGTTTCCACTAAAAGATATTCAAATGCTTCTATGTTGAGGTATCCCTTTCTGCCTCATTGACTCCTCTCGTGTACTAGCAGACTAATAACTGCATTAGAATTTTTTATCAATTCCTTTCCGTCATACAAAATCAGGAAACATTTACTTTCTGGGCGCATTCATTAGCAGTCCACATCTCTCTGAAGCACTGAAATGGCCCATGTTGGTATCTCATGCTGCCATTTACTGCTGACAAGGCTCCAGGTCCCACGATGAAGTGTTTTCTCTAGCTGAACTGCTGTGAGGCTTTGCTGTATTCTCAGGACTATGGTAGTCACTATATTTCCAGCTAACCTTCAAGAATGAAATTTTATTCAGAAGCAAAGGAGTAAAAATGCAAATGAAATCTGGAGACAGCTTTTAAATGATGAGGCTGCTTTCCCAAGAACAAATTATGCCGTAATTCAATAAAGACAAACATGGGGGAAAAAACTCCAAACAATAGTACTGACATTAAAATGAAAAAGAGGACACTAAAGCTCCAGAGAGAAATATGTAAATTCACTGATATCTGTTTTATGGCTTCTGTGAGTGTAAATCAGTACTATCTCTGTCAGTATCACTGGAGTCAGTCTGTGGACCTGGAGTTAGAGTAGAAATTTTCTCTATAACATTTCAAATTAATTATATTTAAACATTTCTGTGGATGTTAAATTTATTTCCTTCCAGTTTCCCATAGGAGGCTCAAAGGATTGATTAGGAAGCCAGTATCTACATTAACTAAATTTAATCACAGGTATGTCTCAGACAAAAGCTGTAGTTTCAGTTTTCTGTGAATAACAGGAGTGTAAAAACTACACTCTATAGGAGGAAGAGAAGTAGAGAGTTGAAGCTGTGTATCTCTCTCTTAGTTTTAGCTTTTATTTATTTATTTATGTACTTATTTACGGAATTAATTGGTCTGACCATCAGTTGAATACAACAAGAGTTCTCTTACATCTTAGTGGGCAAACAGAGGGGATTTTGGTGAAATTTTTCTCAACATATAACTTCATTCTGGTTTAAAAACTCCATATATCTACTCACTTTTCTCTGAAGTTTCTATTTAGAAAAATATTAAGCCAGAGAAACTGACATTTCACAGAGACGCTGCCACCACTGCCAAGCACCCATCTGGCTGTATTGAAATCACTGCAATTAATGATGGAGATGTGATTAATTCATTCCTCTAGTCCATCTTCATTCATGAATGGCCTTCAGTGCTTATGTCACTAGAAATGTTTGGATGGATAGATATCATTTCAAGTGCTTGGCACACTGCTTTGCCTAAAAATTGGAGCTCAGAGCAAGGTGGAAAAATTGTCTGTAAATAGTTCATTAGAGAGTAAACCAACTTTCAGTTGGCTGGGGACAATTTCTTTTTCTATTTTCTTTTCCACAAACATTTTCTTGTGTAAGGTTTTGTTCACATATCTGCACAAAAAGAAACTCAGAGGCATACAAAGAAATGTGATAGCATGACAAGGCTTAGCCACTCGAAAGAGGCTGCTTCCACTGTCTTGGGTTTTCAGTGGGAAGCGAGAAAGGGTTTTATCCCTTTTTTTTTCACAAATAAGATGGAAGTGGGATAGAAATTTTTACAGTGGTATTTTTGCTCTTCCCCAAGAATAAAGAATTCTGAAGAACTCCTGTTTCCAGTCAGCCTCTGTCACAAAACAGACAGAGTCCTTCTGCTGTGGGACTACTGAGGGGTGAAGAAGAGCAGGTTCCAGTCACTACCCCAACAGTGCACTGCGGACAATATTGCACCAACAGGGACCCTGGGACTCCCATCCATGAGATGATTGAGCAACTGCAGAGCCAGGGAGTGGTCTGCAAGGCTTGTAGTTTTCTGCCCCAAATCAATAAAGCTCCAAAGCAGGAAAAGTATTGTTCCATTCACAAAATCTGCTGATATCTCTCTTTTCAATGTTTGATCTGCTTCAGAATGAAGGTAAAAAGGCACTACCAGTTTCAGCTAGAAACATTCCAATTCTCTACCTGTGTGTTGAATATTTGTTGTGGCAGGTCCTCTCTTTTGACTGTGCTGCTTTGGAGCTCCCAAATTAACTCTTCTACCACTGAGGCCTTAACAGTAGGACAGAAGGAACAGGAATACTGCAAGGTAATTAATTGAATCCAGATTCAGGTCAGTAGTAATTGATGGAGAGACTTTTACTAAAAAAATTCAGAGTCTATTACCACAAGTTATATTCATTAATTGGAATAATGTTTCTAGGAATACAATTCCCATTATTTTCTATTCATAAAATATACTTACAACAGAAAATGATGACGTCCAGGTGCTATGAACACCTTCCTTTTTAAGTAAGAGAGATAAAGAAAGATGTGAAATTCACACCAGAAAAAAAACCCAAACAACAAAAACTCCTCTATGCATTGAAGTAATATGCTAATATGTGCAAAAAATATTCTACAAAGTGCACTTTTAGGCTACAGAGGTGTGAGTTCTACTTGCAACTGCCTCCAGTGACAGAGTAGCTGTATGACATCTCTCAGTTTTGGAGGTCTTATACTGGTTCTCTTCTGAGTGCAAAAGCAGCCCTGAGAAATAGAAGTAATCTAACCTCAATTGCTGTGCCATTTTACAGATGTTATACATGCTCCTCTGCTTCAGCATTCCATGTGCCACATGCAGCTGGATAATGAATAGTTGCTGCAGGAGCTGAAGTTTTCATTTTTAGATTTTATGTGTGTCCTGAAGAATCATGAGGTTCTGCAAAAAAGTCCAATGCTCGTAGCCTGATCCCATTGCAATCTCTACTCTGGCTATGCAGCCAGGACACAGGAATACAGACCAACTCAGCCTATAGCTTAAAACTTCATTGTGTGTGGTCCCAAAGTGAGAAAGAGATCACTGCTTTGTGCTGTAAAAATATAAAGTGTGAAGTGAGACCTTATAGGTACAACTGTGGTAGATAGTGAATCTAAGTGGGATTGCCTTGGACTCTCACCCTGTGAAATGAATTTCACAAAGCTGCAAAAGAGGGAGAATGGCAACCACTGGCACCTGCTCTGGTAGCTGTGACAGGTACCAAGAGCTGGATTTGAAGGAAGTATTCTCTTTCTTCAAATGATGTGAGAGGAATACATAGTAACATGAGTTGTTACTTTGTGTGATGTTTCAAGTTTTCAGTTCTACAGTGAAGAGTGAATGCTATTTATAAAATCAGGATACAATTTTTTCAGCTGAAACATATTATACATTGTAGATTTACATTAGAAAGTAATGAAGACATTGTAGATGAGCTGGTTTTAAAGCATTGCCTTGGGCCGAAATTAAATGGAAGGATGAATACAAAAGAGCACTTAGCAGTTGTTAAGTGAAAGTGAAGTTTCTCTTGTCTGTCATCGTTTGCCTGTTGGAAAAGCTGGGTTCTGAGTTTCTGAAACTTTGAAATTCTGTTTTCAGAAAAAACTTCTGTCATTTGGCAAGAGGCACTCAACTTCTTCTTGCTATTAAGTTCACCTTGTAATCAAATTTTGGATATTTCATACAATTCACACTCTTTAATATATGCTTAATTATGCAAATTACATCTTCAAATGCATACCTTCAAATTTCTAGTTATCATTTTTCTTCTGTTATTAAAATCTCATACATTAATTTACAAAACCATCAATATTTTATTTGCAACTGTCTATCTATCACCAGCATTTTTTTTCTATTTACTGATTTTGTTCTGTCTTGCCTGATTGTGCCTTTGGGATCTTCCAGGATGTGAAACAGTTCCCAGCTGTCATTCTCTATTTCATTTCTTTCTTGATTTAGATTGTTTAGATTAGTTACAGGTTTTCACTGTATGAAACTGAACCTTCAAAAAGTCAATGCATTCCTGTCTGGTGTTTAATTCTGTGTGCATGTAAGGAATAAAATGCAACATCTTCCTAAATAAAGGTAGTCTTTGTTGCCCTTATCTTGGCTTCCTTTTGTATCTTTAGCTTGTTTAAGAATGAAAGAGAGACAAAACCTATGCCATCAGGACCATCAGGAATTGCAAATACATGGTATTAGGAAGTGCAGATGAATGCCATTTGCAGGCCAGGATTGATTGTTTGCTGGGTTTTCCAGATGTTTTTTTTATTTCTTGCCTTTTTCTTTTTTCTGTGAGTATGTAATAAAATCCTTTATAATGAATTAAATGATTGACCATTTATTATAGGAAACACTACCACTAAAATACACATTGTTTCTTACCATGTCTATTTTATTTGCCCAAGTAAAAGACGGAGCTTTGCCTCCTTTGTGCAGTCTTCTACTTTTCCAAACTATTGTACTTCAAGTTTTTTGAACAAGAGTTACAAAGAAAGTTATCAAGGATATTGACCAGCTCTAATGGGAAAAAACTTCTAATGCTATGACAGTTTGTATCAGTGTCTTTTGGAGGCAAAAGATTGTGATTTTCAGGATAATCCATCAATGTTAGTGTTATCAAAGCTGTCATGACAAACGTTTTAGAAGTAGGATCCTTACATTTAGAGAAAAAAAAGGACCATTGATAAAAACCAGAATAATTATATTGGTTTTGATTGCATAAATTTTATTAAGGACGGGTTCCCTTTGTAAGTGAAAGCCCACAAAAGATAAATAGGTGCAACAGTAACCAAGGTGATTAATTTGGCCTAATATTAATGACCAGTCTGACACAATCCCTGCTCCAACAGGGACTGTTTTACAAAGATTAGTTTCTATCCTGAATTTTAAAAACATCTCTTCTACTGTCAGTGGTCCATCAAGGGAAATGTGTATCATAGACTGCAAAAATTCAAAATTCTTCGAGGTAAATAGATATATCTGATAACTTATTTGGAAAATATGGTCTATGCCAGTCCTGTAGGAACACATTAGCAGTTGATAAAGCTCTTACTTGTACTCTTGACAAATTTTCAAGTGGCTGCACTAGAACATGAGTTTGTGATATATAAAACCTGCACACAAACATTAGTCAAAGAAACTCATTCTTAGCTCAGAAAAATCCACACTGAGTAGTCCACGTCTGGAATATGTCACTTTTTGCCTTTTTCTTTCTTGTACTTAACCTAAATGTGACTATATGGACATAAACAGGTATGAAGGGTGGGGCAGGTTCAGGAACAGAGAGTTTGGAGTTGGTAGATGAAATAGTAAAGCTTGTATCAGTAACATGACCACGGGTCTTCTCTCTATAACAGCTTCTATGAGAGACACTGGAAAGGACTTCTTATAAATTCCTTCTTGTTTCACTTATTGTATAAATTTTGTAATATACTAACAGTGCCTAAAACTGAATACTTGTCAGCTGAAGATCACAGAACATTTGATGCAGATTGCAAAATTCCTGAAGAAAAGTCACTTTAGCTTCCATTTATTCCCTCCTATAAAACAGAATATAAATTTGTATCATGTCCTAATTCTTCATACTGGGTTAGATAGAGGATAATGTAATGTATTCAATTCAGATGTCGTGTCTATTTGACCAAACCTGCAAAAGAAATTTTGTGAGTAAATTAGAGTTAGAAGATAAAATGTATGGAGAGACTGTGATGTTCTAGCAACTCAGCGTAGCACAAACCTTGGATTCCTATCACACCCTGAAAAGAAAACCTCCAACAAATGTGACACCTACCAGCACTAAAAGCTCTGGATATTTCCTGGCTTAGAGCCCTGACTGGTATAATAATCTATGGCACCTGAACATTCCTGATGGCAGCACTGTGATCAGGAAGCTAATTAGCTAGGAAAGGGAAATATTAACTCATCAGTTACTGATTGCTATCCCATTATGTAAGGAAGCAATCATGCGATGGAAATGTACAAGCCTGGAGGATTGAGAAGGCCCAAAGCAATTTTGTGATCATAAATTGGACCAAGCACAGGACAAAAAGAACAAATAAGAGGTCAAGTCCTAGCACTGAGGGGCATACTGCACTCATGAATAACCAACATGTTTGAAGTGCCTGCTAGTGAGAGAGGAACCACTGTGTTAGTAAATCAGTGACCCCCCCTGTAATGGGGAAAGGGCAACAAAAGCGAGTGGGTAAATTGGAGACTCTAAGGTCAGCAGCAGCAGCTTTCTCTCCCCAGTGTTCAATAACAGCAAACAGAGAAAGTGTTTCTGGGAAGTTCTCTGGCAGGTGTGAAATTAAAAATGAAATATTTGTTTTTGCATCTGTTTTTAGGTTTCTTTTTCCTTTTTTTTTCTTTTTTTTTCTTTGTTTTTTTAATTTTTATTTTTCACTTATGCAAACCATAGGTGGACAAAAGCCTTGCAAACACATTCTTACTTATGGAGGTACTTTGTGTTACTTCAGCTGCAAATTTAGCCGACTGATGTCAGTGGAAATGTGACTTATGTTGGAGTTCTGCTCTGTGGTACTGACTCTAGTATGGATTTATGCTTTGTGAGAAGTGTATCTGGAATTAGTTCTTTATTTCAGAGAGACATTCTCTTTCAGTTGCATATTATTTATATATATTTTAGAAGTGAACAAATTGCATCAATGGAATTTGTGGTACTTTTAGACCTTAGAAGAATATGTAATGATACAACTTTCCATAGGCCGACAACTGTCGATTTTTATCTCTCAGTGATATTCAACTCAGCCTGCTGAAAACATTCTGCAAGTCTTACCTAAAGCTTTAATCTATCAAAATCACATACTGAAATCAACAGATATGACAAATTAAATACATTAAGAGTTGAAAAAGTCTGTTAACCATGCTTAATGTTTGCAAAACAGTTTGTATTTACCTTCAGATTGAAACACTGCCCTGGATTTGACCATAGAGATCTATATTCTAACTTTCTATGGTGTTGTAAATTGCTATTAATATTTACTCTGATTCAGATTTTGCTGGTTTTGCTGATGATAGCACTTCCTTATTTGAACACACAATAATAATGCTCATATGGAAAACCTCATTTAGTGAGAGTGAGATATATTGATAGATAATGAAGAATACTTGCAATTTCACAAAAGCATGCAAGATATATTCTTCATGATTAAACAATATTACTTTATATGAAGTTGCACATAAAATTACTCTTCAGAAAACTGTGAGAAGACAATGTTCTTTCAAGAGTATGTAACTGATTTCAGAACAGCATAGAATGTTACCATAGAAACCAAGCACTTCAATTGCTTTATGAAACTGCTAAACAAAACTGCTTGGTTGAATGAGAAACCCCAAAATATCAGAGTTGGTCAAAGATCTATTCCAAAACAAGTTGTTTGCTCTGGGGAGAGGCCACATGATCTGTGACAAACCTTGAATCAAGAGCACAGAACTTGAAGTCCCACCTGTGCACTTCTGTAGGCTGAGCTCCAGGCCCACAAAAAGGCATTCTGCCTTAGGGTGAGAGCTCTTGGCTGATAAATCCCCTCTGCTAAGCATAAAATAATGATGGACTGGATAAGATTTAAGGTATTTAGACCTTAGAATAGCATTTTGTGCCACATAAATACCTTGAAAAACATTAGGACCAGTTTTGATACTTTTCCATTGTGAAAACTAAGCATTTATAGCTACTTCTTCTTACCCATCTTTTATTCATTCTCCTGAGAAGGACTTTTCTTATGCCCTGTGGTAGTGTATCTGCCAACAAACAGTTGGATAAACTGTTCTGGAAAGCAGACCAGCTGGAACTGAATGGTGCAGTGAGAGACTGCCACATGCTTTTGGGTTTTTCAGAAAGCTGAGAATCTGCACCAGTAACCTATAATAAATCAGAAGCAAAAAAATCCCCAGTGCTTCAGCAATAACATCACACACAGCAGAAGGAAAATAGGGATGTGAAAGTCCAATAACACTGAAGAGGGATTCAGCATGAGATGGTAAAACATCACAAAGGAGTTTGAGGCAGGGATTTCAAGGAAAAAAATATTGTCAGCATTAATAAAATGAGGAAAACTGCACTTGATTTTTTTTATAATTATTTCCTTGCATTTTAGAGAAAGTAATTTCTGTATTGTGGCCTGTCTACAGTTAGCAGGACTTGAGAAATTACTTGAAAAGATGGTTTTGATGTGTTTCTGTCCACTCAGCCCTTCTTGCATTGTATGGCCATGCAGACATTAATGTGCTGTAGAAAAGGTGCTTGGGGGTAGCTGGCCTGTTGGCTTTGGGAACATTCACTCTCCTTTGCAAGCTGCTGTTGGCTCAGGCAGACCACTGAAAGGGAATCCAGGAGCTGGCTGCAGCCTGAGCTAACCGTCGCATAAGGCTGCAGATGGCTTGTGGGCTGAAACACAGAGTGCCGTCCCATTGTTAAGTGCTTAATTGATTTGCAGGGTAATTTTAGAATGATAGTTTGAACCAGTCATTTGAAATATTTTCATTTTTCCTTAAGCAAGGCAAATTTTGTCAGCATTTGGATTTTTTTCTCTTAAAGGTCGCTGGTGAGTGGTTGACCTGTAAGTGGAAAAAAATGCATATCTTCAGGTCACTAGCTTTCAGATGAGGCCATCTGCTTCAAATTGTTGGGAATAAAAGGGCAGTGTCTCTTGCTGGAAATTAATAGATTGACTGAGACATGCTCAGGAAAGTTTATTTTGCTACAGGGAAAAAAATTATTTATGATCTCATCTGGAGATCACCTTCTACCTCAAGCCAGAAAGACCCCAGGAACAGGCTGGATAAAGATACTGGAGAATAGATTTCATGGGAAATCCTTCATTGCATCGATTGGATGACCTAAATAGTCTTCTGTACCTCTAATTTTGAAGTATCTATGATTTTCTCATTAAAATCTCATTCTAGTTAGTGCCACTACAGATGCAAAACTATTCTTATGTGTGCCTAATCTTCTCTTTAGAGCTGTGAAAGCTCTCTGCTTTGATCTTGCAAAACAGATCAAATAGATCATACTCATGGTGACTATGTTGCCTGTAGTTCACCAATCTATTTATCCAAAAGATCTATTGGATGCTTTTGTGGCCCTTGTCGCAACTGTACTTGAGTATCCCACATCACCTCTGTGACACCCCAATGTTCTTACTTTCATTTCATCTGTGAGGATGAAAGATCACACAGGACTTTTATGACACTGCACAAATCTCAGTCTTGGACTTTTGAGATCCTTGACCACTTGCCCATCACACTATTTGCAGGTCCAGCAAGAACTGCACACAAAGGCTGGACTAAGAAAGGAAATTCACATTGTTTATAATTACAAGTCTCCTGCATAAAACTAAGCACAAACATTTTTCATTGTGTTTCTGTTCATGATTTTATTATATAATCATATTGGGGTGCAGGGAAGTAAACATAACATATCTAATTAAGTTATTGATTGTGTTTGCAGAGATGAATACATGACTAATGAAGATTAATGTAAATTTTTAGTACTAAGTCCTCTTCTGGTGAATGTTGTTCTTAGTAGCAATGGTAAGCAAACATGGTGCTTTGAATCAGAGTTCTGACACAGCATAAACCCATTTTTAGGACAAGAAATATCATGCCAGCAGTTTCTTAAATAGAAAATCTGTCTTCTGGACTAAAAGGTTGTGAATGAAAGTGAGCAGAGATTGCATGATAAGAGTGACCACACTTTAGGAAAATAAGCTGAGGAAAGGGCAGAGAATTTGGATGTGTCAGAAAAGTAGCAGATGTGTGAGAGAGCTCTGCAAAGCCTGAGAATAAATGGAGTAACTAAATAAACAGGAGGAAAGACATGAAAACCATTGAAAAACAAGGTGGTGTGCCAGTTGCAGTAGTTAAAATAAAATGTAATTTGTAACTGCAGTCTGGGAAGGTGGACTTGAGGGAAGAAGTGGTCTGGGGCTAGAAGGGTCAGACAGCAATATCTCAGTATCAGTGTGTAGACAAAAATTCCTGAATGGTTGGAGACTGGTCATGGAAGGCTACTCCCTGACATGATACCTGAGTATTCAGACTGAAAGAGACATTAGCAGGAGCTCTTGGGCAGTTTTTTAATGTTGCTCTTGCTGTCTCTCCTACAGAGAACTGATCCTAATGTGAACCTTAGTCCTCAGATTAAACAGGACTGGGAATTCCTCCTAGGTTTTGTCAGTTTTTTCAACCATGTTCTTAGTGTTGTCCAAGGATTTCCTTTTTTTAAGCCCCTCATTTTTTAGCTGAACCTGGAATAGAATCAGGGATTTAGGTCTGACTGTCTTCAAGCGCCTGGACAATGTATAGTTGGGAGAAATGTCTGATTCCAAGACCCAAATATCACCTTTATGGGCCTCTTGACCTCTACCTTGTCTCTTTAGGTGTTTCTCAGCACCCCAATTCCTTGTCTGAGAGTGAGGTGTACAAATGTTTAATACATTACCTCAATATAATGATGCTAGGAGGAGAGCTGAAAACCACTGTCAAGTTTTCTATTACCACAGACAGGCTTGTCTTCTCAGAAGCATAATCCTGAACTAAACTAATATTTATGAAAGGGCAATGTCCCCTAAATCCTTCAATGTACTGTTCTGCAGAGAATCGTGGCATCAGAACTCCACGAAAGGAGAAGCTGTCTCCTCTAGCTTTCAGTTCTGCTGAATGTTAACCCTAGTCTAGACCTCACCTTACAGCTGGGAAGCTTCAAATGGTGCAGGTGTTTGGCAGCAGTCCTGAGCTGTCTCAGTTAACAGGAAGGTTTAAAGTAACAGTGGAGGATCTGACAAGGAAAAAGCCTGGAGCTATAGTGAGAGTTCAATCTGTCACAGCAGGCTAAGGCTACTGCTAGGTTATTTAGCCAGGGTAAAAAAAAGTAACTCAGAGGCTTCTAGAGGCTCTTGTTTAAGTCTTATCCTTTTTGGCTATAAATAATTTTGCTGGCTTTCTGATTCTCCAAATTCTAACCCTTATTGGAGACATAATGCCCAGCTGCTGCTGAGCCTATGTGCATTCCCAGATTACTGCTACTGGGATAATTCTAGTGACCTGCCCACATTTAGCTTCGAAAAACCTTTTGACCCTTCTGTTCCTTTGTCTTGTCTTACCTTCAGCTAACCCCTTCTCCTGAAACAAACCCTAACCCTAGGTTTTGCCTGTATATCCATACTCTACATCTTTGGAAGGGGAATTCTAGCTGCATTCTCCAGTTTATTCTAGAAGAGATTTTGTTCACAGCATGAAAGTCTTTTCCAGCTTTCTCGATGCTCTTAATTCTAACCTGTCTTTGAGGTGGAAATATTTGACCCTGCAAGGTAGAAATTCCTCATCTACAGTAGCTTTCAAAATACTGTGGCAGATATTTAATGAATTAAAATATTAGGGAATACTTGCATTTTAACAGTATCAAAATGCTTGCCCCACTACCTCTAGTACAGTATCATCTACAGGTGAAGGAAGTCTCTAGCCCAAATAGCTTAATTTAAGTAGACAAGAAGAACACAGATGATGTGATTGATCATATCTGTCAAAATTCTGACGAGAGAACAGCCTGGAGAAGAAATGGCTGCAGATGTCCCTTGTTCACCACCTATCACAGGATGAAGAGCAAAGGCATATATCAGGGCCAGCTGTACCCATTCCTTCCTCACATTCATCCTTCTCCACATAGACATTTCTCCCAGTTGTATGTTTGTATTGGGATTCAGTCTCTCCAGCATCAAGCAGATTTTGGCAGTAATGGAAATAAACCCCAGAAATTAAAACGCACCCAGGAAAAGACAGACATTCTGTGCAGAAATAAGGAACAGCACAACCACCCGGGCATGAATTACAACCTCTCTTGGCAGCAGCACTAGGGGAATGAGGCATCAATCAAAACAGGATGAGCCATGCCCATTGGATCTAGGATTCCTGACATGACTGACTGGTGCCAGACACAGCTAGGCAGACAGCCATTCTCTAGTAATGCAGTTGTATTGAATAAAGCCTGTATCTGTAGGCTAATGGCTTGAAATTGCTCAGAGACTCAGTAAAAGCTCTGAGGAGAAAGGGAAAATAATAGTAATTTAGATAAATGATAGGAGTCTCCCCAGAACAAAGGCACTTTAATACAAATGTGTTGCCATCAATGGTGGTGTGTGTACTCTGCTGTAATTAGACATTTTCTACTGAGGCAACACAAAGCCAGCTGTTTGGCCCATTGTGTAAGCCTCCATTTGCTAAGTCTTGGTTGCACATGCGAGGCATCAGGCCCAAAAGGCTGGTTTCATATTGAAATTAGGAAAACATTCAAAAAACCACACAAGAAAATGGCAGGGGGACAGACTGGCAATCACACAATAAACTGATTATAGAGTGCTAATAATAAAAGCATCATTGTTAAATTACTGCCAGATGGACCAGGTACAGCTACTCATGAGACACCTGTTTTACTGGGGTGTGAAGCAATTTCAATCAGACAGAATACAGCTGCAGAATGGATGGATCCAGGCAGTCACTGTGGGAGAACACACATACTATGTGGATTAATTACCAAGCAAGGGTGGCATGAACCATGTCTGCTTTACCAAGGTCAAAAAAAAAGTTGTAACTAGCATAATTTCTTCTGTGCTGGGTTACTTCCACTGGCTCATGCTGAGTTCCTGTAAAAAGCAAAATATGCAGAGCTTTGGATGTTCACTGCATAGATTATATAACACACTTTGACCTGGGTTATAGTCTGGTAAAACCTGTCAAAGCTAATCTTATTTTTACCATGTGAGGATATATCTCTGCATAATTCTGAGTGTTATAGAACAGCATCCATATGAGCAAGGTCTATCTAAATGCAAAAGCCTTAAATATGCTCCTGAATACTTAATTATACAGCTAGATTGTATCTGCTACTGGCTGTGTACAGACATTCTGTAAACAGCATTTCTGAGCTCTTGTATACAGCAGAGCAACTCCAGGGGAAAACACCTACTGAGTTCTTGGGTTTCTCATGCTCATCCTCTGAATCCACTGATCTAATATCAATCTTTGTATAAAGGGAGATAGAGAGGATGCAGTGGAGGAAAGTCATGACAAGGTGAAAGCACTTTCAGCAAATTCTCTTCTCAAAATATATGCATAGCTTTAAAGTTATTTCCTCTCAGATGCACTGAAAGATGTCTGTACTTATTTCATTGATTTATACTGTTTCAACCTTCCTATCCTCAGAAGAGCAAGCCCTGATTATCTCAGCTATGAGAAATAAGAATCAGGTTTTTCCTGTATGTCTTTTGTTTGTTTTGTTTTCTTTGGGTTTGAATAATAAAGACAATACGCACTTATTATTATCATGTATAAGGAAATGATACTATGAATGTCATTCCCTCAAACATCTTTTGGGAGCAAGAGGGATTCAAAGCAGAATAGTAATTTGTGTTCTTTGCCATATGGTTAACGCACAGGTTCTTTGAAGGGATCATATAGTAGTGGTAATGGACTTTGTTATCAGTTTGCACAGAATGGGTGAATGTCGTGCATTCCAATTAGGAAAATCATGGGACGCTTTTCTGAATTTCATCATTTTGCATTCTATCCATGTTGCATCCAATCACTATTAATTTTCCTTAAGAAAATCATGAGGAATAAAGGTTACTATTTAAAAAACCATTCTACAGATAAACCTTCTTTTGTTTTCTCATGAACACCACTTCAGCTCAGCTCAGCATGACCAAGTACTGAGGAAGTAATGCAGAACTAGCCCGTGGGGACTTTGGAACCTGTGAGTTTAGGAAACGTGTTCTACATTTCCAAACTTGCTGAGAACTATATTAGGATTGACTTTAACTTGTTCCTCTAAAGTGAAAATTTTCTCTTAAATGATATCTTGGTAAAACTCACAAATGTAAGATAGAAGCTGTGCTTGTTAAGAAATGGGAAACTGTCAACTGTGAGATTACAGATAAGAAATTAAAGAACGACCTGGGAACTGTACTGGCACACAAACAACAGGTTGGAGTGAATTTTGGATGTCAGGTACTTAGCTTCTGTGAAAGTCTTATGGCTTATTTGGAATAGAAACTGAAATGGAAGTAGAATGGAACAAGCTGAGCTGGGCAGCTATTAAAAAAAAAACAACTTTGAAAGCATACAAGGTTAAAATGACCCAGGATCTGGCAGTCACACAGCATTCAGGTGAATTGTGGTTACTTAGAATCAGGGCTTATATTGATGTTTTCAGGCACATTTACTTTTCTCATCTGGCCATCTGTTGAGAGGCCATTGATCTCTGAAGGAGATCAAACAAGATCATCCAGTTCTGACTTATGTAAGTGGAAGATCAACTGCCATGTTTTTTGAAAGTGTGGATGAAAAAAAATACCAAAACACCAACTCTCTGTATTTCATGTTCTGAAATGTTTTTATGTTTCTATTGTGAGAAAGAAAATAAAAAGCAAAGAAACTGAAATGAGGGAATTTTTTACAAGCAGAACAATATCCATTGTTGTAGACAATGGTTTTGTTGGCATATAAACTTATTTTACTATTAGTTGCAATTTATTTTTCCTCCTGTTGTAGCCATCTCATAAGCCTGCAGGTAAATTCATACGATAGATCTCTGATTCTAACATATTATTATATTGCTTTTTGAGTGCAAGAAACCAAAAAAAATCCCTGTGTTATGCAAACCCAAGAAATAAAACAGCAATAGATCACATATGCATATCTCACAGCTAGTAGCTTTACCTGCTATGTATCATGATTTTGTAATGATCTCACAGCAGTAGACATTCTAGTTATAATATTATCCTAAACTGTCTGCAACTGGCAAAGTATTAAAACCCTTTCCTCACCTGAGAAGAAAAAAGAAGATGGGGAAAGTTCCTAATTGAACCACATGCTAAAATCTAACCACTTTTGGCAGATAGCTGTAACCCCATGGTCTCCAGATGCCCACATTTCTGTTATTTCCTCCATGCATGCAGCCTTTCATACACTTACTCTTAACAATTATGATTTCACTAAGTACTTGCATATTCCCTTGGCTACCTTATCTTCTGGGACTGACTTTGTGGATGTTCTTTCAGCATGCTGAAGGAACTATCAGCAGGGAGAAATGTCTTCCTGTCTCTTACATAGGAGTCCAGATGTTGTAGCATTTATTTGCAATTTGTGAGATATGGGTTCATAAAGCCCTTCAGTCTATTTTATGATAAGGATTTTAATGCATAGCTCCAGAGGTGTTGTACATGCCTTGTGTTGTGTGGGGTGTGTCCTGAGTCTCAATTCTTCCACACAGCTCTTCCTCTTTGTGTAAAGCAGGGTCTGGGTTTGGGAATTTTGTTTGACATGGGACACCACATAGCACTATTTACCAACTTGAGAAGTGGGCCCATGAGAACCTCATGAGCTTCAAGTGCAAGGTGCTGCACCTGGATTGGGGCAATCCCAGATGTGAGCTCAGGCTGGGAGAAGAACTCATTGGGACCAGTTCTGTGGAGAAGGGTTTGGGGGTTCTGGTGGACAAAAAGCTGGAACAGAGGCAGCAGTAGGCACTTGGAGCTCAAAAGGCCAACTGTATCCTGGACTACATTCAAAGAGGAGTAGCCAGCAAGGGGAAAGAGGTGATTTGTCTCCTCTACTCTGTCCTCATGTGAGACTCCAGCTGGAGAGTTGCCTCCAGGTCCTCGGTGCAAGACTGAGCCTGTTGGAGTGGATCCAGAGGAGTGCCATGAAGATAAGAAAAAGATTGGAACACCTCTCCTATGAGAACAAACTGAATTGGTGGTGTTCAGCCTGGAGAAGACAAGGCTTCAGCGATACACCATTGAGGCCTTCCAGGCCCTAAAGGGAACTTACAAAGAAGAGAGACAGGGAGCTTTTACAAGGGCAGATAATAATAGGACAAGAAGGAACTGCTTTAAACCAAAAGAGGAGAGATTTAGATTGGATGTCAGGAAGAAATTCTTTACTGTGAGTGTGGTAAGATGCTGGAACAGGTTGGCCAGAGAAATTGGGGATGCCCCATCTCTGGAAGTGCTCAAGGCCAGGCTGGACAGGGCAATCCATCTGATTGAGTGGCTGAGCAATCTGGTCTAGTGGGAGGCATCTGAGCCCATGGCATAACGCTTGGAACTAGATGATATCTCAAGTCCCTTACAGCCCAATCCCTTTCAACCCTAATTCTGTGATTTTATCATATCATGCTGCATATTAACATCCCTAATCTGCCCTCCTTGTGACACTAGCTACAAGTGCCTATGTGGTATGATGAAGTTGGAAAGTGCCTCAAAGATGCCCTCCCTAAACATAACCTAATAATATCTTAATCAGCAAGGAGAGTGGGAAAGGAGAATGACACCTTTACAGGAGCCTTGACACAGTATAAATCAACCATCAAAGAATTCAAGCTGAAAAAGTTTTGTCCACACTGGATTTTAGGATTTTCTTTCAGAAAAGATGCATTCCTTACCATTATGTGTCTAAAAAGACACATGGTGAGGACTAAATTCTGGTATCCTGGCAAAATCATTGATTTGGCACAGCTTATCCATACCCACCTAATTTTGACCAGCAGTTTCAGTTTGAAGTCCATCTTTGTATTTACCTTAAATGGGCATGTAATGTTCCAAAACTGAGTGCATTTTTGAGGTAAAATCAATGTGGTTTCACACATAACTAGTTCTGCAATTAAGCACTTTCCGGGCTTAGTATAAGACAAATGTAAGCAGGAGAAAGCAAGGGATCTCTGTGATCAACATCAACTGCCCCCAGTCATCCTCTGTCTCTGTGTAGCAGTTTACATGGCTGAGCAGAGACAGGAGTTTGGGATTCTGGTCAGTCTCAACACACACGTGGGAGAAGTGCCTTGCTGACCTTTCCACATAGCACCTGGAGCCTGGTGTGTCTCTGCTGGCTTAGGATCCAACCCTTGCTTTGTAAATCGGCTCTAGCCTGCAAAAATTTGTGAAGCTGAAAGAAACCACCAACCTGATATCTCTACACATTATTTACTACATGTTAGTAGTATAGGGAAAAAGCATCAGTGAGCTCTGCTTTTCTGCTTGTTAGTTTCTCCACTGTCAGCTTGTGTCAAGGATCTCAAGTGACTGAATCTTTCAGCAGAGAGCTTTGGGCTTCATTTACCACTGACTACTGATCTAATTGCCTTCCAGCCCTGGACACAGAGAAAGGGGCTTAGCACAAGGACCCAAGGGCTTAAAAAGCTGAAGATAATGATGACAGCCACGCTGGTGCAAACCAGGAACTCCCAGATGTCTTTAAGAGCACCAGATTTCAGTTTGACTCTGATTCCCAGACACAGCCTTCCTCAAAGATGATGCAGTTGTCTTTATCTGGACAAAGAATCTTTTCACCTTATGACAGAAATGACATCCACCTCAACATGTCTTATTAAGGACACAGCTTCCAGCCTGAGAAGACATGCCTTTGTGAAGGGAAGTTGTCATGCCACTGTATGCAGTGCCTAGAAATCAGAATTACTGAGATTTATTGTAGCTGAAAGGGACAAAAACTTTCATGCCACCTCATTACTTCTTGTCATTGAGTCAGCCTGGGGTTGGAGATTGAAGGAGCAGAAAGTTCCCTTAGAAACGTTGGGCTGCTAATGGAATTTGCCATGCGATTCTTGAACAAGACAAGCACTTGAGGCATGAAAAATCAGAGAAAAGTTAGAAAAATTGTGAGTGCTTAGGCAATGGTTTGGTCTTGAGAGGAGTCATGATAACACCACTACTGACACCAAAGCACATCCTGACAGTGTCTCCTCCAGCACTGGGATTGTTGAGGCAGGCACAGCTGCAGCCAGAAGAGTTGTTATCCAGTCTGTCTCTCTCCCAGTCCGTCTCTCTCCCAATCTGGGCTGGACCTAGTGGCTGGAAAAATGTTTAGCCTCCCTCAGTGGCAAAGAACTCTTGCAGATGTTCAGCTGGGCTCCAGCTGCCATGGGATCACTGTGGGATCATACAAACAATAAACCAGAGGTGCCACAATGAGCTTGTTCCTGTGCTGCTACCAGAAGTAGCTGGAGCACTGAACAGGGGCCCCTCCAAGCTGAAAGAGAAGTGGGATTGACAGGATGTCTTCAGGGAATGGAAAATGTGGTTGCTGCCCTGAGTGTTTTTAAAAGTTGACACCAGAAATAAAAAAAATTTGGTATCAGGAAATTTGGGATTTGTATCAAAGCAATAACATTTTGTTATAGTAGAGCAATGTGGTAAGTTTTAATTATTTAGTTAGTTTTAGTTATTGTCTATATTTTTAATCTTACACTTCATATTCTCATGGTTTGGGGAAGGGTGTACACAACAGTGTTAGTCAACAGTGCTGACTAGATTATTTTTGTTTTTCCACATGCTTAAATGTTGTGATTATCTGAAAATTTCTGATTCTGGTCTGTGGGGAAAAGTATGAATTTTTAGTGTGTTAAGGAAAATGCTGATTTCCAAAAGAGATTGATAAGAGCTAAAGGGCAGGAGGATGGTCTTTGAACAGATGAAGAAAAACACTGTGAAGAAAAAAAGAGATGTAGTCCTACAGCTGTCAAAATTTAAGGGAGAAATGGTTAGGCTGAGAAGCATTTAAAACAGAGAAGAAAAATTATTGTGATGGAAAAATAATGAAGAATTTCTGTCCTGGAGAGCCAGTCTTTCAAATGTTTTTTGATGACTATAGGAAGATCCTGGAGCTTGTTTTGTCACTAAAATGAGGAATAGGGCTATTGCGTTACTCTACACAAGTTTTTTCCCAGTGATTTCCTGTGTTGACTGAATCTGCCAGCATTGTACTTATGTGCCTCCAGCAGCTCTAAAACCCCCAAAGGATGCTAGAAAGACATATGGTGCAGAGTTTTAGGCACTGGGGAGCTACACCTCACTACCTGACCCTTTTTTTTTTTTTGGAATAATATTGGGATTCCACATTGGCTGATCAAAGCAAGTGCTTTTCCCTGATGGATTTCAGCCCAAGGCTCACAGGAGTTTGAAAGAAAGGAGATAAAGGTCGTTCTACTCCTGCTTTTTTCCCTTGGGTAGCAAATCATCGAGATCATTGACCTGCACAGATTCCAGATACACAAAGAGTAGAGACATAATTGTAACAAGTAAATACCTGATTTGCATTGCAAAGAACTGCAAATTTTTACTGCAAATTTCACTGCAAATCAGTGGCTGTGAAAAGTCTGGGATTGTTTTCTCCCTTCAACTACTAATAAAAGTGTTGGAAGAAAATAAAGGGCTAAGAGATTGGATGAAAATTTAAAATTACGGATTTTTGAAAAAATGTGACAGATATTTAAGGAATTTAGTAATGCACAAGTTTTACTGAAAGGAAGACTGACAGACTGTTTTTTGTATGTCTGCATATATAGCAGTTTTATTCTTCTTGCCTTTTTACTTGAAATTTGCATAAAGTTCTGTGTGGGATTTAGATAAAATTATTGAGACATCTTTTTTTAGCAAATTACATATTATCCACATAAAAGTCCATTCTTCTTCACTTTTGAACTCTCTGCTGCATTTACCAGCTATGATCATGTGGTATGTAAGTATCACCAGTTGGTTTTTATTTTTTTAAAGAATAAACTGAATTGAAATTGATCAAAATTAGCAACAACTGAGATTAGCAGAGCATTCCAAACTGAATCTTACTATTTCCTGTAAGTGTCCTGAGGGGTCCTTTTTTTTAAATAAAAAGTTAAAATTAACTAGTTTTCAAGTAGTATGTGGTGTTAATTTTATTATGAAGGTAAGAAAAATACAACATAGGGCAGTAATGCAAGAGTTTTATTTGTGAAACTTCCAGTTTGCTGACATAGATGTTGGATGAGAATTGTTCACAATGTTGTTCAAAATTCCACGAGAGAGCTTCAGTTTGTTCACAAGACTTCTTTCTTGATAGGGAAAGCAGTGAAACAGCTCCCTGCCTGCTTGTCTGCCAGGTGTGAAGTTTCTTGGTTTTCCTAAATTCTTTAGGATTAGGTAAATCTCCCTTTCCTACAAGTGGCCTGTGAAGGAAGAGACAGAGAAAGAAAAAGAACTGGAGAGTGAAAGAAAGCAGGAATTAAGGCACTGGAAGGGAAGACTGAAAAGACATTCTGCTTTTACTCCCTGAGTGAGGGAAAAAGCCCCTATGTTTTCTGTCTTCTTTTGTGAAATATCAGTCTGTGAAAAATGTATACTTGTTTGTTTTGGGTTTTTTGGTGTTTTTTTGGTTGGTTGGCTTTTTTGGTTGTTTTGTTTGGTGGGTATTTTTGGGGTTTTTGTTTTGCTTTTCTTTGCTTTCCATTCCAATTCTGAGGCTTCGCCTTGAATTATAGATTACCTAGATCTAATGGTTGATAATGAGATTACCTTGGTCTAATGATTGATAGTGATGGGATGTGAGGGAGGTAAATGCTGTTGTTTTGGATGGTTTCTGTTTAAGAAGTCTGATGCCATTAAATGCCTAAATAATGTGGCAGCAGTGTTCAAAGCTTCTGTTCAAAGCTCTTTGTATCAAACTGGGGTCTGAGAAAGCATAAATAAGAACACTAGAAATTATAATTGATAGGGAAGCCTAAAAAAAGTTATTTAATTTGTTTTTATAAAAAAAGTTTTAAAACCTGGGGAAAATATCAACCCATTTTCCATGTCATTCCACAATGCCACCAGAAGAGATGAAAGTGAGACTGGAAACTGGGAGCTCTAAGACAATGTGCAAAACTTGCTCATAGCATAAAATATTAAGAGACCTGTGGATGTGGATCCTTCTTATCCCCAGGATTGATTCAACTGACAGTTTGTCATATGCCAGCATACTACAGGCTAAGCTGAATAGAAATGGGAGTTTTCACTTGTGAGTTTTTCTGAGGATAAATAGTTCTTATGTTTAAGAGAGCTGAGGTTTTGAGGATCCAAGGAGAATAGGCTTTGAAATGCTGCGACCATCATAGTGTTTGTGTTGGAAGGGACCTTTACAGATCTAGTCCAACCCTCTTTGTCATGTACAGGTATATTTTTCTTTAGACCATGCTGCTCAAGGACTCATTCAACTTGATCCTGAACACTTCCTTTGATGTATAGATGGCTTTTATTGCTATGACAGTAATTGTGATTCCTATATCTAGTAGTCCTCAGACCTGATACTGGAAAACCAGCAAAGTCAGAGGTTCTATATTCAGTTTGGGATCAATAGTAGTTCTGTATAAATTGTAATGCCTTCTGAATGGTGAGTTTTCCTTATAGGAAAAATGCTTTTAAAGTTGTTACATTGACTTTCTGTAAAGTAATTATGAAGGCAAATCATACAGATGCAAAACATACCTGGCCAGGAGAAGAGAGAAATTGTTGTGAAGCTAAGTGGGTAAGAGGAACATTTGAGTCCAGCCTTGAAGTTTGGGTCTCTGTAAGTTCTTCAAAGCAAGTTCAAAAATTGCATTGGTGGTGAGGAAGAAAATAAAGTAAAAAGAATAGCCTGTGATTGTATCACAGAATTAGTATTCAGGAGATTTCGTTTATTTTTACATGCTAGTAAAAAATATGCAATTTAAGTATAGGCAAATAATTTCCCCTGGTACTAATGTCAGAATAAGACTTTAGAGAGGTGCTGAGAGTCTTAGGAAATTGCTTTTTATAAAGAATATCAATGCCACAAATGGGAGTCTCACTTTATGATATAAATATATGATAATTGGAATTAAAGCAAAGAGCTGGAGCTGGAAATTTTTTTTTTGCACTGATAATCAGATTTAGCCACGGAACAGATAGAAGGAATATGAAGCATTAGGAAAAAGTGCTGAACATTAGTCACAGTAAATTCTTATGAATTCTCCCTAGATTCCACTATTGAGATTAACAATTGCTGAGAGGGAACTGAAAGCTTGTTTTAGAATTTAATTATTTATTAGTTTATTGGTAACAGGTCAAGTAGTCCAAGGTTTCCATGATCCCTCTTCCTGATAAAGTACCTGGGGGTTCCTGCTG
>NW_005054299.1:11086273-11103318 GCF_000277835.1 Geospiza fortis | reverse complement strand
TCAGGGCAGTGAAATTGTATCAATGAAGTAATGAGTAAGCCAGCAGTGCCCCTGTTTCCAATGCAGAAGACAAAACAATCATGTAGATTTCTTTGCAGATAGATTATCCAGCCTAACAAAGCATTTCCTCTCTGGGCCTTTGCTCTTTCTGGTAATTGAGAAGGGCAATTAATCTTGTAGGTACTATTGCTGAAACCCAGAAGTTGTGTATTTCAAACATATTGTACAACTAACGTTTGTCTGTCTAACAATCCCAAGTGTTTTTAAAGCTTAAACACACAATGCATTCTCTGCTCTGCTTGTTGTGCCTTTCCTTGGATTGACAGCTGCTGGTTAAAATTATGTCTTCCATTCTGTGTTCCACCATTTGAATTTAGGCTTATGGTTTAATCTAAGTGTCTACTGATATCTTAGGCAATTTTATAAAATGTCTTGGCTTTAATTTCTTTGCTGAGAGTGAAGCTTAGCAAACATTTTCATGTACGCTTGCTTTTCCACTTTTTCCTCAGGGGAAAAAGCAATAAGAGTAGGAGGAAAAAAGTTTAATCAATTTTTTTTCTGTTGAAAATCTTGATCCTTTGGTATATAGTCAGAAATATCAATTTCAGGGAAAAAACCCCAAAGGCATTTGACTAAACCCTGCAATTTTTAATTATAGGCTTTGGGATTAAAATTGAAAAACTGTTTATATCCACAATATTTATCAAACGTTGTACATTTTCCATTATTTTTTGAAGTAATCTAGTGTTTGAAATGCAGATGTCATGCTGCTGCAATTTTCTGTCTTAACAAGGCAAAGATCTTTGGATGTAGAATTCACTGGATGTGTTGCACAGGTGGGGAGTCTGACATATAAAAGAGTATTGAGCCTGGAAAGAAAAAAAACAAGACTTTTTTCCATTTCAGCTCTAATTTTCCCATCTTTTGAAAATATTGCTTTCAACATTTATCATTACCCAGCAATGACTGAAAATATTTGCTTTTTCCTACATATTTTATGGCTTTTCTACTTAGGCTGCAGAAGCTCTTGATCTCTGGCCTCTGCTTCTGGTGGCTAAGCAAAGAAAAACTACAATCACTCTGCAACTGATTGCCAGAATGGAGCATCAGGAATGATGTATTTTGTTGGGGTGCCCAGCCTGCACCAGAGAACAGGAGAACAGATGCCTTGACTTGTGCATTTGATTCATTTCCTGGTGCATCCTATGCTGGGGAGCATGGGATGTACCAGGCATGGGATTCCCTGACAGCCCCCATGCACGCAGAGTTGATTTATGTTTAATGAGAGAGAATTAGAAGATAAAAATTAGACCCTTTAAGAAATCTCATTCTTTATTTCAGAACTGGCTTGGGAAATAGGTCCATTGATCTGAACCTGTGCTTTTCTAAGCTTAGAAGTATCACAATGATAGAGGTCACTCCATTATTTTCAGTCTGTCAGTTTTCTATCTGTTATATCTTCTTTGCCATTCATTTAAGATAAATGGCTAGCACAGGAAATCTTCATGGGCCAATTTTCCACATAATCTATTTTAAATTATGTAAATTGTTAACGTCTTCCCTATATGCCTATATAATGGGCATGAATAATTTTTCTGGATATATGTATATGTGTACTTAAACTAAGAGTAATAAAAAGGCAAAGAATTTTGTCAAATTATTTTTACATAGCATACTTTTTATTTCTAAGCCACCCGTGGTCTTGTTGCTTTTCCTTGAAATATTCCAACTTCTTTCCCTGAACAAGAGCGTGATAGCACTAAATTAACATATTTTTAATTCCAGATCTTTTCAGTGGTTGGCCCAGGAGAGTCTCTCTTGTGCTTGTTGTTTGTCTGTCTTCATGTTCAGAACATAACTACAGTACACTTCTAATGGAGTGAATGCATATTGCATCTCTGTGTCCCACTCACCATGTTACACATATGTTTATTTTCACCTCTGCCTTAAACTCATTTCTATGTTAACCAATGTAAAATCCAATTTTATGCTGAAATTCATTCTTGCACTGTTTTTCCTCAGAAAATGGCCATTCTAGTACCCTCTAGTAGGTGTGAAAATTTTGAAACACACTGCTTTAAAAATTATATTTCTGATACATTCTGATATTTTATCACAAACTAGAGTCATTCAGAGTATCTGAGGATAGTAAACTAATTTTCCCTTCCCTTTTCTTGCTAACATAAAAAGATTAAATTAATCACATTCAGTTACAGCTGGCATTAAGCTTCCAGACATGTTCTTTTTTTAGGGGTGAGAGAGAGAGAGAGAGAGAGATGAGTGACTTTTATTAAATGTTTTTTTCTGCATGGCAAAATCTTCTTTTGAAAGTTAAAGGTGCTAAATTAGCAATTTTGCCTGTTTTCTCTTTATTTTTTTGTTTGTTTCCATATTCTTCATTAGGAGAATGAATTATCTTATAGTCTGGTTTTTATAATCTACTATAAAATTAATAATTCTGTGTCCTGTGAACATACCATTTTTTTTTGGTTTGTTTTTGTAGTATGACATTCTTTGAGCTGTGCAGTGAAAGGACTTTGACCTGACAGCAGACTTATCTTATAAAGAAAAAACAAATCAAAGATATCTATGAAATTACTAGTGTTTGTGATCAGAAGATAATCTCTCTGGAAACCTTTAGGCTAACTAACAATAACTCAGAGGAAGTTGGCCACTCAG
This sequence comes from Geospiza fortis, assembly GCF_000277835.1. Lineage (NCBI taxonomy): Eukaryota > Metazoa > Chordata > Aves > Passeriformes > Thraupidae > Geospiza > Geospiza fortis. The sequence goes on along the minus strand of NW_005054299.1, from coordinate 11,100,639 downwards.
TGGCCACAGATGAGAGAGCTCAGACACAGGAGGAAATGGGACAACATTCTGTCAGAAAGATGAACAGCTTCCTGGAACTGTTTGAGAGTGATTTCTTTGTTGTTGTGGTTTGTTTCCTTGCACTGGTTTTAGACAGAATTACATTATATAGCTTTGTGGTTGCCAGTGAAGATATATTGCCTTGCCCAGAGAATTTGACTCTTAAGATCTGATATGCACTCATAGTAATTTTTTCTCCTGTTCAGAATCCTTGTCCTACTCCATTCTTCCATACACTAAGTTTTGATAGTGTTCAGTAAGCATCATCAGTGCTTGTTTGGGGTATGTGGAGCTTATTCACAGCGGGATGGTGCTGAATAGAATTTTTCAGAAGCAAATGACATCAGAACGATCAAGGAGCAACTCTTCCATCTGGATCCAAATGTTATTATGTACAACAACTCATGAGGGTAAAGACCTTAAACTTCAGATTCCTGTAAAAATCAACTCAGAGTCCTTTTCTAATGAGACAAGACATGATTGAAATTCAACAACAGTACTTACTTTCTTGTAAATCTCACTCCAAAATGTCATGCAAACAGCTTTGTGTCTTCATGCTGCAGTTTTAATTTAGTATCAGTTCTCATGGCAAACTGTAAATTCAGATTACTCCTCCCCTTTTTTACAGCACCTTCTATTCCTTCACTGGTCTTCTAACCCTTCAAAATGAGATCTTTGTAAATTGGCACATTCTTGATATCCATCCAGGAAATCATTCCTGCAGCCAGTAAATATTTGTACCTGGAGAGCATTTGGTGTTTTGCTGGCATTGATATGCTGTGTGTACTTTTCAGCAAACGACATCTGATTCCCAAAGAGCTCGAGAGGAGAGCGGGTGATGCACCCTCGGGGAGCATTTCTGTGGAACGGAGCCAGCGTGCAGCGGCAGGGCAGCAGTGTGACCTTCCTCTTCCTCCTGGAGCTCCTGGTGCCTGCTGACAGCGTGAGTGATGCCTTCTCCAGCCATCCCTTATGACTCACTGAAAGAAATGCTGGCAGAGGCATAGCTAAGCCATCCATCACAGCTCCAAAAACATGACCTTGGCTGCTGAGTAAAAGATGTGCTTAGATATAGATTTGCAACTGCTAATGCTCCCTTGGAGACTGCAGATTATAGCTCCGCAACTAACTAATTTGCAGTATAATTGTTTATTATCTGTTCAACGCCACAGTGTTCCTTCCAGTTCCTGAAATTTTATGATGATAGTTCTAATATTTGGAGTATATCTTAAAACTATAGGCATAAAAAAATTAGAGAAAAATACCTGTTAAAATGGAGGTCGGAAGAGAACTCTTAGCCGTCATGGAAATTGACTATATCCCAGGAATGTCAGTAAGGATTAGAACTCAGAGAAAAAAAACTTATTTATAAGCCATTATCACAACCATAATTTTGGTAGGCATTGCTAAATGTTGTACAGATTGATTCTGGTGGAGTGCTCTATGTCGCCCTATTTTTTAAGTTCTTCTAAGCCTTCTGATGTTTATATTTTTGTAATGAACTTTCTCACTGACTTTATGTAAATAATTAATTGTTTTGCATTCTTTTCTGGAAGAAGAGAAATTTGATAGACTGCTGGTTTGTCATTGGAGAAGTGTGTCATTATAGAAGTGGCATTGTCATTCTCCAATACACTGTCACTTTTGAAAATCTATGAATGTTGGAATCAGAATTAAACTTCCCCTTCTTTTTACCTTGGAGTTTCTAGTGTCTGCATAGTTTTATTTCATGTCCTAAAGCAATAGCTCCATACTATGGAAAACAGAGAAACTGGGAGAGTCCAATTGCAAAGATTTTACAGTCCTGTAAATGCTCAAGAACAAATTAAAAATCTGGGAATTAAAAGTCTGTTGTCTGTCTCTGTGGCAAAGCAGTTTATTGTGTTATGTGTCTTGTACGGATTAACTTTTATTCAATGGGAAGTAGAAAAACACTGGAAACTTTTTGGGTGACAGTATGAGCACAGTGATTAACTTTGAAAGACTGTCTCAGCTGACTCAAAATGGCAGCTCCAACCCAACTGAAGAACTAGATTTGTCTCCCTGTTAAAAGGCACTGCAAAAATAATAGAAAAGCAATGTTTTCTTTTGGTCTCCTTTCCATTTCACAGTTATAGCCTGTGAAAGGCCCAGGATATGATGTGAATAAGCAACTAAAGTTCAGAAATTTCTCAAATTCCTTTGATTTGGATATTCGGTTGCAGTTATCTCCTGAGATATCTTTTTTCTTCAGGTGTTAGCGCAGCTGGAAGTATTTTAAGACCCTCTTTCTTTGTAGGAATTTTACAGCTAGAGCCACAGAATTTAGAGACAAAAGGAAAATTAAAGGAAAGAGCTTGGGGAACATTATCAAGGTTCACTCCATGGAGTTTCATAGGCAGAGCTTACTTTGTTGATATGGCCTCAGATATCTGCACACTCCCTTTAAAATCCTACAAATATTACCTCAGTTACCCTGTGCTTCTTCTGGACAGCTTCAAAGGCATTCTTAATGGATGCTATATTATATCAGCACCTTCCACTAATACAGTACAGTAGTCACTGTATAATCATTGCCTTTCTGCCCCTCAACAGGGAGTCTGACCAAAATTTTGAATTCTGCAGTCCTAAGGTCAAAGGACCTCAAAAATATCTTCTACCCCCACAGTGTGAGCTACAGACTTTTTTTTTTTAACATCATCTTTCTTGATACCCCCCAGTTCTCATGAGGAATGTCAGCTGCAGATTTCAGGTAGTCCATCTCTGCCTAGCCTAAGAAGGACAGTTTGAGTCTAGGGCCTAGGGGATGGTTTAGGGAACATGATTAAAGGGGATGCATTCTTTCCAGGCAAAGGCAGACAGTCTTCCCAGGATGGGGAGGCAAAGGAAACACATCTCTTTTCCCTGAGGTGTCTGTATGGACCTTGACAAAGTATGGGGTAGGGTCTTCATCCCTCCTTGGGAATAGCTGTAGGTCTCAGTCATGTTTGGAGTTGCAATAAAGCAGCAAGAGAAAAGATGTGAATAACAGAATTAGCATGGAAATGGCCAGCAGCTCTTTAGGAGTCAATTCACACATTTCATGGGGAAAGAAAGGTGTAAAGGCAGATTAGAAATGTCATAATTAAGAGAATTTTAAAGCAAAACTACAAATCCAAACACCATTACCTCAGTATTCAAATTAAATATATTCACTATGGAAAATAAACCTATAAACAAGGTTAAAGGGCATTCAAGCTTCCTGACTTTGCAGGACTTATTACATTTATTGGGTTTCTGTTTGGTAGCTACTAACACTAGGTCTTTTTTATCTTGGCAGAAACTTCCTTTATTCCCTCTGGCTTGATTTCAGGAAGGTTCTTCTGAAATCACTGTTTGATTGTTTGCCTCTCAAGCATGGTGGTCTTGTTTACCATTAAAGAAATGTATGTTTTTTTTAATGTGAGCAAGTCTGGTATTTCTGCAGAGAAGAGGATGGTGGTGTGTCATTGAGAAGACTTGTGGGCAGTATATCTGCATGTTTAAGCACTAGTTTTTCTCCTTTCCCTGTAACATCCAGATATTCATACAATCATAGAACAACCTGAATAGGAAGAGACCTTAAAAATCATCAATTTCCAGCCCCCCTATCATAGGCAGGGACACCTTCCACTAGACCAGGTTGTTGAGAGCCTCATCCAACCTCGCCTTGAACACTAATGGGACATCCACAACTTCTCTGGGCAACCTCCCCCAGTGTTTCACCACCCTCAGAGAAAAGAATTTCTCCCTAATACCTAATGTAAACCTACCTTCTTTCAGTTTGGACATGTCTTATTGTCATATTCTGAGGGCTTGTGAGTTACTCTTTCATACATCACTGTGAACGTCTGTATAATCCCAGAACCAGCAGTACTGGGTGTGCTTCTGATTATACCACATCTGTGTAAGTAAAGTTTAGGAATCCAATCAGCAATAATTTTTAAACATCTTGGCCAATTTAACCATAGGCTTTACCATTAAAAAGTGAATTAAAAATCCTTCAACAATGTAGTCACCCAATGTAACTTTTAAACACTATTTTGTCTGCACAATGAACAAGTATGCTGGATTCATACTGGAATGATGTCAGAAAGCCTATTATATTTCTTTATTTAATTATTTTTTCATTCCATTTAGTATGAACAATAAAAGATTGCTTTCAGTTTTGTTTATAGTAAATTTTCTTTCTTGGTTGTTATAAATTCTCCAAATGCAGCAATGTTATTTTCCAGAGAAGAAGAATGTCAGTCTTTAAAAATTAAATCACTTCCACAGAAATTTTGCAACACATTTCCTGGTAGCTTTTCCATTGATGTTAGATGTTGTAATTGCCCTTTCAGTTTTTAGGCACTTGGCACCATTGCATTAAAGTTATTTGGCTACACTGCCTAGTCAGAAAAAGAGCACAGAATTATATGTTCATGAACTTGTGATTTTTCTATTTTTTTTTTTTTACTGCAGCCCTTTTGTGATATGGAGCCTCCTGGGGAATCCATTCTCATTTTTAAACCTGTTTTAAATACCTTTATTTCCTTAGACTGAAAGTCTCTTTAAATTCTCTGTATTTTACATATGCACCTGTGCTTACCTATCTGCATTACATAAATTTTTTAAAATTATTTCATGGGCTTTACAATATTTGACAATACCTATGAGTTATGAAAAGTTGGGTGTGATTAACTCTTCTCGCTGGAGTTTAATGCATCACAAGTTGTTTTTATCAGTCTAGAAAGAGAAGAAAAAACCTGAATTGTGTTTTAGGGTTCAGTTTTCCCTTGACTAACATCAGCTTCTGCTGCCTTTTGGGGATGTTTCCATCTTTTCTATGGCATTTTGTGATAGTGTCTGATGAAGACTGACACAATTTCTGAATCAGTGAGAGTCAACTAATGCGACAGATCATATGAATTTGTGTCATATCCATTTCCAGGTAAGTGGCACAGACCACCCCTTCCTCTGCTGTGCTTTCATTAGGACAGCTATCCAATAGGAGTTCTACCAGGAGGACAGAAGGTCAACAAGGCAGTCCATGTGTTTTTTCATACACATCCTCTTTACAGTCTTTTTTTTCCTGGGGAGCTTGACATTTATTTCAATAGCAATAAAGTTTTCCCAAGTGAAACTGCTGTTTGATGTTGAAGGAAATAAACCTTTTTAGCAAGGTAAAATGCTATTCGGAAAACAATTTTCATCCACCCAAATGCTTTTCTTTCTTTACGACACACTTATCACCAGAGGGGTGTTCAATAGGATCTAAAGATCCTTTAGAAATCCTATATTCCAGCTTCTTTTTGTCCAACACCAGCTTTCTGAAATGCAATATAATAATCCCTAAGGACTAGAATTTGCCACCAGCAAAAAATAACATCTCGCCATTACAATTTTCAATACAGCATTTGACTGCAAATTTGGTAAAGTAAATAACAACCTTCACACATCTAATAGACTAAATGTTCACACCTTTATCAAGAGTGGTGTTTTCCTGACTTTTATGATTTTCTACTGGTCTATTCCACAATGAAAAAACACTTTAAGTGATTGTCTTTATGGTAAAACCTCATTCCCTCCTGATTTTTATATTGGAAGAGATTCTAAGGTTGATGTTAACATCTGTAACAAGTCTAAAAGTGTGATGGGAAATGAAGAAATTAAGCACTGGAAAGGAAACAAGCTTTCTTGACAAGAAAAAGCTCTGATTGTGCAGCACAAGAAGGATGTATCAGCCACCACTTCTACCACAACCTGCAGTCTGCTTTTTCATACTCATTTATTAATTCTGATTTGGACTTGTTAGTTTTCCACTGACTAGATTTATGAACCTTGCCTTTTCTATCAAATTAAGATAAAGATATATATTTAACAAAGATACATGTAGGGAGTCAGGTGTGGAGGAGATTAGGGATTTTCTTGGATTTCTCTTTAAACAAGAAGTATTTGGAGAGCAGTGTATCTTCTTTCTATAGATGATGATCAACAGGAAGTAAGAAAGATCAAATTCACTCTAATGAAAGCCTGCTACTTCAGTAGTTAGCTTATTCAAAATTAAACAGGTACAATAATAGAATATTCATTATATCCCATCATAGTAAATCTATTTCAGAGTTTAATTTAGCACTAACTTCCTACAATGGGGGACATTTGCCTACAATGGGGGATATAGTGTTTATTTGGCTGCTTCTGTAATCAGTGTAAAGAATCCTACCGGCCTCAGCAGTGAGAGACAGCCAGAGTTATCATCTCTAGCTGGAAGTCAATGAGATAAAATTGCCAAGGCCTTGGGGGCACTGCCACAGGAGTGCCCACTCCCTGGTCCTGGGCTGCCCCATGGCTGCCCCCAAGCTGCTCTGCTCCCTCCTTGTCATCCCGGGGATCCCCCACAACGCCCCCAGCTCCAGGGTGCCACTGGCCCACACAGCACCCTTACCCATCTAAAGTAAAGAAGTTATGCTCTGTGAAAAAATAGCAATGAAAGAAATGTAAGATGACCCCATAGAAATGTACTGCTCTGTGAAGAGTGTTTCCAAAATGAAATGTTTTTGAAAGGTTTTTTTGCACCTGACCCTTTCAAAAAATTCACAAAATAATGCCTTTGTTTTGCTGTCATTTTGAAATGTTTTGTTCCCTGTATAACATTAATTTTCTTTCAAAATATCCATTCTTTTAACAAGTGATGTAACTGCAAGAGGTCAATTAGAACAAGAGCTCATTCCCTGACATTTCACTAGCTGAGCAGTTGGACTGTGTATTAACTTTTTTAAAAAATGGAGGGGAATCATCTGCAAATATATTTATGCAATACATGAATATTAGTGAAAAATGCATTTAGTTCTTTGTCAAACCACTGTAATCATGCTGATAAAATGTGATTTTTTTACCCAGCAGTTTTGAAAAAGTGTCTCTGTTTGAAAAAGGTTAGAAAAGCCTCACAAAGTGATCATGAAAGGCTTTACAGCAAGTACATAAGGAGATATTCACAAAACCTGTATTCAACCTATGGTGCACAATTTAATTTTGTTAGATGCTTCTTCTGCTGAGGTGGTAGGTAATGCCAAAAGGTAACCCAGGTCTGTAGGATGAATCTGTCTGCTGTGTGCTCTGACTGCACTGTCCCAAATCCATCTCCATGTTAAATGGCCCTGCTCAGGCTGTCTGTTCAGAGATAAGAAATAGTTCCTTGGCCAGCTGCACGCCCTATCAGCTAATATCTCACAAACCACTGTTTTTGGTGGGTTACATCCTCCCTGTGTAATGAGTCAGGATGAAGTCTGAGCGCAGGTCAAGATCTACATGCATAAGCTAATTGCAGTTTATATAAGTACTGGCTAGCTGGCATGACAGTAAACTTCCATACCTATATTATTTCTTATAACTGCAATAAACACCTCCATAAAATCCTTTGTCCAATGGCTTCAGACTGCCAAATCAATAAGGCAGCAGGAAAAAGCTGAGTTAATTAACCTGATAAATAGCTTGGCAACCTCTGTTTCTAATGACCACTCCTAATTTAATAAACTGTAATCACTGCGAGACAGTGTGATAAAGCATGAAAGGAGAACATTGTAGATCCACTTATCTGGTAATTTTAGCCAATATGAAAATGTGCAAGTAATCAAGCTACAGTGTTTCAATCTAGATGGCTTTTCTGAGGTTTGTTATTCAGAAGCACAACTACGGGCACTTTTTCTGTTCCTTGGGAGACGAAACAAAAATCCCTGAATGCTTCCTACTAGGAAGTGTTTGTGTATAGTATCTGAAACACCTGTAGGATTTGACAGTTTCTGCTTGCTTACATCTACAAAGCAAAGCTGGACATCCATAACCAGATTTTAGAAACTACCAAAAGAAAAACACACTTGAGTTTTTTCTTTAAATGTTCTGGAGTTAGGAACTTGACAACTTGAGCAATTTTCTGTTCAAATGGGGAAAGAAGAGTTCATGTTTCACAAAGATTAGTAAGAAGTTGTATCCTCTCTGTGTGACACGTTTAAGTTAAGGGGTACATGATTGCTTTCCCATTCTGAGCTGTTGGTCTTTGACACATCTGGCTCCATGCTTAATTAAGATGAAGTTCTCCTAATTTGCTTTTCATGTGTTCTTTTCCACAAAAAGAAAATTGTTAATGTGTTTTAAGGGCAGTGTTGTGCTCAAGTAGACCACTGGTTCATATTCTAGTGTCCTGATAGGGTGCACACCAGCTGCTGAATTTAAATTCAGCCACAGATAATCTCATAAATGTCTATTTCCAGTGCACCTGTCCTATCTGGACCCTAGTTACATCATTATGAGCATGAAAGTATCACAGAAGTGGCAGGATTTTTTTCTTTTTCCCTGTATCCTCCTTAGTAGAACAATTTACAGTGAAAAAATGTAGCAATATCAGTGCCAGAACAAGAAATTTTGAACATAACTGATGTTATAAACAGAGTAGTGGTGAAAGTACATGCTATCAGCGAACCAAAACTGGTAGTACCTTCTTGCCAGGTAGTAAGGAAGGGGAATTCATGAGAGTATGAATGGGTCATGGTAAATATAAGGAACAAAGTTTAAGAAAAGTGCAACTGTCCATAAAACTTCAGGATAAGCAGCTGTCAGTCTCTCTAAGAGAGTTTATCCAAACATATCAGCAAAGATTTCCCTTTAAAACCAACTTATTTAATGTAGAAAAATTTTAGGAAACTTTTCCATATTGAAAGAGCCTTTTTGTTGTCCCTGTGTGACTGAAAAGGTCTATGAGTAGCACTGAGACTGTGAAATCTCTGGTGCAAATGAAGTGGCACACTGTTAAACATGACTATTAAATTATTTTCTTGGGAGTTGTTTTAGATTCATGTGGAATAGATTAAAAGTCTGTTTCAAATCCCACAAGATTTCCCATGGAGTATAATTATACATGAAACAGAATAAGAAATGCAGTCCAACAATTACTTTAATTAGATGGTAGTTACTGAAGCTGTCAGTGTGCCTAGTCCTACAAAGAACTTAGAAGGAAAAGTTAGGTAATGGAATTGTTGATAAATGTTTGCACTTCAGAGGAATTAATTATCTGTGTAAATAAATAATGGGCTAGAGAACTGCAATCAGCTGATGGGATCCTGCCCTTCATTGTCACTGATGGCATAACACCTATCTCAAAGAGCAATTTGCTGCCTTAATAAAGCAGCCCTCAAGGGCCTGCCCTGCTCCCTTTGAGCAACACAGCTTTCTGCAGTTTTATGGGGTCTGAAACTTGTAATAAGTCTGAGTTCTAGTAGCATTATGAGCTTGGTATTGGTGACACTTGAGATCTCTTTTTTTTTTGTCTGCTAGCTATTTTGTCAACAAAATGAGTTTGACTACTTCTAATGCAATAGAAGAGGTAAAGATATCAATTTTCTTTGACCAGTCAACATTAGTTCTACCGTTGACACACTGCAGAGCCTCTGCTATTTCTCTGAAGCATCTGCTGGAAGAGGAGGTCAGGTGGAAGGGGCCAATTTAGTTCTGGACTGGAAGATTTTATGTTCCTACATAAGTCTACATGTATTGTTACAGTGGTGCACAAAGAAGATCATAAAACAAGAGGTCAGAGCTGTGTAGCTGAGGGCTCTCAGAAACACTGTAGCTCTTCAGAACTGAATATGTGTTTTCCTGAACTGAATATGGATTTTGCCTCCAGGTCAAGTTTTAAACACATTTTAGGTCAAAAAAGTATTGGAATTGTCTTAGTTGATGATACAGTTTGGCCTGTTTTGTATATGTGCTCCATTGGTGTCTTTGTGGCACTTTAATGGACAGTCCTGGTTGAGAAGAGTGGCCAAAATCTTGGTGAACCACAAGGGTTTTCCTCATTATTCCCTCATGAGGACAATCAGAAGATTGTTTTTTCATCACCAGAAATGAAGCACACTGAAGGCAGAGGATGCGAGCAGTGCTCCTGTCCTTGCTCCTGTAGACCTGCAAATAAACTGTATTGTGGCATTCCTTCTCCCTTGTTCTAGGTGAGGAGTAGCAATGGAGACAGGAACTGTGTTTTTGATGGGGAGAAAGTATTGATTTCTGGCTCTAGCAAGGGCAGATAAACATATTTGAGTGTGCTCACTTCCCTTTCCAGGTAGTTATATATTATCATCTTGCCACATTCCTAAAAACACCCCAATGCCATACTTCAGATCGATCTAGCTATCTATCTAGACAAAGATACAGATAATACAAGCTTTGGGTTTGCCTGCTGTGGATCCAGCTTTTTGACTATGTTGTTCAGTTGAAGCCCAACAAATAGTGCACTATAAGATTCAGCAGGGAATTGTCAGGAGATGATTCTTAGGCACGACAACATTTCAGAGGATTTTAGCTGTGATATCCAAGTTACTAGTGTTGAGTTTGTACAAAAACAGAGGAGGGAAGAGTATCATAAGAGCAAGTGTTCCTTGGAGAATACGTTTGATTCTCAGTTGTACGCCTTTTTGAGAGATACATGGTTGAGGAATTGTTCTTGACAGAGACAATAAAGCAATTCCCAGTTCTCTGGACAGATACCTGAGATTCAATTCCACAGATTGCAGAATCTTGCTATTTGCCTCTCAACTTAACTGATTTAATTATTGTTCACAGTTTTAATGAAAAAGAAATACCAGAGTAAAACCAAAACTCTCACTGCTTGCTTAATTGCACATTACATCTTCATAGACAAGAAAATCTGGATCTCTTCAGGGAGGTTTTAAGGCATTTAGAAGTGTATGGTTAAAGAGAAGGAAATGTACTGGCCCCCTGAGCAAACGATGAACAACCGAGTATCACTCACAGATTTCTTTTTTACCTATCTCTTTCTTCCTCCCACCCCATCCTGATCAGGGACTTGATTTAGGCAATAAATATATACATACAATTTGCATTTTTTCCTCAAGAGTTTTAGTTTGCAACATTAACTGTGTTCTCCTTCATGATAACATAATGGGAATTTCAGAAGTGGGATTTAAAAATGGTAGTTAGGTCCCTGATATAAGTTAGAGATTTTTAAGGATACTTTGATGCCTAAGTGAACTCAGACATGATATTAAAGTTTTAAAGATAGTTCTTTGCATCTGCAGGGCAGAAGGTACAAACTGCACTGAGGTGCTATCCTTGAAGTCTATTATCTTGGAAGGGACATGACTGGAAGGGCTCCAGGGCTCCAGCTGACTGCTGGGCTCTGGACTCCTGCTCTGAGTACTTAGCCAGCATGTCATCAACAAATGCCTTAAATTCTTGCCTTAAATCCCACATGCTCTTCTACACAGTCATTTCTCAACATTTTTTCTCTGTTTCTAGAAACTTTCTCACAGCTGTCTTGGGTGCAAAAGATTTGCCAGAAGATTTGAGGTAATTGTCTTCATATTCCAGTGTATTGTCATAGCTGGTCATTTGAGATCTAGGCATGAAATATAGTATCCATTGCCCAAACCCAATGCAGCTGTTTGAACACTTCTAGCTTCACTATGTCACCAGGAGTCAATCACCTGGGAAAATGGGACTGCATAGTTCACTGTGAAGCCTCCCCACTTCTATATACTGACTGCCCACATAAAATATATGGAAGTCAGAATGCAGAACAGGAGAAGAGACAAGGAAGGAGGGGCTCAGAACAAACTTCTGTTGTGACAGTGATGCCAGCATCTCCCACAATGGGGAACTGGGGACAGCAATTGCTTGGATCTGTTCCCCAGTCTTCTACCTCTCCACCACCCCCATAAAGGAGTTGCAGGGACTCTCTTATCAAGAGGTTGTTTCTGATACCTTGGCACTTTGCCATGCAGCCTTTGTAGAAGAAGCCCTTGTACCAAACCCTGGATGTACTAATGACTTGATATGCCACAGGCATGGCTTTACAGGAGTCAGGTAAGAGCAGTGGGTGCTAGGCAAGTTGAAAATAAGCATTCATAAATATTACACAAAGCTAAGAAGGAAATAAGATCTCTGTTTAGGGAAAAATCTTTTGTCTTGTGTTCCTGAAAATCATGTGTTGAGATAAGCAGGAATTGGTGAATGGATAGGATGAATTGTCCAAATTGATGAATGAATAGGACAGAACAGGCTTCACTTCCAGCCAGATGTCCCAGTAAGTTCTTTATCTCTGTTCACTCTGTTGCTCCAGGGCCATTTAACTCCGCTCTCCTGGAGGGCGCTTCCTGCTGCGGAAAGTAGCTTCAGTGAACTGCAATGAGCCTGGATAGTTATTATCCTAGTTTTTTGCAAGACAGGTGGGATTTTTCTGACCATCGGATGGAGTCTGAGGGAGGGCAAAGGTTACTCCAATTACTTGGAAGCCCTGCGTTGCCTGCAGATACTTCATTTCTTCTGAAGATCTTTACATTTTTAAGTTTGGGTGGATTGTTTTTACTTGTGTCCCAGTGAGCAATAACTAAATAATCCTTGGTGATTAGTGGAGATGTTCAAACAGACCCAACTCTGGCATTCATGAATTATTCAGCAGATAAGTTCAGCAAGAGTTCTAAATCTTGCTTTTTTCATTTGTAGTTAGTGTCTTTTTACAGGTTAGAAGGTGAGGAATGCTTCCTTTGCATTCCCCAGCCTTTTGAGAAACTGTTTTCTTCTTTACTATGCAATCTCTGCTTTTCATTTCTACCTCTTATCTGTCACTTCAGAGCCATTCAGTAGGTACAATATGCCTACCCCTGCTTCTAAACACAGTCAGCTTCAAAGGCAGGACAATAGGCTGAAGAGAAAACCAAAAGTTTACTATTTGGAGTAGACTGGCTAGGGAGAAGTTGCTTCACTTAGCACAACCAGGAGTCAGCAAATTCTGAAGGCAAGATGGAATACCACCATGAGCAAGTTGTGAAATGTGCAGGTACAGCCAGGCACAGAAGGTTCTCTGTCCTACCACTGCTGAAAGCTGAGGGCAAGTGTAGAGGATAGGCAGACTTGGGATCAAAGGAGTCAGGAGCATAAGCACTGAAAACCCCATCTCTATGCGAACTTTATCACCCGCTGAAGATCTAGAGCAGGATTGTCTGTGTGTTCCAACTGTTGTGAATTGCACATTTTCATGGTTTAGGAATGGCATTCCCCAATTTAGGCCCATTAAAAGGCCACTAATACAAGGCAAAAAAATACACAGATTACAGCTTGGGATAAGAACTATTTACTGGAGACAGCAATGAGATAACAAAACCAACAATAGCAGCAACAATATTAATGGCAAAAGTACACAATAGAGGGGATGACACATTCAAAAATGCTCACCACAGACTCTGGATCACTGAAGAAACCACATGGCTTTCCTCCTCCCACTATGGTTTTTTGGACTGTAAGCTGCATCCTTTTTCTTGGGAGCCAGAGAGTCCCTTACCCAGTCCTGACAATGATGTCTGTGGTCTAGAATAACTTCCTAGCCATGCTCACACAGCTCCAGGCTCTGCCTTGGCATGGTTCACTGCAAAAAAATTGACTCTGTTCTGGATGGAATAAGGACACACATCATAAGAGCTGCATGAGTCATGGGCTGTCAGAGAGAAGCACAGTTTCATGTGCAGTGTCCACGGTGGAAGGGAAATGCCATTGTCTCTTTCTTGTCATCTGAGAGTAATATCTAGAGTTATGATCAGTCATAGTATCATAACCAGAATTATGCTCTGGTTTTGACCATACAGGGGGAGATGTTGAAGGTGGACATGTCTATCAGCCAGCGAAGTGGAAAATTTTCTCAACTCTTTCCTGTGTTTGGGAGGGTAGATCTAAATATGAATATAAGCTCTGTTAAGGAAACAGCTTTCTCAAGAAAACTCTTGAATTCTTACTTTCCAGGAGTTCATCCCCTTCTTTAAGTAAAATGGGATTTTTTTTTTTTTTGCCTAAGAAGTACACAGCATTATGAGTACCCTTGAAACCCTCAGTATGTTCTCTGGCTGTAGAAATCTTTTCAACAGCTCTTCCTACAATAAAGTGGCCTTTCTCTCTCCTTCCTTTCCTGCTTTTTTTTTTTTTTTTAGCATTACTTAATAGCAGTATGTATGAAGCAAAGTTTTTCAAAGAGGTGTTTTAATTAAGGATAAAGTGGTTCCCTCAACCAGATGTAGTATTATTTGAAAACCAATTTTATACACTATAGTGTAGGTTCCCATGTCAACATCTTAAATAAGCTGCCCTTATCCCTTTCTTCCCAAGGATGGCCAAACAGCCAAGTCAAGTGAGTTTCCTGTTTGTGGTGTGTTTGATGGTTCGTTCTAATTCCCCCTTCATATTCTGTTAATGGTTCTGCCCAAGTTCACCTTCCTGCGTTTTTCAGTGTCCAGTGCTTGTTTATCATTCGGTTGCTATAGTAATTAATTGGTTCTCCCTGCACCCGCCCC
>NW_005054299.1:11081689-11086178 GCF_000277835.1 Geospiza fortis | reverse complement strand
TATTTGATTTGTCCGAGGATGGGTGCCACCCCTCTGTACTGTACCTTGAAAAACCACTTGCGCCCGCCCCTCAGGGCTCTCTCTCTGTCAGCCTTCTTTGGACACATTAAACCCAAGATTTCGCCACAGTCAGAGAGTCACTTATTCTTGTTGGCCGCAGCGGACTCCAAGCCTGTCCAAAGGAGATGGCTCTCCACTATAACGTGGGGGCTCTCCTTAGGTGCTGCTCCTTGAGCCGAGTGCTCCCGCGGGTGGGGTAGCACCCGACAGACTGCTAGCAGTGCTGCTTGCTAGCCGGGACGCTTCAGCCAGGCAAGCGCTGCTGCAGTTTCCTGCTGTGCCACAACCTTTGATGCTGGGCATTGGGGAAAGATCTTCCACCTTGCTGGGTGCTTTTAGAAAGTGAGACCTTTGAGAGATTAATGTATAAACCAGCTAATTACCAAGGTGCTGTGGATTACTTGATCTTCAAAATATGTAGATATAGGATCGTAAGTTTAACTACTGTCTCCCTCAGTAGTCAATCAATTCAAGCTTGAATTTCAGGCAGTTTCTGCCTTGCAGAAAATAAGATGGAAAAGGGAAGTTAATTGATCCTCCCTCTGAGTCTGGTGCTGGACCAGATAAACTGCTGGAGGCTCTGTATTTGCCAAGGCAATCTGTATCAGTGGCTTGGCTAACCTGGGTTTCATAGATTAGCTGGGAAATGGTGTTACTCCACCTCCTCCTCTGGATATCCCTAGATGTGTGCCAGCCCTCCCCTTTCTCACCTATTTGGAAACTCCTGTCTAGAAGGAAATAGGATGCCTGCAACTGTTGTATTTGCGGGGTGCCCCGATGAAGGAAGGAATGATGAATCTGACTCCATGTTCTCAGAAGGCTAATTTATTATTTTATGATACTATATTATATAAAAGAATACTAAACAAAACTATTCTAAAGAATACAGGAAGGATTCTTACAGAAGGCTAAATATATAATAATGAAAACTTGTGACTTTTTCCAGAGTCTTGACACAGCTTGGCACTGATTGACCAAAGAATGAAAACAACTCTCAGCAGAAACCAATGAAACAATCACCTGTTGGTAAACAATTGCCAAACATATCCCAAAGAAACAAAACACAGGAGAAGCAAATGAGAGAATTCTTGTTTTCTTTTTTTGTCTGAGCCTTCTCAGCATCCCAGGAGAAAAATCCTGGGCGAAGGGATTTTTCAGAAAATGTGAATATGACATGTGACAACAGAGGTGGAGAAGTGCAGAAAAATACCAATATTGGGATGTGGAAATGGTTGTCTTCCTTGAGATGTAGCTGATAGTTTAATGGAATAAAGATTACATTAATGGAACTTCCTGTTTTCCTGGGGTTTGTTTCAGCTTTGTTTGTTCTTTTTTTTTTGTTTTTGTTTTTGTTTTCTTTTGTTTTGTGTTTTTGCTTCTTTTCATCTTTCTTGGCTTGCCCATTCTGCAGAGCCCACTCTGCATGTGTTTCTGAGTAGAAATGAAAGTGAATGAAGGGAAGTCATGACATGATGTATTTACAACATCACTGTTAAATGCCAGGCAAGCACACAACAGAGCGAGTGCTTGTAGCAGATGCATTCACTTGAGCTGCATCTTCCTGTCACCACAGCTATCAGAGCTTTGTGATATGGAAATGTGAGGAAAACAGCCAAAGAAAAAGGAACTTAGGGATTCACTAGAGTGATTTAAATGTTGATAGAGACAGAACTGGTTTTGTGTTTATATAAGTCCCCAGAGTAAACAGAGATGTTACTCAATTCTACCATATTCCTTGCATGAATAACGTTTGTCTCTTTGTTAATAAGTCTGACATTAAATTGTGTGTTCTTTCTTTCTTTCTCTCTTTATTCTTCGGAACTAATAATACAGCCCCTAGAAGTTCATTAATGCTGGCATGTCTCTTTGCTTCACTTTTGTAATGCATGAGAGCGCAAGCTTTAAATAAAATCTTTGTGAAGCACTTGCACTTGTCTGAAGATAAAAAGCATGTTCCTACATTTGCATTACAAAGAACCCCATATAAGCATCTTCTTTTCCTGGCACATTCCTTCCTCTGGGCTTGTATCTGATGGAAAAAGCCATTTCCAGCTAATCATTCTGAAAGCCTGTCATTTGTGTCTGTATTGAGGGAAAAGAGTTTTTAGTGTTGACTTTCAGTGGGCATTAGGCAGTGGTATTTGTTGCAGTTCTATGAGATAGTCCAATACACAGAAACACTACCAGGACCTCTAAATTCTCTGTGCTCTGTGCACAGAGAATTTCTGTTCCGGTGGGTGACAGCTCAGGATTCCTACGAGGGGGAAACCACGTCTCAGAAAGCAGAGGGGGGAGAGGGGGCAGGGGCGATTTTGCATATCCTGTTTCTAATGCCGAAGTTTGTTTCTGATCATGTTAGTAGAAAATCGGAATCGTCCTCCTTATGACAGGGGAGTGACTTCGGGTCACTCAGGGGTAGCTGGTCACCTGGATGTGATGCTGGGTAGCCTAAGGTAGGTGATCCTGCTTGAGCAGGGGGGCCAGACAAGACCAGCTCCAGAAATCCTTTCCAACCTCAGTTGTTCTGTGAGACATATCAGAGTCGTCTGAAACAATTCATGTTCCTGACAGCAGGCATTCAGTGACATTTCAAACTCCATGTGTTAACAAGTCTGGGATCCAGCTGTTCATTTCTTAAAAGCAGAAGTTTTTCCTTTGATCCTGGGTCAAATCTTTCTGTTGTGCCAACAAATAAATACTTTTATAGTCTAAAATGGGATGGTAATACCTCGTAAATATCAGAAATCAGACAGTCTTGTGCTAGTACACATACCAGTATCACACCAAACCTCTGAGAACAGCTTCTGTTAGAGGATGGTGTCTATAGCCTTGGGAATTATTAAAACTTGCAAGGTGACTTTAGTCCTTCAGAAAAGACCTATTATGATGAAAAGGATTTTGACTTGCAGCCTTTGGAAAGGAACAGATGAGAAGACTGCAAATTTGTGTGGGAGGGGTGAGGAAATCATCCTAGAGCTTACCTGTCCAGCACAGTATAATGTACACTCTGGTGTACATGAAGAGCAACCACTTGGCATGTCCTAAATTGGAGATACCCCTTGGAACACTGAAGCTGCCCTCATCTGCCTCTACTTTTAAAGGGACTGCCAAGAGGATCAGCTGTGCTTTGAGATATGTGATTTTCAGGATTAAGAGAGATTTTGATCTCCACACAACAGAGGAACACAGCTTAGCTGAGAGAAGGGCTGTCAAGGTCATAGCATTTCCCAAGATTGCAGCACAATCCGGCTGTGTTTGTTTTAGATCATTCAATTTACCAAAACAGCAGTCACTTAATTTAGTCCTCCTGGCTGTAGAAAACCCCGCAGTGCCCAGAGGCTGCAACCAGCAGTAGTAAAAAAGCTCCCTGAATGCATCATTCAAGGTGTGCAGCCAGCTAGTCCTTGAAAGGTGCCCATGTGTAGTATCATGGCATAGCTCATGCTTTTCATATTTAATCATTTCATTACTAATTAAGATGGTCATTACTACAGTGTGAAGGGAAAAGATGACTATTAAAGGTTAATGTCATTGCTGCTTATACCGTGCCTTGAATTGTTACAATTTTTTCCTAGGTATTTAATTATACTGGTAAGTAACAATACAATTACATTTAATAACATATGTGTAACTGTGCTTATTTGTCCTTCTGTGAGACCAATGACTGTCTGCAACAATGAGAGTGAGAGAGACACATAAATTAAATCCACAGTGGTTTTTCTGTTTTGCGTGCTCATCTGCTTTCTGCTTCTCTCACGTTGGGTCAGCCTAGGGGTGAAGCTCCAAGGACACATGATGGACATGATGAAAAGCCTGTGATATACTTGTGAGTCAAAAATACCATTTAGGTGTCGTGACAGCCTTTCTTAGGGATTGGGAAAATTCCTTTCATATATTTCCCCCAACTCTGTCAACTATAGAGTGAATTTCAGTCAGGATTTCAAAACACTTGAATCTCATGAAAACTTAGGGAATCAATGACAAGCCAGGTGGCTGCTGTACTTTTTCTTCCTCGACAAGATTAACTGTTACTGAACTGAGACAAAGTAAAATGTCACCAGCAAATGCAACTTTTTTTTCTGTTCTCTCTGGCTGTGGACTGCGCTCTGTGCTTGGTGAGGCCTGAACCAAAACACCTTGTTGATTGGCAGCTGGTCACTCTTAAGCATAGCTGAGGTCTAGATGAAAGATGGAATTTGTGTTTGTCATTACCCCAGATTCAAGTATTCCTATTCATAATGCAGCCAGGTCACAGATGGCAGACATACAAACTATTTTCAGCACCACCTTGCTCCTAAGGCCTAAAGCAATGTCATGGGATCTGTGCTGTAAAAACAAGCCAGGTTCAGTCTCCTGACAGGAGAGGAGATATGCTATGTGTAACTCTGACACCTCACCTGGAGGTATTTTGAGAATTTTGCAGACCATA
>NW_005054299.1:11079511-11081641 GCF_000277835.1 Geospiza fortis | reverse complement strand
TAACCTACATGACCCAAAATTTCACATCTAGACATAGGTACTCTACAGTGCAAACACTAAAATACTAAAATTTGAGGTGGGGAACATAAAAAAAGCCATGCTGGTATGTTTGTGCATGCTCAGGATGTATTTCTTTTGAGTGTGGAATCAGAACGACACAGGAGGGTCCCAGAGATCTCATATTGTTACAACTGTGAGCAGTGTTGGGAGTTAAATTACTAGAAAATGGTTTTGGACACAACATAGCAAACATTACACCACAGCTGGTCAAAGAACAGTTAACAAGGATTTGATTGAATATTTATGCTAATAATTTGTACCTAGAAGAGTGAATGCATAGGAATAGACATCACAGGTTGTGATTTTCTCTGGTTTTGTGTGTGAAAATATAAGGATTCTGTATACATTATGGAGTAAAGGATTGAGACACATATAAGACCCGAGTAGAAGTCATAAAAGCTGATGGAAATACCTTAATGATTTATGCAGAACTGTGAATCAATTGTACTGCATGCAGCCACTTTTCATGTAGGAAGCTCCTCTTCTTAGGACAAAAAACTGAAAGAAGTTTTGGAGAGCAAGGGCAATTTACATACAGTGGCATTGTACATACAGCAGTCTCCAATCAAACCCTTGGGAAAGTTTGTGGAGAGTGATTGAAGTTCCAGAAGATTGGAAATGGGCAAAGATAGATCCTTCTTTAAAAAGGCTGGGAAAGAGAGACCGGGATATTTAAGTTTTAATGCCTGGAGAAATAGTGGAACATCAATTTATTGGCAAACCTCTGAGGGTTGAGAAATATCCAGCAAGTCTTTTTCATGAGGAAGTCATATAAAACTACCTTGTGTGACAGATAACAGGGCTTTTGCAGCGAAGTAGATACTGTATATCTGCAGGTTATTGACGCTGTCTTCAACAGTGGTCACGTAAACAAAGTTAGGGAAAACAGCTGCACAAGTGGGAGTAATAATTAATGGGTCACAAGTAAACTGAAAAGATGCTATCAAGTGGTATCCCCTGAGTTTTCTTATGCCTGATACTGTTCAGTGTTTTCATGAACTGATAGGACAATGAAAAAGACAACCCTGTTACATCATTTGTATTTAACTTCTGTCTAGGCAGGAGACATGGTGGAAGAACACTGAAAGATGTATTTAAAATTAAGAAAAAATTGTGGTAATTTGCATTAAAGAGTCAAAATAAATAGGGTACTCCTTAATAAGGACAAGAAAGGTAAGTTCATCAGTAAGAAATCCTAGCTACACAGAAGTGGACTGAGGAATAACTGGTGTTGAGGCAAGGGGAATGGCAAACTGGAAGTAATCTGGCATAGTTTGCTGAGGTGAAAGTAGCATATTCCATACAAGGATGTATAATCATAAATGCCAGGTACAAAATGTTCAAAGTAATTCTCCCAATGTCCTCAGTTCTAATCTGGACAATATTGTGTTCACTTTTGTCCATAACGTTTTAGGGGAGATGTGGACCATCTGAAGAAGATCTAGAAGGGAATAAGAATCATCTGAGAGTCAGGGTCTTGGAGGAGAGGTTGTAAACATTGAATTAGGAACAGAATAGGTCAGCCTCTGTCTGGGATCGTATATATATTTTAATCCTGATTTGGGGAAGTAGAAGACTTCTTGACTGGCTTCTGTATTTTCTGTGATCTTAAATCCATGACAGATTGATTTTATTTACAGAGTTGGATATGACCATATATGTGTGTCTGTGTGTCTTTTGTGACATGGGAGAATCTTCATACTGCTACAAAAAATTTGTCATTGACACTTCCATCCATTTTTCTTTCTCATTTCTTTAACGTTTCTTACAGCAACACAAACACCTATAGAAAGAATTAATAAACAAAAAGAAAATAAGAGAAGGAAAGTAGGAAATCTCTTCCCTTTCTTCTGAGAATGCTTAAGTTCATGCAACAAAGCAGGAAAGTTTCATTTTGACTGACTTGTTATGGTGAAAAATAATCTTTCATCAAAAATGACCAATCTTGGTCTGCGTTGGCAGGTATAGGATGGAATGAACCTTAACAATAAATGTGTTCCGTGACTGTAGACCATAATTAAAAAGAAAATTAACAAAAACCCTGCAAGCCAAATTACAGGAGACAGATTG
>NW_005054299.1:11071270-11079501 GCF_000277835.1 Geospiza fortis | reverse complement strand
TCCTGCTGAGAGAGCTGAGGAATCATGAAGGGCTAGCTGTGTTGAATTCTTGTTTTAGCTGACTGAGTTGCAAAAAGGTTAAGAATGCAGACCATGTGACAATTTTGAAATAATTTCTTTATGAGGTTGGCCTTCCTGGAGTTATTCCAGGGAGCCCTGTAGCTTTTCATGATCAGCAGAGAGAGGGGAGGAAGATCTCCAGGCTGAACTAGAGTGAGCAGATGCCCTCCCTCTGGTGTTTAATTTAATTAATTGATGTTTGTTGAAATAAAGCCAATTAACCTGGCTTATCTCTTTATCAATCATGCTTCTGCTTCCATTATTCAGTTGGAGAAATGGCATGATGTATTTTATGGCAGACAGCAGGAGTAATTAAACCCAACCTGTGCTGCTTTTCCTGCAGCAGGCATTTCAAGGGAAGAGGAAATACAGATGTTGTGGTGTAGGATACTTTAACTATTTTCTCCTTCTGAATTCCTGTAGTTCTTTTTCCTTCAAGAATGAGGAGTAGCAAGGGCATCATACAGTTAACAGCTCTTGCTTAGGGCCACAGTGAGCAAGGAGCAACCCTGATTTGTGGACTCCTTGGTCTTAGACACAAAGATAGAAGAAAGCAGACCACAATCCAGTGACAGCGCTGTCAAAGATGTACTATGAAATCAGCTGCACTAACCATCTGGAACCATTAAAGAATTGATTGGTCATGTATATCATAAACAATTGCAAAAGAAGTCCACACTGCTGATCATGAAGCTTATGAAAGTATAAGATACTCCACTTTTATTTTCCATTACTTATATCCTACAGGATTTTTTTCTTTCCTGTGCCTCATTCAGACACAGATGAATGTAGAGATGTTGAAAATATTTCCATTATTTAGAAGGACAATCTGGAATATTTAACTCTAGTTTCACCTTAATGTAACATTATTGTTGCTACTTAGGTGTCTTATGCTCCTCTTCATGTGTATTGGGACTAAAAACCTTTAGGTTTGGCTTGTGCCTGGGGTTTTTACTGTTTGTCATGGTTGAACCCCAGCTATCAACTGAGTGCCAGGCAATCACTCACTCATTCCCCTTACCCCCAAACTGGGAATGAGGAACAGAAGGAAAAGATAGACCTCATGGGCTGAAATGAGAAAGACTAATAACTGAAACTAATAATAATAATAGTGGTAATAACAAAACAATAACAGTAATGAGAGAGGGAATAACAAAACCCAAGAGAACCAAGGGATGGACAGTGCAATTGCTCACCACCCAGTGACCAATACCCAGCCCATACCCAAACCATCACCACCTCCCTTCTTAGTAATTGCCCCAGTTACTAGGTATGGCATTCTATGGTACGGAATATCCCTTGGCTATTGTATGATTCTTAGATAGCTCTGAAGGAGAGGCGGGAAGAGGGACACACCATTTTCTTTCCTGTATTTAAAGCAATTGTCACTCGCCTGAGATGAAAGTTTCCGTATTTAGGATCCATTTTCTGTGGATTTAGGATGCATTTTGGTGACTTTGTACTTACTGGTCCTGGTAGCAGCTACTTGCTGTGGGAACTTCAGTGCATGATTGTTATTGTTGATTCATGATAATCCCAAAATGCACTGAAAAATTGAACAAAAATATTTTTACCTAGAGAATAACCATTAACTAAACATTGAAACAACCACTAAAGCCTGCTGAAAAAATTTACTTTCTGGTTACAAATCTTTGTGACAGGGATATCTGTCTCTGGGATATCTGCCTCTCCAGAATTTTCCTTTAGCAAAACTTGAACTTCTTCACAAGAGGAAACACCTCTTTTCTACTTATAGGTAATACTCTCATTTTGATTCATTAAGATATTAGTCAACTGTTTTGCACTTGTCACACTGACAGGACACCTTGAATTGTCTGAAAAAGAATACTAAGAATAATAAAAAAGCAAGAAAAAACAGCAAAAAACAAATAGCTTCTGCCTGTTAATGCAATTTTTGATTGTTTAATATTGCTTTTCATCATATCACCAATATTCAATGTTTTTGTTTTCATTCTCATGCTAATTTTCATTCAAAAGGGTGAAACAGAGTGGGTTTTATGTGTTGTTTTTTTTTTTTAATTTATCATTGTTAGAGATGCATTAAGGAGTAGCCCACAATTTGTACGATTTCCATAAAGCACTCACTGTACACAGATTAAAACCATAAATCAGTTAGTACCTTTTGCAAAAATTCATTGCTAGCATATCAAATACATCAGTTAAATTAAAACTGTTCTTCTGGGTTTCCTGTGAAAAATTGTTGAGGGATTTAAAATATGGCTATAATTTTCTGCAATATCTCATATTAGTTATGGAAGCTTTGTTTGAAATGACTGTTTTGAAACTTTCCTAGGTTGCTTGGTTTAAAGCTTTTAAAGAAAACTTTGTAAGGGCAAAAATTATATGTCTGAATAGCACAGGTCCCATTAAAAGCTCAGAATTTCCTTCGTACGGACTGGGATAAGTAAGTGCATTTTACACTTGGAGCAAATAGTCAGGACTATTTGAAAGTAGAACACTGCAGACAATTCAATATACCCGGTGAGATGTAAGATTTTGCACCTTACACACATCTAGTAGATGTCCACTATGTAGAAATAGTAGATTAGGCTTTTTATTCAGTTGAGATCCAGAAAAAGAAGAAATAAAACAGTGATGTCTTTTGTTGTGCCGGTAGTTTATTCTTTTTTGGTAGTTTATTCTTTTCTTGCTGTAACCTATGTATCTAAGACAAACCTTAAGTAATTGTTAATACTGCTAGGGTCTGGATCCCCCAAAAGGGGAAGATCATCACACAGAAATCATCAAGGGAATAACAACCTAGAATGAGACATTTAGAAACTGATATGTAATTGAAACCCCCTAAAATACCACATCATGTAATGTATGATAAGCATATTGTTGGAAAGATAAAGCTCTTCAAGGTCCATGTTTGCCTTATCCTCATCATCCATTCCTTTAGGTCTACAGAAATCACAAGTGGGAATGAATCCACTTTCTGTCCATCTCTGTAGTGGAATCTATGACACAGCCACACTCAAGAGCTTTGTGAAGCCTGAGGAGGAGGAGGTTTTGCCTCAGACAGAGCTGTAGTTAGGCTGTCTGAGATCTAGTTCAGATGTGTAGTCATTCTCTTATTAGGAAAGTTATGCAAGCCCAAACACTCAGAACTCAATTGCTTCTCAAGAGAACCAGTGAGAACACAATGCAAAAGATTCTTAGCCTCTCTCTTTCTCAGTAGGACTGGCTTTTCTTCAAGGCATTTTGGGGAAGAGTCTAAAGTATTTGAGAGATGTGCACACAAAAAACTTCAAAGAAGTCTGTGATAGCTAATGCCATCACCCATGGGCATCTTCACAAAAGTTAACAATTCATGTCCAAAAGGTGTTTTTTCTGTTTTGCTCTGCGTATGTGTCTAAGAGGAAGTGAAAATAGTGTAATAGTGTTGGGTTGCTTTTTGTTTGTTTGGAGGAGGGCTTTTGCGTAAAATCAACAAACTTCAGAAGTAATAGGCTTATATGAAATCCTCCCTTTGGTAGGTTGCAGCTTAGGGTATGGATACAACAATGGGACAAGCTGCTGCATGACTCCTGTAGTGCAAGTTGTTGAGATCATTTATTCATGCCTACTAATGCATCTTGCTAAGCATGAGGAACATTGTATTTCATCTATTTTATAAGGCAGAGCCGTGCTTCAGTCATAGGAATGTTATCATAACTTTCATAAAAATGCAAAGAAAGTATTTCAAGTTTTTCACTACAAGTTCCTGGGAGAATGTGATGATACGTTTGTCTTCAGAAAGATAAAAATCAAATGACCGTGTACAGTCATCCAGTAAAGGGAACATTTTGTGACTGCATCTTGTTTCTTGATACATTTCATACAAGGGAAAAAGATTTATACAGAGCCACAAATCTACCTTGAAGGGATTTGAAATATAAACTGCATAAAAAGTGATTTCACAGATTTCAGAAATTGCAGCAGGAGATTAGCAGTGCACAGTACAATGGAATGATTATATGTCTCACAAAAGAGGGAAGTGAATGTATCTGATAGACAGAATGGCAGAATGCAGGAGCTGAAGTATTGAATAGAGAATCTTCACCATCCCCCAGCCTGACACAACTGAGAGATTATCCTCTGTGTGGAGGTGTTTTATCTCAAATCCACTTGGTGATGATGGGGTTTCAACATCCACCATTACAAAATCACTGTATTTTTCCACTGGAAAAATATGAAGATTCTTTTTGCATTTCTCTCATTAATATCACTTTCAGAATCCCACAGCTTTTCCTATCAGTAATTATATCTCTATCTCTCTTTTGCACACACATCTTGTTCTCACTTCTTTCACATCCTGTTCTTCATTCTTTAAATCAAGTATTACATGTAAAAAAAAGTGCTTGGGTTACTTGCTTTTTAATATTGACCTGCTGATAGATTGTAGTCTCACTGCAGTCAGTGCTAAGGTTCCAGCTGACTCTGAAAGTGGAACTGAGCCTTGTAAATGACTTATAATCAGATTGATTTAAAGACCAATTTTTGGCAGTCTAAGGTCCCTAACTGAACCACATTTTCATGAAGTGAAAGCACAGTACAGCACAGTGCTGCACTTTTCTGAGATTTTAATATTAGGTGTTACATTACAAATTACTGGACCTTGTGCATTTTGTAGGATATGACCATCCCTGAACCACATTAATGGTATTGGATTTATTTCAATAGAATATCTAAAAATCTGGCTGCTGACCATATAGATATGTAAACTTGCCTTTTGTTCTTGGTGAATTGAAAATGTGGCTGAGAGAAAATTTTTAGGAAACTATTAAAATATTAATGTCAGCCTGAGGATACTCTCAGTGTGAAAAGACAAATGTATTTACACTACTGACAGCATATAACACATGATGTAGAAGATTACCAGAACTTTATTCTTTGATATCATAGTTAAGATCAAGATTGGTCATTTAATTTCTTAGTATCTTCCTAACTTCATTTTTCTTGATCTGTCACATCTCCATGTTTTCAAGTCCAAAGCAAATAAAAGAGAATGGCCAAAGAAATACCTGTTTTTTTAATGTTCTATTTTTTCTTTAGTTATCACTGAAATACAAGCTCTTATAAAATGAGCAGCTTTTAAAGTCCTTGCAGTTCTTGAAGGAAAAGATTTTTGCTAGCCTCTCGAGTATTTCTCAAAGAGGTTTGTACAGAAGCAGGCACCTGTCACAATAGTTTTAGAATGAATGTCCAAAGGTATCAGATTTAGCACTGAAGCAATCAAAGCAGAGTGCAACAGGGCAATGAACCCAGATGGAGAATGGGGTGAGATTATCATTGCTCTTGCCTCCACATTTTTGTCTCAATCAGGATTGCGCAGAAGGCTCATGCTGTTTTACTAAGCAATATTTGTTTCCATTCCAGGTCTGAGTAACCTTGGATGTTATCCCTTGAAGATAAGCATCTGATGATCAGCTGTCAGAAAGTTCTCAGCAAAAATTCCCAGATCAGCAAATCTGGCTTTCAATGATTATTGGTAACTTCATTATGTACCGTTTCAAAAGCATGATTTAACTGCTTCTTAAAATTATTCATTTTGTCCCTATTGTTATAGAAAGACTGTTCCAGAATTTTGCTGGAAACCTAATTTTGGCTTAGTCAATTCACATTAAATTTTTGTGCTTTTACTTAAAAAATTAACTTGTTGCTTTAACAGAAATAGCTTCCTTCCTTCATGAATATTTACTTTGTGTATTTTCAGCATTTCTCAGACTCTCAAACAGAGGAAACCAAGGCTGGAAAATGCTATGGCAGGTCATTCAATTCACCCTCAAGTTTAGTGAGGCTAAAGGAGCTAAGCTTATCTTGTCAGTCTAAATTTGTCCGAGTAGCTCTTTTCAAACTGGCCTTTAATTTCAGCTTTCTTGGATATACTCCGAAGACTGTGTCCTGTGTCTCCCATGTCCACACTGGGATGACATCTTGCAGTCCTTTTATAACTACCACATCCACTTTTCAATCTTTTCCTTTATTCTCACTGACACCTTGTTTTCAGCAGAAGCTGTTACTCTGGGGACATGGCATGCAGTTTCTGAGGGCTGTTTCATCTTCAGCCTGAAACTACCAGCTTACATAACTCCTCCTATTTCTCACCTCCTCTGTGATTGCAGTGCCTGTCAAATACAGCCCAGTAAGAGTGGTTCAACACAGTGGCTAGGGACAAAGACTTCCAAGATCTGGGTTCAGCTTTGCTCTTATTTCAATGAATGTTTTCAGGCAAAAGGGTGCTGGCTTACTGTAAGTCACATTCATTTGCTACTCTTTCCAAAGTGTTTCTGACAATTGACATGAACTTCTTAAACACAAAGTGTTGATGAAGACACATCAACTGCATCATGGAGGTGTTATTTTCTTCAACTAGGTGTAATGATAACTGAAATTACTGCAACAGTTTTGGCACAGGAAGCTCAAGAGGCAGATAGTATCAAAATGCTGAACAAGAAACTAGACAGATTCATGGACCCCATTTTCATAAACAAAATACTAGAGGGGATTAACAGGGCTGTGATTCCTATTACTCTTAGTAAAACAAGTGTGGATGCAGAGAAATACAAAGAGAGTGGATTAAATGAAAATCTCAGGCTCCCTTGCTTTCTCAGAGACTATTTAGCTAGATGCACCAGTGGTCTGATCCAGAAGAGTTGTTATACTCTCAGAATGACTTGCAAAACTACACATTAATAAGAACTGTCAATACAGTTATTCCTAGATAATTAACAGTTGTCTGCCATCCCATTTTTTTTAGTAAAGAACAAAGATTACAAGATTAAAAATTTTCCATACTAAAATAATGAAAAATAGAAATGAAGATGTGACATTTTGAATGTTGGGACATGGATATGTATGGCTAACATATGGAAAGTTGCATGTGGAAAGAGAAACATGTGCGAAATTTCATGTTGAGTACACTGACCTGCGAGGTTTTTTTGGCTTTTGGTTTGGTTTGTTGTTAGTTTGTTTTTTTTTTTCATTACTTGTCCTCCTACAGATTTTTCAGTGGTATTTTATCACCATCTCTGTGACCA
This sequence comes from Geospiza fortis, assembly GCF_000277835.1. Lineage (NCBI taxonomy): Eukaryota > Metazoa > Chordata > Aves > Passeriformes > Thraupidae > Geospiza > Geospiza fortis. The sequence goes on along the minus strand of NW_005054299.1, from coordinate 11,072,398 downwards.
AGACATAGACTTTTCTCTCTTGAATTGGAACTTTAGTTACAGATGGAAATCTGGTTTTTAGGAGCTGCCAAAAACTTTATATTTATGAAGATAATGAGTCAGTCATTGCTCCTTGGAAACAGTATGTTTATGCAAAACTCTATTAGTGTTTTTATTATCCATAAAATTGTCTGTTTCTGCATGATTCAGCAATACTTGACCAGATGACCTCCAGCAGCCAAGGTAGCTCTGATGCAGCTGTTATAACTGTGCTCCATCATACAGATCAAAAGATGCTCTGCCTTAATTCACATCTTCCTGTTCTATTATTTAATACTGTATTGCCTTTCCCCTGATGTAATTAACCTTTCATCTCCAAAAGTTAGAGAAGACTGCTGCTTCCAGCTAAGTGCACAAGTCTACTTCACACATGTATTTTTTAATATAGATATATAAAAATATTCTAAAAACTGAGGCAAGAAATACTAAAATTAATCTTCACTTATTATGAGGAATGTGTTGAGATGTTATGACTGCGAAATTGTAGTGGGCACCTGCAGACATTTAATAACATCAAAAACATCAGTTCTAGTACCAAGAGAAAAAGTTACGGGCAATGGATTTAAGTAAAGGATTTACAAAGAAGTACTTAATTTAAAATTAAGCAAAACAATGATGAGTTAAACACTGATCATTGAAAAGACACTAATTAAGATGCACTAACGATATGAAACTTAATTCTAATGCAATTTATGCACAATTACTCCTGAACAAATATTTAATTACATTCCCTATAATACCCTAAAACAATCTTCCTGCCTCTCACACTGTCTCTCTATTTCTAGTTGTTAGGTAGGAATACGTCAGCTCTTAATTGGCCCAGGGTAAGAATGACAGGTATTAAGGGAATTGAATGCAGTTATATTTTTGGTTCTTAAAAGTTAGAAGGTAAATGCTTTACAAGTGGATGACTTGAGGAGTGTGCAGTGTTTTTACAGACTAATTGTATTAACTAATTGAATTAATTAGCAGATGTTTTCAAAGAGCTTTTCAGACAGAGATTGCAATGTAAGCACTATGTTGATATTATTATTACTGAGTGTGGCAGACTCTTCACTCCAGAAGCTGGGTTGGCAAAACCTTCAGCAG
>NW_005054299.1:11036612-11071259 GCF_000277835.1 Geospiza fortis | reverse complement strand
AGCAGGAGTAGTAATGATTCAAGAGAAACTCAGAGAGAAATGTAAGTTTCTTACTACAAGTTCCATTTCTAAAGTAAAACAAATGTACATTATTGTCTCTGTGTTTTTACATGCGAAATCCAGTGACCTGATAGAGGTGAGGCTGTCACAGCTCCACACTCCCCAGATCTGCGTGGATTCCCAGTAGGCACACACACAGAAACACACACATAGAATGCATATACAGACAACTGGACACACAGACCAGCACAGACAGGCTAATTAGCACTGGCACAAGCAGGAACTCTAGAGGTCCAGAGCCCCTCTGCAGCCGCTGGCAAAGCCCCATGGCTCGCACATACACAAATCCATGGGTACATACAAAGAGGTCACCCATGACTGACTGGGACTCCGCTGGTCCTGCTGGTACCCAGCTCCTTGCATGGCTTTCTGCTCAGAAACACAAACACATCTGATCCCCAGGTCATTTCACCAGCAAGCCTGGCTCAATATTTACTACGGCTCATTCACTCATACATGTGTTTGTACTTTGTTACACGTTTGTACTTCTTCCAGTTGCTTGCCCCACCAGGGCCTCTGAGCCTGGATCCCACTCCAGTTGTTGGCACTTAGACCCCCACATACACACATAAAATAGAAAAATCCTTAGAAAGGGAATTCAGAACATAAAGCAGACTCTGCTGAGCGCCATGCACAGTCATAAAAGTGCACTGTATATCAGCAATCAGCGCCTTTTATTCACTTCATTCTCTGTTTTCCCATGTGTGTTCACAAGTCACCTAGATCCATTCCTTTCCTCGCCTTTGGTTCTTCACCTAAACATCCCATAATGAGTCTTGTGGAGTCCTGAAATGCTTTTTCCCTGCATCCCATAATGTCCCATGCTTCTGAGCAGTGATCCCCTCAATCTGAAGGGTGATCCAGAGAGATGGGAGAGCACCCATTAACTCATCCAGATAGGTGTCACCCCTGGACCACAGAGCAGAGCAGCATCTGGGGCCACCCTGACAAGGGTCTGAACAGGTGCCTTTTCCTCTGAATGTGTAATTTGGTTTCCCTAGATGAGCCTGCAAAGTAACAAAATTCTTGTGGTTTATAAAAAAGCATTTTTTATTATGAGTGGAGAATGTCTTTAACTTAGGGGTTTGTGAAGTCTTCAGATGAACTTTCTGAAGGACATCCAAATTATTAATCTATATGCAATGTGCCTGAACTCAGCTGGGCATTCTGCATTCAAGAGATTTTTCTTTCATGTTTTTTTATGTATCAGTGTTAATGCATAAAGAATTCAAACTATGCACTTGGGTTACAAAACTTTTTCACTTCCAAGGTCAGCAGATTGTTTGGATTTCTCAGACATATCTACCACATCCTTACACTTCAGCTCAGTTCTTGACGTTCATTTACTGCCAAAACCTGCTGTAAAATTTGTAACCTGAGAGAGAAGATTGAGAAGCAGAGCCAGTCCTTACTTGAACACATCCACCTCTTGGTCACTCAGTTGTCATATATAATAAAGAACTCAGAGTTACAGAAATGTACTTCAGGAGAAGACTAAAAATTGGGCTTCGCGGTGGAGACATTCAGGTTGGCCTTTAGGAATGAGGCACGCACAACATGTAATGGGACCCACTGCACAAACATGAATTACAGTCTTACATAATAGTAATAAGTAACAATTTTATACAGTGAAAACAAAAATTTTATATTTTCCTCCTAATAGTTTTTCTCCTCTTTCAGTACTACTGTAAAAGTAATTCTCAGAAAAACTGAATAACAGTTTTGTTCATATAGTTATATATTTATATATATTTATATATTTATATTATATATATATACATATATATACATATATATACATATATATACATATATATACATATATATACACATATATATACATATATATGCATATATGGATAAACAGAGAGGAATGAAAGTTTTTTATTTTTTCCAGAAGCAAGAGAATAGCTTTGATCTGTAACTATGACTTTGACCAAAAAAAAAAAAAGGATTAAATGAAAGAGAAAGGAGGGAAAAAAATCTCCTTTTCACGTGGGAGAAAGCGTTTGCATATGGTAAAGCAAATCAGAAGGGGCAGTAGAAGCAGTAGACTGGGATTCTGCTCATCCCACCAGGGGAATTCAAATAGGTGGTGTATGATCTTTGGAAACTAAAATAGTTTTTTTCCTCTGAGACAGTGTTTCACATTGTTAATGCATTTATTCCTATGCAGACCCAAGTTTTGCCCATTTATCCCTGGAGCAATGACTATATAGGTTGGTCCTATAATTTTATTATTCCACCTGTCCTGAAGAAGCTCAGTGGAGGCCTTAGAGAGGACTTAATATTATTCAAAAGAATTAATCCTGCCATGAAACAAATGCCTAAAGGAATAATTTAAATGGAGTTTTGAAGGCCTAAGTGCCCTGTAGATAGCTTTGAAAACCTCCATCCCATTGTCTCTAGTGTTGGACAGACAACAGTCCTTGTAGCACACATGGCTTTCTGGGAAAATAGGAGACTGGTATCTCATAAAAAGTAAATAGTGAGATTTTTGCTATCATATTAGCTATTACTTTTGAGAAAGTAAAGCATTAAATCAAATTTCAATGAAATATGTATTTGGATTTTTGCATATCAGCTTCTGAATATGATGCATTCAGCAAAGGAAAAGGAGAAGTTTGGTTTTAACTTCAGCTCAGCTCAGGAGAGAGCTTACATGTGGAGTAAGAGGCAAACCCTTTAGTGGCTTTGTACTTTAGTGTCCTGTCAGGAAGAGGTGAGGTCCTTTTGCCTGTAAAAATGCTCATGAAAATGTGTCATTGACCTCTGTTCCAGGACGTGCCCAGGTCCTACAGAATATGATGTCCATGTGTGCTACACAAGGTGGGATTAGGGAAATGGGAGTGGGAGAAGAAAGTTGATTCCATTGACAGCAGGGGGAAAAGAAATGGAAATGATGTTTAACAAAAACAGAATCAAAGACAGATTTTTCAGTCAGACACTGGGGATAGGATTAATCTGGATGAATGCTAACATTTGCAACATACACATCTATAGCTGAGCTAGATGTTGTAATTAATCTTCACTGTCACTTGTGTCCAGTGACTGAGACTGGAGGGAAACTGTCTTCAGTGCAGCCATCTGTATTGCAGATATTGAACATTACACGAGTTGAATACTGCTGTAATTTAAGTCCCTTTTTGCAAAACTCACATGCCTGGTGTGAGGGCAGAGATATGGCACAGAGAATCTCAAAATAACAAAGCCCACAATAAAGGGCACAGAAGTAAGTGGGGCCATCTAGAGAGGCATAAGAGGGCCGTAGACTGAGGTTGATTAAAGATAAGTTATTTCATGAACAGAAAGGAAACCTGCTTGTGTTCTTTGTTTAACTTAAGGACTTTGCTGAATTGAGTTCACTTTTGCTTCTCTTGCTCTTTAGATGCAGAGCTTTATTACATTTCCTGACAGCCAGGCAGGCAAACTGACTAAATAGAACCCAGAAGTAATTTCAATCTAGATTTAGCTAATTTGGAAAAAATCTTACACTCCTGTACTCTGCTCACAGTAAAGTTCTTCTCAGTCTGGAAGGTGACAGAGAGCCAGAACTAAAAATCAAAAGCCATAAAAAGCTGAAAATACTATGGGCTTTCTATCAGTTCTAAGATACAATCAGTATAATCAACAAACTGACTCTCTGAGTTGTTTTGTTCTGTATCTATTTTGGAAGGCGAAGAAGAGGATGAGGTGCCTGCACTAAAAAAAGTTCTGAATAAAACATTTTCAGCTGCTTGAATTAATGATGCATCTTGAAAATAAAATGTGGCAAATGAAACCTCATAATCTTGAAAAAATCATTGTAAAGCAGTGTTCTGGGCTTTGACACAATTATTTTATCTTTTCCCATCTCAAAAATTCACAAGATATTTTCTTCTTTCTACACACAGCTCTTTTAAAATCTTTACCTCAAGTCCTTTGAAGTGCACTCCAAATATTTTACCACTTAAGTTGAGAAGGAAATATTTTCTTGGTAGCAAGACATCTGCTTTCTATCATATTGCAAGCAGCTGAAGCTAAAACATGAGGGAGAACATTTCTGCAGTTGAACTTGCTTATTCTTATAAAATACACCCTTTTGGTAAATGCAATAGCCTCCTGGGTTATGCAGTTTTTGTAGCTATATGGACTTGAAATTGTTTGGAGTTCAATTCAGTGCTGTATCATTCTGTGTACAAACTGCAAAAATGTAGGAATGAAAATTACAGCTAAGTAGAAGGGCAACATGAGTAACACAAAAGAAAAAGAGACTTTGAAAGGATGTTTTTCATAAATTGGAGAGAAACACTGAATATTCCTGATATTCTTTATAGACTTCTCCACATCAACATGACAAGTTCCAATTATATCTTGCTTTCTGAGCAAAAGCTTGTAACTATGTGGGCTTATTTTTTATACAAGCTTCAGAGAATGTAGAAACCTGTACAGTGCTAGAAATCCACTTATTCAGATATGTGTGGTGCAGCTAAAACTTAACTCGTGTGGTTATAGGGATTGATGGAATCAGCAAAGTCCTTGATTTAAAAAAATTAAAAAGAGTGAAGAAATTCTTCAGAGGTAGGGATAGGACTGACATAGCAACCATGAATAAATGTAACTGTAGAAGAGTAATTCTGATCAACTGTCAAATCACAAGATTCTGCTGTTATTAGAAATGTATATGGCTAGTTAATGTTGTATTTATATGAGATAACTTCTACTGTGAAATTGCTTCAGAGGAAATTTAAATTTGCATTACATGGCATTAAAACAAAGCCAGGTCTCTGTGGAATACTGCATCAGTGCAGTATAAACGGTGAGAGACACTGATTTAGTGATGAAACTGAATGAATAAAAGCAAATCACAGGTCTTTAAAAACCTTGGTGATAATATTTTCAAAGGAAATTCTTGCTATCATGGCTACTTTTCACAAATTACATTTCATAAGAAGGAGATCTCAGAAGAAACCTACAAAAATTCATTTCTGATGAAGCTCAAAATAAAAGAAGGAAGTCCCCCAATAAGAGTGATAATAATGTCACATATTTTTTAAAATGCAGTATGTTTGTTGCATTTTAAATATTGATGAGTTTTGCAGGAGGAATGTGGCTCTTTATTGACAGTGTCCGTACAACTGAGACAATTGTATTTAATTATGGGAAATCACTGGCCCTTTTCCAGTAAAACCCTAAATGGAGATGGAGTTGTTCTGTTTTATGTATGCAAGAAATAGCTTTTCAGACAGAAACTTGTGCTGTGTTTCTTAATAGCTTTTTTACTTGCTCAAAAAAGGAGAGATTAACTATGTTCACTGCACATTCTGCATGTATGGTGTCCACCTGATGTCTCTGGTCACATAGGAAGTTTTCTGGCTGGATTTAAAATTTGTTTGAGCTTCTCCTCATGAGAAATGGGGTTGCTATGCCAGGAAAGAAGGATCTGGTGTTCTAGTAGTATGGCTTTTCTTGGGCTTGTTGTATAAGAAAAAACTATACAGACTTTCTGGCTTCTGGCAAAGTGCTTGGCATGGGCCTGTGCACCCTGTGAATGGGCAGATTCACTCCTCAGTGTCCAGAATTCTTTGTGACCTATCACAGACAGTAGGGAAGGAAAATTCTGACTAGAACAGGAAAGGGAGGGAAGGGATGACAGGTGCAAAAGCCAGAATTAGAAAACCAGGCTTCTCTGCTTAACTCTTCTATTACTTGTGGTAAATAAGCATGAATTAATTTTTCAGTTTCAGTCTCAGTTTCCAGTGTAAAGACACTGGAAGATGAATAATATTCTATCACAGGGAAGGAAACTGTGATGCTCCATCCATTTTTTCTCTAAGGGTTTGTATTTTTCTCCTAAGAAGTCAGCTTGAATTCTTTGTTGCTGCCATCCAGTCACCAGGCAGCTATGCAGGCACCTCTGAGGCTAGAATTTCAGGAATTTCAGAGGAAAAAGTACAGTGTGTGCAGACATTGGGCAGACATGCTGATGCTTTTGAGTGGGACCAGTGTGGGAGACTACTGTTTTTCCTGATATAGACAATGCAGGCAGTGTGGCAATGGTCTACAAAAATAAAGGTTCCCTAGTCTTGCAGGATCCCCGTATGTGTGCACTGATGCACCAGCTTCACAAAGAAGGGAAGAGTAAAATCTGGACAATATCAAATCAGCAGCAGTAGCTGCATCAATGACCTGACCAGTGAAATGTGGGAATTACTGCTCTGGTGCATAAATTTCAGTGGATGGGGATGATCAGGGAAGCTGTCAAAAAACATTTTCTGAAAGACAGTGTAGTTGATTTCCTGGAGGCCAAGCAATTTGAGTCAACACAGCTGCAGTGAGCTTATTTTCTCTCTCTCTATCCACTTCAAATGGATCCAGATGGAAATGGGCTACAACTGTTCTGTTTAGAAAGTACTGCTGCTTTGGGAGGTCGAGCTCACAGCATTTTCATGGAGGAACTACAAAAATCCAGGGATGGTCATTATGGGTTCCTGACCTAATTTCTTTACTTTTAAGTAGAAACATTTGGGTAAGACAAACTGAACACAAATCAGGTGTGTTGGAAGCATGCCTCACAGCCTGAGTCATGTAAAAAATTCCCAGCACACCAAAGTTGGCCTCTCAGTCATAAGCAAGGATGGGTTTATTGTCTGAAGCAGAGAATGCTCAATCTCTTTGACAAAGAAATAGGGTGGAAAGTGTTATGGAAACTGCCCAAATCATGGTTGTGTACTGTGCTCTCCTCTGCCCCAAATGGTCCAAACCTTCTTCCATTTCAAAATCAGATGTGCAGCACTGCTGAGGTCTTTCCTGCCACACACATCTGAGGATGACCACAATCTAGACCACATCTATATTTCATTGTTGTTACCGTCAGTGGTAGAATACTCTCATCTCCAGGTAAGGATTTTGAAGCTGGAACTGGAGTAAGATCTTACTGTGACCGCATACAGGTCATGTAGTCTGAGCTGCTTAATGGGAGAAGCTGGTGGTCCTGTAGGTGCAATGGCACTGACAGAGTAGGACAATATGAGGTATTCTGAAATGTCTTCACTGTGAATATATTTTGTTCTTACATGGTCCCATCTTCCCCTTTGTTTGAAAATCAGAAATTAATTTCACACTTTAATGCTCATTTAGTTCTGAGCCACAGCATGTCTCTGTGCAAGAAAGAAGTAATCAAATAAGAAAAAGGCACTTTTTAACTTTCCCTGAGACGGGACTATTTGTCACCTCTATGCACTGTGATCTTCCAAGTGTGTGGAGGTGACAGTCCAGAGATCAGCAGTGTGTTGATATGAGCTGAAAGCAGTGCAAACGTGCCATGCCCACAAAGTAGATCTGTAATCTAGAAATGAGTATTGTCTAAATAATAAGAAAGAATTCATTTACTCTTGGTGTAGTGTTGTCCACTGCGCCACTCCACACTTCTCAGTATAAATGATGGCTTTTCCCTTGCTCTTTAGTGGAATGAGAAGGCCATCCTCTACTGAAGATTAAAGGACCACATGTTTAATTGTTTGGTTTTTTTCCTTGAGGACATGGATTATTTTCAGTGATTTGTATTTGAAATGCCAGCAGTCAAAAAATATCTTTTCCTAATAGAGTGGAGGATAAACAACACAACCCAGCTTGCAAATGCTTTGGAGCAAACAGTGAATAATTCATGTTACTCTTAGGACCAGAAGCCCTTACACCAGCCCAAAATATGGCCAAACCACACTAAAACTCTTTATGGAGAAACAAAGCAGCAGCTGTCTAGCAGTAGAAAGAGGAATATTATATTTGGCATTTTCAGAGCTAGTGAGGGTAAGGATATTTAGTACTGAATCTAAGAACTACTGTGTGCAAGCACAACTGTGCTGGGTCTGATTGACACCTTTTTTAACTCCCCATCCCATCTCTAGCAGCTGATGCAGATCAGAATAGTGTTGGTATGGCTCACTTCCCAGATAACACCCACCTGGGTGCCAATAAACTTTCAGACTTGCTGAGTTGAAGGCTGTATCTAGACCATGAGGGTTAATAGACTCTGAATAATCTAGCTGAATGATCTAGTGTTTCACTGCTTTTGATTGAACCTTTCTTTGATCCCTACAACATCTTACAACAAAATGTTCTGCAAATTTATTTTGAGATATGTGGTCAGTTCATTCTTTTGTTTGTAGTAGAAGTTATGTTTGGGTATTTTATTGGGTAAGCCTATTTCTTTTGCTACAAAAACGTTAAATTATTCCTTAATTCATCACTTTATAATCACTTTATTGTTATGGACTTACTCGTGAAGATATTTGCAGATATCTGCATTTGTAGGTCTCAGAAACGACAGGGTTAAATTATGCCCAGGGTGGCTTCTGTGCATCCAACTGGACAACAGTGAATGTTGCACAAGCACAGAGAGTGGACTATGGCTTGGAAGCACCTTACATTAGGCATTCAGAGATTAGCATCTTCAGGAACAAACAGCATAGCTTTGCCTTCAGATGCCAAATCTTTCTGCTTCCCTGAAGCTGTTCTGAGCTGGAGAGAGCAATTGCTGAGGCAGTCATTGAAAATCACCTTACAGAAGGGTTGAAATGCTGGCAATGTCCCATTGTCCCAGGGACAGAATTAGAACTAGGACACAGATGTGAACTGACATGCATGGAAACGGAAATCAAACACAAACAATGGTTTAACACTCAGAAGTTATAGAGAGTTATGTCTATATTCCCTTCCTGCCTTCCCTTCTTTTCTTACCATTATAGCCTCAGACCAGATTGGCTCCCATTTGCTTCAACTCCTGGTTTAAAGCCACAAGACACTCCTTGAAATCTTTTCAAACCTGGAAATATACAGGCTAAAAAAGGAACCTGGAGTTCTCCATTTTGCTTTACAAAAATTAACAGGAAAAATGTTTCTTCTGTACCTCCAAAGGAGGATCTCACTCCTTTGATCCAGGAAAAAGTCAGTGACTGGGAGGAATTTGCAATAAAAATGGACGTTTCCCCCCTCCCTTACTAGGCAGAAAAAATATCTGCAACAAGTCCTGTAGGATAGGCTTCCAGAAAAGCACTGTCTCTGCATCCTGTCAGTGCTGTTGTTTCTAAGTAGGGTGTGTGTTACCTGCTAGTTTTCATGGAAGACAAAACCCTCATCATGCTGACTTCAAAATTGCTCCTTCCACTCATGAGCAATGAGAACTGCTCCCAAGCCCATTATTTTGCTGACAGTCCATTGTGCACTTGGCGGCCTTTTGATCTGCTCTACAGATCATATGGATTCATGAAGCTGTATGGAAGTGTAAGAATAAGCAGAATAAATTCAGCATAGTTTTTTATGCTTGCAGTGAACACCATTGTAAGAACAATAATTTCCTCAGCAGCAGCAGCATACTTCCCAGGGCAAACCTGCAAAGTGTGAAAGACTTCCCACTCATCCTGTTATCCATGCCCTCGTATTGATTCCTTCATCAGTACTGCAGCTCTGAGCTACTTCACATGCAGCACAAAGTTGAATCATCTCTTTGGCTATATTTCTCTGACAAAGGAACCTGTTCCAGGCTGGCAGATTTAGACACTAATGAAAACTGAAAGAAAGGGTAAAGAAGGAGCTCTGCTCTTTGTTAAGGCCAGTGTTTATCTCTGTAAAGTAAAACCGTCATCTAAACCCTCCCTGTGTACAGATTTAGGTCTTGATTTTCTAATGGCATTATTTTGGTCTCAGAGCATCCTAGAAAGAAAACAAACCTCTTCCACAAAAGGCATGTGATTGCGAATATCTCTTCAGAAACCATCATGAATGGTAAATTTGTAACCACTAGCCTGTAAGCTGTGAAAGCAGCTCATCTCTGTACCTCAGGGAATGTAAACTAGGTGTTATGGTCTTTTAAATTGCAGCCAATTCTTTGGGCATATATAATAGCAAGAATGGAGGAGAGCTAACTGTTTCACTGCTGCTGCAGTGGTTCCCTTATGCTTTAAAACATCAGACTGAATTCTATATAGATCCCTTGCTACTTGTGCTACTTATTTATGGTATCTTAAGCACTTTAAGACTCACTATTTATGCATCATAGAGGATTAATTCTTGATTAACTTGTTAAACCGTAAATACACATACCCATTTCTTTCAGTTCAAAAACATTAAACTGCCCATTTTTCAAGCCCCATTTTGTTAAGAGAGGACGTCACAGAAAGTGAGCTTGGGTTAGTTTTCAGCAGATCACATTCCTTCTTAGTATGACTACTCCCTAGTAAATGCTAGTTTTCTATTTTTGGGTGTATCACTTGTCCTGCTCACAGAGTTGTGAGTCTTGTTCTCAGTTTATATCTCTCTGTACAGCCCCTTTGGCTCAAACCCATCAATTAAGTAGATCCCTGCTTAGGCTGCAGAAACCTCCTGTGGTCTTCAGCCCTGAACAACAATTCCTGTGTCAGATAAAAGCAGGGCCAGGCAAACTTGCATGGGTTGTAATAACAAACTGTGTGAGAAAGTCCTGCTGAGGAGCCAGCACCTCAAGTGATACATGAAGCAGTATTAATTGTACTGGTTGCTCACTGATAAGTTACACCTTTAGTGAGAGATTAGCCCATAAATCACTGTGGGGAGGTCATTTGTTTGATGTAATCAGTTAGGTCTGCCCATTGTGGCAGCCTACCACTTCCTTTCTGTTCTTTTTTTTTTTGTCTTTTTTTAGATGCACATCATCAGAGGGAATGAGCACAGTTGTAGGTCTTCTCTCATTCCTTGCTCCTTCTTGTCACTTGCCCAGGTTTCAGAACTTTCCTCTTCACATCTTCTCAAGTGCTAGCTTCCAGTAAGTGTTCCCTTCAGTTTGTCTTTCACCCATGGTGTTCAAAGCCATGTACAAATACGCAGAAGTTCATATTCTAAACCTTTCTGCCTGCCTCATTTTCTAGGTGGAGAAAGTAGGATATATGTGACTAAGGAAAAACTTTGCCCAAGCTCAGGACACTGGCAGTATTTTACACCTCAATCAATGATGTACTGGTAATTTGAATAGTCTGGATTATGCTTTGTATAGTCTGGACATCCCTGCACAGATGTTTGGGATGCTGATTATGTCTGTAGGAGAGTAAATCTTGAGGTTCCTAATAGGTCAGCCTGTAGTTATTTGCCTGCTCATTCTATTTGTTTATGTAGTGCCCAGAGACTGGAGAGGAAAAGCTGTTTCACAGTAGCACATAAAGGCAAATACAACTCACTTGATGTGGTTTGAGAGCCTCCTCCAAGCTGAGGGGTGCTCTTCCTGGGCTCTTTATACAGGCTGGAAGCAGAGCCTGAGTGTACCCACAGGCATCACAACTTCTTCTCTGACTGTCCTAGGGGCCTGGTTGCCTGTGTGAGGCCACCATAACTGGACCTGCTCTGTTCTTCTTCAGATACTATGGGGCCATGTCCTTGCCAGTGAGGCACTGCCTTACTAGCTCTGCTGTCACCCTCAAAAGAAACCTGCTCTTGCTGCTCCTCAGGAGATCATCATATCAGTCAGTTCCAGCCAGTTCCAGCCTGTCATGGAATGAACACAACAGGAGCAACCTCCTTTAGAAAAATGAAGATGAAAGAGTAGAGAATTTCTAATACGTAAAGAGCCTGTGGAGTCAAGACAAGTCGTGGGTTATATGTCTTCTGACAAGCTATTTCCAGATTGCTTTATACCTTTCCAGTCTTCACTTGCAAGCTTTAAAGAACATCACTTAAACCTGGCAATATCTTGAGCAAAGGCTCATCATTATCACAGGAGCTCAGCAGAGATTCCAGGTAGCTGTGATCCCTAGAGCTGTGGCTACAGGAATTCACTGAACCATTGATAAATGATTTCTTCTGTGTCAAAACAAGTCTGTCTACCTGAGGAACCCTGATTTTCTGTGCTTTGGTTCATAGTGTAACCACAATGGCCTGATTGAAAAGTGACAAAACTCAGGTAATCATGCAGATGCAGCTTGCATTTTCCTATTTGTGACTGTTTCAGATGAGAAAATGCGCAAAATAGCTGTGAGAGTCCCATGTGAGTATTTCTAAAATTACAAGGGCTGATGAAAATTTTGGTTTGTTTCTAGTTGTTTTAAAATGAAAGTCTAAATTCTGTGAATAATACAGGACCCCCAAAGTCAACAGCTGTCTGGTCTACTACCAAGTTCCTCCTCAGTCAAATTCATGTCTGCCAAGCAATTCAACTTTTCCAAGGGAAAAATACTTATATTGCCTCCCAACGGAAATTACATGATGTAAAACCTTGTCTGTGAAAAAAGGGTACTTGTGGATGTAATAATACTTTTGCACATAAAAAAAAAGAAAATATAGATAAATATGCACAAAAGTTTCATTTAATTAGCTATTTCATTTGGGTAGTTCAGCATTAGTTTATTACTGGTAACCCTTTATGTTATTCTGATATTGCACATGAGAATAGAACAACTATTAGTCTATCTATGTTTCTACATAAACTTATAAATAACAAATAGAATTTCAATCCTGCTATTAAAAAATACCAAGGAAAATAAGCTAGTAATTATATTAATTAAAGCTAGTAATTCACTTCATTAGCATGGCAAAGAGACTTAGTAAGAGATAAAAATCACTCATACAAATAGGAGATGTATACTTCTAGAGAAACATTAACACTTCATAACAAAATGAACAGCAAGGGACCACAGTGAAGTTTTAAATATAAATTGAAAGATAGCTAGAAGGAATATGAATTAAAAATGCTCTGAATAACCTCAGAAATGTATTCTCATTCCTGAAGCACTCCTGTCATCTTCCCTGTGATATTGTGGGGTTAGAAACAGCTCCAGTGAGAAAGAGCCCTCTTCTGCTGATTGGCTCCCATGGAAGGGCTTCTGAAATTTGTCATGAAATATCGTTTAAAAAATCAATTTAAAAAAACCACCAAAAAGCCAAGGAAATAAGCCATCTACTGGGCAGCCTAATAAAGGACAAAGTGAAAAGACACTGTATAACCAGCTTTTCTGGATCACATCAGATCTCAGTCAAAGCAGATGACTGCTCTGGGAGCCAGAGCCTAAATACCAGGGTATCATTGCTTCCCCTTGGACTTTTCCCCATCAGTCTTGAGTTGAAAATTCCCCAACTTGCATCTCGAGTCCTGGACCTATCTTGAATTTATGGTGTTTGAAACTTACTACTCTACTACACTGGCAAAGGGCACTAGTAGTCTTCTGTGTGTTGAAAACTTTGGGACACCAAAGTCACTAACTTTGTTTCTAGGAGACCTTTTAGCTTTGATTATCAATGGTCAACTGCTTCACATATACCATAGTAATTTAAAGCTCCTGCTGCTGATAGTGGTGGGTACCAAGAATAAGCTGTAGAGATGCGTTTTTCTGTTACCTGGTCTGCGATAAAAGCTGCAGAGAGGAAATCAACAATATCATGTTGTGATGGATGAGTAATGGGATGACTGACTCTCACAATTAATAGGCAAATATCATGTATATAGGTTAAGAAAAGTTTTATAGATTTATAGTTGTGTTTTATCCCCTTGTGTGGTTACCAAGGCATAGCTGAGGTTGGGACATCTGGGAGGGCTGGCTTGTCACTATGGCAACACGTGATCTCCAGTCAGAATTTGAGGAAGAGATCTCCACCACTGGAGAGCAAAGAAGGGGTTGATGGACAGAACTTTGGGAGGGGTTAAAGGGTTAAAAAGGGGAAACCTCCATGGTGAGAGGGATGAGCACGTGGCAGGGAAAATCTTTTGCTCCTGGTGCTGTAACCTTTTTTCTTTATTCAGTCTTCTGTTGTATTTTTGATAAGGTTTAATAAATCTTCCTGAACTATGAAAAGTGAGTAGCTATTTCTCACAACGTTGGCTCTCTTGGACTTTGTAGAAATACAGTTCATGGCACTGGTATCACCCCTCAACAAATACTGTCATTGCACAGACAAAAGTTTGTCCCCCCATGAAGTCAAGGTGTGGAAAGCTCTACAGGCTATGATCTCCTCATGATTAATAAATCTGTCAAAGTCATCCAGACCCACAAGCAGATCCTAACAGAGCCCCATTTAATCCACAGCTTGTTCAGCAAACAGTCAATAAGCTTATATTCCACTCAATGTTTCTAAGGTACACCTGGGAGAATTTGACCCTAAAAATCACATCTAACCTTTCAAAAAATCAAGTAGTTCAAAATCAAGGACAATTCCCTGGTTCTGGTAGGAACATGGTTCATCTTGTAATACATTCTTGTAACACATATCTATTTCACCTTTTAGCACAGGAAGAAAATATAATACACTGATTAGGCAAATATGCTACAAAGAGAAGGTCTTGTCCATAATAGCTTTTTTTACTCTTAGAAATGCACAAATACATCATTTTCTATGCAGATCTGCACTGGGGATTCTGTTCACTATTGACATGTCTTTAATAGTTGGCAATGAGCAAAACTACCTTGTAAATTGCTACCCAATCTTTTTGAAATAGCCTGATACAAACTGCACCCTAATTGCTAAATTAAGACTATGTGCTTTGCTGAGCTAATTTTCTTGCTAAATGGGCATGTGGTGTGGCAGTTAAGGGCTTTTTATCAGGTTATTACAATGAGGGATTATATAGTTTCAATGTAATTGAATTTTAACGAGGACTACTCTTAAGCAAATACACCTCCATAAATGATGCAGCACTGATGTTATGCTGAGAAACTGAAGATGACAATTCAATGGATCCAGCTGGACCTAGGGCCTCTTTAGTGCTTTAATTAAAACAAATGAGGAATCCTCTTGTTTTTTTACATATTTTTTAAAACTTATTTTTCTTCGCCCTGTCTCTGTTCCTGGCCCAGCCAGAGAGTCCAACGGAGCTGAAGAAGGTTCCTGCTTTCATTTCCAGTGATCTCAGAACTGCTGAATGAGACTCTCTGCTCTAAAGTCCAGCTTGATTGTCATTATTCTTTCTTAGATGCACTTTGATAACAAATGCAGCAATTAAGCAATTCTCATTCAGCCATCTTATTGGCTGAAACAGATAAAGAAAAACATAGAATGTGTTGCATAAATCTTGTCCTTGTGTGATGAGAGTTGGCTGAATTCAGGGCAGTCTGAATTCTGTGGTGAGTTTCGGGTGCTACAGCTTTCCTGGAGGAGCACTACGTGTGTTTTTCTGTATCTAGCAGCACAAGATGACCGACTTCTCCCAAAGACAAGATTTGTTACTGAGGAATAAGGCAGTGGGAAATTACTTAGACTATGGAAAAGAAAAATATCAGCCTCAAACTATGTTCTTATTAAGAATAAAATAAACCTCTCTCAACTCTTATGATTGTTCAGTGGGGGTGGGGGGTAAGATGCATGTGATATTACACAACATCTGTGATGGGATGTCAAAAGGAGAAGCCAGCCCAGACATACACACTTCACTGCCAGAAAAAGAAACCCTAGAAGGCTGGTTTACAACAGTATTACTTAGCTACTCTGTACTTGTACTATTTAGGATCAGTATGGGGCAGCTAAGTGGCAAATGACTGATTTCCAACAAGAAAAAACATTTCCAAAATACTGTGAAGCATATTGTAAATGGACAGAGATTGGAAAGTTCAAAAACCCCAAAGATGTAAAGAAACTGGTGCAGTTAGTTGTGGTGTGAATATTTGTCAACAGGAATTGCAGCTATTTTCACTTATAATAGGGAAAAAAACCGAGCAATCCCATAAAGAGACAATGTCTTGACAAGCTCTATACTTATTGTGTTTTAATTGCTGGTAAATGCCAGCTCGAATAATGGCATCTGCTGTGTACCTGTGCAATCACAGTGTGCTGGAATGAGCTAATGAGTGCAGAGCAGAAGGCTGGCCTGAAGCCACTGCACGTGTACACTTTAATGAAGGTCTTGTGGGGAGAGGAAGGCATTGAGCAACAGACTTGTGAGTCTGTAGGAGCTGTTGGAGTGGAGAAGGGATCAATGTGTGTCCATTTTACTCACTGGAAAGATGCATACACTTTAAGGGTGTTTGCTTGGCAGCTGTCTGCCTCATGTGCACACAGACGTAAAACTGGCTGCGGTGTCATGATATGCTCAGATGCAGAAATATGTCTGATAACAGTAGGCATAATGAGCATATTAGACACTGCTCATTGCATCCTTGAAAAGCAGCGAGGCCCAGCTCTCTCTGAACCACAATGAATTCAACATCAAAGTGCTGATTTGGAAGAAAATGTGCTGATGGCAGCTGCTTTTATCTTTACATATTCCATTACTACACTACATGTTTGTGGAGAATAAAGGATTAACCCTGTCCTGGCCCATACCTAACCACATGGCTCTGGAGACTCCTCAAAGGATGACTTTGGAGCACAATGATAAGAGAGCTCCTGGGGAGGAAGTAAGAATATACTCAGAATTGATAAAGTGATCTGACTACCTCAGGATTACTTCAAACATTAGGGCACTTGAGGCATTTCAAACACCTAAACATTAAACTAAAGGTGATCCCAAATCACAAAGCAGCACCACCACTTAGTGATGAGGACATCAGGGAGCTGAATACTTTCTGTGCTACTGATGGGTCGTGCACCCTGAAAAAAGTCCTTTCACCACTCACTGTACCTCTTTTCTTCCTGCCATACTGTTCTGGCACATGCTGAGGTTCAAACTGTCTCCCTGCGTGACCAAGGTGCAAATGACACTCTCTTTAGGTTTAGAGAGGAATGAGGGTCTTCTGTTCTCCCAGTGTGCTATTTACATGCCACTGTAAAGAGAAAGTTTTTCTAAATCTGCCAAGGCAACCTGTCATTTTATATTCAGGTAGTAAAGCCTCCCTAGGTCCTTACCAGCTTTCTTAGGCTCCATTCTCACTTCTGTCTTTGCTTCTTACAGTCCTTCACTGTCCATCACTCATCAGGTCCTTTTCCCAGCTGTTATTTCCTCCTAATATTTGATATAGTGAGTACAGTGTGTGTTAGCAAAACTCTTTCTAGCTTTCTGGATCTATAAACTTTCATTCTTAAACTTCCCAAGAGAATAGGATGTGTGGGTAAGTGTGGTATGTGTGATCTCCTTTGAACCTGTCTCTGTTTAGGTTCCCAGTGCTTGATGTCTACTGGCTCCTAAAAATGAACATTGAGCACACGTATAAGCAAGAGGCAAAACCCAGCTCAGCATATGGTGCTGAGTGTTTCTTTGGAGTAGTTTCCAATCTAGACAATGTTTGCAGGAAGCATCATCATCGCCATCTGAGGGCTTTCTGGGGGAGTGAATTGAAACTACAGTGTCTAGAAGGTAACAAACAAATAATCTGTAAGAAACTTATCATATGGCAGGGTTTGAGCCTGAGACCTGCACTGTAAGTCACTGCTGCCAAACAGTGTGTTAGCACAGTGTCCTTTCTTTTTGTCAGCTGTAGAGTACCAAGTTTCTAGTGGTACAGTGACTAAAAGAGAACACCATGTTGACATTTACTCTGATTTGCCACAGACAATTTAATCAGAGAAGCAAATGAATATATAAGGAGACTAAAAAGTAACCTCTTAACCCTGAGAGCTCTCTTTCCAAGAGGAAGAATTAGACATGTCGATTGAAGTTCTGTGCTAAGTTGGTACTTCACTTACTCTGTTGGTATTTCACAGTGACACTCTAAAAACAGAGATAAAACAAACAGTTAACAGTAAAAACACAGCAAAGACCTGCAGAGCCATTCAGCCTAAAAACTCGTTCCCCAAAGCACACATACCTCATGCCTCCTTTCCCGTCCTGTGCAAGTGCCATTGCATCAAACGTTGTCTCTATTATGTTGCTGTAGAAATTAACTTTCTTCTGTTTTGGTAGTTTGGTTGCACACACACATTTACCCTGTGTGTGATTCTGGATTCTCTCTCCAGCTCAGTTAGAGTTGGAGTTGATCAGCCAGACTACTGTGCTGCAGAGAGGGACTGGGGGGAGCAGCTGAACATCACAGCTCCTCACAACCTGGTTCTTCTCACTGAGCTCAGTCTCTGGGACTCTGTTCCACTCTCATTTGAGACAGGAGTGTTAATCAATAGCAGCATCTTTGCTGCAGCATATGCTGTTCTTTGACCTCGCCTTGCCTAGCTATATAAGAATAGACATGTCTACCAATTCATTTAGTGTTGGTTTTTAATCTGTTCTATGTGTCTGAGGACAGACACTTGCTACTGAAGAATTAAAAGTGATGAAAACTTTTACTGGCTGTGTCACCTTCTTGGTAGGTCTGACCCTACATGTATTTGACAATTGACATCTTGCTGCTGTCCTAGTATAGGATCAATATCATCTACCATTATTTCCCATCTCTGTGGGCTAGATTCAGTAGATGGTTTTAGGGGTTTTTTGTGGGTTTTGTTTTGTGTGTTTTTTTTTTTTAATTTTTACTTTGACTTGTACTTATTAGAAGTATGAACCTAAACCTTCAGAGCTGTCTCCAGTGTCTTAGAGGTGTTGGCCAAAGTATATACCACAAGATTTTTGTAAGTCCCCTTAGCACAGGGTTATACCAATTCTTCTATGAAAGACGCCAATACTATGTGAAAGACTCTGAATTCAGTCTAATTGAAAGAAAAAGAAACATGAAAGGCTGAAGTTTTAGCCTGAAAGGATGTTTATTCCAAGTATTTCTAAAAGGCTTGTGTTCAGGCTGGTATGAAGGTTCAGCTTAAGGTCAGATTTGAAGACCTTTGGTCAGTTCCAAATATTTCATTAAGATAATTTCAAGAGGTCTCTGGTATGTTTAATACAAATTTGTCTTCATTTTACCTAGATGTCTAGGTATTTGAATGGGACTAATATTTGTGACATTTAACTTAAATGCGTCTATTTTGGTACACTGAAGGTCTGTGTCTCAGTGAAGAAAAAATTGTCCCTCTACTAGAGGGCCAGTGTCTTCAGGCAGCTGCTATACAGCCTGAAGTCAAGTCCCTCTGTAAGGTGGCTGGATACTTCTTCATTTTGGAACAAAAAGTGAGCCTCAAATGTATTCAAAGTTTAATTTTGTGTTGTGAAGAAAACTCAGCCAGCCTGTTAAACATTTTTGTTCATTGATGCATTTAGAGACGTTACTTTCCTGGGCAGGCTGCTTTATATTATAAATCCTGCTTTATCCAATATCATTTATCTGGGAACTGAAAGCAAATATGATCAGTGTGGTCAGTAGAGCTGAAGTTGCCCAGGATTTGTTTAAGTGTAATGATGGATGTATACAGAACTTGGATTTGGTTTACTTTCAGAGACAGCTCTTTCTCCTCATCATGCAAGACGCTCCAAACTGTGAATGTGTTTTGTTTAGTTTGGTTTTAAAGTTGGATAGAGTGAAGATTGTTTCTGGTGCTTGAATCATTTGTAAAATAGGTACTGTATAAATGGCTAGGCCAGGTTCTTACATTGAAAACCTTAATAACTTGAGAGGAAAAGGACCAATCGTGTCTTTCTTGAGGACTTTACCTTCATACAAGGAAAAATTGGATCATTTGGACCAGTCTTATTTATTAAAAAGCATTAGCAAAGCCCTATGTAGTATTGATGACAGAGAGAAAGAAAAGCTACTTCAAACAAGATTCTGAATGACTTCTCAAGAAAGAAAATTCCAACCCCTTTCTTATTTCTTTTCTCACTTTGTTTTAGCATTTTTCATCTGAACATCCCAAGTACGTTCTGCCAAGATAGGAAAAGAATCTCCCCAGTAAAAGGAAGAAATAGCATGCTGTCTTTCTAGATTTTGGTTCAAGCACCCCAGATGAGCAGCATTAGTCACAAGCCATTAGAATGGGTACCCTGAGCTGCTCTCTGGCTGCAACTGAGCAGGTGCTGAGCACTTGAGGCAGAATCATGCTGTGCAAAGCACAGCAATCCTGGCAAAAGCAAAATAAATCCCCAAGCCCCCAGTAAGTATTGTTTGCATATATAGCTCACCATGGCTGACTACCAGGAGGAATAAAACATGTGGAAGACAGTACTCAACTGAGAATACACAGCTTGACTTAGATAATAAAGGATGATGGTACAGGATCTGCAGGAATAAACACCATATTTTAATGAATAATTTTTGAAATTACAGAACAGAAAGTCATTATAAGGGTTTATCTGTTTCCATCAGCAATCTGTTGTGCTTGTGTTAGTAACCTTGGCCTGTATTTGGTCGCATTATCTTTATGCTAAGAGCTTTTAGAGGGGTTGCTATGGCATATGATTGCAATACACTTGGAAAGTGGATGCCTGCTATCACCTTTGCACCAGAAAGGTGTAAATGAGTTATTAGGAAAGTAATATAGGAAGCAGGCAGTCGGAATTCATTTCTTTTAGTCCTCCATGGGTGATTGATGAGAGGGATCTTCAGGAGCTACAGTGATCTGTTCATAGTCTGAAGCTCCTTCTGAATTTAAGAATTTTGGAAAATTCAGTGGAAGTTCATTGTAATATGGTGAGTAGTTCTCACTTTTTCTTTGACCTAGTTTAGAGATTTCTAAATTTTTAAATTTGTTGTTGTCTTGATGGGATTTAATTTGTGATCTTTGTTTGTTACTGAAAGGTTTGCTCTTTTGTCCAGGTAGATTAGAAAATCTGGTTGCTTTCCTGAGAGGGTGTCCCAGTTCTTTGTGGCTACTAAGTTTCATGACATGTTGTCAAGCATACATGCACTGTTTTTTCATGACTTTGGCCAGAAATTCTTACTAAGGAAGAATTATATGTTGACTCAGGAAGGCAGAATTTTTAAATACAGGAATTCCCATTTTGGGGAGGGGCAAGCGAAGAGATGATGGCATAATCTGTTGTCTAGGCTCTTGGAACAGGTCTTGATAGCTTTCATGGAGAGAGGATGATTTATTTGCTCAATAAGGGCCTTGATTTTCCTTCTGTCTTTGTGCATGTTGTCTCTGACATAGAGCTGAGCTGTCCTGTGGAGTGGGGAGAAAGGGAAAGTGGTCCTTGCTTTAAATCAATACTTGATGTTAAGATGACTAATTACAGAAGGCATATGAGCTTCAAATCTCCTGCACATAGATCCTTGCAACTTGAAACAGAGTGAATGTGTGTGATGAAGAAACAGTATTTTGCCCGGACCAGCTTGACCAGTAAGGAATAGGAACTTTGTTGTTCTATTTTCCTTCTTGGGGCTCAGAAAAACTGAAAGCCCTGGGAGTAAAAAGCTGTTTATGAGTGTGTGAGTGTGAGGAAAGAGGACAAGAAAGGGGTGGTGGTTTTTTTTGGGTGTTTTTTTTTTTTTTTTTTGGTGTTGAAGAGCAATCTATTCTTCTTTTCCTTCCAGCCCTGCTAGTTCTCAATCCAACCTGAGCCCAGAGATGATAATAGAGAGGTTTCACATGCAAATATGTCAATTTATTTCCACAATAGCAAACCACTGAGGGCTGAAAAGGAAGCCACTGCAAGGCTGACAATTACATTGTTCCAAAACCCCTCAGCTCCTCAAATTCAGGGAAGGAAGTCTAATCAAAGGCCATTCAAGTCTCAACCACAGGACTTGCCTTCCTCATCTTCTTGATGCTTCTCATCTTCCTTAAACCTTTCTTCATAGCAAAATCACTGACATGCTCATCTGGACAGCTCTATCTGACCAGATTACATCAACCTGGCAGAGTTGAGGATGTTTTTTCCATGGCCTGAGAAAATACTTTAACCTTCTCACTCAGTGGTGTCACTGGAGCAAAGAGAAATGGAAGGCAGGGACATGCATTTATCTCCACGGCTTCCTCGTGTCCCTAAGCCACAGGGAGATGCAGTTCAAGAAGACAGGCAAGCTCCAGAACTGAATGCTTTACTTTTAGAGGTTATTTACAAACTAAATGCAATTCTTTCTCCACACACACATATCTAGGAATGG
Source organism: Geospiza fortis (assembly GCF_000277835.1). NCBI lineage: Eukaryota > Metazoa > Chordata > Aves > Passeriformes > Thraupidae > Geospiza > Geospiza fortis. The sequence goes on along the minus strand of NW_005054299.1, from coordinate 11,049,408 downwards.
AGAGAATCCTTTTCCCAGACTATGGCAATAAAATCTTTGAATCCTTTCCAGAAAAAGATTTTGCTCTCTAATGTGCTTGCAAATATAAAGTAGGAAACAAAAGTTCCTCTTTTAGACCATTCAGTTTGACCCCCTCAGGCAAGTGGAGGTGAAATGACAATTTTTCTGTGATGCAGTGAGAACTCATCACAGCACAAAGTCTTTCTCAACTCTGGAAGCAGACTGGCACTATGAATGTGGCAACCAAGCTAGACACTTGTTACAGATGGATAATGAGATGCTTGGCTCTCGCAGTTAAGGGATAACTATTGTGTGAATATTAAGAAAAACTTTAGTGATGTATAGTTATGTTACAGTATTTAGATGTCCTCTGTTCTCCCCATAGTTCCCTTTTCCCCCCTGTATTGTGACCATCAGATAGCCTGGATTGTCTAGGACAGGTAAAAAAGAAGCTGTGCACAAATACCCCTTATCTGAGGCAGTTGGGAATGAAAAGCTTGTTGCTTAGAGAATGTGGCATGGCAACACCTGACCTCCATCAAGGTACAAGAAAGCAGTCTCCACCATTAAATGGCAAGGAAGAGCTGACTGACAGACTTTGGGAGGGGCCAGGCCTGGCTGATGCAACCCCCCCAGGGGTATAAAAGACTGACCATCCTTCTTGAAGACAAACTGGCTACGTGGTATGCATGAGGGCAGTTCCCAGCACTGTGAATTTTTCCTTATGTAGTCCTTGTTTTGTATTTTTGTCAAGGTTTAATAAACCTTTTTATATTCTCAAAGTGAGCAGTTGTTTCTCCCACACTCACAACTAGTAACGTGGGAGTGTTTCTACGTCTAACATCTCTTGGGCCAAGGCAGCGGGAAGGGGCTGTGCTCAGCATGTCTGTGCTGGTAATTAGCAGTGCTGGAGCAGGCCTGTGCCCATCCAGTCCTCTGCAAAGATGAGCTGCTCAGGAAAGAACAGGAACAGAAAATAGAGAAAAAAGAACTTCTGAGAACTACAAAGTCCAATGTTGCCATGCAAGTCCTAAAGCAGACAGTCCTTAATGCTCTTAAAGGATTTTTTTTTTGGTGTGTCTTTCAAAGATCTTTGCTTATGTGGGACAACCTTTTGCCCATAGTAAACCTTAGAGTTAAGGGAGACACAAAGAAGAAGGCTGCCTTTACTGTTACTCTGGAGCCAGTGCTCGAAACAGCCTACACAATAATAAGCAAAATCAACGCCACCTTTAGTTTCCCATAGTGTAAGTAAACCCTGGTGATGGAGGATTTTACAGCCATGCCTGTGGGTATCCATTCTTCCTGTGCATTGAACATGTCTTTGTGGATGCACCTTGAGGCTGAGGCCAGCAGCCAGCCTTCTTCTGGGAAGTTTGGTTAATATGCCACAATAAACAAACAAGAGAACCCATTTCAAATTCAGCTGTGGTCTTTTGTTACTGCATCTTGAAAACAAATCTAAAGCTTTCAAAGTCCTGATTTAAACCCTCTGGAATTTTTTCACAACTGCTGCAGTAGAAGAGCATGCAAATCTCTCAGATCAGAGAGTCCCTCTGATGTCTGTGTTCTGGACAATTGTAGAAGGGGGAAAAATAGCGTCTAGCTACCTTTCTGGTGTCCAAGTACCCAGAGAAGGCAGGAACCTGTTTTGTTATGTCAGATGTTGGCAAGCAGGAGTATGACTTGTAATTTTTAAAAAGGCAGCTAGTGGACAGCGGTGGATTTCAACAGTGTGAAAAAAATCTCATCTTTATTCACACAGGAGCAGATTTATTGTAATCAGCTTATTTCCTCCTACCTAAAGAGTGTTTTGTTCTGTGAGAGAGAAAACATTTGAGAGGCAAAGTGGTTTGGAAGGTGATTTCCTGGTGGCCAGCTCTAACAGTTTCCAATCATCTATCATATGATTACATTTCCTTTATCACAATATATTTATTTGCAAGTTTCTTTGTGTCAAATTTCTGAGTTGAGCAGCCTTTTAAAATGTAGATCACAGTGTATCTACAATCAATGCATGGGACATGTTCAGTTTGATAAATAGTTGATGACTGTTCCTCCTCTAAGGAAATTCTAACAATCTAAAATACCTTAAGTCACAATTTTTTTCCAATTCAAAATTTCTGCCATTTTCCTCCGGCCTGAGATCTATGAAATATCTGTAAATTCAGTGTTATATCTCTAAGGGAACTAGTAGCAATTTGCCTGGGTCTGAATGTAACATAAGCAAGCTTACCAGAATACATGAAAGCATCCTCTGCTTCAGGAGGATTCCTTCTGTGTTAGTTGGTATGGATTGTGGAATTTCTACAAACTCATTTTTTAAACTCAAAAGTTAGTTGTTAGGGAAAAAAAATAGATTCACTGCCGATTAATTACCAGAAAATGGAGAAGCATGTGCTAACTGCCACAATTAATTAGTTTACTGGTGGTTTCCTAGCTCACATAAGCCTGTATTCTAATTACATGGAGACAGTGTCTGCCATGAAGCATTAGTATCCAACCACCAAGGTGTGTGTGCAGTGCCACGGGTTTCATCTGCTGGGTCAGCTGTCAGCAACACAGATGGGGAAGACCCAAGAAGTGATCTTGTGCCATCCTCCTGGTTAGCACTGATTTTCTCATCTTTCAGGACTCTGTCTAGCCGGCACTTAACCAATGAGGGAAGGGAAAAAGAACCTTTCACAATTTCAGAGGGAAGAAGTGCATCTTAATTTGTGGGCCATGACCTTGCAGCTATGCAGTTCATGGGCAGTTTATCAGTGCTCAAAACAATGTAATAATCCTACAGCAAAGAAAATAGAGTATTCCACATAGAATCTGGGAGAGGCAAAGCTGTCCAAATATGAGATTACATGTGGTGGAGTTTATTTCAGCCAGACATATTACTATCATATTAAATATTTTGTTATTCTTTTTGAGCTAAATGGAAGAGATCTGGAAATAAACCTTTATTTTTCATTTATATATGACAAAGCTAATAAATGTGATGGGAAATACTCTAGAAACTCTGCTACTGCCTTTTCTCTTGTGAGCTTTTCACCTGCACATCTTGTTTCCAGGAGCAGCCAAGACTGGGCATCAAAAGAACACCATTTTGCCACATGTCCTCTGTTTTCCTAAAGATCTGACATCTGGAGACATATGATTAAATGTGATTTCCCACCTTACAGAAACAAATAAACAAATGAAATGTAGTTACTGTACAAGCTATAGAAGAAGAAAATTTGAAGTCAGGGCTTGTGTGTTGGCTCAGGCAGCAGAAAGCAGAAGTCTAAAGTAAATACATTTTGATTTATTTTTAACATCTCACACATTGTAAGTTAGCATTGTGATTTCAGTACAGGTAAGGAGCAGATATAAGTCTTGTGTCTAGGAGACTGATTGTAATAAAAGCAAAATGAAATCAAGTTTAAGACTCCCAAGGTTAAATGCACAAATTGAAAGTTTAAAAATGTCAAAGTTTTGCTTTTTTGATAGAAGCTGGGTTATGCTGTTTTTTTCCTCCCTCTCATTAAACTTTTCAGCTAGTGCTGACAGCAGTATCAGTATCCATATCAGCTCAGTATCCATAGTCTAAGCTGATATCATTATGTCAATCAGAAAAACAAGACAGGTCATCATTGTAGCGTTTTGGGAGGCAGAGGGGAAATATCCTTGCAAATACAAGACCCAATGGCTAAACGATTTTTCCAAAGCAAGTACATTTTGTCCCGCCTGGTAAACAAGGAAAAACAAACCATCCAAAACAAATAAAAAAGCTTGTCTTACTTCAAATGCCACAAGCTTGTAGAGCTACTGGCTGCCATGGTAATCACTCCTTCCTGGCAACTGGTAAAGTGTTTAAGGACAGGAGCTGAATACAAGTGAAGTTTATTTTTCATTGCCTTTCAGCTAGGATGAGTATCTGTGCTTTTTTTGGATACTGGATACTCTTACTCTGGCCATTTCAATTCCAAAGAAAAATGGAAGCTGGTGCACTAAGCCACAATCCTTAATCTGTTATACTTTTTACAGTATTGGGCTCTAGTCTTATTCCTCATTGTCTTGTTTTTAACTCTTGAATTGTGGCTTGGGCTGTGATTCTTATATAATTTTATGGTTGATTTTGGTCTTTATATCTTTCCATTCTTCACATTTTTCTAAATATGGAGGTTGACTTTGGTCTTTATATCTTTCCATTCTTCACATTTTTCTAAATATGGAAGGAAATATAGAAGTGTTCAGTTCTGAAGCCTTAGTTGCATTGCGACTGAATAGATTGGCATTTTCACCTCCCTCCTTTGCTGGGTGTTCTTTTTTTATATGAGAATAATCCAGAAGTATACAGCTGATAGCCCAAATCTACTGTCAGCTGTGTCAGGAAAACAAAGATGAGGAGTGAAGGAAAAATAAAACCCTTGAAGCCTCTGGGGTAGCCTTTACTTTTATTCTGAAGATTTTAAAGGAGAAGAAATAAAGCAGAGATTTCAAGGTGAGATCAGAAAGGCAGTTTTAAAGCAAAGGAGGAAATACAGGCTTAGTGATGTGGTGTTCTGCTAAAGGTCTTAGCAGTGGCTGGTGTTTTTCTTGGAGAAGCTTGGCTGGATGATAGTCAGATTTGACTAAAGCATGGATAGATTGATCTGTTTCATTCATAATATTCCTGAAGTACTTAAGGGAATTGTATCTAAATTTAGTCCTTCAGAGAAAGTTCAAGTAGCCCAAAATTAGTCAAATCTATTTTTACCTCTGTGAGCAATAAAACCACTGAAGATTAGAATGTAATTGCTGTGTAATGTGTCTGTTTAAATAATGTGATTATTGTTTAATTTTTGACAGTGGATCTGGGTCTGAATGGTCAAATGTCCTCTTGCTAAGGAGGGTAGAATTGGAAGTGTCTGCAACTTTTTAGGTCAGTAGATGTGAGCTCATTTTCATTGCTAAAAACTGTCCAGTCAGAAGTGAAATTAAAGGTAGTTTTCATGGATTTAATTAGGCAAGAGCAGGACAAGAAGTTGTTCCTTTGGAGACCACACAATAATGAGAGGGAAACATAGGCTCTTTGACATCAAAGCTCTCTATTTTTGTTCTCATTTAATTCTATTTTATAGCAAAAAACTGATATGCAAGTACCCTGTGGGATCTTAAGCAGAGTACTGGGTAGGGATAATAATACTTTGCTGGCATTAGTTAGAATTTTCATATTGGTGGAGCAGAGGTCTTGTACACAGTCAGCTTCAGTAAGCTGACCTATCCGTTTTTAAGCAGGCAAGTAATTTCAACAGATACACCAGTTTAGAAGGCCATTCTTTCCTGAATCCCCAGGCTTTCTGCTACTGCTTCCCTAGTTCAGTTAATGGGAGCTCTCCACAACTTCTCCCATGCAAGGTCAGGCAGGTTAAGTTACTCCTCATTTGCCTCAGGAGCAAACCCTGTCTAGCTGTGTGCACGGTAATAAATTCAATGTGCTTGGGCAGGTTTGTAGGCAGGGAGTTCATCTGTCAGGGAGTGACTTTTAGCTGCAGTTTTGTGCGCTCTTGCAGCCTCTGCATGTTGCCTGTGCAGGGGTGTGTGTGGGGAGTGATCCCTCAGATGCTGAAGGGGCTGAGCAAAACTTCGTCCCCATATATGAAAGAGCTAATTAGCACGGGGCAGCAGTGTGGAAGGGACTGTTCCCACTGATGAATAACGAATTGTATAGCTGTATTTGGCTTGGAAAGGTCAGCTGGCTTGTGGAGGGGTTTTTGCTATAGATATATCCCTTACGTGCTGTAAAACTGAGTCGATCATTCATTCATGGAACAAATTTTAATTATTATGGTATTTAAACAAATGTTTACCCGTGTTCACATGCTAAACTTCCACTATATTCATGAACTTTGAATGCTTATAATTGGATGAACTTTAGTTGCTTAGAATTCCATGACTGTAACACCAAATTGAGTTTGTAAATATTCTCTCTACAGTATATGCACATCACAGTGGAAATGATTGAAGCAGGACCTCTTGGGGCATTTGTTCTCAAGTTTTGGCTTTTAAAGCAGGTTATTTATCATTAGCATCCTCTTTTCTCACCTTTCCTCACGCATCTTTACTTTTCCTTTTTTTTTTGTTTAGTGCTTAAGCATTGGAACCGGCTTCGAGGGCTAATTGGAAACATTCAGGCAAATAATTTACCTGCCATTCAGAGCTCTTTCATGCCCACTTGGAACAGGCTCACTAGCCATAAATAGCTGATGCCATTGCAAGGATGCAACATTACTCTGGTGTTGCTACATGAAAGGGAAAACAGTACCTGCTGTAAATAAAACAGCATGAAAGATGAATATTGTTAGGTCAGCTATTCTGACCCCCAGGCAGTTTTTGCACATTTTTCTGCTGAACACTACATTTTTGACCTCTACTAGATTTTAGAGATTGATTTTACTTTAAGTTACCCAGCCTATCCCTAGGGGGAAGGTTAAGGTTATTCCTGTAATATTCTTAAATCCCACCCACTATTTTTGGAGCGATCCAGGCTCTCAAAAGGAACTGAAGCGCAACCAAATACTTCAATAATAATTTTAGGAATTGCTATGCACAGTTTCACTCACATGTTTATCTACTTACATTGCTGGTGCCTTTGGACAGGGAGCTTGCCATGTTTTAAAATAAATAAAGCTGTCCTGTTTGTGATATGAGCTTCCCTGCTGGGCAGGAATGCATGAGTCAGCTGATGACCAATTCAACACTTCTGCACAAGGGTTGTCTGCTGCCTGAAACTGTCCCGATATTAGTGGATTCTTTTCAGCAAAGTTTCCTGAACAAATGAATGCTTTAGTGGAACTGTCATAGGGAGACATGAAAGATGAAAAAATCAAAGGGTACTGGGTATTTTGAAGCAGTGGAAAGAAAAGAAGAACTTCTTTCAAATTCTGTACTTTCTCAAAGATTAGACCTATTTGCGCCTGTCAGTTGGATTTAGTCCCGTATAGAAAATTAATTTTGAAGCTGTTTCCAAAGAAATCTGAAGGTTCTAGTGAGTTGAAGTGACTTCAAAATATTGACACAACACTTCTAATTTTACCTCCTAGAGTTTATTGAAGAGGTATTTGTAGACACAGGCAAATACAAGTGGGCCAAGCATCTAGAGTTCCTCACTTGAATTAGCCGGCAGACAGTAGTTTTCAAAATGCTAATAGTGCCTTGTATTGTACCATTAGAATATATTATATTCTAACAGATCAAACAGTATTTAGCAAGTAACTTTTATTATCTAATTAATATGCACTTGAACTTTGATTTAGTACAGCTTAAGTACAGTCTACAGTATGTACTCTTGCTCCAATAGGAAAAAATTACTTTAGAATGAAAGATGAAATGGGCAGCATAACATATGAGCTATTAGTTCATATGCAGAATAGCATAACTCTTAGTGAAAGAAAATAGTCTATTGCTTTGAGGTTTCATACTCTGTCACCTCAGGGTACAAGAGCTTGTGTTATAAGCTCTTTCAGCTGCATTTTGCATCCCTTCATCCAGGTCAAACTTGAAGTGCAACTGTCTTGTCACCAGTTGTCTTGTCACCATCGCAGTTCTGTAAGGAGAACATCCATCATGCTGCTGCTAAATGTGTAGCTACTGTGTGTATCTGTACATTATAACACTGAAATGCAGGCTGATATTTGAACTACTGATGTTAATGTGCTGTTAAAACTGTGTAACTTGCCTTGTTGTTCAGATCCGTTCCTGGTAGTTTAATGGTACCATGGTAGCTATCTTCAAGGAAAAAACAAGCAAAGCCCTTGGATGTGTGGTTTCTCTCTACAAGTGTTGTGATTGTTAGATTTTTCCCCCTTAAAGAACTACTTTAAATCAAATTTTAAAAATTAGTCTTCTGAGGCAGTAGGGCTCAAGAGGATGGTAATACCACATGCTGGTTTATTGCACAGGGTCAGCAGCTCATTGTCTGAACATATTAAAGAAAAAGGAGTGTCTCTGCTCTGCCAGCTAGCTCATAAAATATGCATTCACCTCACCATAGCTGCTAATTGTCTCCCTCCTGGTTGTCAAACTGAGTAGAGAGGCTGAGAGGTGAGGGAGACTGTGAAAAATGAATTTCTCTCCCCTGCTTGTAACAATCTCATTAAAGCATGTTGGCCAGGAATTAGGTGTATATAGGGGATGAAATCCTCCACCATTATTGCCCTTACACCAACAGTCAATATTGGTCTCGTGACTTGTTAGACTAGTTTGCCTGTAGGTGTAAAATAAATAGGAATATATTTCTTTTCCTATGGAAGAGAACTAGTTAATGGGAATAACTGAATGGTGGTGCATTGAGATCAAGCATAAATGATGTGTTTGTCCACATCAGTGAGCACTGGTGCAAGTTCTGGAGTCCTGTGGTCAGTGTGGGTGAGGAAACCACTCAGAGGCAAATATTCAGGTTAATGGTGTGAGGTTTCACTGTTCTGCCCCACAACAGAAGAAATTCTTTCCTAACTACTCTGGTTTCAAACCAGACCAACAAGGTTCAGGTTCATCCTATTACACCAAGGCTAAATATTTGTGAGCAGTTTGTGGCAGGCCTGAGTAGGAAAGAAATGGGTGTAAGAATGGAACAGAATAGTGCCATACTGGTCAAACAAAAGGGTCATCTACTCAGTACTCTGTTTTTAGCTGCAGAAGTACAAGGTGGTTACAAATGAGCAAGAACAGAGTGAACATTTAGTACTTTTTATTCCTGTTACTTTCCAGACCTCTGACTTCTTTTAGAACATGACTCCTTATTTTCCAGTACATTGCCTAATCCCTAATGGTTTGGGGTTTTTTTAACAGTTCTCTATTTGGCACACATAAATGTCTAGCATCCAGTTTGGATTCTTTTTTCCAGAAGTTTCACAGATCTGCTACATGTAGTAAACCACATCTTTGCTTTGGACATGGCTCCTAGGATCCCTGTTTAGTCCCCATTAGTTCTTGTGGTGGAAGAAACAAGGAGTTCTTAATACATCTTCTTTGTATATCACTTGTGATTTATGTATTAAACCCCTCCCAGGCCATTTTTTCCCCAGACTGATAGTCCTTCAAAGAGAGGTTTTGACACATGTAAGCAGATCTCAGATCCTGTTTAGTTTCTCTCATGCTCTCTTTTTTCTCTTTGCTGCATGCTCTGTGTTGCTCTGCCCCTCTGCAACTGCACCTGTGAGATGAGGGGAAATGGTTCTAAGCACACACACCAAATATGAAGCCTTGACTTTTGCTTCACCACTGAGGGTTAAAACTATTGAATATCTACTAAGCAGCCTATACTTGCAGGCTTTTCTCCCTGGGTAGCTGGGTTATTCCATTAGTATTTTAGACAGGCTAGGTTTTTTTTTTTTTTCTAGCTGAACCTCTGCATACATTTCCATAATCAAATAGATGCAGGCACTGGTTTGGAAGGCAGAGTCTTCAGATCCTGATGTGACTGCTAAGCTAAGCAGAAGTGAGCTGACACTGAGATTCTTGAGCTTTCAGTCATGAGCAGGTTTTTGTGGCTTGGCACTGGGGGAAGCAGTGAGAAGAGTGTCAAAGGTTTGGGGGTGCCGAGGCAGTCAAGGCTCCTGCCTACTGAGGTATGAAATGGCCCAGATAAATCCATCTCTTTGGTAGGAGCTTTGCAGACAGGAACAGCTTATTGTTTTTTGCCTGAATGATGAAGAAAAGCAGGAGAATGGGAATCAAGGTTTTTAATTTCTTTTGCCATTTGAAGACCAAAAGGTCTTATTTTGACCTTTTGCCATTGACTTGAGTAACTTGGGACAGATCACTTCCCTCCTGTCTGTACCTTATTTCCTGAGTCTAGTTGATGCATATTTACAAACATACAGAGCTTTCACAGCAGTCCAGTGATAGGCAAGCAGAAACCACAGATACTAGATTGCTAAGCAAAAGGAGAAAATTCAATACTTGGGTGTAGAACACCTACGTGTGGAGTGTCCTGTCCTTGGTATTTAATAGCTGCTATATAGGTTTATTTTTTGTCTTTATTGGAAAGAAAGAATAATTCATGTCAGGGACTAGAAAAGCTTCCTTTTATTTATTTTATTTATTATTTCTTATATTATTATCAAAGAAATTAAAATTGCTGGTTATTACCTCCTCAGACATCATGATTTCAGGGGCTAGGTTAAGAGGTAGACAGATAAACGTGGTTCAATTCAGCCTAATTTGTATCTTGAGAGTCTGTGCATTTACGAGAAGAAGTAGGTGAAGGAAGGAGGGAACTGAGACTTGTCAGAGCAATCAAAGCAAGAAATTAATAACAAGAACCAATCTCCTCATGCAAAACATCTGCAACCTTTTTTGAACTGATATTTTGAAGGCTGACTTTCTGAATAAAACTATTACAGACATGCTTCAGGGAAACTGGAGGTTTGGAACGTAGCCAGTATTCAGACTTTAAGAATGGAGAGAAAGTTGCCCAGAATGTGGGATAGTCTTTGTCACATCTCATTTCTGTCCTTACACTGATGACAAAGGTCTTCAGGGGATCTATAGCCCACCAGTCTAAAACCATCCTACCTGAAGGCATCTTGTCTTTGTTGTTATTGTGGGAGGATGTTCTGGTAAAAAAAAATAAAATAATTCTCTGCTGTTTTTGGTAGAGGAAAGTTCAGGTGCTGCTTAGCTTTCAGCTTTTCTTTAAAGAGTTGTGGCAAAATAGCCAGCCCTTTAAGCTAACTATGAAATGGCAAATCTGTGCTTGCTCAAGGAAGAAAGCATTACTGTTTGAATTCATAATAATGTTTCACCTTGTGTTTTTTGTCTCTCAGCCACTTGAGAGGATCTCCTATGCTGCAGTCTAGTGCTTTTCTAGCCAGAAAAGGCGATCTTCTCCCCAGATCCTTAGAAGTGAAGAACTTAAAACTCTTTAAACAGCATTACTCTGCAGAGTCTGCTTCTTGACAGGCATCAGCAGTGAGGTGGGTGGAAACACCTCTATTTTTTTTGTTATAATTCAAGTTGAGTGGAGAAAGATGCTGCCCCCAATCCCCTCTTCCCAATCTAGAAGTGAGCAGCTCAGTGAGTGAAACTTAGTGAAGCTGCTACGCTCTGCCAACTGGCAGCAGACCCAGAAGACTTATGCAATTAGTGGTTTCTTCTGAGTCATCTCCTCTGCTCTCACATACCCAGCACCTGGTGTCTCTGTTTTGCAAGTTACTGCAGCCACAAGGACATTTGGGATCATTTGCTGAAGTGGACAGACTGAGGAGGAGGCAAAGTTTGAAGTCAGTAAGGTTTAGGTATTCTTTCCATCTCTACCTGTGCACCCAATCTTTGTGATTGGGTACACTGTGGGGTACACAGGTGGGGTACACCGGTGGGGTACACTGTGCATACCAAAACTTGGTAGCTACATGCCCTGTTGCAGCAACTGAACTGGTAAATCCTTGGACACTTGAAACACTAAAAAATGCCCATAGCAGAGAAACTCCATCCCTCAGCCATGCACGATGCATTGATGGCGATGCATTTGTATTGTCTAGGTATGACAACTAATAGACTTATTAGTCTATTAATAAGTTAATAGACTAGAAAATAAAATAACTTCCTAAAGATACTTTTGTGGAAAATTCTGGTTAATTTTCATCCAATTTCCCCATTAAAATACAGAATTTTCCTGTAATTTGCACTAGGTTATGCCTTTTTTGGATCCAACAGTAGTCATCAAAAGTTTTCTTTGATTAGCTTCCTACACCAAATACCTGTGTTTTTTGTGTCATTTGCTCAAGTGTGTTGCCTAAGGCTAAGTTACCTAGCCTGGAAAGGATTTGTAAGAGATGGGACATAAGTAAGAAACAATGCAAAAAAAAAACCCCAAATCCTAGGAGTGTTGAATAAGGCAGAGGGAGTAAAATGAAAGGGCACCTCAAAGACACACAAGGATACATTTGACAGTGCTGTTAACCAGGCACTTCACAAATAACACCAAACAAGGAATGGATCAGAAGAAAATACTGTCCAAACCAATAAGGACCAGTTTTTACAAGGATGAGATATTTGCAGGGAGCTGCCAAATGGCTTGCTTACTCAAATTGGATTAAATGGTTCAAATTCCCATGTCTACCAAATCTCCCTTGAAAAACTGAAGCAGCCACTTAGAATCTTCTCAAGGGTGTGCTTGCCCTGAGTCTTAAAATTTGCTTTCAGTTCATGTCCAGTCAGTCCTTTGGCAGTACAGGGCAAAATAAAAAAAATGTGGCTGCTGTAAACCAGATATGTATTGAAGGCTTCAGGTATTTGAGATGTGTCTGTGTTTGAATGTTTGAGATATCTTCTGATAAAGACTTTATCCCTTGGAAAGAGGAGAATCTGCTCATGGTCCACAATGTGAGTTTAGGTGGCGTTATCCAGACATTTTGGGGTGTAAGAAGAACCAGAAGAGCCTTGGCAGCTGTTTTACATGGCTATATGAAAAACTACTTTGCAAGCAACTGATTACATTAGGAGAGGACTGCACACAAACAAAATCAAATCCACCTTTTGTTTTGTAATGTTCTTATCTAGTATTAACTTGACTCTCCAGAACCAGTTCAGCCACTAATGGATTTTTTGCTTTTCATTTCCTTTCAGAGATTTTTTGACTGATTGAGGTTTAATATATCCATATTTCTACATAAAATGTGCCATAAACATATTTATATATTTACATATATACCAACTACATATGCAGTTAAAGTCCTTTTTTCATAACTTCCATTTTAAGTAACTTCTAGGCAGAGCAGTGCCTGCAAGCTATAGCTACTGAACTGGAAGAAATGTTATTTGGCTGCACCTCTCATCTCTT
>NW_005054299.1:11029194-11036602 GCF_000277835.1 Geospiza fortis | reverse complement strand
AACAATAAAGATCAGTTTTTTTAAAACAATCTAATTCTCCACCTGATTGCTCTTCGTGCTTGATTTGTGCACGCAGCATAATAATGTTATTAAGGGTAATCAGTACTGCCATTGTTACTCAGGCAAAGAAAGGCTACTGCACTATTGAGCAGCTCTTCACATAGGAATCATGTGAAATAATATAGCCCATAGAATATTCCTGTGCTATTTCAAAAACTGATGAAAAGCTCAGGTCAAAACTGCCAGGATCTGCCAGAACACACAGTTATTAATTATATGGTGGAGTACATAGAGCCATGAGCAACGCCTTTATTAGAAACCAATGCTTTGTGTCAGGATCTAATTTGCCAATAATTGGTACTGAGTGTCCCTGTTATATGCCAATACAGTTATTGATTTAAGATGTAAAAAAGTTAGATAAAGTGAGATGAAATAGCAGAGTAAACCTCTTGGGAATGAAGGACCATGTGAAAAATCTGTAAGTAATGAAATCTACTTGTCATAGGGTGCTTTCTATCTCCATTGGTAACACTAGGACATGTAGCAGAGGCAATGTAGGTAAACAACCCTAACAGAATAGGTAAAAAATTCCCACTTTTCATTTGAAGTTTTACAAGATTTTTAATCTTTATATTTACCCAGTATTATTATAACATTTAATTTCAGAAAGAAACCTAGGAAACTGTAGACAGAAAAATGTTTTCTTCTGAAGATTTCCATTTGCTCTGTATTTTAATCAAACTTTATTTTAAGTTTTGTCACTCAGAAAAAAATCCAGTGGAGTTCAAAAATCATTCTAAATTTTAAAAATGTCTTAGTAAAATGTATTGCTTAGTATGCATTTGGTATTTATTATAGTAAAATATAATTACCTATATCATATATAACCAGGGGACAGAGAAATAACAAAGTAAACAGAAATATGACATCTGCCCAAATTCAGGCTTCTCATGTGTCTTTTAGCTTGCAGTAAGGGTTTAGCTTAGTATGATGCAAGCTGTAGCAGTCTAGCAAACCTTACATCTAGATAATAATGACCAGTCCTTTTTATTTGCTGGTATTTTCAAAGCAATGAAGACCAAAGGTGGTATTCAGGCCTCCTTATTACTGGCGTTTGATATAGCAAAGACATTTAGAACTGTTTGATTTTGTAATTCTAATCTTTGTTTTAAGGGAAACCTTTTCCCCACATTTTAATTGTGAGAAGAGTTTAAAATTCATGCAAAATGTGAGAGAGAACTTATTGTTATGGGAAGGCTCACTCAGAAAAGTAATGTAGTCCTGTGTTGGCTTCAAACTGAGGAGTATTAGGCAGGTAACCTTTAAAGACTATTTACCCCATCACTAGAAGTGTCTGCTTTAAGCAAACTTTTCTGATGGTGAGTTGTACAGTCTTTTTTGGCTCTGCAGGGCTCTACAGCCAAATGCACCCATGCATTCGCTCTTGTTCCCCAATCTTCACAAAGAAAAATAACAGCCTCTAAAACCACTACCTTGTTATCCATACTTGTCTTTGCAAGGACCCTGCCTCACTAATACTGCATCTTCCTCAGATCCCAAAGATCTGTCTGGAGAAGCAGCTGCCTATCTGAGCACCTGAAGACTTTGCATGAGATCCCTCCCTGATCTACCATTTGTGGTGGGACCAATGAGGGGCAAGAAAGGTGCCTTACTGAGATACTGGATCAAAATTCAGCTGTTTGGCAGCTGCTATGGTGAGCCCTGCTGTAAGTGCTCTGCAGAGCTCACTGTGCACGGTAGAGGGATGTTAGTTAGCACTGTTAGTCTTAGAGGTTATCTCTCATAACCTAGTGGCTGATTGTCTTTATTATAAATTGTAAGATCAGACAAGATTCATCTCCGTAATGAGGGACCCACAAACAATTTGGGTCTGTGTGAAAGAAGGTTTGGTGGGAGTTGTTAAGCTGATGTTATGTTTATTTCCTGAAGATAAATGTGGTCAGACTATTCATCTGAGCAATCTAGAAACTCTCTCTGAAATGGCAGGGTACAACTGACAGACCACTACACAGTATGTGTGCCAGAAATCCTGCCTGGTAAGTCTGGATCTTTTTATATGGACTCCCTGCGTAAGCATCAAAATCAAGGGAAGAGCAGATACTGCGCTGGTACTGGCACCAGCAGTGCTAAGATGAACTAAAAAAAAAATACATAAAACCCCCTCAATTCCAAAGAAAAAACAAACAAACAAACAAACAAACCCCAAAAACCCCCCTCAAACTAAACAAAAATAAAGTACTATTCCTAACAAGCTTCAGTTTCCCTGCATGAACAAAAATCAATATGCTCTTTAAACAGGCACAAGCCCAGTGGTACTATTAAAGGAAGTAGGAAAAATAGTCCCCAATTTCTTATATTTTGCAATTACTGAATAAGACGCTTCATCAGGAAACTGTCTCCACAAGCAGAAAGGCTGCAGCGTCATTTCAGTCTATGCCCTGCTTGCTGCTCAGCTGTGTCTGATAATTTAAGGCAATAAAGTTGTTAGATCTCACAGTCTTAGTTCAGCTGCTGTGCCCACAATAATTTCTTCTCTGGACTCAGCTGATGGGACTGCCACTAGGGGCCCAGCTTGGATGTTTCTGCCAAGCTTCTTCTTCTGGATTTAGAGGCCAGAGTGTCAAGAGCTTGCTGCCATTAAAGGCTTAAATTCCTTCTCAGGAAGCAAGCTAGGGCTTTCTTCCAGGGCTAGGTCCTTGCTCTTGGAGCTCTTCAGATTATGAATTTCTCCCAGACCTGAGGCTTGGATCATCCAGGTTGAGTCTCGATTTCTTACAGGTCTGCAAGTTTGATTCTGTTAGGTCTTGGGAAAGCAGTACCTTATAGTCCAAGGGATCTGCGTTTTGCAAGCTCACAGAGTCATCAGTTGTTTGCAGTGGTGGCCATTTGGCTCTGCTCTTCCTGGGGAATGATGTGTTGTAACTCTGGAAACAGGATTACACTAACACAAAGCACCAACCTAAACAAGATCTCTACACTACTGTGTGTAGTGTAAACATGGTAAGAAACCTCCTGTTCCTGCAGTGGTTAAAACCTGCATAGAAAGAGAACAAGTGATGGAAAAGGAGGGACAGGTACTGAAAATTATTTGACTTTACACAGAAGTTCTCTCTCTGGCAGTAGATATTTTCAAGGTCAGAGTCCAGTGGATTAGTTTCGAGAGTGCAATTCATAGAATCATAGAATATGCTGAGCTGGAAGGGACCCTTTAGGATCATCAAGTCCAACTCCTGGCCCTGCACAGGACAGCCCCAAGAGTCACACCATGTTCCTCAGACCATTGTCCAAACGCTTCTGGAACTGTCAGACTGGCGCTGTGACCACTCCCTAGGGAGCCTGTTTCAGTGCCCAGCCACCCTGTGTGTGAAAAATATTTTCCTGATATCCCACTTAAACCTACCCTCACTCAGCTTCATGTAATTTCCTTGAGTCCTATCTCTGTCACAAGAGTGAAGAGATCAGTACCCGTCCCTCTATTTCCCCTCATGACGATGTTAAAGACCCCAAAGGGGTCTCCCCTCCGTCTTCTCCAAGCTGAATAAACCAGTTGTTCCCACTGAATGTGTGCATCATTCTTTAGAGAGCCACTGCTCCCTTTGGTGTGTTGGAACAAAATAGCAGCCTGAGCTCAAATTTCAATTGTTTTTGGGGGAAGGCACTGTTTGGGCCCATGGTTGTCTCTTCCTTTTTTTTTGTTTCATCGTGCATGGTAGCATCATCCTTCTACTTTCTTCTTTCTTCTCCTCATTGCCAAAACCTGTCATTAATACTTTAGTTTATCCAAGTAGTAATGCTCAGAGAATTCTTCTCATCAGAAATGGATTCCAAGCTCTCTGTGCACTGTATTTTGCTTGCTATCGCACAGTTTAGAACCCATTTTTAGTATTTCTGTCCAAAATAAAGGAGTTGAAGGGTGGAGGTGGGTGAGTCCCTGAAAGTGCAAAAAAGAATGGGTTGAAATATGAACATAATAGGAAACAGTACTTTTGGAGGCAATCACAAGATAGTGTTAGAGGAGTCTGAAGTGATATGCCCAGTGGGAACAATCTGAACTTGATTATTCAAGTTCAAACTACCCAGTTTGGCCATTAGCTGTCTTTAGCGTAAAGCACATCAACTGATTATCAGGTATAAATCTGCATAATTTGCCATTATGCATAATGTATTTAATTTACTTCAGGCTAAAACTTTCAATCTATTCACATTAACACATTTTACAAAAAACAGGAGGAGGGCACTTGGGGGAGGGCACATCTCTTCTACACCTCTGCGTTCCTGTGCCTCTGGGTAGCAACTCTTAGCAGGCAGAATGTCCTGGGGCTGTGAGGAAGTGTTTAACATCCAGCCAAACCATCTGCTGTGGCTGCTTTGGAGTTTGCAGGTAAAATCCTGCTATGGCAGGCAACGTTTTAACTTCTGTGTGGTCTGGGAATGCAGACAGATTTTTAGCACAAGAATTAGCAGAACCAGGATGTATCCATCTACAGTCCTGCCCAGGCTGGGCAACACATAGGGACTCCCCTGAGCATGCTAACTAATTGCATGGAAGAGAAGGATGAAGAGGAGTATGAGTATGGAAGAAGTCACCTTGACAACACACTGGTCACTTTTCATAACATTTATCATAAGGTGTAGATACGTTCTGTAGGTTGAGTTTGTCATGAGAGATCACAGTAGCAGTGAGAGCAATGGAAAGTGTGTTTTCTGGGTGCAGTGTGAGACTAATAGCTCTTGTCCAGCTCTGATTTCTGAACTGATTCTAGTGGTAAACTACTGGGAAATGTCTCCATTTTAAGATTATTCATGTTTGGATCACTTTTTGGAAGCTGTTGCCTAGATATATTTTTGCTGTTTTCATTTTGGTGATAATTTTGTGTATCTTGTTCTAATCATCTCATGTATCTGACATATTTTAGATTTTAGTTTAGAGTTCAGATTGAATCTCTGCACATACTCAGGTATGATTCTGTATGTATTCAGTCTTATGAAAATCTGAGTGAGAAAAAATGCTCTCTCTCGATTAACAGCAGTCATTTTGTCTGTTAGCAAAGATAGATAATATAGTGGATGAAGAAGACCAAAAATCAGTCAGGGGCTCACAAGAGCAAAGACAAAAAAAAGGTGTTTGCTTATCCACAGAATTTCTTCCCCTCTTTTAGTAAGAATAAACCAAGACTTTTCCAGTAGAGTTTTTTGGAGGAGGAAGAAAGAAAAATAGAAGAAAAATTAAAATGTCAAGGAAAAAGGCATGGAAACAAGCATAGATGTGTGTGGGCATATGCATATATATTTATATGTGTGTGCATATATATTTATGTGTGTGTGTGTATACACACACAAACATGTATATGTAGTCAATAGAGACTCCTTTGTGATTAAGGGTTTCCCTGAGCATAAGGAATTCCAAACTCAGGATTGTTTCTCTGCTTTATGCTAGTCCATGGATCTCTTCAAGAAGCTGACATGCCTCTATTCTTCAAGAAATTCAGTATTGAATAGGAGGTGAAAGGATATTCAGTACTGAATAGGGAGGAGAAATCAGAACCAAACATTTTTTTCCTAAAAGTTTACATTTTGGCTAACTACTTCTGTAAGGAACAAACACTACTGGAAACAATATTCAAACTTAGTGTAGTTCCAATAGCTCTATTCAATACATGTTTGATATTCTTTCACAATATAAGGCAATTTAATTTTTTATTTGAAATATCTTTCACATACATTTTTGTTTTTCAATGATTTCTCACGACCCCAGGTGTTTTCAGAGGTGACACATTAGAATTGAGGACATCTGTAAATTCTGAGACAGCTGTGATGCTGACAATAGAGTGGAAGAACAGTGAGGTCTGTTCAAATTTTCTGCTGTTGAGAATGTGCTGCTCTTCATAATCCACATTAATTAGGTAACCATTCCAAAATGTAGGAGCTAGGAAAAATGTCTAGATCCTCATTCCAAATCAGTAACTAAAGTTGTGGTATTAGGACTGTCATCAACAAGCCCCTGTTTATTTCATAGGACCATATAGGATGGAAGCCAAGTTCCAGCTCCAGTGTGAAGGAAACTGCATTAATTATGGTGAAGATATTGAAGAGTCACCATGATGAAAGAGTTATGTAGTCTAATTTTTCAGGTCCAGAAAAATTAAATTGGTAGCTAAATTAGATTTGCCTTCAACAATAGCCAGGCGGAACAGAAAACTGCAGGAAGAAGGAAAGACTTGAAAGCAGCCTGAAGCACAGACAAGACCACCAGTGCAACATACCAGATAAGAAAAGGTTAAAACTGAAATTGGAAGGCTGTGCCATGATAAATATTTTCTGTAAATCATGTGGTGTTTTCTTCCCTCTAGAGCCATGGTATGGCTTTCTTTTTTTTTTTTTTTTTTTTTTTTTTTTTGGCATTATTGCTTTGTGTAGATTGTTGGCCAATCAGGGATATAAGTAAGGCTCAGGAGATAATGATTGAATTCCTGGTCTTCTTGAACTTTCAGTGTGAATTTTAGGGTGTGCTTTTTGTATCTCTAATTCCTGAATGTAATAAAAATTAAATTTCTCTATTTCATCATGACATTGAGGCTAAAATACATCTAGTAGCTGTGGGATGCTCAAATATTTGGGTTGTAACACCCATAACAGTGGCTACTACAGAGAACTACAAAAATATCAGCTACCTCAGTTCACTCCCCTCTGATATTTGATTCAGCTGGCTGTGTTTTGGAATTTTATTATGTCACGATGCAATAAAGCAAAAATGGATCACTTGCCCTCTTTTCCTCATGGATGTTCCTGCCTAATAAATTAATCTACCATTCATGATTCTTATCAGTTTTAGAAATTTCTAAAACAGAAATATTGGTTCAATCAGTGCAAAGTAAAGCAGATCTCCATATTATTTTTACTGTATCATCTTGGAGATGGAAGGGCAGTTTGCTTTTTTATATTCTTTTCTCACAACCCCTTGGTTTGGAATCATTAACTATAACCTGGCTTGTACTGTCAAATATCTCTGGTCTAGGATTAAATCCAACAAAGTCACATAAGGCGGGGGGGAAAGCCCAAACCCTTCAATAATTTAAACTCATTACTCTGCTAATCCTTCTATTCTCCTAGGCTCCCTGGAGGTATATTAGGAGGTAATTGAAAACACTTTAATACGCTGAAAAGACATTTGAAACTAATGTAGGCAGCCCCTGGTAACTCTCTACTTCTTTGGTTGTTTAGTAATAAGGAAGATCATCTCAGCAAAAGGCAAAACCACCCATATTAAAACAAAACAAAAACACCTGTAGATAATAGTGTTCATTTATTGTCAATAAACACTAAACCCACTTCACGGTGTCTTTGTTGTAATGAGAATTTGCTGAGAATTAAGAGTATATGTAGGGTG
>NW_005054299.1:11016888-11029133 GCF_000277835.1 Geospiza fortis | reverse complement strand
TCTGTTGCCCTGTGCACAACCCTGTATGACACCTTGAGTCTGTCTGATTTACCTTGTGGAAATTGCTGTCACTATGTCTTTGACTCATGGAGCTTTAATTAATTATTGCTTTTAAATGACTCAGGGAACCTTGGATAAAGTTGACATAGAAGTTAAAAGTGTTGTTATTGCTTCAAAATTCTACAGTAGGAAAGGTGTTTAAATATCAGTTCTGATAGTACAGGATTGCACTGTGCCTGTAAAGCACTTTGTATTAAGGACAAGTATAAAATTTCACTTCCCCAAGGAGAATCTAGGGAGGAATTATTTTAGTTTTTACTTCTTGTTAATAATGTATTTGACACTTGGCAAGCTGTGTTTGGAGATGGGTGTTCTTTAGAGAATCATTGGACAATGTAGTGTGTGATTTTCTGTTTGCAGTCAATTTATGATTCAAAGAGACAGCTTCATCCTACCTATAAATTTATTCCCATGGTTGTGCTGCCTCTGCCAATTCACTAATGAAGTCTTTTCCAAGACAATTGATCTCTTCTTGTCTTGAAAACAATACTCAAGTAAATAAAGCTTTCCTTTTCTTTTTTTTTTTTTTTAATTCTCAGCCAAGGCATTTTACAGAACAAAGAATCGGTGTTGGGTTAGAGAGTCACTGGCTTCTAGATCAAATTATTTTATACCTTGCCCTGGAGACTAGCACTCAAAAAATTAATCTTATGGGAAGACTGACAGTGGCTTCCTCAAAAGGCGCGTGGCG
This sequence comes from Geospiza fortis, assembly GCF_000277835.1. NCBI lineage: Eukaryota > Metazoa > Chordata > Aves > Passeriformes > Thraupidae > Geospiza > Geospiza fortis. The sequence goes on along the minus strand of NW_005054299.1, from coordinate 11,028,382 downwards.
TGGCTTCAGTCCTGGGACATTTGTGCACCCAGATTCCATGGGCTGTCTTTGCAAACCTGCAAGGGTTACAAGATTTTTCTGGTGCAGGTCTCACTTCTTATGTGAAAGTGTAGTGCAGCAGGCCAGCAAAGAGCTTGGAGTAATTTCTCTCCTTATACATCCTTATATCATCACCACTAACTCACTCTGACAGCTTTAAAACTCTGCCACTTAGTGTTGCATAAGGTAAAGCAGCTGAGTTATGTACAGTGACAGGCTTAGAAATTTATTTATGTAGGGTGTCTCTTGTGTCACTTGTTATTTACAGATGTTAATACATTATAATATCACTATGTATTCAAGCAGGATTATTGTGAGCATTCACAAAGACTGAACATCTTCCTGAAATGAACTGATGCTCCCAAATCGTGGCTTGGATTTTGGGAAAAATCTGAATTCCTATTATGTGGATATATAGGGAGAAAAGAAGTCAAGTTCCACCATTCATATACTTTTAGAGACAGGAATGGCTCCCAAGTCACTGCCCCTGTATTCCCTTGTAGAAACCTAGAAAACTGGAGCAGTCAACCCACTCTGGCCACCACTGTTTTCCTGCTCCGTGCTCCTTGATTCTCACTCATCACTCATTCTTCTACTTCACCCACATTGTTCCTTGCAGCAAGGGAATGAAAATACAAACCTGATAGACCTGGTTCTGCCTGGCCCTTGCAGTGCTGCTTCTTACTGCAAGGAGAGAACCAGTATACACTTTTGTCACCTGGGTAAGAACAAATGTCTATGGAGAGAGATAAACAAGATTTGCCTGTAGCTTGCCAGTGACCAGAAAATAGGACCCAATAGGTGATTTCCATTGATTTTCCTTAATGATTAATTTCCTTTATATTCACAGTCACGATACTGGTTTCCTGAAACATTTTTCTGTGTTTAGAGCCTCATTCACGCACCTTTCCATTGTAAGGAAAAGTGTACAGCACAGCATAGGTCCCCAGCGTGTCACAGCTGCAGCCAGCTCTGTGTAACATCTCTGGGGCAATCACAGCAATCTCTTTTGAAAAGTATTTAAATGTTATTTATTTTGAAATGTTATTTAATAGCTGTTAGGTAGCTAAGATCTAAGTCTTTGCAATTCATTTACTCTTTGTAAGCTCCCTGTCTCCTTATAAAATTACCCACTATGACAGTTAAGGAGCTCTCATTTTGTTAAGTGTAGGCTCTTACAAAATATAATGGTTTTATTCCTGTTTTGATTTCAGCAGCATTAACAAGTTTTATGCCACATGAGGAGCTGCCCTCCTCATTGTGGTGCTGATGAAGTCTGATCATATTTCTCTATTGCAATTTCAACAACTGTAAAAAAGAAAAAGTGATAATAATAATAATAATGATATTGACTTGTGTACCTTAGAGGGATTTCCAAGGGATTAGTAATGTTTATAATATGCTCTGAAATTGATGCTCTAAGGGCTATTAGGAAGCTGCCTTCCTGACAGCTTGACATATTTTCAGACAGTAGCAGAGCAGCTGTATTAAGCCATTGAGCAAGCAATCTCATATAAAATATCTAAATAATAGAATTTAACAAAAAAAAAAAACTCATCAAAAGCCCCCCTCCTCTTTGTGATGCACTGAGATCCATTTTATATGTCTAATGCATCATTCATTGGCCTGGACTTCCAGCTGGAATGCAGTGGTGAAGAGCTGAGATATTGGCCTCCCTGCTGTATCAGTGCTGAGCACTGTTGCTATGCACAGTAAAGGCAGTGCTGAGACCCCGGCAGGTATTCCTCTGCAGAAAATGCTCAGCCTAATCCAGCTCTTTCTTCTCTCCCTGTACATCTAGTAGCATTATGAAAATGAAGAGAGATAGTGTGCTTTGCATCAGTGTGACTGAGATATGACCCAGATTCATAAATAAGCTTTGCAGGGATTCAATAATAATTTAACTGTCCACTTCCAGTGAGGAATTGCCTTGTCATGACGGGGAGAATGGCAGGGAGGTGAAAATTCATGGCTCCTAAACAGAGAACCAGATGACCGAGATGCTCTTACCAAGGAAGAGCTGTTCTATGCCATTGCTTAGTAGCCTCAAAATTCCACCTTCCCTGTAGTCGTGATGTTGTTTAATTTCAAAATTTGCATTTAGTTCCCATCAAAGAAATAAAAAAAAGCTGAAGTTCTACTTTAATTATCTGAAGTTTAGCTAACAACTTGAAGATTGCACATAGTTATTTGAGTTTAAAAAGTCATTTCACCTTCACTACTTTTAACTTTTTATAATTCTAAAGTGCATTCAAAATTATAGATAGAATATTACATTGAATTTAAAAATGCAATAGAAAAAGAAATATTAAAAATCAGGTAATTTTTTACAATTTTTCTTCTAGTTATTTTTGAGTTGATGCATCAAGTAAAAAATAACACAAATTTATGAACTAGTCAATTGATTAACTATACAGTAGTTAGGCATTGTCACCCCCTCTTTTTAGCCCTCTTTGGCTAAAAAACAATTCAGATCTACTGTAGGAATTTTATAAGCTCAGCTACTCTAATTTCCACTTGGGCTGGACAGCCCAGGGACAAAGAGATGTAGTTGGCTAATATCAGTCCCTCAGTGCCTTGTTTCTTCCTCACACTAAGCTGGCATCTGATGCTGGAGAATGTGCAAATACATATACAAATGAAACCTTTTGCTTTGAAAGTCTGATTTTTTTTTTCACCTCTTCATTAATTTTGTTAAAACTACTTCAAAGAAGACTGTCAAACTCTTAAAGTGATATGTTTCTATCGTGGAGAGCTGTGCTCCTCACAGCATTTCTTTTGCAGAAGGAAGCTGGCTGGAAGCCACTGCTTCACAGGGCTTGTGTAGCTGTGAGCTGTTCAGTGGGGGGTACAGAACAGTGTAGGTGGACTCTGATAATGGACGTTTTGGCAAGATGTGTGAGGTGCTTTAATTATTCAATTAGGGATTTTTGCTTTAATAATATACTGCTATTCCATTGCACCCATGCTGCAGGATGCTCACAAAACTACATGCAAAAATATTAGCTGGTGCAGGGAATAGCTGTAACCTTCTGCTCAGTTTCATGTCCCATGGGGAACATACTATAAGTCAATTCTGTGCCATGCATTACCTGCCAACCAATTTCTAAATGTACTTCTGGGACCTGAGTAGTATCTATGAGAAGCAGAGACCTGGCTGCCTTGGAAGTGGCTTTTTTTATCCCCATCTCCATCAGGATAGTCATGCAGGATGTTCTTTTTGCCTTGTTCAGCAGCTGAAATTTGGAGTACCTTGGAACCATTTTTTTTTGTCAATGCACCATGCTACTTCAGATTTTCACTTGAACAGAATCTTGTCTCTTGCCTTCAGGACTGGTCTCTCAGGAGCAGTTGTGTTTGTCCAGGCATCTTGCAAAACTTGCAAGGATTTTGTTGAGATTGATGACAAGGTCAGAAAATACTATTTTTGTCTTTTGAAGTGTACATGTAAAAGGCAGATTCTAGTTGTCTGGAAGGCAAATGAAGATACAGCTGGGTAAAAGGTATGTATGAACAAGTTTAACAGGGAAGCTTGGGCGCATTCAATGTTTCTTGAACTTCACAAAAGTTGCCAATGTTGTTTTGATTTTTTTAGTAACTACTTGTAAATATATGATTCTAATACGATGGCAATAGTCATTAAAAACTTAATGAAGATCTTCACCTGTGGGGTTAGAAGGAATTTTGTGTTGTAGATTATACAGAATCGTCTGTTGACATCAGTGCATTTAATCTTTTCCTGTAAAAAGAGGGATTGTATGTACTAAAAATTCGTGTTCTTCAAAATGCAAAAAAACTTTCAGCAATTATTGTAGTAATATTTTTCAGGTTTCAAGTCTAAAGATAAAAGACACACACCAGTATTGTCCTCCTGTTTGTTGAAAATCAGATCATGCAACTTCTATTATCCAAGAGAGCTAAATGAGGAGTAATTAAGAGCATAAATGATGAAAAGCAAAAATTAGATTAATTAACACTGTTTAGAAACCTGAACTAAGGATGTTATCACTATTTTAAATAGAACTATTATAGGGATAAAATCCTACATACTGAAGTAGAATATGTGGTTATGTAGTTCAGGAAACAATTGTGCTTTGGTAACAGGAATGGACCAGATGAGCTTTATTGATAGTAATACAGTAATGATTAAAGTATTTATAGTTATACAGTATACAGTTATACAGTAATGATTAAAATACAAAGCATCCCAATTAATGTCTCCTGTATGGAGTAAAATTTAAAAAAACTCCACTTGCCCAACCCAGAAGTTTTACATTATTTTTTTATCTTTTGATTCCAAGCTCATAACCACTAAATTATAGTCTTTGATATAAAGCACGAGTTAACTACCACTGCTAATAAATAGTAGAATTTTTCATTTAATGCACAGGAAACTGGAATTATGTTGTGTAACAGCTGAGATTCCCTGCAAATGAAGAACAAACTTCTGCCTCCACAAGTGTCCATTCCCCTGCATTTTCTCATGCAGCTCTGTAGATGAATATGATGGCAGCATATTCTGCAAGAATATCTGCCTTTCTTGGCATGTTATGCCAGATGCTATTGGGTATGATGAGGGAAATGTCCCAGTGAATAGGGACTGACAGAGCTACTTTTGGCTTCGGTGGCATTCATCCATCAGTAGGGATCACTGGATCCTGTTTCTCTTGTCTTGTTTTGATGCTGTGGGATAAAACCCTGGGCATTAATACATAATGCCAGTAGTAATACTACAGTAATACTACTAGTAGTACAGTAGCAGTACTACTAGTAATACCGTGTACAAAAACTTTTTAGATCATACAGGAGATTCCTGATAAGTGGGATTCAAGCTCAGAGCTCTGAATCCAGCACCTAGGCAAAAAAATGCTATTAAAGAGTAATATCCTTCATGTCCCCACACTTTGTATATTATGTGTTTGTTCTAACTTTTCATTACAAAGGAGTATGTGTATTGGGACTTTGTTTAGGTAGTTGTTTATATAATCCTCTTCAAAGTGTCATGCAAAGATAGATGAAAATTAAGATATCTTGTTAACATTCCCTCCCTGTACTTCATGTGCTGTAAAATCCCAGTGACCCATTGCCTCCCATTACTATGCTGAGAAATTTGATGCAACAGGATCAGTTTAGTGGATTTAAACATCTGCTGCTGAAGATCTGACATTTATATAATGTGAAGTTTAGGGCATGCAGGTCCGACTAAAATTAGTTTTGTATATCCTTGCTATGCCAAGGCTTTGGAGATGTTTTGGTTCTCTGTTTATGTCCATATCAGGTGTGGGTGCACCTGATATAGTGACCTGATATATCTGACCTTCTAGCTAAATTTCTTCTGGAAGAATCTCACTTGTCTGCACCAAATAAGCTCTGTCAATGTGATCTGTGCATGGTGATGAGTACACTGAGAAGAGTCACCAAGTGGCCTGAATAGTAATGTAGCTTATGACTCCTTTTCTCTCCTATATGGGGTCTAAACTGACAGTAGGAAATGGTAACTTCACACCAGCTTGAGTTTTTAATTAATTCTCTGTAGATGCCAAAAAGCCAGAGAGATACTTGTGCTAATAACCACTCATAACAGCTGAGGTGGTTCTGATCGCTACTGCTAATACAGATGGAAATAGCTATGTTACTTTTAACTAGTTCAGTGTGCCATTCAGCCCTTTGTTCAGCTGGGTTCCAAAAAAAAGAGAATAATTAAGAAACAAAAGTTAGTTGTTACTACAAGTTTAATTAAGGTTCTGAGCTAATTTCACAGTGCGACTTTGGGTCCTAATAACAACAGATCTAGAGTCTAATTACTGTCATACCAGGTGGCCTGCTTTACATCTAATTGCTTCCCCTGAGCCTGACATGTGCCTGGAAAGCCAACTCTGTTTCCAGTAGAATATGATTTTATTACAGATAGGAAAAGGACAGAAATAAAGATTGCTTGCAGCTCACCTAGCTCTTGTGCCTTGATTGTGCTCTGAAGCTTCCTACTGGAATTTTGAATGACAAAATATATTGACATCTTTTCAAACTCAGGCTTTCCAAACTTTCACACAAGTTTTATGGGAAGAGGATAGATAGTTCAAAAATAGATAATGATGAGCAGTGTTTAGATTAAGACAGTAAGAAGAGGGAGGATAGGTGTTTCTAAATTTAATGGTGGTTCAAAAATATCTGCTCATATTTGTTACCTGGGACAAAACTCAAATATTCTTGACTGAATGTATAAAAGGAAGGTTTTTAGCAATACATAAATTAGATTCAGTATCTTCAGTGCTAGTTTCTTCTGTTAAACAAGCAGCATGGAGTTGTCTCCTGCTTGAACACGTGGAAAGCTTTAATGCACATGTCCATATGGGGTTGAAGGGTTATTCTGCAAAAGAATCTGGACCTGTACCAAAGGGTGTTAAAGAAGAGAAGAAAGCTTTAGCACTGATCAATAGTACTTGGAAGCACAAGGATATGTAAGAGCTGAAGGAAACCACTTATTTTCCCCAGGGTGAAAAGAGGATGTTTGGCTTGTGTAAAGAACATTAATTTGGTTTTTGAGAGTAAATGTCAGGAATGATGCAGACTGGGGCTGGACACAAAACACAGTTGTATCAAAAGACACAGTTACTTCAAAATAAAAAAATGCAGTGTTTTAAAGGGCCTTGGATCAAGTCCAAGAGTCCACTGAGCCAGTGGGCTTGTAATGTAAGGTTTTGCAATAAATAATTAATTATTAGGCTTCAAATAAGTATATTGTGTTAGCTTAAAAAAACTCAGTACTTCCTGGCATCTATTAATAGTTTTGCTGTGGGCAAATCAGGGAAATTCCTTTTTTCTTGTCTTTCTTTGGTAGTGCTATTAGATGGACTTCTTAACCTACTCAGGATTCCACTCAAGGCAAATGCAATTGTGAAGAATTTTTGGCTTGGAATACAGTGAATATAAGCAGCAAGCTTGATATTAATTTTCAGAGAGTCAAAAGATTTCTAATGGTGTACTTTGAAAGAGGGTTTAAAAAAATACTAAAAGAAGTCAATTGTAATCTTACAGCTGCCACTAAAATGTGACCATTTCAACTTTTTTTACATTATGGCTAACTAGTAAACAATTATTCCTCAAGATGCAGAGTCTGAGGGCAGACCATGTTTATACCACTTGAAAATCAATGGCAATATACTGAGTACCTGTTAGGGTATCTGAACACAAAAAAGTCTTGGTAATAAACTTCTCTTCTTGCCAACCACATCCTTTCAGATCAGACACATGCTTTAAAACTGTTTCTTTTTTAGCTTGGAGGAAGAAAACAGCACACATGCTAAAAATGTGGTGGGGAAAATAGCTGAATAATTACACAAAGAAAAGTTCTTGGCACTTTCTGAAGCTTATTAGTGCATTATACAGATGAGAGAAAAAATAGCAGAGCATTGCATAGTAAGGTATGTGTGCATAGACTATGCTCATATGGAGGTGGGAAAGATTGGATTCACTGAAAGAAACCCAGTTTGGATCATGTTGTCTCAGAGGACCACTCTGTGAGTGCACTGCTTCCTGGAACTGGGAGCCAGGATCTCACCACCCCAGCCTGGGACAGCCCCAGCCCCCACATCAAGGACCTCCCTGAGGCAATGCCGAGGCTGGGCTGGGACTGGAAAAGGCTGAGACCCACCTGGCTACACCCACCCCCCTTTCAGGCAATAGTAGAGAGCAATAAGGTCACCCCTGAGACTCCATTTCTCCAGACTACACACACCTATCCCTCATCTACTCCTCGTAGGACTTGTGCTCCAGATTCTTCACCAGCTCCATTGCCCTTCTCTGGACTCTCTTCAGCACCTCAAGGTCTTTCTTCCAGTGAGGGGCCCAGAACTGGACACAGCACTCAAGATGCTGCCTCATGAGTACGGGAGACAAATCATTTCCCTGGTCCTGCTGGCCACACTATTTTGGATATTAGCCAGAATGCCATTGCCCTTCCTGGCCACCTGGACACACTGGTGGCTCATGGTCTGGCTACTGACCAGGTTCTTTTCTGCTGGGATACATTCCCTATTTATGCTAAATTATTTTGGTAGCCTATTCCAGGAAATAGGTTATTTATTTTCTTAAATTTTGCTATGGCTTTGTAGAAGAGACAGATCAACAACCTGTAAAACAAGCTAAAAAAAGAGGATAAATTAACGTGAAGTCTAAGGAGAGGATCTTTAGGCAAAATAGGTGAGGAGGACGACCAAACATTTTATCCTAGTATTAGTACAAAGAGAACAAATTTAGAAAATACTTGTGGGCTCTCTGTGCTGTCACAGTGAGTCTCTGGCTTTTAGGTCAGCTTGCATGACAAAATAGTGCATCTTTAGCCTTGAAGTCAGTTGCTGCATAAAAAAGCTCTTTTTGGTCATAGAGGTGAAATCACCTCTTCCTGTCAGCTTCTTGCTTTGGAGTTGGTTTTGAAAAGCAGAACTTTCAGAGTGCTGAAAAACTAGAAAAAAACCCCAAGCCTTAGAAGCTGAATTAGTGTCATCACAGACAGACTGCCTGAAATATGACCGTAGCTGATGTCAGTGTCTAAATGTGTAGGGCTGGCTCCTCAGGCAGGGAGTACAGCACAGGGTGCTGGATACCAGAAATATGTGTCCCCATTCCAGCTCTGGATTTTCTGGGAGCTGTTAAGCAGGACACTTGGCTGCCTTCTGGTTTGCATTTTTCATGCTGCTTGACTGGTTAATGATCATACTCTTGTTTGAACAAGTAATGTATTCCTTTATTGCCCCTGCCTGTCGTTATAGATGATTCACTGAATCATTTTGTGATGGCTTTTCCTTTGATTCATCACATTTTGATTCCTTTGATTCATCACATTTTGATTCCTTTATCTGATTACAAACTAATTAAAATAAACAGATATTCTTGCTTGCATCTGTGCAATAACCCTGAATTCATAAATTGTATTGTATCAGTAATGATCCTTCTTAGTAATAAGTAGCTGACTGGGCTGAAATGCTGAAAGAAATCATAATGCAAACAGACATGCAGGTTAATATACTTATTAGCAGGCAATGATTGCAAATGTTTTTTTGCTTGAAATGAAGACAGGTCCCTGGTTAGGAATACAGGAAGCTGGACATTTCCTTTTAGATAGGAAATTTCAGTTTAACAGTGGTATAATAACGATCTAAAAACACCCTTAGGTAGGACAAAAGAAAAGAAATATTATTTTTAAAGTTTTATTTTTATGGGAATTTTTTTTCCCTGTTTGTAAAATGCAGCCCCTAGGGCATATGTGGTAACTAGAGGAGGTTAGAGAGGAGCCTGGACCAGGTTTTGGATTGTCTACACAGATATTTCAATGCTTTACTTTAGCATTACATGAGAAACCACTTGTCTACATCAAGAGCCATATTCTGAGGCCTGAATACAAAAGAAGGAAGATTAAGATTAGAAATAGTTCCTCATGGAAACCGAACAGTAAAAATAAACAAAAAACCCCAAAGAGGGAAATAGTGCTCTTTCCTTGGAGCAACTTCTGGAAGGCAGCGGTGGCAGTCAATCACTAACTTGTGGGCAGTATTTCCAGGCTATATTACTGTGAAAGCTTTCCCAGGACCTTCTAGCTGTCATCGGGCGCTAGTGGAGAGCCAACAATTCTTTTAACCTTATGTATGTCTTTTTTTAATAGAAACCATGCCATTGTTATATTACCAGATCTGTCTTGCTGTATAATACATCACAGACTAACTGGAAATAAAATATTTGCTGGCAAATGCAATATTAAGAAAAGGTGGTCTGTGCAGCCAGACACTGTGATACTGGTGTAAAGTGTCTGATCCTGTACCAGATACACACATTTCTAAATGTACCAGTAGCACTCGAGGGCTTTGCATTATACAAAAAAACCCAACAGTTTTATAATATTTCAGGCCTATAATTCCCTACCATAAAAACTATGCTTATTATTTCTTCTTGGATGATTATTCCAAGAGATGTCTAAATTTACTGTCTTTGACATTTGGGTCACATTCTTCATTCTGACTTTTTTTTTTTGCTGAGTGTGCATTGCAAGAACATTCCATGTTCTACATTTTTTTTATATCCTTTGTACGTCATTCTCTTAGTGTCATCAACAATGCTGAATAGGTCTAGAATAGGCCCAGAAAAATTTGTGGTGAGTGGACATTGTAGTCTGTACCATGGACTTGTGTGTCTTTGCAAAGACCTTTGAAATATAGGGGAGTACTAATGCCTTTAGACTTACTGCAAAAGCTTGCATTGGTTAGCTGATCCTTTTTTCCTGGTAATATTTTTATATCATGCCATACCTCAAGTAGCACACCTTTAAAAATCCCTACATGTATCTATTTCATTTGACATGAATTTAAGAAAACAGTTTTTAAATGAAGTTAGCATTTAGTTCTAATGTTAATGAAGATTTATCTGTGATGCACAGATTGAATGCTTTCTACTAGTTGGAACTTTAGCAGGTGTGTATGAACATACCTTCTTGAAATCAATGTACTTATCCAGACCTAAACTAGTGTGGGGCTATCCATCTCTTCTGATATCGGCCAGCAATTTTTGAAGACTGCATATTTTAACAGATGTATTTTCAAAGGTGTGAAGATCTGAAGACAGACATGTTTAGTACAGCTCGCTTTTGAATACGTGACAAATAAACGAACATGTCATGTAAGGAGACAGTTTACTATTTTTAAAGAAATGTAGACAATGTAGAGTTTTACAGGAGAAGGCTGTCACCAGAATATAGGTACTTCCCTGATTCTGATTGGTCAGAAAGAAACAATTCCAAAAGTCTTTCAACTGATGTCAGGAAGAAATTGCAGTGAAATTGAAAATAAATGACAGTAAGGGTGTTCATGACACTCTCACTGATAAAGATTTCTTTGAATGACACACTTAACCTCCAAACCCCTTGACCCTCAAGAGACTGTTGTGGAATTCTGTCACTCAAGGTGGCTTTGCAATGTATCAAATTTGCTATCACTGCTGGACACCAAAAACTTAAAATGAAAAGAGAATTTTTCTGCTGACGATTGCATGCAAATATTTAAGGAGCAGACTTTGGAAGTGCATGCTGAGTTAATGTCCTGTGCATGTTGTAAAATTCTGATACCTACAAATTGTCTAAAGCAGGGCAGAAAAATAAGGTTGTCCCTAACTCCCTATTACCAAATCTAACTTGGGTATTTAAAAAACTCCAGCGTGTTTTGTATTGCCTGGAAAGCACAGGAAGTGAAAATGGAGTTCTTATCACATTGTTGCCCTGGGCATTTGCTTTGCACACAAACTGAACCAAAAAAACCTCCAAAAAACAAACAAACAAACAAACAAAAAAAAAAAAAACCAAAACAAAACAAACAAAACAAACCCAACAAAACAAAAACAAAAAACCCCAAAAAACAGAAAACAAACCCCAAACCAAAAAAGCCAGAGTGTGTAAACTGCAGAATTCTTGTCT
>NW_005054299.1:10983978-11016845 GCF_000277835.1 Geospiza fortis | reverse complement strand
GGCTGCCAGCTCTGTCCTTTGTCATTGATATTTTGTATCATGGTAAAAGTGATTTCACCACTCTTAACTCTGTTATATGACCCAGACATGGCCAAGAAAATATGCTAGAATTTTTCTAAAGCCAGGTATTTCATCCTTTTCTTCAATTTCTCACCAGTGAAATAGAACATTACACACAGAACAAAGCATGCTTCAGAGATTCTCTTAAATGACAAATTCAGCAGCACTGCTAATATGAACTGTGATATTATCTGATTTTTCATAACATGCCTCAAATTTTACATTCCAATGAAATGTAATTAGAACTATCACTGAATTAGAGCAACATGGTGTCTATAAGACAATGTAAACTCTGTTGCCAAAAAATAAATTTACAGGGGAAAGTTGGAGAGGAACTGTTCTTAACATCAAGGTCCTGATTTTTCACTGCCTGCACTTCATGATGTAGCTAGCTTTAATTGCACACATCCTCATCCTTCTGAATCCCTTGGAAATACTGGCAGGAATCCATGCCTCAGTCAATACTGAAACAAGACTGATGGCTTTTGTCACCTCTCATTAAAGCTGCAGACTTACCACTGCCATCAAAACCACATGGGAAACTTTTTTTTCACCTTAAAATATCTAGGCTTTTGTTGTCCTGGTCAGCCATCAAATGAATCACCAATCTCTGCAGATGTTAGAATTGATTCATGCTTCTATATAAATGCTTTTTCACCATTCTGGTTGGTGTGGTGGGAGCTAAAATTAAGAAAGGATTGCTTTTAATATCTTTTTATGTGCTCAGGACTGAATGAGTCCTAGCATTAATGAGACACAACTTTTTAATCTTAACCTGCATTAGGAATCCAACCATCATCAGTGCTTTTGTATCCATTCAGCATAGAAGGGGAAACAAGAACATATTTTTAGCTTTTTGAGGTACAAGCATGTTAGATGTTTTGTACCAAGATATGTCTTCCTTTGGAGTAAAGGTTGGATTTAGCAGTTTTAAAATTATCACCATTTTATGTCATCAGTGTGCTTTAACTTTTTTCTTAGCTTCCTACTCCTGGTAGCCAACACCAATTCTACTATACAAGCTGGGAAAAGGGGACACTGGGTAATTTTGAAGGTAGGGTCAGTCAAAGATAAAATACAAACCCAAACTTCACAGTTTTGATGATTGGCAAATCACAATTTGATTTCTCCTGCAAGAATAGTAACCTTAGTCCTGTTCAAACACAGACCATTATATTTGGTCTACCAAAAATATTTTGTTTGTGCCTGGCAGCCTTTGTCACTTCCCAAACACAAAAACAACTGGGATGATTTTCACTGCTGGGGAGGGGAAGAAATTCTTCAATCCAGTATGTAGAATGTGGAATGCTGTAGTAGCAAATTTAGAGATAGTCACCACATTCATAATTGAGAAGAAAAGGTTCAATTTATTTACTGGCAATTAGTGTGGCTGGCAAAGCATTCTTAAAAAGGTTGAAAACTCCTCTGTCCTTAAAATAAGGGGCAGAAAGGCCAATGTATTTTATAGCTGCTGTAGATTTATTCCATGTCAGGTGCACAATTTTCTTTCCTGTAATTGCCAGTAGTAGCAAATGATGACTGTAACATGTTCTGAAGTACATAGACAAGAATAAATCCAAGTAGACAAAAACTCACCAGGAGTTCTTTAATGTTTGTAGAAAATATGAAGGGTAATTTTTACTGAGATGAAAGTAAGCATGTGAAAAAAATGTCTCTGGTAAAACAGCATTCCTGTCTGCTGTGCCTGAGAGCTGCTTCCATGTGGAAGGGGGAGGAAGAAAATGTCACCTATTATATAATTAGAAAAACAGTTGGGAAACAATGGTGATGATGGCATTTCCCCTGAGGAATTTTTTCTTGCCTTAAAAGACTTTTAGAAAGTAAATTTTAGTGAGACACAATAAATCAAATTAAGACAAAATGCAATTTCTCCCTTTTCTGGATCTGCAACAGCAATTAGGTGATAACTTCAAGGCTGGGTGGGGAAGGGCTGTGAAACCAACAAACAATAGTCCTCTCAAATTTACAAGTTTTTATTCTTCAGCCTAGGGCTTGCAAGTCTAGCTCTTCAGTAGAAACTGGCTATGAATGCCTCCATCTGTTACAATATTCTCTTTAGTTATCAATAATTAGCAACAGTCTGATGATGAGCTAGGAGTTCTTGCATGGCACTGAGTGTGTCTTGGGAATGTGTAGAGGACATTAAAAGATGAAAAATGAGTAATGGGGAGGAAAATTATATTGTTGCTGATAGCATATTCCTTCTTTGCTCTTGTTGGCCTTGTACCAGTGAAGCAAAGGACATTCCTGTAACCTCCCTGGTGGCCCCAAGAACTGTACCTGAAGAGGTGACCAGGAAATATTCTGCTGAGAAAACAAACTGAAGCCATACCAGGCTTTATAAATCTGATTTCTAGACCAATTCAAAATACTGTTGCCTTTGATCACCAGTAGTCTGGCCTGAATATGTGATACATCCTGGCTGAAGTTTTCCTAAGCCATCTATTTTTACTTTCTTTGATGTTTATTCTATTTATGATGGATTGCTAGGATTTCTCTGGCCAGTAAAGAAAGGAGAGGTGCTTTATTGTACTTTCTCTTCCTCAGTCTTTTTGGCCCTGCTCTTCATTATTTATCTTTCATTTTGGACACACTGACTTTTCCTGTAAGTTCAGAGGGTGGGAAAGAGCAGGATAGGCATGGGACAGATAAGGTGTCCTAAGCTAGTCAGGAAACTCTTACACAACTGCTAGTACTCCCAGACCCCACAGGACCTGTGGTTACAGCAAATCTCTTTGGTGATTAATCGAAAAACGTCTTCCCTCCATATGAAATGAAATGGACATCAATGATTGCTTTCTGAGATGGCCCACTCTAGACCTTCAGGAGTATCTGTCAAATAGGAGGGTGTTCAGTCTCTCTCATCCATTGGCACCTCACTCTGTCTGCTCATGTTTCATTCTGAGGCAGCTAGAGAGGAGCGTCTATGTGATATGGGCAGCATTCATTTAGCACCTGCTTTTTTTTTCATGAGATTTCCCTTTTGCGGATAGACTGATTAGAAATACTATCTTTTTCATAGATATTTGCCGGCTCAATGGTGACTTTGAGCAGGTTCCAGGTGGCAGAAAGCATCTTGATTGCTGCACAGAGCCACTGCTGTAGCCACATGAGGTATTGATTGAGGATGTCAGAAACAGCCCCTCTAAAGAGCTTTAATGATGCCAAATGCAAGGGTAATTCCAGGTTGTCCTTAAGATTGACAGCTTGCACGTGACACCAGCCAAACATCACTGGACCAGCAGGAGAATAGACTTCTGAATGATTGCTCCTATATGTGTTTTCCTTTGGGGTTTCCTATCCAGACTTCAGATCTGTTAAACTATGAGAAGGATGTGGTGATTGTGTGAAGTGATAGCACTCCAGTTTGGAATACGTCTTCTCTCTTTTTCATGGCCACATGTATTACACAGCTTTTAAGAGAATTGTCATTCCTTTCCACCAGATTTTTATCAGTGTCTTTAACAAAACAAGTATGTGCTAGTAGCTTCTAATGGGTCCCAGAGGAAACTTTATAGGAGGAACTTTAACCTAGAAAAAAGGTAAAATCCAGGGCAATGTTTAGTCATGGCATGCACTAGGATTGTTTGACTATTCTGCCTAGTCAAGAGGACATACGTGGGAGCCTTTTACTGTGTCTCTATGTATTATATGTAAATTTGAGCTTTATTTTTAAACAGATATATAGGAATTATCTTTCTTTATCACTACAAAAATATTATATTCTGCCCAGCTTTGCTCACTGTTTTTCTTATGTTATGACCATCCTTCCCTGCCTCCCTTTCTCTCCTTCCTAATTTTATTCTCCTTTCTTTGCAAAGATATATTCCTGACAGGTCTGGTTGCTTGTGAGTCTGGGAAAGGTTCTTCAAACTCTTCCTAATGCAGGTGGTTTGGCACCATTTATTGGAAGCAAAATCACATATGGCATTTGGTCACCAGCTATTACACTCTACATGTGATACTACTTGTGATACACCAGAGTCTGAGATGACTCACTTGGTACAGTAGTCTTTGAAAGGGGTAAAGATAATGATTCCACAAATATTTTGTTGCATTCTATAATATTACTTTAGTGCAAGATGGAAATATTCATGCTTAATGATTGTATAAGTATCACTCTTCCAAAATTGGTAGAGACTGAGATAGAGAAGGATGAACATTTAACAGGAAAAAAATTGACTGTTACCCACATCCTCCCTGTTTAGAAGCACCTTAGAAAAAAAATTGATTAATTTTCAGTTTACCTTTTCTTAAATGTAACAGACTTCCATTTGAGGTTTAATTGGGTCTATTCTAGCATGCAACAAAAAGTTAGTGGAAGATAAAAGGGCATAGCAAGAAAAAATACTCAAAGTGAATAATTTAAGATCACATCCATAATTAATGGCATTTGGAAAGCTTCCTCTAGTGCTCTAATCATATCTCAAAATGTGCTAATTAGAACAGTTTGGTACAAAACACTGTATGCAGGTGTTGAACAGCTTTTTTCTGTTCTTTTTTTTTCCAGAAATGTAGAAGTAACTGGTTCTCCTGGCATTAGCACTCACATTTAATAAATGTTTCACCATTTAACATATATTTGACAGCTGAAGAGTGTGTGCACAACTATTACCTTGTTAGAATAGATTTGATCAAGAATTCAGAACAAAATCAGATGTGTTTAGCAACTTAAGCTTGTAGTAAACAGTGAAGCATCCTGTAATACCCTTTGGGGCTATAACAAGCAAAGACTTGAAGCTGAAAGTAAAAGAATTGCCTTGAAAGGACAAAGTATCTACATTCATCTGCTTGAAATGAATGTTATCTAAAAGCAGTTCTGATACTTCAGAAAAGCTAATTATTTGCTTACTGCTTGCACTGTATTTAAGTGTTATCTTTTGGCTGAGAAGGATGTTGCTGCTCAGTTCTTCATTCATCTTGGAAATCAATGACGACTGACATCACAGGTCTCTCTCTCTAACCCCTCTGCAAAATTAATCAATATGATCCAGAAAGAAATGAGCTGTGCATCCTTTTGGGTTTGTATTACTGCTCTGCCAGAATGAAATGGGGAAACCTGAGGAGATGCTTAATGCCCAATTTACTCAAAATGATCCTGACAGCTCTGCATTACTGAAACAGTAGCTGGCTCTTTAGGGCTGTAGTGTCCAACAAGTAGGTGTGACAACACTGTCAAATAAATAAGTCTGAAGAGCACAGATTGTATTTGAAATGAATGTATCATGACTCTGCAGGATTTGTTTTATGCAATTATTCCAATAAAACATTTTATTTTATTGAAGTTCTAAAAAATTTCACAGAATGAAACAAATAGTTCCATAAACATGTATTATTAATAACTCATTTCCTTTAAAGTTGAGAGCAGAGCTATTCTATTATGTGTTGCAGATTCATTTTAAGACACTTTATTGGAGAGCCTGCAGTCGGAAATATTAATCTTGTGAAATTGAACACACGGGTTTAAACCTAGGATACATCACATTTTTCAAGAGACTCAGCAGTACCTAGCTCCATTTTTCCCACGCAATCTGTAGACTTACTGCTGTGTGTAAATTAGCTCCATTTCTATGCTGTGTTCTCCTTGCTCCTACCCATTAGCATTCAAGTCTTTTCTATCTTCTGCAGCTAGATGAATTATTCCCCAAGAACAATTCATTTGACAGTGAAATTTGCCCTTTTTGCATTTGTTATTTCTCCATGAACACATCACAATTTGCATTAATTAGTTTATTATTTGAAATTGTTTGATGAATAGTTTGTTTCAACCCATTTCACTCATGTAGCTAATATTAATTTGAGTGTTTCATCCCAGTGATTTACCATTCAAACTCTGTCCTATTATTTCATATGGTGATTGTTCCTGATCCTGCTCTGGATGACACAGCTGGAGTCAATCAAAAACAGAAATATGGTTCATGAAAAGTTTTCAAAGAAAAGTTTAGTTCTATTCTCTTATTATTTCCCACAGTTATTGCTATTTCTGAATAAATAATATTCAGAAAATAATATAGAGGGTTTCAATAAATCCTCTACATTTTTATTTTTGTATTTTTCTCTTTCCCAGTTTCAAAACTGAAGAAAAAGAGATTTAAAGCCCTAAAGTCTGTTTTCCTTTTTTAATTTCATGTTCAAGAGTTTGAGTAAAATAAATTTGGCGTTTATTTTCTTCAATAATAAAACATTTTTTTCAGTTAAAGACAATTTT
Source organism: Geospiza fortis (assembly GCF_000277835.1). Taxonomy (NCBI): domain Eukaryota; kingdom Metazoa; phylum Chordata; class Aves; order Passeriformes; family Thraupidae; genus Geospiza; species Geospiza fortis. Next base: position 11,010,556 of record NW_005054299.1, on the reverse strand, counting down.
TTCTAAAAGCATGGTCTTTGCAATAAAAATATTTTTTACTAGTCCAAGTTATAGATTTTCTAAACAGCTTCTGCTTTCCTGTGAGGTATGATTCACCAATTAAAAAAACATACTTTGCCACATTAAGTAAAATTCTAATGGCATTCAAATGTTCTCCCACTTCCTCTTTTGTCTGAGAAGAAAAAATACCATTAGGAAAACTGGAAATATGTGCAGAAGAATGTAAAATAAAGTTTCGTCATCTCCAAGAGCTACCATGGATGCTTGCTCTCTTCTCTGTTGGCAGTTACTGTCTCTTGATCCAAACTTCAAGTAAACTTTGGAGTAAAATCACCTTGTTTCTGCTAAAATAGATATTATATCTCTGTACAGATCCAGTCTGACAAAATAGCACCTCAGGATGCACAGAAAACTATGGTGTTCATCTATACTCACAAATATGTACTACCCCAAAAGAAACAGAATGCTGTAATAATATATTTGAGATTAGAGTAATGACGAAATCACCCACATTTTAATGTTATTCATAAAGAGTGTTAAAAGCCAGAAGTTGAGTACTTTCCTTTGGGGAAAAAAAAATCTCCCTTAGGCAAGGACTATTTTTTAAAACAAATCTTGGAAAAAATGGGAATATTCCAGTATATAATTACATGTGATCTAATTCTAATAACTTAAACAGTTCAGCAGATTTGCCAAAGAAACCACGGAGTGTGTACTGGTGGCAAAATCAAGGAAAGGCACAAATGGGAGGGCAGAAGGAAATGGCAATATAATTCATGCCATCAGCATGCTTTTATAGAAGATAGATTCTGTCAAGCAGAGAGTGCAGTTTTGAGGTCCTGGATGTGTTCAGTGAATGTTTCTCTGTGATATAATATCCCCAAGGCGTTTTCGAGATAGGTAATATACTGACACAGTGTTCTGTGGGAAAATTACTGCGAAACAAAAATGAAGAGAGCCCACGGAAGCAGGGTAGGGACTAAGTGAGAATAAATTTGAGTCACAGCCCTAAAAATTTGTTTCTGGGCAGGTGCTGCCATTGTTTATTCTTGACTAGGACTAATCTGGAAGGACTGCGCTTGTAAATGCCACATTTGTATTTCTGATGACACAGAATTACTAAATGAATAATAATGATAAATTGCATATGGGGAATAGAGGCTGCTCTGGATCGTTTGCAGAAGTAAACAAGTACATATGTCACATACACAAATGTGTCTGTCCTTATCCTGCATGGCTGTATTGCCAGGTATGCAGAAATTGTGTCAGTCTTAGGAAACTGGAGCTTCATCCTCAGAATTATTAACTGAAGAGCACCAGATCAGCAAAACAACACCAGAGCAGGGAACATGAGTGGGCAGTCTGATGCAGCTAGGGCTCAATACAGCTTCTGAAGAGCTGATTGAGAGATATCATATATGATCAAGGAAGTTCTACTTTTTCGGTTGTCATGGCATGAAGAAGGACTAGCATGTTTCTAGCTGCTTCAATTGCTTAAGTGAGAGTTATCACTGCTCTTATGAGTCATGAGCCTCTGGCACTAATGATACTCTCTTGTTTTGAGTTCTAATAGTCATCCTTCAAAAGAAATTATGAAGGATTGAAAAGGATTGAGAAAAGAATAATAGAAAAACAAATTATTCTAGGGAAAAAGCAAGAAAATTTTATCTGTTTAGTGCATCAAAGAGAAAATTAAGAGGTGATCGTGGGAAGAGATGGCTTATTGTAGGTGGTACTTCTGTCAGAAAGATGAATCCATGATATTCAGGATCTGGAAGCTAGACTTAGGTAAATTAAAAGAGAGCAATTAATGAGTGGAAAAACTTTCTTCCAGTTATGATGGGTTATCTCACTGTCAGCTTCTAAATCAAGCCTCAATGACTTTATAAAAGATATCTCAATGCTCAAAATAAGATAAAAATCCCAAGAAGTCATTTATGTCAGATTTTTGGCCCACTGTGTAAAGGAGGAGAGGAAAAAGACCTCCACCCATAAAATATTTTCATGGGACTTTCACTTGTAGTTTACATGTGCTATTGGTATTGAAGTCTTCAAATAATTTTGACATATGTGTAAAAAATGCACTACTGCCTGTGTTACTGCATGGAATTTGAATAGAATCTCAGAAAATTATAGATGTGATCATGACCCCAAATGCTTAACATGGAGATCTGTTGACAAAGCACTTACACATCAAATCTTTCTGGAGCATCAGCAAGTTGAAGAACCTGAGTGATGACAGCCACAATCTAAACAGTTTTATCAGTGTATGTAATAATTTCTGAGAACTGTGGACCTCATGGAAGTCTTTTCTTGTCAGCAGTGAGGCAGGCAGCCTTGCTTTGCTGAAGGAATTCTGTCTTTATGGTAAATATTTCTGTGCTGAAATGCCACAGTGGGACATTGTTTATATGGATAAGTTAACTTCTGATAGCAGTAATGGCTCAATGCTGCATGCTGCTTTGTCATAAACCTCTTTAGCTAATGTATTTTTCTCTTGGTCTGGGGTTCAGCATCTTAACATCTTTCTGAAATTATGTGCATTGAAAATGCTGGAAGAAAGCAAGAAGTCCAGCATCCAAGCACCAGTGTATTTAGGGGTGACTGGAAAATTCCCAGGAACATTCTTTCAGTTCTCTCTTTTGTAATTCAAAATCTGTCTATATTCAGAAAAAAGAGAATGGGCAAGCCTATCTGTGCCAGCAGGTATTGGAACTGCTTGCTTCATCTCCATTCCTCAGACCTGTCAGAACCAGCAAAAAAAGGAGGCAAGGGGTGTTCCCAGCTAATGTGGCTTTCTGGAGCATCACTGTATATGAGCTATCTAAGTAAAGCATGCTGAGGGTGAGTATGAAATCTGGGCAGCAAATCACCTTGGTTTGGTCATTAATCTCTGGCATTGCTTTAGCTTTTGTGAATGTAGAAATGGGCTGGAAGCAAGCAGCAGAATAAATGAGGTAAGGTGATAATGTACAACTCCTTCTCACGGCAGAAAAAGCCAGAACTAATTTTAACCAATTTCTGCCTTGACTATGGTGTCTACAGCTATCACACTCTTCTTTTTTCATTGTTCTTTTAATTAAAAGAAACCTCCCTGCCTCTCTGGGGCACATCCCTGAGGAGAGATTGGTTTAGGATGAGAAGCATGCTTTGCACTTTCATCCTTTTCAAAACCCAGAATTTATTTTCTTTCTGTTTGTCAATCAGCATGAAAAGGCTTTTTTAGCTCTTACTGCACTGGAAACAAATATGAAAAAAAAGACAGAAAGCTTCAGGCAGTTTAAGTGTGGGGGAATGCAATGCTGATGTAAAGCTGCAGCAGATGTACAGCTTAATTAGATGTTAATGAATAGACAGATGTGTACAAGTGAGCAGCTCTGAGGGTGTGGAAGGAAGCAGAAATATGGGGCAGTAAACACTTTGATGTTGCCTGGGTAAAGGTACATTTGAAAATTACTCTGCTTGCTGCTGTTTCTTGTATCCAGACTGGATTTTCCTATCACTGTGTGGCAGCAAATCATTTTGCTTCTTGCTGGTACAGTGAGGGAAACTGAAACATGAGCTTTCCTTCCCACAGCCCCGCTTTGGATTGCTTCAGTTCTCCCACTCCTGGGTAGAGTTTGCAAACCTGAGGTAGCAGAGATCTCTGTGGGAAAACTTTTGGCAAATCTTTGTGTCAGAGTTGTGAAGAAATTTAAGGGGCTAGCTGGAGAAAACAAAAGGTCCTCTGGACTAGGAAGGAACAAGTGAAAAGCACAAGCAGAAATAAGCAGGGTACAAAACAAGATGCAGAGACAGGAAGAACAGGAAATTATTTCAGGCAGTGAGATCACAAATCCCCTTTGAACATACAAATAAATTAGTTTATAGAGGGGTTAATCAAAACCACCATAAATACACAAGACAAATCCACCAGTGAAATAGGTTTAGGGAGGTGTGTACAAAAGAAAACCAAATACTGTCAGTTAAAAACAGCAAAGAAACAAATAATATGGTAATAAAAGGGCTGGTAGGTTTAAACACTTGCTATGCTGCTTGTTGACAGGAATACTTATATTATTCAATGCATATAGATCTCCTTGGATGTATTTTTTGAGGGTAGTTTAATTGAGGGCATTTTCATTGTCTCTCCTCAATGCAGCATTACAAATCTTATTTATAGATTAGAAGGAGCTATAGGCTCTGCAGCATTCCCAGATAAAGGTCTTTTCTTTCCTGGAGTTCATGTAGCTGATGAAGGTCTGATGTATGGTATATCTCCAGCCCCCTGTAGAAACCGCGTAACCTCCCAAACCAAGGTAGTGAGAGCAGTCCCAGAGGAGAGGTTAGGAGAACACAGGGAGATGTGGATGAGGACAAAAAGCCTTTCTTCAGAAAGAATTGACTCTCTGCTTTGGGAGGGTGTTTTCCCTCTTCTCAGAAGGGTAAAAGGAGGTGTTGTGTGCACCCTTCACAGTCTGCAGCCATGGACCTTACTGCTGATGAGGGATCCAGGGGCTGAAGTCCAGTCTCACATGCGGATTGCAGGCAGGGATGGCTCCTCATCCTGTACTTCTAGGGATACATGCTGATCATGTAAGAGTATTCTTTGCACATTGATTTCTTTGGAAATATAATCTATTTGAGTTCTAAGTATTTGGACTAATGGTCTGACTATCTTTCTGTGTGCCTGCCTGCCTTTCTTTCTATCTGCCTTGTGATCTATCTACATTTTTTTAGTCTGTCTGCTAAAGTGGGACTACCCTTCTTAACAGCACCTCTGTTTGAAACCACAATAACTTTAGTATGACAAAGTAGTTTTATTCCTGATAATAACTTTTTTTTTGTACTTTACAGTGCTTGAATGTCTCAGTGCCCTTTGTGAAACTCATTATCTCCATTGCACCTTTCCTTGACCCTTCCATTGCATTAGCACCTGCCTAGGGTACTCGTAATTCCTTGCTAATTTGGAGCAGGGAGTACCTCTGCATATTCTGAGGCTAATTTTAAAGCTTTCATGGGGCAGAGGAAGATCCTGGGTCTAGTGAAAGATATTTATACCTGGTATACACAGACCTGTCTTCCTCAGGCCTGCCTGCCCGTGCTGCAGATGCTCATATCCTACCTCTGCAGCAGGGCTGGCTCAGCGAGGAAGCTGAAGGACACTGTCAGGTGGTGGAGGGCTGAGGACATGTGGAAGGTGCTGGTTGCAGGCCTAAACTGGAACTACACAGGATTTTGAGCCACATTAATGTTTTACTGAAGTAAAAATATCAGGTTTGGATGATCTATCAGGTGGATCGGTCTTGGACATGGCAAATATGTCACAGTAAATAGATTGCATGCAAGAGGAGCATAGCTGGTGTGCTTAGCTAAAACATTTACATAGTGTTCATGTTGTATATGTTTTCATACCTAACCTTGTTCATGTACAACATCCTAAGAACTATTTATGAGTCAAAAAAGTTTACTAGAGCCTACATTTCTGAATTACTACATTCTTCTTTGTAAACACTGCTTCTTTTTTGAAAAAAAAAATCTGTTTATGCCTGCTATGCCTGCTACTTGGTATCCTTTTATTAGTTTGTTAGACATATTGAAGACTGGCAGTTCATAGCAATGATCTGGCAAAAGCAAGTCCTTTGAGGAGCAGGTGAGGAAGTTGGGGTTTTTTAGCCTGCAGAAGAGAGAGGAGTCTCTTCATTATCTACAAATACCTGGAAGGAGGCTGGAGTCAGGTGGGGACTGGCCTCTTCACTCAGACAACCAGTGAATAGGACAAGAGGACATAGCCTCAGGCTATGCCAGGAGAGTTTCAGGTTGGACATCAGGAGGAATTTCTTCACAGAAATGATAGCTAAACATTGCAACTGGCTGCCCAGGGAGGAGGTGAAGTTACTGTCCCTGCAGGTGTTTAAGAAAAGACTGCAGCACGCAGTGCCTTGTTCTGGTTGATAGGGTGCTGACCAGTCAAAAATTGGATTTGATCTCAAGGGTCTTTTCCAACCTACTGGATTCTTTGACTGTGACTGTGTAAAGAATAGGAATTCCAATGTATTGGTTACTACCAAGCAAGCTGAGTCATTCATGTTTATTAATTCTGCTGATTCTGTTATTATCACTCATTTTTCAACAGAGTATGAAAAAAATAATAATCCAATCTGCTGCACAAACTAGGTAATGTGTAACAAAAAGACATTGTTTAAAATAGATCTTTCCCATCTTTTTTACCCGTTGGCCTTTTATCAGATGTGTAGGCAAGAAACCAAGAGATAAGCATCAAGTTAATTTATTGCTGTATCATTTTTCCTCCTCCCTTCTTCCAGACTTTGCACAGCTGATTCATGCCTAATGCTAAAGGAGGTATTGTTATTGTCTTATGGGAGAAGCAGAGTGAGAACTGTGGAAGAAATGCATTTTGTCTGTAAAGGAAATAAAATCCATAACGATTTAAAGAATCTGCCAGAGAAAAAGAACAAGCTGGGATCCTTCTAGGAGCCTCATATTCAGCCAGGAGCATTTGCATTCTATTTAAAAATGCAGAGGGAGCATTGACATCTAGTGTTTGTTCCAGTATTTTACTGGAGAGATTGAATAGTCCACAATTAAATTTGAAGTGAAAGTATCCCCCCCAAATGACTCTTTGTGAAGTCTTTTGGAGACTGAAGTCAATATCTATGGGTCTTTGGAGATGCAGCAATTGATTACCTGTCCAAGTCAATGAGCATTAAAACCCAAAGAGACTCAGAAATGCACTTCACTGTTGCAAAACCTCACCTCTGATACCACTGATGCACAATGACTGGTCTATGCTGAAGTTCAGTATATAAATAAACCAACTTGTTCTGAGACCTAATTGAAGTTTTGTAGCATCCAGAAAACTCTAAGTTAACACCTTTTGCTGTAATGCTGGTATGCCTGGATGTATGCCTTGAATACAGTCTTGGGGCAGGTTGAACATAAAATATATCAGATTTTGGAGCCACTTACTCCTTTGTTTGCTCACACTGTCATCCTTTGTCCTCTCAGCTTGTTGAATAACACCACCTTGTCCTCGCAAAACTCCTTTCAGCACGAAGACCTCTTCCAGCAGTACACAAGAATCTCTTCATCCCCTCTAAAATCAAGTGGATAGAGCAATTACTTTGTCATTCTTGGAAAGGCAGGAGGTCTTTAAGGGTTAGTGACTGAAAAGGAGGGAGAACTGAGTTTCCAGCTGTATATGACAAGTAAACTGTGAGTAACAGAAACTGAGGCTCAGTAGGGAAAGTAGTTGATTCAAGCTTTTGTAAAATAAAAACACTTCTTTGTGGAAACTGCTAACTTCACAAGTTTAAGATCTAGGTTTTACAGCTTACCTGAAACACATCCTTTATCAGCACTAATTTGGGGGATTGCTGAGCTAACTGAACTGGAAGTTAGTAATTTCTTGGAAATCTGATGTCATGACTTTCATTTAATTTCCTTTTCTGCTGAGTCTCATGGCTGAGTTCTGATGATAAGAAAGATTTCACTGGAGTGGAACTCAATAGGTCTTTTAAACATTAACTTTCATTCACTATCTATTGCACCTTATGAATCACATCTGAAAGTACTCACCATTCCCAAGAGGCATTTGACTGACAATTTTCTGTTAAAATCACATAGATAGTGGAGATTTCACAGTCCTGGATGGCAACATTTTAGATGTCCAAACCACATTTTCCTATTGTGTTTCCTTCTGTAATTTCATATCTGCAATGTGTATGACCTGTGGGACACATGCCAATGTATGTCACACCTATAGAATGTCCTGCGCATAAAGCATATGAGCTGTACTGTTCCCCAAATCACAGAGTCCTGCATTTCAGAGAAGTATCAGGCTTTCTGCACAATACTGGCCCATAGTCAGATGCTTTATGCTTATCATTGTTAAAAGCTTTGCATAACATAGCACTTAACAATGATAAGCACATGCAAGAAACTGCTCTTGTTTCTTGAGAGATCTAGCTGAGTTATGGTTGTTTCTATAAGAGGAATAATGATACAAGGAAATAGGTGTTGTAAAGGCTAATTGCAATATAAAAACAGGAAGCATTTTGTTTTAGTGAGAGACAAACACAGGTAACTTTGTAGTGCACCAGAGTGTGAGTTTGGAGATTTTCTAAAGTGTGTAGCTGAGATCCTGCCCATTTTTAAGAAAGCTAACAAGTACATTCTGGAATATAGGCTAATCAGCTGGCCTTCCGCCTCCAAAAAGCTGTTGACCATATCTTGATAAAAGCTCTTTCTGTGCACATAAAGTACCAGAAGGCGATTTGAAGAAGCCAACATGGATTTACCAGGCTCAAATTTGTGCCTTCTAGGGAGGAATGACTGATGTTGTGGATGAAGGCAGAGGAGCTTTTTTGCAGAATGTGTGCTTTAGCACAGCTTTCTACTCAGTGTTTCATGGCATCCTGAGAGCCAAACTGGAGATACACAGACTAAGAGGCGTTCTACAAGGCAGTTGATGAGATGAGATTTAAAAATGCATGTGGAAATGTGCATGAAATACACATAAAGTATTAAATGTGACATGCTGTCTTTCTCACAAATGATTACTAACATCTGTCCTTTGCTTTCTGTCTGCTATGTCAGAGAAATGTTGTGAATTTAAGGACAAATAAGGGTTTTTGTTTTTTTAGAAGAATCACTTGATTATTAGGACAAAAGTGAGTTAAAAAAAATTGTTGATTTTATTCCTGAAATATATGATATTCCTGTTAGATTGTTACATTTCTTGCATTCAGAGAACTGTTTATTGCTTTTCTTTTCAGTTACTTTTTGATGTATCAAAAAATCAACAAATATGTCATAAGTGGATTTACACTATTATTTGAGATATTAAATAGCAGCAGCAATGCAGCTTCAGAAATCCTTTCTTTATGAAGATAAAATCATAGATAAGGAAGACTTTTTCTTTCTTAAATTAAATACATGAATTTTAAAAATGCTGAAAAATAACAGTGTGAGAAAGAAAACGCAGCACTTCAGAAAGATATTTTGAGGATTCTTTTCTTGAATTACTGTTTCTTCTCTTTCCCAGACACTTTATGCATGAAATCTGTTGTATTCCAGAGTGAGCTCTCCTTGAAGGTTTCAAGAGCTAAGCCAGCCAGCTCTTTCATGCTGATTCCTCCTTTTTTTAAAACCAAATAATAAAAAAAAAATCCAGATCCCTTTTTACACGTCCTGATTCAGTCAGTAGTTAACTAATTCAGTTAAATACATATTGAACTTTAAGTATAGCCATAATAACACTAATTCATTTTGATTATTCATATGCCTAAAAGAGAGATAAACAGGACTAAATATATTGTTAAATCAAGTGTGTCCTCTCTCTCAAAGTTTTAAGCTGCTATTCTATTTGGGAGAATTTTGGGAATCGCAGTATCCCAGAAATACTCAAAATTGCTGTAGACACAAAGATTTGGGTTGGCCTGCTGCAATTTTACTGATTCAACAACAGCTGAAGACTTCTAACAGGCAAATGAAGGAGGTCAACTCATCATTACAGCTCAATGAAAACTGTATGTTTTATTTTAGTTTAGGCAGTCAGTCTAGCACTGATAAAATGAATGCTTTTTTTGGTCTGTGTTTTAGAGTAGAAACAATTTCCAAAATATTTTTACTTATTTAGTATTTTAATGTGGAATGGGGAAAACTCATTATCAAATCAGGCCCTCGGGTCTTATAATCTGATGACATTTGTCTTCTCTAGACACAGTCAGAATTTTTAATATGAAACTATTTGTTCATGGTGGGGAAATAGCAGGTGGCAGTGAAAATGAAATGAGGTTTTACTTTGGGTAATATTTTAATCACAGAAGAGGAATTTAAATTTAAAAATAGAAACTTCAACTTTTTATCTGTCCGCCATGGGACAGGTGTTTTCCTCTGTTCCTTTTTGTTTTGTTTGTTGAGGAAAAGGAATGCTAACTACTCATCATTACATTTATGGTTTATCAGCCAAACATTTGTCTTTGGGAAGCACCTAGAATAAGCAAGATTAACTGATTTCCAAGGACAAAATAAAAACATAGATATGAAGTATGATATATAATTGAAATTTCCTGGAGATTTACCCTGGAATGGATAGCTGATTGGGGAATTCCACATAATATTCTTTCCTGAAAGTAAATTTAAAAAGTCAATGAAATTGAATTTAGTAGATAATTTTTGACCTCTGGACATGGAAAGAACTCAAGAAATAGTTGTGTTTTCGAAAAGGACATCGTTGGTCCTCAACCTGTAAAATAAAATATTAACTAAAGAGGAACAACAGAGCCAATTATACTTGCTACGTCGCAGCTGTGTAGCTGAATGCTCCCAGCCAAATCCTCTTCCTTTGCTTTGGAAAACATAACTATTTGGGATTTTGGGAAATTTGATGTCAAAGAGTCATAGCAACTCTGACAGAGACCTGGATTTCTGCAATAGTGAAAGGCTACACAGGTGGCCCTTAAGTATTTTCTTACTGTTTTTTCTTAGAGACTCTGCTGCTCCTGCAGAGGTGGGAGGTTGAGTGAGAAGCTGAGTAGACAGCTCAATTAATTTTTTTTCCATTAAAGTTTTCTGGGTTGCACAAGCAACTGAAGCAACTATTCCTCCTGCCATGCTTAAAAGGCTCTGGATCTTCATACACACATCAGTCATGAACTGACAGGAAAGAGCCCAAAGGATGAAGGGGAGGGTGCAAGTGCATTTAGTCACTTGTATCTTTGCTATTGCTGTCAGCAGAAGAGGAAAAGCTGGAAATGCTCATAAGCGATTAAAAAAAAACAAAACAAAAAAAACCTTGGGTTTAACTTCTTTGAGAGAAATGTACACTAGGTATGCCTGTGTGCCTAAAGAAACCTCAGATTCTTTTGTCGCTACCCATCCCAGAAATAAGGAACTCTTATTTATCCTTGTTCCACTGACCTAGGACACACAGTCTCAGTGATTTGATCAGTGATGCACAAGAAAATTTGGGATAGAGTGAACAATTAAACTCAGCATCAATATCCCAGACTACCCTGCTTACCTGTAAACAATTGCTTCTTTGTGAATTGATTAAGAGTCAGAGTTCTGTTTAGGAGCCATAAAGCTGCCCGTCTAGACAGGTTAATTACAGGGGCAGAGTTCCACCTGCTTTTTTAATCCCAGATATTACAAGCTCTAAGAAATTGAATAAACATGTATTTCTATAATTATATCCACTGACAGTGTTTTTCAAAAAGATCTAGTTCACTTTGTCTTGAGCAGGGAATATCTCTGCTCATCAGAGGACTTGCTCTTCACCACACACCCTGTTTGCTACTGTCATAAATGTGGGACACAAGAACAAGGTGAGAATGAGCTGAATTTCTTCTCTCTGACTTCCTAACATAGTTTAACATGGGATGAAGGTTAATTAAAATCGCTGCCGCTTGACTGAAGTCAATATGTAATAGCTTCTCTCGTTAATGTTAAAGCCACCCAATAAAAAACTTCATTGGAGATTGGAGAATTAGAAATTGACATGTGCTGGGGGTAGATTTTACTTCTGGGACAAGAAAGTAAAAAACCAAAGAACAATAAGAAAGCTTCTGTTAATTGCAAGTCTGTGACAGTGGTTGGAAAATCTCTCTGGATCTCTCAGTTGAACTGTGGGGTGACCTATGGGGAGCCGACATAAGGTTTGCACATGCAGTATCCCATATTCTGAGCACTGGGATCTTGCTTGAAAAGCACCCAAACATCCCAGTCCTTATCAAAATTAAGTGTCCAGGAAAGGAAGATGGTGCTTTATAACAAAATTCTAAATCTGGAAAAAGATGAGGGAAGTACGGCTAATGCAAACAGAAACGCAAACTCTGGTAGCTGTTTGCTACAGGGAGAGAATTTCCCATTCAAATCACTATGGGTAACTTTACCTCAGCTCTGAGCTTCTGATAGTAAAGTAGAACAAACAGCCTTCAGTAAAAGATTAAATATCAGATTACATCTTGATATGAAAATTATTGCTATGTTGTCAGCATCACTGTGTACATTAACTTATGCTGCTGGCCACTGTTTGCACAGTAGTCAGACTTCTCCCTCACCACCTTCACAGCTTTAAACCTCTCTTACTCTTAACCTTCCTTACAATTCCTACTTAAATATATAACATATAATCCTGGAAAGCATTTTAAAATACAAAATTAAGCCTAAATTATGCAAATCAATTAAAATTAAAGATCCCTGTCATTTTGCAAAGCTAGTAATTAAGGCCTTTTATTCTTTTTTCTCCTCCAGGCTTTGAAAGTCTGTGCAAAAGTTTCAATCAGTGGGGATCCAAGAGTTTTCAGGCAAACAGAAATTCTTAGGAAGGAGCATTTAATGGAGTTTCCTTCTTCATCCTCCTGCCCCAACCTGGAAGAGACAGACCCATTTTGATCTGCATTCATCAGCTCTGGAATGAAGCTAGTGGTGGAAGTCAACTGTTCTGGAGCTGCAGGAGAGGAATGGTACTGTTATCCTTGCTGCAGGATGTGGCTGTGTTTCAGTCACCTGAGAGACTGAGACCCTGGGAATTTGTGAAAGCCAAAAATGCTTTGCTATGATGACAATGTCTGAAAGAACAAAAAGTTAAATGTTTTCACAAGCACATGAAAAACAGTTTTCATGTCTCCAAACAGATTTGAGGAGTGACTTTTATTGACTTTTCTGTTCTGTGTATGCTTGTTTTCTTATGCTCTTGCTCTGAAGAGATCAATGCAGACTTTTTAACAAGGTGAACAACGAATTATTTAAGGTGGCAAGAATGTCAGAACTGTTATTGTAGTGAGAAGTAAATGGCTGCATATCCAGTTTGGGATATAGTCAGGCTGCAAGCTCTTCTTAACAGAATCAAGAATTTAAGAAAGTCACTGATTCAGGATGGGGCCCAATTTACAGGTTTAGTATATTTATTCCATCTCTGTTTCCACAATTTGTTGCTTATTCAAAAATCTGTCTTTATTTATATGATGTCATTTTCACTGTGAATACTGAGTGTTTCGTAGAAGTGTGTCAGTCTCTATTTATTCTTCCTAATCTCCAATCATATCTGCTGAATTGGCTCATATTTTTTTTCTTTTGCTCTTTGACAGTTCTCTATATTTTTTTCTCCCTCTTTTTGGCAGCTCCTCTGTTTGGGATTATTCTGATCTCATAGTGCCTCAATCCCAGATTCTTTACAGGCATGCATTGATGTTTTTACTCCTAATGTGTTCTTAGTCTTTCTGGACCCTCCTTCATGAGGCCAGACTGTAAATTAAATCTATTAAAGCTGGGTATTGATGCTCTGTCAAATGAACACTTGTTTCCTGGAAAGGAACTTATCCTGGACTACTGCATTTGCAGGTTTTGGGAGGGCCATGGCTTTCTGTAATACTTTATATTATAAATCACTTTTTTTTTCTAGCTCTCTTTTTTATCTCTGGTCACTAGGTATTTATTTAAATGGAGATTTAATCAGATTCTACCTTCTCTCTGTTGGCTGCCTCACAAATGCAACTCTGTCAAAATTTTTTTGGCAACGCAAATTGTCTTCTATGTGGTCATCATCAGAACTACTCAAATTTGCTTTCAAACCTGCAAAATGAAAATGTGGAATATATTACTGTTTTTGTTTGTTTGTTTTTAAATCATTATCTTGGAGCTGTTTCCTAGTCTTAAACCGCACCTAACTCACATACATAGAAAACATGTTGTTCTGCTAAAAGCTCAAGTACTTAGTGTACTGTGTGTGCTGTATGGGCAACCAGATTAACTGGAAAACATCAATTACTTGATCAATCCACAGAAGACTTTAATAATAGCCAGGTCATCTGGGTTCAACTCTGACCTGGCAATAGATTTTGTTTTGTGGCCTTGGATGACTCCCTTAGTCTGTCAACTTCTACCCCTCTGCAAGAGACAGTTATGTGGCCAATGGTTTAGCACCTTCCCAGGGCATTGTAAGTAAAAGGCACCACTGAAAATGAGACTTTGAGATATTTCTGTGAGCAGTGACTATCTAATTTGGCAGCTACATGAAATTAATAATAATTTGTAGACACAAGCAATGGCATACTGATACTTCTAGAAATCTCAGTGCCTGTAATCTAACAAAGCTCATAAAAAAGATTAAACTCCTACAGTGAGTCATGGAGAGCCTGTGCTTCTTCATCCTGCTTCTTTCTAAGAGTCATCCTCCTCATCACTGCTTGATTTAAAAGAAAAATTGACATGCATGGTGGTTGGTCCAATAAAGGTATGCTAATCACCAACTGGTTTCAGTTTATAAAGGCTGTTAGGAATTTCATCCCTAGTATGCGGCTTTGAAAATCAAGATGATTTAATTGCAGGTGGGACACAGAAACTATAATGAAAGGAATCCACACTCTTAGGGAACAAAGGACAAATTACAAAGGGTTATTTTTGCTTTTATCCAGTGGAAGATGAGGTCATAGGAGCACGATGGCTCTCAGAGATAGATACCTGAGTAACAGACTGGGGGCTTATCGGACTGCCAGGCTGCAGCACTGGGGATTTTTGAAGTGAATTTATGGTTGAGGTGCTTGTCCAAAAGCTGACTGAGAAAGCAAGCCCTTGATGAATAAAGCCAGTACAATTTTAAGTGAAACAACTTTAGCTCTGGTCAGAAGCTAGAACTTCAGGTTTTGCCTATGAAAAAAGTTCTCCTGTTCTTTTGATGAGGACTAGGACAGGAGCATCTAAAAGTAGTGGAGCAAAATTAGGGGCAAAAAAAGGACAAAAAATCCCTTCCAGTAGGGAACTTCTAATATGTCTTGGGTTTTTGTCCTTTTAAGATGGGGATGATTTCTTACACTCTTTAAAGCACATTGTCAATAGAAATGAAACACTACTACTTTTATGATTAATAAATGCTATAAAGAGCCATTAAGAACCAAGCTAAAGTGACAAATCTTAGTATCCTATTTAAAAATTGTGTGCAGATGCTACTGTGTCTGTATATAAGCATATAAATATTATCATTCTTGGGCTGATTTGCGGTTTTTTGCATAGAAAAAGCAAACACAAATATGTAATTTCTATTTACTAAACTTTCTTCACCCTTGACTGAGAAAAGCTGTTTACTCAACCAGGTTCACTAGTTTTATGCTGAAATTCTGCAGGCCAGTTGTATCCTCAGCAGACATCAACCTGACCTGCTCCGTTGCATCCCCAAAGCACAGTCAAACTGACAGCTGTTACTGATTTTCTGAAAAATACAAAAAGATGCTTCTGGAAATTATTGTGATTTATGTGGTCTGTGTTTTCCCTGTTTAACCCCAGATGAGAAGTTGTTCTTTCCAAGGTGTGTCCCTTACATCACATTGTGTCTGGGAGCTGTCTGATGTTGATGGTGGGGATGCCCAGATGACACCTTTAAATTTCCTCTTTAAAAAGACAGCATTACCCAGTGACTGTATCTGAGTTTTCTTTCCTGTTTGCCATGTCATCTGTGGCATTCTCCATTTCACCTCTGCATGTCCTCCTGTTTTTTTAAATGGGCATAAATATTCTGGCTTTGCTTGTAAAACACATTCAGTGCTACAGATAAAACATGTTTTGCTGCTTTCTAAGTGGTTATTTTGCAATTGGTTGCTCTTTGTTTCCTATTTTGGTCTCTAATAGGTGAACATGATTTCTGGTTTTGTCTTTGCATCTTCCTTTTGATTGTGGAGAACCTCTTTCACTCAGTAAATAATTTCCTGCTCTTCAAGAGATGGGAATGATGAGGGTGTTAGTGCACCTGAGACTAAATGCACTTTTGGGAGTGTATGCATCTGAGAAAAGGCTGTGAGTATTTACTGCACCAGACTTGAAGCAATAAGCTTTAAACCTCTTCCGTAAATGAAACCAGCTTTGAGGAAGAGAGGGAGGAAGGGTGATGCCTTATTGTAAGGTGACATTCTTTATGTGTGCACCTGTAAACACATCTGCACATGGAACTGCTCAGAAGCCACTTCTGTAACTGTCCAAGTTTGTTTACATTGTAGCCAGGAAGATCAACACCTGAACTTTAATCCATGATACTCTTTGAGTTACTATCACTACTGAGGCCTTAATTTATGGTAATTTAGAACATTTTTCTAAAATGTTGCAGTTTCTGGTTGCATTTACACAATTTTTACAATAACTAAATTGCAGGGGAAAAAAACCACAAAGACTTTACAAAATGATAAACTGCTAAATCAGTCATTTCACCAATTAGGAAATGATAAAATTTAACTTTTTCAAAGCTGTATTACTTAGCCAGAGCCAGACGAATTTTCTTGGGGGTGACAAAAAGCCCATTTTGTAGTAATTCAAAACTGGGAACTTTAAAGTTTTATTCCAAATCAAAGGGTAGGAATGGAACCTTTTCTAAATGATTATGAGAAATTACCAACATATTTTAGCCTGTATTTTAGAATAATTCTTGGCTGAAAGAAATAAACTATAATCCACAAAACTGTGGATTTGACTGTGATCCACATAGAAAGTTCAGACTGCAGTCAAAGTAAAAAATTAGAGTTCAAACCCTGGAAATTTCTTTCTTGGGAATTCTAACGTTTTGAAATTCTGTCTTCTCTCTCAGGTATTAAATATTTCTACTCTAAAGTTCAGATTAAAAGCAAATTATAAAATATTTTGTTTCAGAAATATTTGGAGGATGTTACTGAAGCCTTAATTTTGATAGCATTCAAGATGTCCCTTTCCATTTTCTCATTGAGAACATTGTGTATTTCTATTTTTCTTGACACTAATCTCTCCCCACAAAGAGGGGATATGTTAGCTTTCCCATGCTCACAGATATAGCTGATATCCCTTCAGAAGCTCTTATTGTTGTCCTTCATGTCCCTCATCAGATTAAATTCTAGCTGTGTTTTGGCTTTCCTGATCTCATCCATCCCTCTATGCTCTGGCAGAGCCTCGATATTCCTGTCAGGGCATCTGACTCAGCTTCCCCCTTCTGCACCTTTCCCTTTCATGCTTCAGTTTAGCAGGAACTGCTTGCTCATCCATGGAGGTTTCCAGCCACCTCTGCTCCATTTGCTGCTTGTCAGGATGGACCATTCTTGAGCTTGGAGGAGCTGATCCTTGAAGATCATCCAGCTTTCCTGGACTTCTATCTAGGAAGAGAGGTATCTCCAAGGTATTCCTCCCAGCATGACCCTGAAAAAGTCAAGGTCTGCTCTCCTGAGAGAACCAGTACAGAATTAGATTTTTTGCTATTAACACTGTTTTAAAATGTAATATCTGTAATGTATTTTATTATAGTCAATCAAGATTACATTTCTGTAATCAAAAAATGTTGATTTGTCAATTATATTGGGGAAATATTTTGATTTTGCATATAATTATAATTACAAAGATGAATTTGGCAAGGTAAAATTGCAGGTGGTAGATTGTATGGTTCAGGTGAAACAACCCAGTAGTTTCCATTAAAAATGGATTGAGAAATATTACTTTTTTCTGGAAACACTTTTAATCTTATAAAAATTTCAGTTAAATTTTATTGCCTGTATCTGTTAGCTACATTTTTTTCTTCACATAAATACATTTCTTTGGCTTTAGCTGGAATAGAATCCAGTTTCAGATGGATGGAATTTGAATGGATTTGGATGGAATTCCAAAGCAACTGTCAGGTTAGAGGATTCTGTAACAGTATCTGAGCCAATTTTTTTTTCAACCATTCCAAACTTGGAAACCTGGCAAACAAGGTACTAAAATCTTTTATCGTTATGGTTGCCATCTTTTCTGGTGCTGCTTGTCTTTAGCAGAAAGATTATACCTGATGTGGAATCTCCTGCAGAAGTCAGACAAAAAGTCAGGCTGCAATGTATGAGAGGAAATGTAAAGAAGTTCAAAAAATCAAAGGGGAGGTGAGACAGGCATGGGGCCAGGCAAGAAAGAGAATGGAAATACCACTAGACCTCTGTATTGAGGTGGATGAATGTAACTGAGCAAATTAATTGAAGTATACTATCAGTGGGATATTTATTTTCTTAGAAATACTGCTGTTATTTTGCTTTTTTGCCCAGTAGAATAATGAAGTGATAATCACATTTCCGGTTCTCATGCTGAAGATTCAGAATAGAAAAAGTATGAAAAGTATGCCAGGAATGAGGACAGGAAGAAAGGAAACAGAGATAAAGACTCATTATGAAGGTTAAGCTCTGAAGAAAAGCCGAGTCAGTAATTCTAGAGACATTTAAAAATATATATTTGAGGCATTTATTTTAATACAGTTTTTGTTACATTGTTGTGTCCCCACTTTTTTCTTTTTTTAATTAGTATATTTAACATGGTAAATACAACTTAGAAGTATTTATAAAAACTCTTCTGTCATGGGGTTTTATTCCTCCTTGAAAAATTGTGTGAGATCTTGGACTCAGAAGGGAGATAGTGCTCAGTAGTGAAATGATCTGAACTATTTTTATTAGAGACCCAGCAGAAACAGTGACTTACTGCTACTTCATCAGGTTACCAGCTGGGGTGAATTATTGGTTTTATGGCACGTAAGAGTCTTAGCCAGGGATGTTAATGCCTGTGGAGATTTCGGGTCCTGCACTTTGGCTACAATAACTCCATGAGTGCTACGGGCTTGGGGTGGAAAACTATCCAGCAGAAAGGACCTGGAGTGTTGGTTGACAGTGACTGAACATAACCCAGCAATGTGCCCAGGTGGCCAGGAAGGCCAATGGCATCCTGGTCTGTATCAAGAATAGCACAGCCAGGATCAGGGCAGTGATTGCCCCCTGTACTCAGCATTGGTGAGGACACACCTAAAGTGCTGTGCCCAGTTCTGGGACCTTCAGTTTAAAAAGGATGTGGGAGATACTGGAGCATACCCAGTGAAGGACAACAAGACTTGTGAAAGGTCTCAAAAACATGTCCTCTGAGGAAGAGCTGAGGGAGCTGGGTTTGTTCAGTCATAAGAAGGGGAGTCTTAGGGGAATCTCATTGCTCTCTACAACTCCCTGAAAAGGAGGTGTGGTGAGGTGGGGGCCAGTGTCTTCTATTGTGCCTGCAGTGAGAGGACCAGAAGAAATGGTCTTAAGCTGAGACAGGGGAGATTCAGATCAGATATGAGGAAAAATCTTATTCACTATTAGAATGGTCAGGCATTTGAAAAAGTTGCCCAGGAAGGTGGTGGTGTCACCAGCCCTAGAGGCCCCTGGATCTGGCACTGGATGATGTGTTTTTAGAGAGTTACAGTGGTAGTGCTGGGTTCATGGTTGGACAGGATGATCTTAACAATCTCTTTCAACCTTGATGATTTTATGATCTGTAGATGGTGCCAGTGTGGGGCATTCCACAACCTCCTGGGTAACCTATTCCAGTGTCTCACCACCCTCAATCACCGCTCTCACCCTTATCTGAGACATGATCATTACTCAGCTGTCTATGTCTATAGATCAAATACTCACATTGCAACCCAGCACAATAACTCAACATGTCCTATTCCTTGATAATCTCTGGATGATAATGTAATAATTTTGTTTTCCAAAAGATGTCTTGTTTTATTTACTCCTTTCCTTTTTGTGATGTGTACTTAGCCAAAGTCAATATCTATGATCAGGAGATATGTGACATCCCTTTGTCTACAGAATTGTCTTTCTACTGCTTAATGTATTCAGTGGCACATTCCATATATGGCATTATTTCTTCCACAGATACAGTGGTTAATGCATGTGTCTGGGAATTGTATTTCCCTTTGATTTATTAGCTATGCACAAAAACTTTGTCCTGTTATTGCCATCTTTATTCACACAAGTCTTGGCACGTTTCAGCAATTCCAGCTACAGCTCATTTAGGGCTGTTTTCTTTTGAGTCTTGTTTGTTTCACCTAATTACTTTTGCAATAACTATTTTTAGGTTTTTGACATTCATTTGTACTGGGGTAGTTTATTCTTTATGTGTTTTTATATCCTGGGTTGGTCTCCTAAGTGAGTCTCCTCAGCTGTGTGCATTTAGTTTGTTCCTTGGTAATTACAGGAGA
Organism: Geospiza fortis; assembly: GCF_000277835.1. NCBI lineage: Eukaryota > Metazoa > Chordata > Aves > Passeriformes > Thraupidae > Geospiza > Geospiza fortis. Next base: position 10,990,575 of record NW_005054299.1, on the reverse strand, counting down.
CCTTCCTGAGAGGAATGAAAATGTAAACATACTGGTGGCATGTGAGTGGCATCTGAATTATGTCAGTGAGCAAAATATACCTGTGAGAGTTATAAGCCCAGGGGAACATCTGCATGAGGATATCCCTTTCAGATCTGGTCCTGTAATTCTTGCTCCTGCATCATATCAAGAGATTGGACTGGAGGCTGTCTTGAGTTTTATTGTAAGCCTGCTTTTTCTCACTGTCAATGATCTGCCAAAATTTAAGAGAAACACATTTTTTGATTCCTATCTTGAAAAGTTGGTTTCACAGCTTGCTTTCCTAATGGGTATATAAAATGAATTCTTCTATTGGCTCTTAGATCCCTCACTGTTAATTTTCAGTTCTCTGAACTTCCCACTTCTGTCTCTTGTAAAGAGAATAAAGCAACTAAAGAACCAATTAATGATATTCACAGCCAGCCAAAGCCCAGAACTGTTTTCTCACAGCTCCCTTGAAGTGCCAGTGATGACACCACACTTAGATTGTGTAGGTTTTGTTTGCTAATGTCAATAAAGCCCTCCAAGAATCCTGTGCAATGAATGACAGATATGATATCTGAAGATAGATATAAAACATTTTGTGCCTTGGCAACATGATATGGGACCTGGATTCTGAGCCCAGCTTACTCCAATAAAGTTGAGGGTTTTCGTTGTCAGTCATAGATTCAGACTTGTCTTTCCCATCAAGAGAATACCAGGGAAATATCATTTACTGTGCGTGGGCCTTGTTTCTCCTGCAAACCCACAGTCCCTTCAAACTTTGCTGGCTGTGGAAAAGTTAGTTAATCAAAACACTAATGAACCCTTAGACAGTGCTTTTGTGTGTTTCTGCATTTTGTACATAGTCATAGAGAGCAACAACATTCTGTCTTAAGAACATGATATTCCAGATAGCCAAGCACACAACTTTTGTCAGCTCAATTGTTGGTTTGAACCTGCACCCCACTAAATGCTATCTGTATTTCGACTGTACTTTTTTAGAGGAATATTTCTTTTGTATTTGCCATAGCTTCTGCTACCTCTTAGACATTTTTCAGATATGACAGATGTTCCCCTAAAGAACATTCAGGATAAAGGATGAAATTGTCAATAAGTAAAGCCTGGTGGCTGACAATATCCCTGAGTGTTCAAGAGGAAGAATGACTTTGGTGCTACAATAGACGGATGCAGAGAGCAGCAAATCCCCAGGTGTGGAAATAACATCATTTGGCTGTCTGCTTATCAGCTTCCTGGTAAATAGAAATCAAGAGCTTTTATCACCTGAATGAGCATGTGAAGTTGGTAATGTTTGCAATTAGCAAAAAATACTCAAATTTTTGAGTGGTAGCTCAGACTGCCCATTATGGCCAGAGGCCTATTACACAATGTGCCAGAGTAGTCAGAGAAAGAAGCTGCTAGAAAAGGATTTCTGCAGGTGATTAACCTAATGAGCATGAGGATTTTAATATTAGCTGTCAGCTTATTCTGGTGCTAGTACTTGGAACTCATGACTGTGATACTTGTAATTCTGTTCCTGGCTTTCATATGGTTGTAATTTTTTTATGTTAGGCAGCATTTTTGTTTTTGGTTTTGTTTTTCTGGCTTGGCTGACTTCTTTGCAAAATGACAGTAGTATTCACTTACCTTACAAAGTTACTGTAAACCTTAATTAAGCTTCCCCTGATCAGCTTGGAGAGGGCTGGACAAAAGCTGCTGTCGAGGTAACAGCAATTTTCTGGAACCAAGCAGTGTTGAGCAGCATGGGGTATTTCATATCCCAGCTCTCACCTGCTGCTGTGTCAGACAAAGGGGTGAGATATTATCTTGGTAGATTAAGAGATAGCTAGAAAAACTAGACACATTTTCAGACTCTTTTTTTTTATAAATAGAACTTGACAAAATTGATTTGTTGAGGTTGAAACTATGCATGCGTTTGGCTATAGCTGGAAGATTCAAGCTTCATTAAAAGAATAATTAAAGAGAAAGAGAGTCAATTCAAAAACTAACAAGAGCATTTCCCTTTGCATTTTCCAGAATTGAACAATTTTTGTTTGTAAATGCCAACCTATTTTGTTTCTACAAACTAAAAAGCATGCTTTCACTTTTCAATTTAAGCTAACATTTTTTCATTTAAACATTAATATTTTATGCCACAACATAAGTCAAAACTATCAGCTGTATGTCTGGAAGGACTGTAGATGAATAGCATATCCTTGTGAACTCAGAACATGAGAGTGGCTTCACTCCAAGATCTGTACATCCTTCTTAGAACATGGAAATAAAACTAAGCTCACAAGGTGCTGTCTTAATATTATAGATGAACCTGAGATAAGCAGCTGTTGAGGGAAGTGGTTAAATAAATGACTAGTGGTTAAATGACTGTGTTAATCTTCAGGAGCTCCAAAACCAGACTCAGCTTCATCCCCACCTCACTGCCAGTGCTGGGTGCCATTGTCACCTTTTCTCTTGTGGCTCAGTTTGCAATGTTCCACCTCATGGTGATCAGAGTGGAGAAGAGCTCCACTGACCTCTGTTTTGCATTTGCAGGCTTGGATTTCACTCAAATCCACTGCTTTGTGTGATTTTCTGTCTGGATGAAGGAAGGAGGTTGGATATGTTGGGCAGCAGTCATGCTCTTTTCAGAAAATGCCTGAACCAGTGGTGGCACAAAAAGTCAGTATAACTGTCATGTATCTTATTTCCAAACTAAGTATAACAACAAAGACCCTCAGGAACGAAGAATGGACCTCCATGTGAGTTGGAAGCTCACAGCAGATTTGCAATATATTTTGGGTGTGGTAATTCATAAATAACATGCCATCTCCTGCAAGCTCTGCAAGATAATTCAGGACTGGTAATATGGGTTTCTGCATCGAAGACCCTCTTCCCTAATGCTTAGCATTGGCCATGGCATATAACTCTGGAGTGATCCACAAAGATGATCAGGGGGGTGGAAAGAGCTGGGGTTGTTCAACCTGGAAAAGGGCAAGCTTACCTTGTCCTTCCAGTACCTAAAGGGGTCTTATGAAAGGGAGGAAGCGGGACTTTTTATGTGGACAGATAGTGACAGGGTAAGGGGCAGTGATTTTAAACTGAAAGAGGATGGGTTTAGAAGAGATGTTAGGAATAAATTCTATATTCAGGAGATGGTAAAGCACTTGAACTGGTTGCTCAGCAGGGCTGTGGATACTCCATCCCTGGAAGTGTACAAGGCCAGGCTGGATGGGGCTCTGAGGGGCTGGGACTAGATGGTCTTTGGGTCCCTTCCAACCCAAACAATTCAATGATCCTATGAGAGCAGTGGAAAAAGGACATGGATGCTGAGGAACTCCAACGAATGTAAAAAATGTACATTAAAAATAAGATCATAAAATTTTTATAGATTTATGCATATATAATAGCTTTAAAAATAATAGCTTTAAAATGTTAGTAATTTCAACAGTTAATTTTATTTTATAAATAAACAAATAAATAGATTTTATTTATTTGTTGTGGACTTCTCATTCCTCAAGGTGTGTTCAAGGCCAAGTTGTATGGAGATCTGAGTGACCGTGGGAATCTGAATAAATCCATGTGAGGGTGCTTGGAACAAAATGACTTCTAAGGTCCCTTCCAAACCTAACTATTCTATGATTCTATGATTCTATTTTCAAGTGTGATGGAGAATCTAAAATGGTACATTTTAGCCCTCTGTTTTAAACCAAAATTAAATATTTCAGAAATAAGTAACCCTATGTCAAGCTCAATTGCCAAAGAATATGATGTTGAGGAAAACAACCCAAATTATAAGATTTTAAGCAATCATTCAAGATTTTTTTGCCCAAAGTTATGCTAAGCCCAGGGTAGGCCAGCAGTCTTTTCACAATCTTGCAAAGTCATATTGTTTCTGGAGGAAATAATAAAGCCTCCACCTTGCTTTTTAGAAAATGTAACTGTGAGGATTTAGTGTTATTTAGGATCAGTAGCAAAGCAAAAGAACAAAGGGATTGAATGCTTTGCTCGAAAATAGAGATTTAAATTCCTATGTCCTTTATCTTGAGCCTTGTAAAGCTTATCGAATCTCTGAGGTTCAAACTCTGGGGTTTTTTGTTTTGTTAGCTGCAGGTCTTTTGATTTTGCTGTGATGGCACAGTTTGTCCTAAAGTGAAGCAAATGTAGAAAGTGGAAAGACAAAATGGAAGCAATGTGTCATTAAGTGAATGATTCAATAACTTTTAATGGAGATGTCAGGAAAGATAGAAAATATGGAGAAAAATAGAGTAATTATCTAGCTAGATAATCAAAGTATCTCTTAGTAAAGTAAAATACTTTTCTGAAGAAGTGAAATTGTGTTCTAAATATTGAGAGTACCAAACACTAATCAATTTAGAAGCCTACAAGTAAGAATAACTGTGTTATGAAAATCAAGTTGGAGCTGTGGAAATTGAATTATTAGAAATGTTTGTACTTTAAAACTAGATTTTGAAAGGACCTCAAGCTTAATTAAGCCTTCAGTTCATACCCCCTTGAGTAGGAGTGCAGCATTTTGAAGAAGGCACAAATCAGGCGTCTTTAATAGCTACGAGGTGCTCTTTAGATGTGGTCTGTCCTCCACAGTAAGGGGTTATACAAAGAACTACTTCCCAAAGAGATGCTGGAAGGCACTGATTCTTAGAGATATGATTATGTCTTGTACAGCAAATTGTTCGTATTGGTCTTTCTGCTTGCACTGGGGGTGAAAGAGGCAGTGTTTAGTATCATTTGGAGGATGCAAAATATTTTCTTCTCTCTCTTCATATAGGCAGATGCTCTGTGTGTGGAGTAAACCAAACTCTGCTTGTGACTCCCCAGGTTACCTATCTCCTGACATGGTGTTAGTCACACCATCCTACAGCTTTCCCAAACACCAGGCAGCAAATCTGATCACCTTTATGTATCCACAGTGTGCTAAAGACAAAAAAACCCAAAGCACAAAAGTGTTTTACATTGATATCTGGATGCCCTCCTCATCCCTACTTATTGTATGAGCAACAAGGTGGGAATACAGCATGCTGTGGCACCAGGAACTCAGGTAAGTTTTTTGTAAAGCACATGAGTAAGATTACATTATAAGATTACATGACTCATGTTAAAATACAGAAGTCGGTGAAACCATCACAGAAAACAGGTTTATTGAGATGCATCAGTTTTGTAAGACTGGGTCCAAAAAGCAAAAATATGGATAGATACAGATATTGTCAAGAGGAAGGGACTAGAAACTCTGGACCAATATAACTTAAAAACTTCTGCCTTAGCAAGGAGCTAGCCATGTGTCACTATTAACAGAGAATGGAGAACTCCCATAAAGAAATTCTATCTAAGAGAAAGAAACTCTGAAATAAAACTTCTGCGGAGTCATTACAAAGAAAGGGCTTTCTGACAGCTTTGTGCTCTCTGGCTTCATTATGGAGTGTGTATAATTGGTGTGATAGGAATAATTTATTTCTTTGCATCTTAGATTTAATGAGTGGCGCTGGGTAAATAAAGACAAGAACAGCAACCTGCCAAACCCCAAGCTGCTGCAGATGATGGCTCCTGTACAGCTCCTGGTGGATCTGCAACTTGTCAAGAGCAGTGATTCTATTAGTGAACACAAAGTCAATATTGCTTTCTTTTCATCCAATTATAGTCAGTAAAATCATCAGGATTATGGATGTTTGAAAACACAGCTGGTGCTTTGACTTCTTCAAGGAGAAAATTTTTCTTGACTTACACTTCCATTCTTGTCAGGTCATCTGCATTATTCTGCACTGGCAGTGATATGAGGGGAATGGGACTCAGAGTCTGTGAGTGATGCTTTTGGAATATCCTGTATTAATGTCTGTACAGCTTCATGCTTGGGAATAGCCTTATTCCATCTTGCTCCAGTAGTACAGGTTAAAAAGCATAAATTGTCCTCTTTTCTAGGGAAGTACATTTTGTTCGAGGTTTTCAAACAGCTCTGCAAAGCTTAGAAAGATTCACAATCTATCTTAATGCCTGAGAAAGCTGTGAGGAAAAAATGGAAACAACATACTCAGGGGTATCTAGTAGTTTTGACTGCAGTTTGCAGGGTTTCTTTGTTTGTTTGTTGACAATGTTTTTTGTAACCAAATAGAGCTGAAGCTTCGTTACTCTTCTGTCCCGCAGGATGAGCAGGAAGCCTCGGCATGTGCCCAATTCCACATTCTCTGGTCCTGTACTGCACACAAACTGGCTGTCCTGACATGCTGAGCCCTTAATCATCTCAATGGGATTTAAGAACCTCTCAGGCTGCTACACAAACAGACGAACAAGTAGTTTGTAACCACTACAAGGTGATACCCTGGAATTCTCGCATTTGTGGCCGAGGTTCTTTGAAGGAAAAGGTTGAGAGTGTATTAAGGTAACAGAGCAAGCTGGAAACACATAGGATTACCCTGATGGTAACACATGAAGCAACACAGAGCCATGAAAGATTTGTTCTAATCAAATTGCTGGAAAATCAACCAAGAGACACAAGCTGATGTGAGGCCCATGGCATGAGGACTTCTGGGAACAGTTTGGCATAGGTCACTATGATGTCCTCTTAAATGGAAAAAGTTTCAAGAACTGGAGCAA
>NW_005054299.1:10972994-10983968 GCF_000277835.1 Geospiza fortis | reverse complement strand
TGCAGCAGAGCTATTCAATCCTACAGTCTACTTGTCTTCTTCCCTGGCTCCCCAATCCTAATCCCCAACTGAAAAATTACTTATTGGCCAGCTACTTTTGTGAATAGCAATTTCTTTTAGTGACGTAATTTCATTTTCATATCCCCATGATTGAGTACTAAATCTCGTTTATGGGTAATTAGCATTATCCTCTGTCATCCATATACTGGTAGTTTTCATTGATCCACCGCCTTTGGATGGTGTCATAATCATTTTATGGTCCTAGGTGCAATACAAGGCTTAAAAAATAATTTAAAAAAATCTCTTGATCTATTTTATCCAAGGACTATGTTCTCTTTGCAGGGCTAATTTGAACAGACTGAGATAAGAATTACACTTTGTTTAAGGTGCCAGTGAGAAATTGCCATTTGCAGCTCATGCTCTGCTGATATCTGAATCTCATTGTGCCCGTGGATATCAAGTGCTCTGATACTCACAGATCCTGCTGAGTAGCAGACTCTGACTACATGTACCCGAATCTATGTTGAGATGTGGTTTCATATCAGTCTAGACTTAGTTTAGCTGGGTTTCTTATTATTTATTTATTTATCTGCTTCATTGGCTCATCCATAAATGGTCATCATATTCTGCTATTACTGGTTAATATAAAATGTGAAAATATATTTGAATTTATTGATGGGAGAAATGCAATTACTGTAAGTAATTGCGCCAGCAGTATCTCCTGAATTTATTGATGGGAGAAATGCAATTACTATAAGTGGTTTTACTTTCAATAAATGGTGCCAAACCCCCGGTATTAGGAAGAAGTTTACTGGAATTCAGACTAATGGCTGCAAAATGGTACTTCTTTAGGCAATTTTGTCATAGCTGGGATAAATTGACTCCTTCATATGGCTACAATGCCCAACAGCTGTGACTGTAAGTAGCTTACTGGAAATTGTTCTTCAGACTGTGCTGGTTCTACTAGAACTGTTTGCATTTGCTCACCATCTAACTAAATTTATGAAGTTTGGGTAAAAAGACAAGCAGTCATTTTTGCTGTGTTATGGCCACACAGTCTGTTTGACTTGTCTAAAATTCTGTTGCCTAAGGTAGGGCACTGAATCAATTGTGTATTTTGTTGATACAGAGGATTCATAAGATTTGATGACTTTATGTTTACTGTGGTGTCTCTCTTTCTTTGCCCATTTTGATACATACTGGGTTACTTGTAGATGTCTCTTATCTCAGGTGGCAGCTAGTAGCAATTAGCTTTCCCTTGGCTGAGATCACTGCCCTCAGAAATGGAGCAGTACATTTCATTGAGCAGGGGAAATTGAGTTTTTTGACAGCCAGTTTTGGTTGTGATAACCACAGACCAAACAGAGATGGCCCAGTGCAATTACAAGGTAATTTGCTTCAGGCCTTATAGCTTGCTGAGTTTTTCAAATGTCAAAGGAAAGTGAGAAAAAAGGTGTTTTAGTCATAAAAGCATTAAGTTATTGGGATTGTTAGTGTTGCTACTGCTGTGTACTGTTACTTAAGTAGATGAAGGTGCATATTTGTGACTTATGCTATGTACTTTAATCACAATCAATCTATATCTCTTACAGCATTCACTCAGGAATTTCTGGATCACTGTGGAAGATTAAGTCACCTCTTTCTTGATAAATGAACTGTGAAGATGTGCCAGGGGATACTGCTGGTGTAATGCCAAGAGTAAGTGCTTCTCCATGTAACAGCTCCATGGGACTCCTTACCAATGGATGTTGCAGGTACAAGGAGTTTAGATGGGCTTGATGAGAGATGAGAGAGGAGCTTGGTGGAGATATTCTTTGGTGTTGCTACATAAACAAAGCACAAAATGCCCAAGAAATCCATGGACAAGCATTAGAATAGAAAGTACTATACCTGCTTCTCCTGTTCTTGCTTTTCCTAGGTTTCCACTAGTGACCGCTGTTGAAGACAGGTCTGGGCTAAGAGTGCTCTGAATCCAGGATGCAGTCCTATGCTCCTTCTAGCTCCAGCCTGCCCTGTCCTGTCCTGTTCAATACATGCCCAATCTTGCTCCATCCAGCCTATATTTCAGAATTCTTCACTTTCTCCAGCACAGAAATTTTATTGAGCTCTTCTTGTAAGTTGAATGTCAGTTGGGGTTCTCCATATCAAAATTATCTTGCACTTTTTTAACAGTGGGAACTTTAGTTTACTTTTTACTACTGTTCCAACCATTCTTATCAACATGCCACTGTTTTATGCTTTATTCATCCATGTAGTGTCTAATCTTTGGTCATTTTTTGCCCTTTATTTTTGGAATTCTTTAAGAACTTGTTTGTTGAACTCCAAAGATTATTTTCTTTCCCATAGTTATAACTTCTGGACATTGCCTTGAATCTATTGGTAACTCATATATTTTTAAAATTATTTTGAGAAAGAAAATGAGGGTAAATTACTCTGTCATCAAAAATACATTTGATGAGTTTGGGCACTTGCAAGTCACTGATCTGCATTCACATTGCATGCACACTGCTAGAGCTGCAATGTATAGAAATTAATATTCTAGACAGATTTTGTACTGAGGGTAGGATTACATAGGTCACATGTTAAGATTGAGGCACATGAGCAAGCTGCAAGAATAAAGTTGATGTCACAGAACCATTTAGGTTGGAAAAGGCCTCTGGGATTGAGTCTAATCTTTTACTGATCATCACCTTGTCAACTAGACCATAGCACTAAGTGCCATGTTCAGTTCTTTCTTGAGCACCTCCAAGTAAGATGACTCCACTACCTCACAGGGAAGTCAGTCCCAATCATTGACCACTCTTTCAGTGAGGAAATTCCTCCTGATGTCTAACCTGAACCTCCCCTGGTGCAGCTTGAAGCTGTGTCTTCTCATCCTGTTGCTGGTTGCCTGGGAGAAGAGGCTGATCCCCACTTGGCTACAGCCTCCTTTCAGGGAGTTGTAGAGAGTGATAAGGTCACCTCTTTTTCTTCAGGCTAAACACTCCCAGCTCCCTCAGCTGCTCCTCATAAGACTTATGCTCCAGACCCTTTACCAGCTCCATTGCTCTTCTCTGGACTCGCTCCAGCACCTCAAAGTTTTTCTTGTAGAGAAGGGCCGAGAATTGGACACAGCACTCGAGGTGAGGCCTCACCAGTGCCAAGAGGGACAATCACGCTCTTTCCCCAGACTGTAGCATGGGGTGATGTGGTTTATGTTCATGGGGTGATGTGGTTCACGTGCAGGACCCAGTACTCAGCCTTGTTGAACTCCATACCACTGGTCTTGGCTGACATATCCAAATCCCTCTGCAGAGCTCTCCTGTGCTCCAGCAGTACCACACTCTCACCCAATTTGGCGTCAGCCACAAATTTATTGAGGGAACTTTTGGTCTCCTCCTCTTGATCATCAATAAAGATATTAAACACAATTGGGCCCAGTAATCAATGGTCTTAAAAATCAATAACTGGGTCAAACCACAGAAGTGACCGGGTGAGTTTGATACTATAGGAATATAAAACCTGACATTTTTATTTATCGGGACAAATATTTTTACAGAGTGGGACTAGTTTAGATCAGAGAAATTTTAGAAATTTTGGCGACAAATAAGAGGGCAGAATGATGTCTCTCTTCTGGCCTAGCAGCCCTAACATTGGTGAATATTTGGACCATGCTAGTGATCTCACTGATGCCAATAGCCCTTGAAAATGAATGAGGTTGTACAGATCAGTTCTTAGACTCATAACACCTCCTAGTCTGCTGCTCACATCCTCTATACTTTAAGCATCACCTTTGCCTGTGGCCTGCTGGGTCCATCAAAGTAGTGAGTTGAAGCAAATACTGCTGAACCCAAAGGGTTGGAAGAGAGAAGACAGAGAAGAAAAGTGTTTGAAGACAAGGGAGGAGGTTAGTCCTACCTCCTGAAGAGCTCATCCTAACTTGATGAGTCCAACTTCTATTAAAGGGTATAAGGTCTAAAGTTCCATTTGCAGCCCACAGAGCATGTTCTGAGGAATCAGTCTGTGGCTGTACAGTGTCTCTCCTGTCATCTCCAAACTGGGTCTTCATACTCATCTCATACACATATCTGCAACAGTTTTGCTACCTACACAGACCTTTATAAATAAAGAAATTGCTGAGTCATGTGTTTGGGTGCAGAGGCTCCTTAAATATATCCTGGGTGAAGTGCAGGTTCCAGCACTTATTGGCAGGATGGAGATGAGGGAAGAGTACAGCTGGAATGTTGGGGAAGAAGGATTTGTGGTAGCTTGAGTTGTTAACTCAAATGTGTATGCACTGTTTTTATTTATTATATCTATATTTTATACACAAATACACTTACACAAGAAAAAAGGAAAGAAAAAAAAGCTATACATGAGATGGCACAAGAGAGAGAAAGGAAAAAAACCCAAAGATAAATTACAGACATGGTTGGGCTTTAAAAACAGTTTGTATTTAGGTTGCTGTTGGAGGACAAAAATCATTGCCCAGAGCCAATAAATAGCAGGTAGCAAGGATCACATCTGTTTTGCATTCTAATTAAAATTTCAAATAAGCAGCTGAGATGCATGTTTTCTGTAACAAACTGGCTGTGGTGTTTTGAGAGTTTTCTGATGAGATGAAAGCTGTAAGGATGTAAGGGAGGTCATCTGAGTTATACCATCAGCAGCCTGTCCTATCAGTCATTGGTATTATCAGTTATTTGTGTGGACGTAACACATTAAACCCATAATTTTAATAGGAGCCCAGTAGGTATAACTGACTACCCAGCACAACCTTTGCCCCAGAGAGTTTACAGTATGAATGCACAATTGGAAAAAAAAAACAGATGAGAGAGAAAATGAGCACAAGGTGTTACAATTATCTGAGGCAATGACAATTTTTCATGCCAGTCAGGGAGATATGAATGGAATCCAAAAGTTTAAATTCCTAGTGCTGTGCCTTAGGCATAAGAGAACACACCACATTGGCCTGCAGTGCATGCTCATGATACTGGTACTTTTGTGAAAGTGTTTTCACAAGCAGTGATAGCTTAAAAGACAATAGAGAAAACCCCAAATATGCTTCCTGGCTTCCACTGGGAAGCTTCAGAATTACATCCATCCATTACATCCATTTACATGCATAATCTGTTTTTCTCGGTGCTGATTTTTGCTCTTGCCTAGAAAGATTTAGATGGAGGCAGAGAAATTATTGCTCATGCAATAATGGAGATAGGCAATAAGGTTCATCCTCTACCGGAAAGGGCAGTATTGAACAGTATATGTTGAAAAAAAACATTTTAAAACCAACAGGCTAATTTCTGCAAGAGTAGTAAATAAGCTATGGATTTTTGTAAATGGCTTATGTTAATATCTAATATCTCTTAAAAAAAAAAATCTAAATTACAATCTGTATTGCTGCAGGCCTGCCATTTACACAATTTATATATGTTAAAAGAGAAAAATGAAACAGACCAGTGAACAGCAGGCCATTTAGGCTAATTCTTTGATGGAACAATTAATCTGGGATTTCATTAATCAAACATTAGAAAGTAAAAATGTAAATAATATCAGGCAACTAAATTTTGTGGAAAGTAGGCCTTGTCAAATAAACCTTTAATCTTTTTTGGCAAGATTACAAGTCTGGTTAATTACAACAACTTCACTGATAAAAAGAATTTGCTGGATTTCTCCTGGGAATTTTATTTAGTACAATACAGCACCTAGAAAAAAAACCAAAATAAAATGTATGAAATAGACAGGGCACACTTTAGGGGGATTAAAATTCTTTCAACAGCAGAGATGAAAATGCAATAGATTATACAGATTATCATCAAGCCACATCTTTACTAGTAAGAAAACTTAGAGATGTGACTCCCCTCCTTCTGGTTGGTTATTCTGGGATATCTTCCTGGTAAAATTCACTGCTGATATAGGACCTGCATAATGGCAACATTCTGAGGATGCTCTTAAATTCCATAATTCTCCTGAATGACACAGAGGGTGAGATTCAATTATTAAAAAAATAAATATAAAGAGGTACCATTTTAAGTGTCCTAAGGAACTGAATTCTTCTGCCTGGTGGATGTGACACAGGACATAAGAGAAACCCAAGCCTTTCAGAAGAGCAGCTGTGGCCATTTGGGATATTTCCTCACAATCTGAACAGGACTGCGCCTCCCTGTTTAGGCAAGCAAATCCTACCACAACTAACATCTGTCAGCTGGAGGCTTCTCTCCTCAACCATGGCTCCTACCTACAGCTTCTGATACAGCACTTGAACTTAACATGAGGAGGCCACCGCATCCAGGAATGACTGAGCAGGACTCCTGAAATTTTCCATGTGCCCTGTGTAAAATTTACTACTTGTTACAAAGAGATTACCACGTGTTTGCTAGCCCCTTTGAAATCATTTTTAGCTACACAACTTACATTTGAAGAGCAGCTTAAAAAAAGAAAAAAAAAAAAGCAGAACTGAAAAAACTCTTCTCATGTGAACACCAAGAATTTATCTATTCAGTTTATCAAAGAGAAGATTGAAGGATTATCTTATTATTTTACTGAAGTCCTTAGACAGGGAAAGCTATGATAATGAGAAGATTTGCAGTCTTCCAGACAGAGATATAATGAAATCCAATTTGTTGGAAGTCAGACAAATTCAAGCTTGAAATAAAACACATTTTTGAACACTGAGGTTAATTAAACATTGGAAGAATTTCCATGGAGGTGGTGATAGATTTGCCGTTGCCAAGAGTCTTTCAGGGAAAACTTTCATTCTGAACACCCTTTGTCCAGTTTCTAGGAACAAAAATACCATGGACTCTGTGTGGAAATTTTCAAACTAGATGATCACAATGGTCCTTTCTGAGTACACAACACACAAGTTTATATAAGTGAGGAAATGAGCCCCAATCTTCCAAAAGAGGCTATGCTACTGAAAAATTTGTCCCATCTGAGAAATGAGAAATATTGGAACCACTACAAAAAAATCCTTCCATGGAAGAATGTGTGACTATTTTCTCAGCAGACATTTTTTGAAACTGCCTCAGTAGGTGCCAGCTTGGCATACTGCTCCTCCTTTGATAAGCATAAACTTAAGGTCATTTCAATAACCATCTCGGGCAATAGAGTAAGCATCTTTTGTGCCTGTATTCTATTGCACACTTACTGACTGTTGATTTCTTCCCTTGTACATTTTTATCATTGTCAACATTACTGTCCAGAAAATGCCTTTTCCCTCTTGGACAATTATCTTCCCTCCCAGGCTTTCCTACATCTTCAAGAAATACAAAAATTTAGCCAAATACTTTGGTGACTCTTCATTCTTGAACAGTGGTCAGGAGAAATGTGTTTCACCCCACAATCATGCTGATGTAAAGATGTCTGTGCAAGCAGATGGGCCTGAGGGAGAGGCAGTAGTAAAGAAGGGGACTTAAAAGGAGATTATGGATTGATGTCCATGAGAAGTAATAAGTAGATGAGCTATGAAAAGTGTAGTAGAACATAATGATGGGCATACTAAATACACAAAGATAGAGAAAAAGAATTTTGTGTTGGACCACAATCCTTGTTTATCTTATTATAAGTGGACTTATTCTTGCTCCTTGGGCAGTAAGAAGATGAGACATGCAAGCTACACATGTGCATCTAGATTTGGATTTCAGATTAGGATTTGAATTTCAAGTTCTTTCCAGTGCTATGGGCATTCAGCTGTGATGGTACAGTTCGCTGTGTTGTATCACAGGGATGACTTATGACTGAATATAGATTTAAATATAAATTTTATGTAATTTCTGCAGAAAATATGAAGCAAATTTGATTTTGCATTTTAAATACCTTCCCTCTCACCACATGTATTTGATTGAAAACAGGGGTTTATGAATGTATGTATACAACTTTAAATGTGTTGAAGGAAATTGATAGCAAAGGGCTGGCTAAGCTGCTAATTAGACAATGGACAGTACAACAGAGATTGATTATTTGTAGTTGTGGGAATTATATTGTTTAGATTTGATCTAAGAACAGATTGATTCAATTTACAGGAAATTATTCTTCATTACCTTCACACAAATGTGTTTCTGGAGCAGCATCAATATTTTAGCTGCTTTTAGGTTTAAATACTGCATCCAGGAGTGTTCACTGCAGTGCTTTAGATCCTATGTCAGGATTTGTTAGCTTTGTACTGATCTGGTGATCATCATGCTCTAAAAGAGTGCTTCACCAGAAGAGGCTTCTTTTCCACAGCATTTTTGATGTTAGCCAGATGCCCATCAACAGTACTACCCTTTCCAACAGTGATTGCCCTTGAATCCTAACTAGCTGTCCTCAAGCAGAGATCTGCATGCTGCTTCGCTCTGTGTCCTAAGTCTTACCTTCCATCCTTTTTGCCACCAACAGCTCTCTACTAGCCCTATGGCACCTCACTTAGCAAATCAATATTAGGAAATACTAGGAAAGTTTTTAACATCAGGTTTCCCAATGGAAACAGAGAGGAGAAATCAGCCTGAAGCTGATTCTCACACTGCACAGTATTGGGGCTGGTACTAGTTAATGCATGAAATTTTAATACATAGACCTCAGTCAAACTGACCTACTAATCAAGATTTCTATGGCAGTGAAATAAGAGAGGAAATACTGTAAGAACTTTTAGCATGGGAAGGCACTTTGGATTCTTATGGTGAATGCCTTCTTACATGAATAAATGGAGGAACATAGTAGGTGTGTATGTGAATGAATGTATGGATAGATGGATAGCTAAAAGAATGATATGAATCAATGAATGAATAAATAGATGGATATATACTGCTGTACATACTGAGAGAAAGTGATAGCTACAAAACTATGTCAGGAAAAGCTGGGAAGTTTCTCATGCAGTGATCTGAGGTTCTGGCCTTCGTGTCATCTTAAAAAACCCTGAAGTACATAAAGGACATATCTCAATTAAAGGCCACAGCAGCTTTAAAGGAAATGTGCTGGTTTCAGTAAAAGCATCTGAAATATCTCCAAATGTGGAGGAGGGTTTTGACATGATTCCTTCGAGCTGTGGGTAGCAATTGCCAGAAAACTTTGCATCTGCATAGAAAGATAGAAAAAAGTGTACTTTAAGCATTTAAAAAATGCTTTGTACTTCTTATGTTTGATGCCTAAAGAGAGTGCGGACAAGTATGGAGCATCACAGAGAAAAGTCTTACCAGCAAAATCAGTGCTAAGTGGTTGTGCTTCATTATTTGCATTTCCTTCATTCTGTTATTTTCTTTCCCATGCAAAAGACTAAATTGATTACCAGCTTTGTATCAATGAGTTCCAATTTTTTACAAAACCAAAGTAGTGGTTCATGCCATGATTTAAAATAAATTTTTGCTGCAAGTGTGTAGTCATTACTCTTCTCTAATAAGACTTTCAATTTTTACTTTAATGACATATGCCATGTTATTTCAGAGGTGAAGAAAAATCGGTCCTAATTTTAGCCAGGCATGCTGGGCCCACAGCTGAAAAATAGGAGCTTTGGCCAGACTTGTGAATTCCACTGAAAACTTGCTAACTTGTATATTCTCTGTCACATTCAATTTTTAGCGTAAAATATCTGCCTTCTGTCCTGAGTTTTATACTTGAAACCTTTTAAATTGGTTTGTCTTTGATAAACGTCATTATTTCTACTACGGTATCCAGAAACCTAATTTATTTTGCATATAAGAAGGCAATTTCTTGTGTTTTCAGGCAATTCAATCAAGTAAAACTTTCATAGAATCACAGAACCACAGAGTGGTTGAGGATGGAAAGGACCTCTGGAGGTCATCTTGCTCAACATCCCTGCTCAAGCAGAGCCACCTCATGCAGGTTGCCCTGCAGTGTGTCCAGATGGCTTTTGAATATCTCTAAGGAGTGCGACTCCACCATCTCCATGGGCAACTTGTACCAGTGCTTTATCACCCTCACCTTGAGAGTGTGTTTCCTGATGCTCAGAAGGGGCATTCTGAGTTTCGATTTGTGCCTATTGCCCTCCTGAACCTTCTGTTGCCCATGCAGAGCAGGGCCTTTTCTCTCAGCCTCTCCTCACAGGAGAGGTGCTTGAGTCCCTTATCCCCTTTGTGATCCTTTGCTGGACAGCAGATTGGGCACCTCCATGCCAGACTTGGGGCTTTCTACTGCAGAGTCTTTCAGCATTACCTCTCTAGGACTCGTAACCTTGAGTTTCCATGCTGTTCTCATGCCATGTTACATCTCAAACATGCTTGACATCATGGCATAAAATCCCAAACATTTGTTGTGCTATGGTGTTTCAGGCACCTTGGATTGATAAATCACACATGTGATTGTCCCAAGGGTACCTGCAAAGTGTCTGCAAATATATGGATGGTAAAAGCAAGCCTAAGTTTCTCCAGAAGCTGGCAGTATGGATACAAGCCACCCCATGGTACCATGTCTGGCTGATCAAGATAGTTCCCTGAGACAGAAGAAGGAATAGCCTGAATGGAAAAAGCAGTCCTCATGGATGTTAGAGCACAACCTTTCAGCAGATGGCACATTTTTTATAGCTGAGCTGGGTCTTAAAGGGGTAGGAAAACTCAATTATTCCTCGTGCTGAGAACTGCTGAAGGTCCAACATCAAAGAGCCCCTCCATGGCAGCACACATGAGGGTCAGATTTCCATATTCTGTCAGCTCCAGAACAAGGTCACAGTTATCACAGTTGCATACCTGTGTCTCTGAATTATCTGTGGCACAGCAGCAATATTTGGAAATCCTTCATAAGCCAAGCTGAAATAGACTTGCAGAAGTTGAAGTGTATATTAAAATGTAAATAGGAAGAGAGAACAGTTTGTGTAAGATTAGGGTGAGAAATATAAATATATGATGATTATAAAACCTGATGTAATGCAACATGGCAGGGTGGGGCCCTAGGGCTGAAATAAACTAGATTCCACTCTTTAAACTACATTATGCAAGAGTGAAGATATAGAAATTGGGAAAAGTAATGCAGTAATAAAAATGTTTTGGAAAATGAGACAGGGTG
>NW_005054299.1:10955316-10972966 GCF_000277835.1 Geospiza fortis | reverse complement strand
TGAGTTTTATCTTGTCCTTGTTTCTTTCAAGAGAATGTAAATTTTGAAAGGATTTGTGGTTTATTTTTTTCTTTCAACTGAGTTGAATATGTAAATAACCCCAAAAATGAAGAAATTATCATTAGCTGAAACACAGATGGAGAATTTGTACTACAATGTGATCTGAGTATTTGTGCTCTCCACAAGTCCTTTTGTAACCAGCCCATGGGAGAGCGTGCACCCCCATGCACAGTTATGGAGGCATCTTTCTGCTTAGATGTTTCAGGGACAGATTGCAGCAGCAAGGAAAGAAACGCAGAGAGGTGGCCTCACATGGGACAAGGACATGTGCACCACTACTGAGAGGGCTCATCTCCACCAACAAGGATCCAGTCCCTCCACTTCACCTCTCCTTCTGCTTCACTCCATGAACTTACTCTTTTGTGATCACAGATGTCTTGTATTTATGATGGATCTGCATAGAGGCATGGCTGTCTTTATTATACAGTCAAAATTTGCTGCACTGGAAGGGACTTAAGAGCTGCTCTGGCCTACAGCCCAGTAATGAGCTGCATCAATCAGTTTCAGTAACACTCTGGAATCAAATGCATGGATCTCAGCATGCAGGGCTAGCATTAGTGTGTTTGTATGCCCATGAAAGAGGTGCAGGCCTTTCCATTTTATTGACTGGAAAACTAAGTCAAAAGACATCAGCAGCCTGGCTCTGTTGCCATGGAAGTTGATAGCAAAAATCCCTTTTACAATCACAGAAAATGAAAGGTTGAGTGAGAATTGATACATCTCAACAGAAATGCCAAATCTGTTGGCTCCTACGCTTTTACAATTAAACCCATATTTTGTTTTGCTCCATGTTAGGCACCAGGGGTCTGTCATGATCAGTACTTTCTCTCTGCTGCACATCTGTGATGCTTCAGAAGAAAGTGACTCTTCTATCTGTAATGAACTGGTATAGATTTCCAACCATGTATTGGAGGAAATGACATGAAAGTGGTCTTCTTTAGTCAATACTATTTATCCTGGAGGGAGAATTTGCATTCCCTTTGTATTTGGAAGTATTATTTGATATGCATTATAGGTGGGAAAAGTATTAAACCTCCAAAATCATATATGGTGTATTGGATGTGTCTTCAGTTACTAATATTTAGCACACGAGGTCAGACAGCACTCTGTGGAAAAATGTGCCTTCCTTGGATTAGAATACTGTTCTTTAATGTCATAAAATTACATATTCTTCATAGATTATGGGTAAAATCAAGGGAGTGAGAAGCTATCACTCAGCAGTATATCTCCATCAACAAGCTGCCTTCTGAGCATAAAAGGATGCTGCTGAGTCAGAACAGATAAAATCCTTTTCTCTTTTTCCTCTTTGTTCTGAGTATGGCATTGGTATGGTGCTCTGTTTGAGCAGAGAGGATTAGCCTCCTCCTGGGGCCAATTATACTGCCCAGCTGTCTGCTGCCATTGCAGAGCTGCTAAGGAGCCCAGCCAGGAGCACACATGGCAGGGTCCTGCTGTAATGAGTGCCCATGTTTCAGATGAGGGCTCCTGGCTTTTCTGAAGATGTGGATTCCAGGGTCTCAGAGAACTGGCTGTTCTACTCTCATAGGGATTTCTGGTTGCTGAGGCTCACATTTGGTAACTCTGCTCAGGCAGCCCATATGAGTGAATCACAGATCAAATGTGGTGAGGTCAGCTTGTATTTCACTGGGCTGTGTGAATCGACCTCATTGTGGGTCAAGAGATGGGCATGTGAACTCTGCTAACTGGGATGCTACCAAAATCCTGGGCATTGCTGGGGTCCTGGATCATCAGTCACTGCACCTAATCTTGGGATCTTAAAGACTGGTGCTCTAGAGCTCTCCAAACACTTGGTGGTCTGACCCCCAGCTTCAACATGATGATTGCCCACACCACACCTGCTATGTCAATCATAAAACAGACAAACAGTAAAGAAAGAGCAATTATAATAATTGCTGGAATCTCTGTATTTCTGATTCAAATTCTTCCTATTTGTGCAAGAAGTTAAAATACTGTAATATAGAAAATCTGAAAGAATGATTACTAGATTCACTGCAGGTAAAAGAAAAAAAAATGAGCTGTTTGGAGAGTCATCCCCAGCCAAAAAATACATGGACAGGAAGCATGCAGGTTAGTTGCCTGGAGAGAATCTCACAAGTGCATGAAGAGAGGTAGAAAAAACAGTGAGAGGCTGTGAACAAAATTTCCCTTTTGCTGAGGACCATGAGTCATCAGTTTGCACAAAAATCAAAGTAGTTTTCTTTCTGTTGGCTGCAGATGGACATTCTTTATATCAAACATCTATTCTTTCTTTCTTTTTTTTTTTTTTTTTTGAGTGCTGAGAGGGGGTGGAGAATGGAGGGAAGGGCAAAGTAAATTATGCACTGAAAATGTCTATTTAACTGTGGGAAGAAGTTCTTGAAAATTAGAAGGCAAATTTGAAAGTGATTGATTTTAGGAAAATGATCTTTTAACCTCAGAAATATTTTCCAGCTAAATTTCATATTGTATCAGGATATGGTGAAGCGTGACTACAATACGAGTTTTCAAATAATACTTTGAATTACAGCCACAGCTGTAAAAGTGCACACTAGCATATTTTGAAAATGGCATTAGACTTTAAGCCTATTTGTTACCATTAAAAACCAAACTGAAACATAACAGAAGACTGTTCCCAAATCTGTTTGCAGTGAATTGCTTCTACAGTTTCCACAGACTTGTCTGTTAGGAGGAAGATTTGGGTCAGATTTTGTTATTCTCATCTTCGTAATTAAGGCAATTATTGGAAAAATCACTTTAAGATATTATGGGTGAGATACATGCTTACATTTGAAGCCCAAGGGACTGTTTTTCTATGTGGACAAGCCTTGCTGACCCGGATTTCCATCTTTTCACTGCTTTCCCAATGCATAATAATAGCAACAGGATATTCATGTTTGTTTCTGGCATGTTTGAAAATTGGGCAAGTCTGGTTCATAGTGATCTAAACACAAAGGAGCTGTCAACTGGGTTTTTGCAATAATTTCTTTTTATGCTATGAGTAGAATATGAAATGTCCCACCAAGAATATGGAGACTGTATGCATCAGTGCCCATAAAATATGATGATTTTTTTTCTCACTGAAGAAGTTTCAGTAAAAAAAAATAAATTAATTTTTCATGTAGAAATTTCACTAGAGGATTTTCAAGGCATCCTGTTGCATTTTCTTTGCAATCATAAATTAAGTGTATGGATACTATGAAATGTCAAATCAATCTCTTGACCAAAGGTAATTGATATGTAGTGTGGGGATGACGATTATTTGTTCAGAGCTCAAAGCTGTTATACATCTAGTGATGAGAGCAAGGTGATGTAAAAGAAAAGGCAAAGCAGACAAAAAAAAAAAAAAAAGATGAAGGCCAGTCTTCTGAAACTGACAGGAATATTGCATATCCAATACTTGAATTATGCATTATGAATACTTCATCTGATGCATTTAGCCCACACTCCCATCTTTAATTTGTGAATCAGTTGCAAAACAGTCTTAGATTTAACATTATTCATCGATAACCTAAAAACACGGTATGAAAGTTGTGCTACAAGTTCCTAAACTTCTGGATGTTTTCACTCCTAGTAACTCCACTACCAGCATACACATCCAGAATGAAAAAGAGGATGTTTTCTTATTGTGCTAAACATCCAAGTGATTACATTCACTAAGGTTTCTCTCACATGCAGTCACTGTCCTGTGGAACATGACTGAGAAAAACTTTCACATAAAACTCTTCTCAATGGTTTTGTCAGACTGCCTATGAACTGTGCTAGATCTGACTTTCTGTGGCCTATTTCCCCTACAGTTTCATTACCTATATAAAATTGTGACAACAGAAAAATACTCCCAGCTGTTACAAACGTGTTCCCCATAGCTTGAAAATGGAATTTGTTACATGAAAACGTCTCTCTACCAAGCTCTGGTCCAGAAGAAGTAATGAATCATGCAGTGACACAGATGGGGCTGGACAAATTCAGAACGTGAATGGATGGTGCTTCGTAACTTAGAATCGTTTAATGCCAGCATCACATGAACAGGCACTCAGATCAGAATAGAATTATCACATCCCACATTTGTGAGGTCTGACTCCACACTTTCATAAACATAGCATAAAATAAGGCTTATTGAAATTTTTACATGGAGTTCCCAAATACTCTCCTGGAATATGACTGTCATGTTGCTGTTTCACTTTTCTCTTAAGGCTCTTTGCTGTATATTGGATGAGTACCAGGTAGATAATGCTTCTCTGGCATTGTCACATTTCAGAAGAAAAAAAATCAAACTAAATGACTTAAGTGTTCAACCTGACCATATTTTTCTGTGCAGTTTCTGAGTCAACCAAATACCATGGCAGAATCCATCTTATAGCAGTTGTACTTTTTCTGGCTTATAATAGCAGCCAGAAGCTCTCCCAGCTGCTCGTGGGGAATAGGACATTTCCATAGCTCATTGTCATTGTCCTTGCTGACAGTGCTGCCTTAGTCTATCTGGACTTGAGTAGGCAAGTCCCAAAGAAGGCAGCACAATATAAATGCATGCCTGCAGTTTTATGTGGATTTATGTGCTCTGCTGAGCTTAATTTTGCAGTAAAATGGAGTCCCTATCCCTCTTGTGCTTTTGTTGTACTCAGTAGGATTCCAGATAAGGGTGTATTGAATATGTTTTAAAATCACCACGATATTATTGAGAGAAAATGATAAGACAGAGTAATAATCATAATAAAAATCTAGTTTTCCCTTAAGCTAGCTCCATTAAAATTCAGTGGAGCTGCACAGATCTCATTTGGGACTATTATTTTCTATTAAGTTTTGATGTAGATCTAGGATTTCATACAAATACTTAAAAATTGAAGAGAAGACAATTACTACATGCCAGTTCTGTGTTCTAGAAACTCTTGGGTCAATTACTCTGATTTGGGTTTGCAACTAAGCACAGTAAAAGCAAAAGAACTACATTACAATTAATGACATACAAAATTGTATGCACATACAAAAGACCTAGCAAGTAATTTGTTTTGTAGAGGTAAAAAGCAGCCATCAGATTTACTACAAACCCAAAATGTGGGTCCACTGTGGTGGACCAAACTGATAGCGCAGGACTTGTCGAGGACATGTGGTCTCTTCTCCCAGGTAAAAGTAGAAAAATGACAAAAAACGGCCTCACGTTGCACAGCTGGAGGTTTAGATGGATGTTAGAAAATATTTCTTCCCTGGAAGGGTGATCAGGCATTGGAACAGGCTGCATAGGGAAGTGATGGAATCACCATCCTTGGAAGCGTTCAAAAGATGTGGATGTGGCACTAGGTGATATAGTTTAGTGGTGAACAAAATGGTGCTGGGTTAACACTTTGACTCAGTGATCTTAGAGGTCTTTGGCAACCTTAATGATTCTACGTGTGTTGAACAATATTTAAGGGTAGATGCCAGCAGAAATCACCTTTGTACACATACATTTTTGTATATTATGCATGTGTTTGTTTACAATTTATGCATATACATTTACCTATATATAAACATGCAAATATTTATAGGTGTGTATTTTGTGTTCCTTGTCTTCAAGGATTTTACACCCTTCTGAATGACTCCAATGAGTTCACAAACTATGAAAGGGGAAGCGGGACAAAAAGAAAAAGATTTATTTCAATGCCCTCTGATTTCTGTGCAGTTTCTTTTGCTTGTGAATACAGTCATCAGAAAAAAAGTCTGCCTGAATTCATGATACCCACTGCTGCTGACTGCAGCAAAAGCAGCTCTTCCATGACTGCCAGCCAGACAAAGCACAGGATGAGCTTCCTGCTCGTACCTACGTGTGATCTGGAGAGATAGTAAAAGGTTTTCATATCAAATGTCTCCAGTTAATTAAAACAAGGGTAGAGAGGAAAAGGTCTAACTAGTAGAATAGCTGCACTCCCTGTGCTTCCAGCAAGCCCAGCTGCTTGTAGAGTCATGCATAAAGTCTAAACCAATTTTTCATTAACAAAATTTTCCATTCCAGCTCCACTGATGCAGAGGTTTCCACTTTCAGGCCCCTTGCTGTGTTGCAGAGCTCATTATCACTTATTATTCATCTGTCCTCAATTCAGTGATCAGATCTGTCTGCTGCTGCTTTAGGAGTCAGAGAATCTAGCCAAACTTACTGAGAGAAAAATATAAAGCAGGAAAACATAACCATTGCATGAAGCGCTTTTCCTGTGGGCTGCCAATCTCACTCTGGCATCATGTAGATAAGAAATAATTTTTAATCGACAAAGACAGGGCCACTGCAGACGAAGCCTGAGACAAAGAGAACAAAAAGTCATGCTGTCCTCCTCTTCAGCAGAGCTGATCCTGAGCACTCTCAGAGATACGGGTGACTGCAAAGTACCGTCTCATCAGAATTCCCACTAACATCCTTCATGGCTTTTCCTCACAGAGTGTGAGCAGCTAAGAAGGTGCAAATAGGAATATTAAGCTCTCTTGTTGAGGGACAGTTCCAGAGGGGAACTGTCCCAACAACTGCTACTTCCTGGTGTGGAAAAGCTAGTGGCTAATTACGCTGAGAAAGAAGGAAAAAACAGACATGGGTCAGTCTGGCATCTATGTATGTACTGCTTCCAGCTGAGTGTGGTTCACAGTGAATAGGAAAGCTCATTCCTCATGTAGGTAATTTCTATGCAGCTTTGTAAGCCTTGAACAAGCCTGAGTCTCCATGTCTGTTGCATCAGCTACAAGGATTACCTTTTGTAGAAGTCAAAAGAACAAGGCTGAGGTGCAAATGGTGGCAGAGTTGTGACATACAGCCACCTTTGGGAGGAAAATTCCAAGAGTTCTGCCTGGCCTTGAGAACAGGGCTGTCTCTGTTCCCCTTTGTCTCTCCCTGGCCAGCTGTGCAAAACATGCCATGTGAAACAGCATGGCTTCCAAAAGAGACTGCTGGAACACTGGGTGACAATTTAAAATAGGAGCCATCTGCAGGTGATAAGGTCTTCTTGATAGTGCGGCTGATCTGGCAGCGCCTATGCAAAGCGGAAATGTGCCCTGCATGAACTACCTCTATCTGTATGCTTTGTGGCCCAGAAGTGCAGAGATCTGGAATATGAGTTTCAATTTATGTCTGACTAAAAAAGAGAAAGAGATAGGTAAAAGTATTCTCATGTAACTAGATGATTAGATTAATGAAATGCAATATATGCAATGCAATGCAATATTTCATGTTCCATCCCAGGCTCAGGGAGGCCTGACCTCATCCAGGGCAGCCTCCCAGGGACTGGCCTGGGCCAGCCAAGGTGGGGGCATTCTGGAATGTGGGGGGACAGGGCCAGCACAAGCGCTCTTGGGATGGAGTCCTCATTACTCATTACCTCAGCCCCAGGGCATTGGGTCTGTTTTTGACCTCACTCCTGAGCAGTGCCTGGCAGTACAGGGTAAACAGCTCTGGGGGAAGGCCAGCAGGAAGTCTTGGGACTACTCATGCCTTCCCTTCCAGAGCCACTGAGGTCCTCTTCAGGCAGTTGCCAGGAGCAGAGATTTGTACTAAATATCAAAAATAAAATTAATCAGGTGTAACCATACACTAGTATAGTCTGGGGGCTGACCAGCTCTGTGGAGAAGGACCTCGGGGTCCTGGCAGACAACAAGCCATCCATGAGCCAGCAGTGTGTCCTGTGGCCAAGGAGGCCAATGGTATCCTGGGGTGCATTAGGAAGAGCACTGCCAACAGGTCGAGGAGGTGATCCTGCCCCTCTGCTCAGCCCTGGTGAGGCACATCTGGAGTGCTGTGTCCTGTTCTGCCCTCCCAAGGACAAGAGGGACATGGAGCTGCTGGAGCCAGTCTAGCGGAGGACAACAGAGATGATTAAGGCACTGGAGCATCTCTCTTCCCAGGAAAGGCTGAGGGAGCTGGGCCTGGTCAGCCTTGAGAAGACACAACTGAGAAGGAGCTTCACCAATGTCTATCAGTATCTGAAGGGGAGGTGCCAAAAGGCTGGAGCCAGGCCCTGCTCCATCTGAGCAACAGGACAGGAGGCAATAGGCAGAAATTGATGCACAAAAAGTTCCATCTGAACATGAGCAAAAACTTGTTTTCTGCGTGGGTGACCACACACTGGCCCAGGTTGCCTGGAGAGGTTGTGGAGATATCTCACTGGAGATACTGAAGAACTGTCTGGACACAGTCCTGTGCCTGTGCTGTGTGCTCTAGGATAACCCTGCCTGAGCAGGGAGGTTGGGCCAGGTGACTCATCATGGTGCCTTCCAACCTGACCCATTCTGGGATTCTGTAAAAATTAATTCTGAGCATGTAATGGACATAGTAAGTGTGAATTTTGCATTTTGGGGTTTTTTTTTTTGGCTCACCAAGAGCTACCCAAACCTGACAAGGACATCTATTTGAGGACATTGATAAGTTTTGATATGTAAGACACAGACCAGTGATCTGTGTTGGCTCACAAATCACAATTAATCTATCTTACAATTTATTTATTGGACTATAACTTAGAGACTTCAATCCTTATTATTTCCACATCTTGACAAAGTGTTAATTTCTGGAACTCAGCTGGAAAAGGTAATTAGCAAAGCCAGGATATGTTCAAAGAAGGACAGCAGGAACAAGTGAGGAGATGGCATGGCTGCATTAGTGGCTAACAACTGAACCTGAAATTAGTGAGCACAAATCTCCAGACCAACCCCTCATCATATATGTACCCATGTCTAAATTCTACAGAAAGCCTGAGCGCTTGGCTCAGCATCCTTCATTTTGAACCTATAAAGAAACTTCCAACAAACTTCAGACGCACAGCCTGAAATGCCTTGTCATGAGGAGTTGAGCACAAAAACCAAGGCAAAAGCTCCTGTACGTGGGAGGTAGATATGAAAGTAAATCTCTGCTGTTTTCAGCCAAGGGAGAGCTGGGTACCTGCCACTTTGCAAACCCACAGATTTCTGAGATTATCCTCTGATGAGCAGACGTGTTCTTTAAATAGAATGCTGCAAATTAACAGTTCTCAGAAAACTCCTCTGACAAAGTTTCTTCCTTAACCCTTAAGGTGCTGACTTAATGGAGTGATAGAAAAGGTAGGGCCTGATACAATGATTACCAGTAGGGGTAATAACCTCATGTGGCAAGACAAGAGTGGGAGATACCATGCTTGCCACGTGGGAGGCAGTGGATAGATTAGATTTTGAGCTCAGAGGCATCTGATTATAACTATTTTCTCCTTTTCAAGGCAACTTTCAAGGTGTTTTACATTCTGTTTGCTGTTTCAAATGATAATAAACACAAAATATATCTGTGAAATAAAATCAGGGCTGACTCTTGGTAGTTCCCCCTCTTTGTCACAATGAGTTCATTGAAATGTTAAAGCAAAAAAGAGGACTTCGTTATACAATTCACAGAATCTCATATGAGTTGACAAGTTTGTTTTCACTACCTCTTTTGAAATTTTAAATTTTTCAGAATGGGCCTTTTCTGACAAACATAAACTAGTGTTTCCTTATGAAAAAATGTTTCATTGAAAACTCACTGATACAGTGATACAATGGAGAGGAGGCTAAAACTGCCAAAGCTGATTTTTTAAAATGGAAACATTTTGTATTTTTGCAAACCAAAGCACACTAGTATCTTCCAGAGGAAAAAGCAAGACCTCTACAACTAAATCAAGTGTAATTCCATGTATTTAAATGAAGTAGTGTGAATAATGCTGGCAGCAAATTTTGTCCCTTGCTTCTAAAGCAGATTTTCCTTTCACAAATAGTTTGAAGCCAGTCTCCTAACATTTTTTCTGCACCAACCACTATTAGAAACTGTTGTCTTGAACTGTAATAATCATGTACTTCATCCCAACATTACTGCCAACATCCAACATCCCATTCTCAATATGTTGTATAATATTACCACTTTCTTTAATCAAAACACAATTTAGCCTTTAAAAAAAATTCCATAGGCACTTACTCTGTCTGAGGAAGATCCCTGCTCCACCTTTTGCAGTGTTGCCACAATACTTTTCATTTACAATTAAGTTACTTTTAAGTTAAGGATTTCTCTTTTATTCCTTTCATTTCCCATTTTATGTCTCCACCTGAGTGACTATGGGTGGGACTGCCTTTGTTTGTTAATTTTTTCTCTATGATCATCTCATGGACCACTTTCCAATGTCAAAGTCTCCCAGACAGCCACTAGTCCATAATCTATGAGACAAGAATCGCTGTTGTACAATGCTATTATTTTATTCTCTGTGGAATTTATTTTCTGTATTCTCTCTTTTATCAGGTTTTCTTCATAACAGTAAAGTCAGAAGTCCAAGGTGTTTTGCCAGCGCTGTTCCACTGAGTTTTGGAAAACTTTACTGGCACAAGTGGCAGTGGAATGCTGTTGCTAATTAAAAGAGATATGTAAGTCTACCTATTCTCATAGAAAGGCATATAGATGAAAAGCTGCTATCAAATGATGTGTGATGTCAAAAGTCTGAGCTGTGGCAATAAAATCTAAGCTGTTTGCTTGACTATTTCCCATGTTCAAACATATATGGTATCAGCTGAAAAATAATGTGAAAATAACAGTTATCATAAGAAAATACTTTTACAAAGGAATACCTTCTTATAGCATGGTCATAGTATATTGCTAAGAGCAAGAGGACAGGACTTTTTGAAAGATTTCTTTGGCAACTGGACTGTCATAAGCTCTGAGGACCTCTTGAGTCTGCAGGCTTCAAGATGTTTTTGAGAAATGTGCAGGTGGAGTAATTCAGGGCTTTAGGCTGTGAAGGTGGAATGGAGCAGAAGTTAGAACAGTCTTTTGTCTAGGTGCATTTCAGTCCAGGTACCAAAGACTACTCTAACTCTCCTATCCTGCTCCTTGGAAAATTGGTCCCTAAACAGGAAAATAGGAGCTGAGGATTTCTGAGAAGCCTGTGAATCTTTTGTTTTAGTACTTACAAGGGAGCTGGTGGAATCCAGAGCCTTTGTTTCTCTGGATATGTGAGGGATATGGATATAGATATGGATATGGATCTGGCTGCATTCTTCACAACACTGTTGGATCTCAACTTTCGGTCTCTTTTGTGCTAGCCTTCGTCTTCAGGATCTCTTGCTATGAGAATCACTATCTGCTGGCATTTTTCCACCACATTCCTTAATAGGAAGCTTTCTTTGAGCTATTTTCTGTGCCTTTTAAATGTAAGAGGAAATTCAGTTTGCATAGGTGTACACTGGGGAGCTCTAGGACAGTCATAGTTAGCATCTGAAATAAAAAGAATCTGAAGGAGAAAACCAGGCAAAAAATGGAAAACAAAAATTCTAAACTTACTGTATTTAGCATCAGTTGTACTGCAGCTGCAAATATCCTCAAGTGTACATTAGAAATCTTGGGACATTGACTTACAAATGCATAATTCATACCCATTCTTGTAAATGGGACTCACTGTAATATTTGCATGTTAATATTCACAAATCTCATCATAGCTCCAGTCTATTGAAAATGGCTAGCTCTCTAGAAGAAAAACTAGATGATATTTCTATGCAAATATTTATTCCAAGATGTATATCCTTTATATAGAAACAATCAGAAAAAGACAGCATTTAGTGAATTCAGTAATAACAAAACCAGCAGAAGCAAAGGGTTTGTCTTTTCCAGTGAAATCAGAGTCCCAAGAGCAGGACCTTTATTTGGTATACATGTCCAATGTCCAGTGTTAATGGTTATTAACAGCAAAGTGTACATTGATATCATCCTGTTCTTACTCAAAAAACCCCACTCATTCAACACAACGTATGGAAAATATCCTGCAGTTCAGTAGTGCTGAGGCATACCTTTGCCAAAAACTATATTAAAAATGCATCATCAGGGTTTCAAAGACCCACTTCACTGAATAATCCGACAGTGCCTAGAGAAAAACACAGAGCCTTGCACCCATCTCCCTGGGAATGCAGGGTAATGATGTTCTTGAAGGAGATGACACAGTGGCTGTCAATTTGTCCTTAATCCCAGGCTTCAGCTGCCCCTTTACCTTGGTAAGGCCAGAGCCAATAAGAGTCAATCAGTTCCAGCATTAGCCTCCACCAGACCTCTTGTAAATTACCCTTCAAACTAGCATAGAGAAAAATGATCATCTTTCATAATGTTCCTTAGTTTGAACGGAGAAGACTTCAGAAAATTAATTTACTAAGGTACTGAAGATAGAACAGAGAAACTTTAGGTAGCAATAAGTTTCATTTTAATTAATAGCACAAACTCATCTCAGTAACATGAAACACTGTCTGAGCTCATTTCTTTGCCTGCTAATCTTCATCAAATTCCCAAATGAGCCATTTGGAATAGACACATTTTTTTGATAGAAAGCCCCTGTTTTATTTATATTTTTCATAACTCAAGGCCATGTTAGATGGGGCTTTGAGGAACATGGGCTAGTGGAAGGTGTCCCTGCCAATGGCAGGGTTGTTGGAACTAAGAAGGTCTTGGGAGATTTTGTTGTGAGGATCTTATTCTTTGGAAAACAATCATGACAAATACAAAACTCTTTTACTTGCCTGTAGTTTGCAATCTCCTGTTTTTTCTTAGGCTTTTACCTACTCTACACAATAGACCCTTCTTTAAAAGGCTGATTTTTTTTATTACAAAGGGCTGTACAAACTGAACAATAAATTATCTAAAACATTTTGCAAACAACTATAAAGCACCTCTGCCATGTACTCTAGTTGTAAGATGAGAATGCCAAAGATCTTGAATTCAAGTTCACTTGAAATCTGTATCCTTTGTCTGAAGCAGTTTCAGCTCTTTGGCTCTAATTATACAGCTTTTACTTTAAAGATACTTCATTTGTGTATTTGTGTATGCCACATTGTTTTATTTGTGTATGCCACTTTGTGTTGTGTTAAAGAGAAGAAAGTCAAGTCACACAAAATCTACAGTGATTAGTTTTGAACATGAGACACGTGTTCAAAAACAAAATGCACACAGCTGTAATAACAGCATGTATTATTTTATTGTTTCACTTCCATGAGCAGCCGCCTCAGTAACCTGAAATTCATGCCCCATTACTCCCATTTAGTATGATATTATGATGGTTTTGATGCATCTTTTTCTCAGGATGGCCACGGAAAACAAGTAAAGCAAATGAGTCCTTTACATACTTAAGAGAATTCCACATGAATAAAACACAGAGCAGTCCCTGTACTTCAGTCTCTGTACTTCATTAAAGTTAACAAACGTGCTTATCTGCAGAGAAAAAAAAAAAGAGACTAGAGAAAGAGTCAAGTAGAGAAAAAGAAAAATTTTGCCACAGAATCTTAACGTACCAACACATGCAGGGAAAAGTCACCTTGCTTTAGCCTCTCTAGCTTTCTTTTCCTCTTTCTTGCTCTAAAATTAGACACATCCATTTCAAAGGAGCCATCTGGGCAATCCTAAGGAAAGCAAGAGAGACTAGACCTGACATTCTCTGAAACTCAGTCAACTAGAGGAAAAGTATTTTCTTTCTCCTTCTCTTTCTGATTTGAGGAATAAAGCAAAGAGAGTCAAGAGAAACTCCTATTGTGAAGCATAATAGGGAATGTCATTGCAGCTTTTCCTGAGACGATTCAAGGAGCTTTTTCTACCAGCATGCGTCTGCATTTGCTTTATAACAGAGAGTAGCAGCCAGTAGGTTGAATGCCTAACATAAGTCTGTGATTCAGCAAGCGACCTCCATTCAGAAAAAATACTGAAGCTTAAACTCTGCTATATTTATGGTTTCTCTGTTAGGTGTACTCTCACCTCTAGTACTGTGAGCAGTTTTGGACTTGACAATACGAGAAAGCTTTTAGAAAGCATCCAAAGAAGGGCCACGAAGATGTTGAAGGGTCTCTTGAGGGGAAGTCGTACGAGTTGCTGCTGAGGTCACTTGGTCTGTTCACCTGGAGAAAGGGAGACTGAGGGGAGACCTCATTGCAGTCAATAACTTACTCATGGGTTTCCTTATGTTTATATTTTTCTCAAGTTCTCCTTTTATTTTGCCTTTCAGTTGTTCATATTAATAATAAAATATTTTTATTTGAATCTTTCATATTTTAAAATATGTCCTACAATTTTTTCTACAAATATTTCAAGAAGTTCCCTTCCAGCATCAACAATTATCATTACCCATGAATCCCGAGTCCCTAATTCTCCCTCTCCCCTCCCCTCCCCCGCTTTACTTTGAATATCATTCCTCATGTCTAACCCATGTAATTTTAACTGTACTCATCATCTCTTTCTGATCTACTTGTGCTGGCTCCTCCACTTCTTTCTCCACTGGAGCAGCATCTGGGCTTAGAGACTGTCAGTGACTTTGATTTTTTATTGTGTCAATGTACACTATTTCCTGCTTATCCAAGATAAATTTAATCTGCCGCCATGCCACCTAGAGCTCCAATGACTTTAAGTACCTCTGGGGAATTTCACTATCCTCTGCAGGCTGTTATTAGCTGAAATAACTTCACCTTTATCAGTTCTCAATAACTTGCTATCTACTTCTTTTACAGGCTTAGTTACGAGTTAAAAAACTTTGGTACCAATATTGACCTCTCGGACACTTAGGTATTGATCAAGCTTTGATTGATCTTTCAAACTCAGAAATATTCATTTTGTAGGTTCTTAAACTTAAGCATACTACCAGATTTCCAATATTATATGGCCTTCTGATACTAGTGGTATTTTTATTTTAAATCTATATCATTATTTCTTTTAGAAATTGAAATATTAATTGTCTAAAAAGCCCTGAGCCAGTGCTATTTGTATGTAGTTTTTACCTAGTTAGAGAAAAGACCAGTAAAATGCATGGTATGGAACAAAATACTGTCTTTATTAGACAATATAACCTTGCTTTTTTTAGCAGGATTACCTATTTGTTTCCCCTTATTTCTTAGCAGTTTAAATTGTAAGATCAATAAGTATTTTAAGAAGGAAATAAAATAAAAGCCATTCCAGTTCACTGATGTGCAAACTGCTACATGCTGTACCTAAAATTGCAGAGTTAGGGGTAGAGCTTGAGCCTTCCAAATTCTTGGTGTGTCTCCACTGATGTGTGCTGCCTCTTGTGCTGGCACATCACTGCTCTCCCACTTACATCACTGCTCTCCCACTTACAGAACCTTGGCTGCTGTGAGGTATAACTTCTCGTGAATGCCTCTGATCACTTTGTGGCAGTGAGTACCCAAAGGTGGTGTAAAGAAATGGAGGGATGCACCCAAAGAAAAGGTAACTGATGTGTTAGCTAGGAAGGCACTCAGCTCCTGACAAAAGTGGTTTGCTTTTTTTTTTTTTAAATCAGGAAAAAAGAATCAAAATAAAGTAATTTTTTTTAACTCTGGATAATAATTTGATTTGGTATAATTGGGAAAGAAAGTGAAATTAGCTGGATAAGTAGAATGGATTTGTAAATGAATGAATAAAATTTGGATCCAAAACTGTGATGCATAAAAAATGAATTATTCCATTTTCTTTTATTTCAAAATATCTCTCATGATGGAATGTTGCAGAGAAAACCTGCATCCAAGAAAATATGCATGTCTTTAAAAAAAAAAAACATGCAGAAAATGAGTGAAAGAAAGGAAAGAGTTCAAAGGAACGAAACATATTCAGCTCTAAAAAGAGAAATATAAAAAATATTTTTTGGACCCATCAGATGCCCCAGGGCCATTTAGTATCCTACACTCATATTTGCATCACCCTGGCTAGAAGACGAGTGATTGGTAAGAACTATAGGCATACATTTAGGAAGTACTGGAGGGATATGGAAGGAGAGGGATGTGATTTCTGTTTAGGGATCAATGTATTTCCTCAATGATGTGTGAGCATACTGTTCATTTCCTTCTTCGGTGCAAATTGTGTTCCAAACTCCTAATTAATTCTGTAGGATGTTTTTGGTTTGTTTCCTTTTTCTCGCCCCCTCCTGCCAGCTGACATTGCAGATGAGAACCAGTTTTCCAGAGATGAGGGTGATGCTCATTGTTTTGGAAACTGGCCAGGATATGTGGTGGCTAACAGAGACACAGGATCATTCTAATGGCTTTTAAAACCTTATTTTAGAGAAAGGAATCACAAGATTTCCTGTTTTTCTTGCTTTTTGTATTTTTGTGCAACACTGCCAGCTCTACCAGATGAACCAGAGCGCAAGATGCCCTCTGAGCTTGCTGAAGAAAAAGATACTTGTTTAAGATACTTGTTTTCTCCTGCAAAGAGCATGGGAGATGCATGAGACTAGTGAAAACATAAATGGTGGCATAAACTTGCTATCATATCTGCACTGTTGTCTAGCAAATATGGGTAATTATATCTGCAAAGTTATAGCAATATGGGCACCAAGGTGTGCCAACAGAGCATGAGTGCTGTGGAGGCAAAGGCTGTATTATACCTCGGGCTGACTTACATCTGTGACTATAGGACAGTAAATACTTTTAAACAAGTATATTATTGTGTGCTATTGTGAATCTACCCTCGCAGGACTCTTGGGCAAACACACTGTTCTGGATTTCTCTATATTTAGACATCAATACACAGATGTTCACTTGTGAGCTGGTTGCTCTGAGTATGTGGTTAGTTTGACCGATTTTGGCCAAATAGTTCAGGAGGGAATTAATGACAAGGGCACCAGGCTTCTTCTTGCAAGAAGACTGTACCCAGCTAGCTCATGCATAAACATCTGTGTGGGCAACATCTGCATGTACTCAGATGATTCTCGCTTTAGCTCTCTCTTTAAAGATGCTGCTTTGCATGACAATGAATGTACTTTTTATATAAACATACTTTGTAATCTTGATTTCCAACTTTATCTGAATCCTCAACATAGACAGACAAAGGTACCAAGAGAAATTCAGGCCAGAAGCAGTGCTCTCAGAGTTTATCATCTGTAGGATTAATTGACAATAGTGCTGTCACCCCCTTAAATGTAAAGCCTAATCTATGCTAAATCTTCATATTGTCTGCTGAGTCTTTGACAAAAGGGTGTCAGAGTCTTTGACAAAAGGGTGTCATGAAAATTTGAAAAGGATTTTTCCTTTTATCTGTTCCTGCAATATCTAGAAACTTTTCCTTCTCTTGTACCTCTTTTCTTCTGCAAACACATACAAAACCTAAGTTGCTGTTCCTAGAACAGTGTTTCATTTTAGTGTGTCTGTGCTACATGCTGAATTGAAAATCTTTACTGGTGCTCCTATGTTTGTGGGAAGCACACCCCAGACACATTTCACTGCTGTGGATCTGTACTTGAAGCTTACTGGGGTTCTCTGCACACACTTGCAATTAAAGATTTCACAAACAAGAGGAGACTGCCTGGGCTCTGCAGGGCTCTTCATGAGAAGAAGCTTGCCTCTGAGATGAAGGTGGCTAAGGTGAACAGGGTGTTCAAGCGAACTAATGAAATAATTAAGGCTTCATGGGGGTAGTAGGACACCACCTGAAAGTGGGTTAACCACAATGCGCAATTCAGTAGGGATGCAGTTCTGATGGTATGGCCCAAGAATGTGGGTGCACAAAATATCATGACTTCTGAGATGCTAAAAGAGTAAAATTGCTTGTATGTAAGCTACCCTGATCACTGACTTCTTGTTGCTCCCAAATTCTTCAACTTTTGGCTTTGAAATTTAGCAAAGAGCCTTTGTGATATATTTGTTT
>NW_005054299.1:10939650-10955306 GCF_000277835.1 Geospiza fortis | reverse complement strand
AGATATGTGTGGCAAAACATGTAAGTATGTAACAAACATCTAAGTGGTTTTATAAATTACAGATTTCTGCTGTGGAATTAGAAAACCATATTAATGGTGTATTTGGGGAAACACATAGACCTGGGAAGTACTGTCTCTTGGAACCTAAGACCCGAAGGGAATAATTAACAGAATTTTATATTTTAATGATGCTATCTTTGCTTAGTCCTCTGTGCTACTTGCATTTTTCTTCAGATAAAGAGAAAAAAAATTGTACAAAATTTGTACAAAAATAATTTATAGATAAATGGGAAAGGTAATTTGTGTTCTAGGGATTTCCTGTTGTCACATTACCTATCACAACTTTCAGTTCAAGGCTCTCATCTGCTTTTATTTCATTGCTAGAGTAAGATGTGCATCTTTCCCAGGTGAACTTTCACATGTCCATTATTCCTTCTGTGCAGTGTGAAGCTCAGCTCCTGAATGGGCAACAAAGAGCTGAACAACTGTGGTGTGGGAATGACAGAAGGCTGGCAGTGTCAGAGATCTTGATGGTATCCTCCACTTTCAGCAGAGGAAAACTTTGCCAAGTCATGTGAATTACTACATCAAAAATGCTGGCTGTTGCATTTCTTATCTCTCCTGTGAATTTGGGAGACAAGTGCATTTGCAGGCAAAGTGAAGGCATGAAAGAACTCAGAATTACACAATGGCCAAAATATTACAAATACACATAGTTTCTTTGGAGATGTGTGAGAAAAGCACAGAGGAAGGAGGATATCTCAGATGTCTAAAGCCCACTTGTTTTGCCACTCATTGGATCGTGTGACTGGGTAAGAAAGTGAAGTTTAGCCTGTTTCTAAAGCAATTAGATGTTAAGTCTCTGGTCTGAAGCTGCCTCTTAGATTAGATTTGTATAGTAATAATGTGATGGTATCAGTGTCTGGTTTTGAGTGCAGGATCAGAAGTGTGGCTAATTTGACATCACCTAGGAGACCTGGCCCACTGAAGCAGAGAGGATATGCACTAGCATGAAGCTGTAGGGTGAATCAGTGTTAGAGACATGCCTAAAACTCCTGCCTGTTCCTGGTCTGACTTCCCATATTTTCGCTTTCCTATATTTTCATTTTTCCTCCTACCAGAAAGAAAGTGGTGAGGAGAGGGAGGCAGCTGAAGATTGCTAGAAGGTAATTGCATGAAACCCCGTTGTCAGTCTGGCATTCTGTTCTAGGCAAAGGCACATCTCAATATTATTTCTAACTTTCCCTGCAGATACTTTCTGTTCTACCTGAAAACCACCTGAGAGAGTTTCTTGCTCTCAATCTAAATAACGTGTGCATCCACCAAGAGACCAGTAGTTGGAGAAAGACATTCCAGTGCTGCCCACATTATTAAGAAAAATGTCACCACAAACCACCTAACACATTCCTTGAATTACAAAAGCTAAATGTACACACCATCTATTATGAATGAACCATTTCCTGTGTAAATGCTAGGAAATCCAAGAGAGATTAGCCTGAGTAATGGAGTTAAAATCAGGCTAATTTGTTTGTGAGGTTATTGGCAAGTCAAAAATCTCCTTCACAGTTTTGTTAGGCAGAGGGCTGGAGAAAGTGTGTGTGTTAGGCTCAGAGGTAATCAATGTAAATTTGTTTTTACCAATGAAGTTGGTTCTGCTGAGCAAAATTAGTTATATTCCCAGCTGTGTGACTGAATCTGAGTCCAGTGCAGCCAAAGGTCTGCAACAAAATGGTTTGGATCTGTGGAAGTATAAGATCAGAAAGAGTAAAGAGGGCTGCAAACAGCTCTGGAGCTGAATCAGGATACACTAAATATAGAGGGAAAAGCAGGAACCACTTGTGCTTCTTTACTGTGTCTGACGTGTGCCTGGCAACCTAGGAAATTATGATCAGACCTGTGAGAAAACAATCCTTGTTTTGGAGTTTTTAATTTAGAGCAAAATGTTAATGTCTCTAGTGCTGCTTTTCTTCAGCTACCCATTCTGTCCTTTCCTACATTTGCTTTCCCTTCGGACACTCTTGCCCCTTCCTGTTTTCAGCCAGTCTTTAAAACATCTATTTCTTCAGGCTCTTTCCACCCACTGCATGCTTCCCATGAGCAGTCAGTCCCACCTGTCCCCATCTCTCCTCTCTGCTTTCCTAGCTGTCTTGTTCCTGTCCCTTTCCTTCACAGCAGCTGAGATTGGAGAGCAAAATCATTGAATCCTTGAATCCTCCATCCCACAGAACCTCCTTGTAGCTTTTCTGTTGACTTTGGTAATTCTAAGTGGAAATAATTTGATGAGATGTGAGACACAGGATGAGAGAACCTGTGGTTTTTCATCCTTCTTGCCTGCTAAAATGTCCCTTATATAACTTCAGCTTCACACATAGCTAATAGGGTTTTCCACTTTAAATTTTGAATACACTTGGAAAAGAAATTTATTCATTAAATGAAAATTCTGAAGCAACATGCAGCCTTTTATTTCAAATGAAAATA
Organism: Geospiza fortis; assembly: GCF_000277835.1. Taxonomy (NCBI): domain Eukaryota; kingdom Metazoa; phylum Chordata; class Aves; order Passeriformes; family Thraupidae; genus Geospiza; species Geospiza fortis. Next base: position 10,952,828 of record NW_005054299.1, on the reverse strand, counting down.
TATTATTAGTTATGCTTTTCACTGTTAGAAAGCTGAAAAAAAATGTGTATGTAATGGAGAGTTAGACAACTGGGAGAGGGCTCATCTGAGCATAGAAAGTGTCTGTTGTAGATCTCCATTTGAGATCTCTGTAGACTCATACCATAGGCAGTGGAGAGAGACAGTAATTTTAAGATCATTATTGATATTAAAGTAGATATTTAAAATAGGTCAGACAAGTCTCACCTTAAATGTACCTGTTTCTTTCCATTAACTATAAAGAGAGCCTGGAGTGACTAGCTCTGAGGCTGACGCCTACAGTGTAGATGTCTAAAGTTAGGCAAAATGAATCTCACTCTAACTGTCATCTGAAACACTCATCATAACATGTAATTTATTTTCCTTTTTTTAAAAATAAAATTCTAAAGCCGAACAACATTTTGAGGCAAAATGAAAAAATATTTCAGCTTGAAACTTCCAACAAAAAGATTGTGTTGAAGTTTTATAATTGTCTCAAATGTTCGTGTTGAATTTTGTGAAGTTGTCTTGACAAAAGTACATTTTATGAAGAAAGCTTTTTTAAATGAAGAATGTCATCTGATTCTCCCAGTCACAAAGTAGAGTGTTCCACTCTACTTGTTCCTGGGTGTTTGCATTAACACAGCTTCATTGGGTCCAATTTGTGTCGGAAGGGGTAATTTCATGACCAAGTCACAAGGACCTGGGCTATGAACTGCCAATTAATTTCACATGTATTTGGTTCTGTTGTCAGGTGGCAATAACTTCTGGTCACCATTAAACTGGACTTAGTTTGCACCAGTGGCCTAGAAGACAAAATAAAATTTATTACCAGTTCTTTAATCCATCCAGTTCAGCAAAATAGCCTTGTATCAAAATATATCATTTATTTCCTTATACCTACCTGGCAGGAGGGTAACTATAACAAACCACCTTCAAGAGCAGGAGGATGTAGTAATATCGAGCAATTTAAGCATAATGGAGCTTAGAGCTTTCCAATACTGGGAGATAGCAGGTTTTAGAAGGTAAGATATAAAGTCAGGAACAATTCTGCCTTATCCTCAGCCAGCAATCACTGTCTGTGAACATCCTACCTGTTCGTGTTTGCTGGCTCAAGGGGGATTTTCAGAGCACTTTGAAACCTACATTAAAACTGTCTTAGACTTTGAAGAGGCCTAAGGTAGTTTTCTTCTGCCTGCTGTGACTTTCTTTTCTATGTCATAAAATTGCATGACTGATAGAAAATTTCTGAATTTCAACCTACATCCTTCATCTTGGCCCGTAGTAAATCTGCAAAGTGTATCCTGGTGTGAGGAACAACTGTAACTATTCACTGGCCTATGTGCTCCTTTTACATTTGTCCATTAACACCTTCACAATTTGTCTTTCCCAGTCAGACTGAGTGAACTGAAAGAAATCAATGTCTCTTTGTAAGTGCTGAATATTTTTTCCCCAGTAAAGTACTTCTCTAAAAAGTGGTTGTGTTGAACAATAGGGAAGTTGAGATTTGTCAACACTAGGGTCAATAATAAATTCTCCATTGCATCAGTCATTCACTTTCTGTCACTTCACATAGTACCAGCCCAAGTGGCTTTCCATTCATCTCTTTCATATGATTTCTCTCAACCATTTGTCTCTGACAAAATTTTGGCATGCAGTCCTTTATGACCAAATGGTAATTCCAAACCATGGGTCGTTCTAGTAAATTCTGTTTTGTTAGTGGGGTTCAATCTCCCCAGTGAGCAACTGAAATAAGCATCTTAAACTCCCTTCCTGCCCAGAAACAACAAAAATGCATTCAGCTCCTGTGGAACACCTAAATGCATGAAAGATGGCAATAAGTGCAACACAGTCACCAGGCTGTTTAGTCCTGGGGAAGACAATTCAATGATACGTTCTGTACAAGGTACTTATGGCTGCCTGACAACTGTATTTTAATTTCAGAGACTTCTGTGTCACTTCATACTTTCTATACATTTCTGTTCCTCCAGAAAAGCTAACACCAACAAATTAGGATTTTCTTTGATGGCTATTATTTTGTCTGCATGGTTAAGAGAAATTCTGGATGTTTCCTCATGCCTTTTGGATGCCCTATTGCAGCTGACTCAGTCAGGTTTTTCAATACCAGAAGTTCAGAAATGTTTCCAAAACTGAAAATACACACTTGAGGAGTCAAATCTTGTATTCATGTTCTCTTCTTTTGGACATTTGAGATGCAGCTTAAGATGGCCAGACTTGTACAGTGTGAAAGGCTTCAGAGCCAGTGGCCAGAATTTTTCTGTGAGAGGGCAGCTCATTAATCCACTCACTGACACTCAGATTAGCAATGTACTTAACAACGTATAGAAGTGTGAACAGCTTTTAGACCCTTTGGGAAACAGGTTCACTAGCCCATGCCATTGTCTCGTAACTGCAAGCGGGCTCACAAAGCATTAAAATGTATTTTGAGTCCATCTCACAGAAGCACAGTACACAGATCAGAGCAAATATCTGTTAATCTTTCTGAGAAATAGCTTATTCATAGGCCCTAAGTGACTGGGGATGGCTCTAGGAACTGATTTCAGGAAGCTCTGCATAGTATCAGTATTTTCAACAGCACCTCATGCACCATATACAACAATCTCAGGAACCTACCCTCCAAAAGTAGCAGGAGTTTCTAGAAAATATGGCCTTTGCATGAAAACATCACATTTCAGTTCCTCTTTCCACGGGTGCTGAAGGTCACAGACGTTTTAAAAGCTCCCTCCCTTGCCCATTTCCTGTTATCAAAGTTTTTCAACCCTTGAACTCTGATAGGCGAGTTGATCTTCAGAGATGAAAATAATATTGCAGAAATACCACTGAACTTGCTCACAGTCACATTGGATTTTTCCCTTTTTTTTCCTATGAAAGGTTAGTTGTTCTACTTAGTTTCTCCTTTTATTTATTTCCTTAGTATATTTATTTACTTCTGGCCTTGAGCTGTTATTGAAATTAGACTCATTGCAACAACATAATGTTGTAGACTGTAGACTGATGTAGACTGTTTGCTGACTGTGTCAGATCAAGCTTTATAATATTTTGTATGTGCTGAAAGGGCACACACACTGCCCATATAAATATGTACTATACTTTGGCCCAGCTCCTGCTATGTATCACAAATCTCAGAAATGTGGTCATTACTTTGTCTTAGCTGTAAAATTACTTTTATTGTATTGCAGTTAAGGCATCCTGTTATTTGCAGTTGGTTTTTTAGAATTTTTCCATGTTCTTTCCCGTCCCTTTTCTCCTACACTTGTGGAAACATAATAATGCCATTTGATCCCAACAATGCTCTGCAGGTGAATTTTCAACCAAGGTTCACAGTCCATTTAACACCATGCAATCTGTGAAAATGAAGATTTATACTTGCCCAACCACGGTTTATGATTTTTGCCAATGTGTGGGTTAATACATCATTCATGAATTTATGTACACTTGTTTCTATTGTGTCTGTAATTTGCAGCTTTTCATTATTTAATGTGAATTTGTAGCCCATAAATAGATTGGTGGTACGTTTCTTATAAAGATTTTTTGAATCACGTATTATATGATTGATTATACAACATATTGCTGTAGTATTGTTTATGCTTCATTATTGGCTGTTCCTTTGGATTTAAATAAAAATTGCCAGCTCCAAGCTGATTAGTCCCCCAATAAGAAATACTAGCTCAAATCTTTTTCATTTTATTTCATGTGTTCATTACAAAAATGTAAGGAGCATGTGGGACTAAAATACTGCTACTTTGTATGGACATGACCAATGCAAGCAAATGTGTTATAATGGGAAAAAGAAAAGAAAACAAAACAACCCTCAATAACCCTTAGGCAGCAGTCTATGGTTTTAAAAAGGTTTCAAAAACCTTTTTGGTTTTAAAGGTTTTAAAAGCCTTTTCCACACCCAAGATTTTTCATGGAGCAGATAGTTGCTTACAGTATAGGAGAAATGCATTATTGGAAGTGGATACATAAAGATCCTTTTGTCTGCATGTGTCTGGTGAAATTCCCTCGTATGTAGCAGATAAACCCAGAGCTCTTTCTCATGCACTGAACTTTAGGTGATGGAAAAGTCTTTACATACAGGTTACAGATGAATATGAATTTCATCTATAAAAAGAGGCATTGATGCAAACCTCCACTTGAAAAGAAATCATTTTAGCACAGTAAGTCCTATCTTGAGGGTTTCTAGCATTGTGTTTTGGGTATGGCATCTTGTTTGAACAATTATTCTAGCTTATTGTTCTGTCCACTATATGGCTGTTTTTAATTGTATCTTTAAAAAGATTGATTCCCATAATAAAACTGAGTTGGAATACTGAGAGAACTCTCAGTAATTTTTCCAAGCCAGTACTTTGTTTCAAAATTTGACCCAAAAGAGTTATAGCTTAATTATGATACAAATAATCCATCTTTCAACAGGCAAACTGCTTTTTAAAAAAATTTCTCATTTGACAAAGAAAACAAAATAAATGAAAACTAGATCCTACTGTTAAAATAGAAATTGTTGACATTTCAAATCATGGAGAAAGAATTAGAAGGACTTGAGAGTGTGTATCACCCACGCTCTTGCTTTGGTGATATCAGCAGTAATTATCTGAGGCAAGTTTGTCCTTGTTCTAAGCAGCGTCTCATGATGGATATTCCATACCCACTTTGGTGATTCATGAGCTCTACCACTAGAAGGGTATTTTAATGCCTTACCTGTATCCTGCTTATTGCATTTTAAATCCCTTTGCTTTCTATCTTACTCTCATGAATGAGGAAGAGAGATGATACCCTCGGTATTTGGAACATCCTTTTGAATATTTACAGGCTGTTTCCAAATTTCCTCTCATTATTCCCTTACCTAGACAATCTTTCTGCTCAATCTTTCCTTGTGTGTTATTATTTCTAGACCTCTGACAATTCCTGTTGCTTTCTCTGTCCCTCCAATATGGCTAAAAAGCTCTTAAGGGTGTCCTATAAGCATTTTTGTCCTGAGAACTTCTTTAATGTCAATTTTAAAATTCCTAAATGTGTATGTTTCTTAATGGCAGCTGCTACTAATACTATATCAAAGATCATAATTTTTCAGACTACTGTAGTAATAAATAAATAATGCCTATGTTTGTGGCACCATTGAATTCACAGGTCTTCAAAGAGTTTCCTGGATTATAGATTTATTGCCTGAAACAAAATCCAAATAACAAGAAGAGATTTTTTCACTGAGTTAATGCACAGGACTTGGATTATTATATAATTTATGTAAGATTTAGAGTTGCATGACAGTAGTGATGTCATGACAGTTTTTCAGTGGTTTAAAAAGAACCAGAACCTCTGTTAATTTTAGGAACATTTCACCTGCTGTCTTGCTTGTGTCAGTCTAAATAACCAGGAGAACTTATGTGTGTTTTAGATATTTTCAGTCTTTTTTGATGCTGGATTAGCACAGAAATGTGTCCTTTTTACAAAGGAAAAAGAAATCAATAAAAATATTTATGCTGGGCATCATAAAAGTTTTTCCATTCTTTTCTTCATTTGAAATCCTCATCTCCAGTTCTCTGCTGCTGCATTTTGTGGGTTTTTTTCCTTTTTGTCACCTTGATGGTGGCTTTTGACCAGTCCAGTGTCATTGCCAGGAACTGAATATACAGATTATAAGGACGAGAGGTGTTTTAGGCTTCTTGTTGTTATAATCTGTATACGGTTCTTTTAATGAGGAGTACACAGTACCTGTGATTGTAATGGAAGTCTGCTGTCCTTGGACCTCTTTTTTCCTGTGACAGTGAATTTCAATTTATTGGTAATTCTGCTCCCCTTCCCCAGTATTTTTGGGCCTTTTCTAGCTGCTAGAAACAAAAAGGGATCATGAAATTCAGCCAGTTAAATGCCTAGTGCTTTTGTTGAACAGTATTTGTGTTGTATTCAGCAGAGTAGAACTTTTTGCGTGCACCATCTTACTTCACATAGGACTCACTTGCCTAGGTTAAAATATGGAGCTCGCTGTCTTTTCCTCCTGCAGCTGAGGGGGGTGTGACTTCCTGGGAGCATTGTTAGTGGGATGTGTCATCAATACACCTAGTGTGTCATCAACTGAACACAGTTCAGATGGCATGCCCTGTTGTGTCCTTCTTCTTCCCAACAGCAGACTCTCTTGGCCAGCTCTGCTTTTTTTGTGCTTCTGTGCTTTTCACACAGTCTGCTCCCATCCAAATTTTCCTCTTGTAAAAATGAATAGTTTTGATAGAATCCGTTCTGTTCATATTCCAGGTAGCTGAAATGTACTGGTTCCTAAAGCACAGTGGTGAGGTGAAAAAGGAAATCATGCTTTGTCATGACCTTGTCAGATAAGGCATCATTAAACTCATAAACTCATTAAAGATGCGCAAGAGGTGTTTCTGCACTCCATTACTGCTTTTGTGGGCAGGTTGCTTGCATCTAGGTGTTTTATCCTGGACTAGCTGATGTGTCAATTAAGATACCAAGCCAGGCCTGCCATCTGTGTCTTTTCTTTGCTTCTGGCAGTATGAAGTAGTACAGCAAAGAATTATGGCTTCAATTCCACAGAATTATAACAAATCCTAACATGAAATTTAATGCATTTCTGTAGGAAATAAGAATTGCTATGTGGCTCCCCATGAGGGTAATTCACTCCTTAGCAGCTGTGGAGTAAGTGGAGATCAAATGATCCAAGTGGTGGAGACACAAGCTGCTACAACAGTGGTTACTTAACAAATGCAGTTCTCTTTTCTGATTCACAAATTTTCTGAGGTCACACCAGATTAAAAAAAAATATTGAATGTTCTCATTTAATTTCAGGAATGTTCTCATTTAATCTCAGGAAGTTCAAGGATTTTACCGTATGAATGCCAACACTGCACCGGATAGAGTTGTTACCTTTATGTGGAACCCTGGAGCCCACTGGAAGTCAAGGTCAGAGCCAGGAGTTTACTTCAAACACCTTTACATCTTGTCTAGGTGATATTCTCTGCACTGGGTGTGTCTCAGACCCATAAAAAGCTGTGTGCACCATCTCTCACACTGACACCCACACACTCATCCTCCTCCTGTTTACACACTTTTGTGGGACAGTGCATAAACCCCTTCCTGGCACCCCACATAACCTCTCCATTGGAGACAATATTGCTTAATTATAAAAAAGAAAATAAAAATCCTGTTCTACAGGATTTCTTTAGAAGGGCGGTCATCTCAGCTCTCCATGGCTCCTTTATCATATGTAGTGGAGTTAAAATGTTCATACTTTTGAAAAGCTTTGCCATTCGCAATTATTTTAATCTCCTGCCAGAAGGACTGCAAGAGCTTTTCTCCACTTAGGCTCATGCTTAATCTGCTGCTGTTTTTTACTCACATTAGAGCTGACCCAAGGCTCCTGTATTAAAATCACTCACACAAAACTTACACATATATCTGCTTTGTGTGTCATTGGATGAGGAATTGTGTGCCTTTATTTTTATTTCTTTTTACCATCTCTATTTAATATGATCCATATATTTTGCACAAATCTTGTGTATATGATTTTCTAGGATGCTATTATGGCTTTGTATCCTTACCTGTGGCATATGAAAGGGAGGAATTGGAGTAGAAAAGGGAGGAGGCAGGCAAGGCATGAGTGAGTAGGAGGGAAAAAAAAGGATTACAGGATCGAAAAATGATATCTACTTCCAAGAATTAGAACTACATTTTTACATCTTAGAGTCACTCTCTCTCTAAGACTCTGTTAGTCAAAAAGTGTTTCCTCCCACTTCATTTGGAGGAAATAGAAAAGCACGGAGCATAGTTTCACATCTTCATGGAAAAAAGCTGAGTGCTTGGCTAATACATTGGCACCAAGATTGTTTTATGTTTATGATGAACACTCTACAGCGAACATCATGTAGCTTGACTCAATTTCCCAAAAGTCCTAATCCAAGTGTCCCCTTCTTCTTCCCAGAAGTAAATAGGAAAATTCTTACACAGCTGGACTGTTAATCACTGTGCAGCATCTTTATATTTTTTTCCCCAGTGAAAGGCTCTTGATATGGGCCTGAACATGACTTAAGACAATTTACATTGACAATCCTACAATTTTCTATATATGCTCCCAAAGATGTACTTAGGGGTATTAATATTTCTTAATCATTGCATTCAAACCTACTGACATGAATAAAAGAAAGTCTGAGGATTCTTTCATGAAAATGTGGTTTTCCTATTTCTGTAAAGTATGTAAAAAGGATTTAACATTCCACACCCCCTACCCCTCCAAGAGCATTAATAGAGTTTGCTTTAAGGCAGACCAAGTCTGTTGTTATTTTTCAGTTTATGCATCTCGTTTTTCATACTAAAAGACAAGGCTCAGAATACTGCAGTCAATAATAGGAGAGGGACCACCCTTTGAGCAAGAAAGACCTACCTCAAATGAAAAAGCTTCAAAAATATAATTCTGAAACAGTTAGGAAGCTGACTGCATTATCTAATAGCTCTGTGCCCTCTTCCCTAGTTTACATGAAGAGAAAGACAATAACCAGTCTTTGGTCTTTTCTTCTCTTTCATCTTTTTTTTTTTAATGCTAAAAGACAGTTTATCTGGAATGTTGAAGCCAGTTTCATTCTCGGTTCTTTTATCTTCTCCAGATGGATTCATCTAACACATACTGACAGCCTGTAATTTTATGCAGCCAGTGATGGGTAATAAGCTTTAGGTGTTTCTTGCATTAAATAGGATCTTTGTTAGAACTAAATGGTCCTGGCTGCAGGCAGCAACCATGTGAAGGACAGGGCCATCATCTCTGAAACAATGTGTTGGATGAAATAAAGTGGAGCTTTGATAGGACTGAAAACAACCACCATAATTTCCCTGATTTGTCACACATTTAGTGTTCTATGTACATTCCAGGTGAGCACTACAGAACGTAGCTTTGAGAAAGAGAATAATGAAATTCTACCCATCAATATATCAGTGTTCAGTGCACCTCTGACTGCTTTGGACCACTCTTGCACCTTCCATTGCCCTTTTCCCAGCTAGCACTTGCATATGCACCACAGCAGTAATCACAATGAAAAGGAAAAGTTATGAAACTGAGCTAAAAGGCAGCATTTATGATTAGTGAGGAGCTGCAAACATACTAAAATTTTTGAGTTCTGTATTTAACCCACGATTTACCATGATCGCATCTGGCACACAGCTACCACAAGTGTGAGAAATTCAGTTTCTTAGACATCTTATTTATTGCCTGAAAGTTTTTCTTGAATTTCAGCCCAGGTGTCAGAATAATTTTTTACAGATACATTTTCTTTTTTTTTTTTTCTGTTCATGGTGCTACTCCTCAACTAGCATGTGGGTGGCAGGAACACTTAATTCAATACTTCCTTCTTCTGTATCATAAGACTGGGTTCCTTTCATTAGCAAATATTTTATCTATTCCTTTTGTTTGCCCTCATCCTTCACAAAAGCTGTTCACTTAATCGCAGCCCATGCAATGAGAAGTGATTCCCTTCATAAAGCTGGGGGAAATTTATAAATAATTTCATCAACACCTTGTCATTCTTGAGGAGAATCATAGCAGACCATCCATAGCCGAAGTTAGGATCAGGAGAGCTGATCCCAAATTACCAGGTGATCTTGGAGTCTGTATCATAGGATTAGGGAGTGGTAAAGCCCTACACAGAGTAAGATAAAATCTTGAATATTCTTCTGTTCCCTTTATGCTGAATAACTTATAATGTCCGTCAATATCAGCTTGAATCATATCAGATACTCAGTGGGTATTTTCAAGAAGTTCAGTGGTTTGGGATAAGTGTGGACGAATAAGTGGCTGACATGTAAGTTCTTCACTCCAAGCGGCTTTATTGCTGCCATCTCATCATTTGTCACTGACATAAGAGTATTAGCCATGGCATCATCTGACAGGGACAATAATCCTAACATTTAATTACTTGTTATAAATTGTCATTTCATGCAGGAGCCTGCCCAGTAGATTTGGCCAAAGGACATCTTTCCTTTAGACCTTGGTAGTCATTGAGGAAGAAAGCGTAAAGGATCATGTTAATGATATTTAAAACTTATAGGTGGGCAAGAAGAGAGAGAAGAGGGAGAGAGAGAAAGAGAGAGAGTGAGTTAGCTTGGAGGAGAAATGAATTTGTTCCCTGGCCCCAAAGCAGATGTTAGCTCCTGAAAGGTGGTACCATTCACTAGCTAACAAAGGAAATATTGGCTCATAATACCTCCTGTGCAGTAGGTATGTATGCTGCTCCTTGCTTGGACAGCATCAAATACCTGTCCTTGTGCTGCTTGTTCCAGGGTAATTTTAGACAGGGGTAAGTGTACCTACATAACCAAACACAATTATGTATTGATATGCCATGTACAATTCTTTCCAAGAGACTGATAAAATATCTCAATCCACACATTGTGGGGACTGTAATAGTTTACCAGTTGTTGGTAGACAAATCAAGCTGGCTACAGTGCTTCTGAGAGGTTCTTTGTAAGTATGCCAAAACACAGAGATGCATAATTTAAGATGCTTAATTACCTAGCCAAATGGGAGCTCTGATGCTTGAAGGAGTTGGGGAGGACTGTAAAAATTACTGACAGTAGTATCCTGTGCTTCTGACAATATTAATTTAAGTTGTTTTCATGATCCTCATCCAAACTCAAGTCCTGTTGTAGTGACTCATTACAAGGAAAATTTTATCTCATACTTTTTGCCATGGCTGAGCATGGATGCCCTTTCAAAAGGAAAGCAAGAGGGATGTTCATCTGAGATAAACATCAGCTACATGTCTGAATATTGTTAAAGAGACATTAAGTTTTGGATGACTAAAGTTTCTGATGTCCAGCTTGAAAAGCAATAAAGGGAACTCATTTTCCATAAGATTCATAGAATCATTAATTTTGGAAAAAACCTCCAACATCGTAGAGTTCAACATTTTACTGCACACCACCTTGTCAAATAACCATAGCTCTGAATCCCATGGCCAGTCATTTCTTGAACATCTCCAGAGATGGTTGACTCCACAACTTCTCTGGGCAACCCATTTCAATGCTTGACAACCCTTTCAGTTAAGAAATTCTTCCTAATCTCTAAACTGAACATCCTCTGGTGCAGCTTGAGGATATGTTCTCCTGTCCTGTTGCTGGTTGCGTGGGAGAAGAGGCTGATCCCCACCTGGCTACACCCACCTTTCAGGGAGCTGTAGAGACTGATATGGTCCCCCCTGAGCCTCCTTTTCTCCGGGCTAAACATCCCCATCTCCCTCAGATGTTCCTTGTCTGACTTACTCTCTAGGCCTTCTGTCACCTCCATTGCCCTTCTCTGGACACATTCCAGCACCTCAGTGTCTTTCTTGTAGTGAGGGGTCAGAACTGGACACAGCACTCAAGGTGTGTCCTCCCCAGTTGTGAGTACAGGCGGATAATCACTGCCCCGGTCCTGCTGGCCACACAATTGCTGAAACAAGCCAGGATTCCATTGGCTATTTTGGTCACCTGGACACACTGGCTCATGCCCAGTTGCTGTTGATCAGCACTCCCATGTCCTTTTGTGCTGAGAAGCTTTCCAGCCACTCTGCCCCTAAATTGTAGCATTGTCTGGGGTTGTTGAGACCAAAGTTCAGGACCCAGCACTTGGCCTTGCTGCACCTCAAAGGGTCTGAGCTTGCCTTTTCAAAATGAGCCTTTTGAAAGTGCCTCACCTAGTTCTTTTACAGGAAACAAACAGAAGTCCCCAGATATTTTTATACCTACTTGTTACTCCAAGTCTATACTTTAGAAAAACAACAGGCTGTCTCAGGTAATCATCAGAGGCTCCAAATGAAAATGGAAGCTGGTGACAGATATCATAGATGTAGACACTGGGATCCACATCACATCCTCTTCACTGGTGACTGCCACAGCTAGACTTACACAAACATGTTTGCAAGCCTGTTTGCAACCTGTGTTTTGTTCCATGATTTCATGTGTTAGACACAGATTTACTGTGTTAGTGGCAGAAACGGCAGCGCTACTTAACAGTGGCCAGTGGCTTAAAACATCCAGCAGCTGACAAACCCTTCAGCTGCTGCCTTGTACCAGGCTTCATCCCACTCCCTGTCGCATTTGTGATTAGCAGGTAAAGTTCACTTCATAAGCTAAAAATTAAGGTTTTTGTAAAGACTAGGAGAACAAAACAGTAAAGAATTGCTTGTGTAAGAAAGTAATTGTGGAACATTGGCATCTAGGTATTGTCCTGCAACATGATAGGAGTCTGCTTGCCATTTGTAGCAAAAGAGAAATGAACACTGGTGTGTCAGATTGCCTTGGGGATACACTTCCCTCTTCTAAAATAAGGCTGAAACCAGTGAGAAGTTTTACTCAGAGCCACGATATCTTAGATTGCATTGAATTGTTCTGGCTATCTCCATTCTTTCTGTGCTAGATGAGCTGTGGAGATAATGATTTACAAGTTAAAATATGCTCTTATTAATATGTTGTCAACAAATGAACCTAGAGGGCCAGCAGAGCCTCACAGGATGTTATTTGGTCCATGAGGAGCAATACACTTCATAATTGGTTTCATTTACATGTGTTCAGTGGCCACTGCAAAAGTAATTTGTTTTTATCCCTATCTGCAGGAACCATTCTCAAGTAACTATCCTTGTATGTGCAACACTGATGAAAATGGAATAATGTGTAGCCAAGAACCTAATAAATTATTCCTTTCCCTGGAAGTCATCAACAAAAATAAGGAGATTGCAGAGGCTGATAGGTCATTGTGATTATTTTCTTCTTTATAAATAAATATCCAGCCTACTCAGAAATTCAAGGAAATAAAGGGTTTTATTAGACAGTGTTTTAATTCTTGAAAACTAAAGCTAATTCCTAAGCCACTCCCATGCTGTCAGTGGAAAGGAATGCATTGATTAAAACAGAGACTTTTGTGATTCATGTGGCTATCAGAACTCTGCAGACCTACCACTGGTTTAATCAGGTTACCATGAGTAGAGACAGGAAACTAAAATGAGTTAAAAAGCCTGTAGAGAAGTCAAATTCACTATAATATTGCAATACAGCTACAGAAAGTTTATCTTTTTTCTCTCTCACACAAGCATATACTTGGTTTGCCTCTCCAACAGCCTTCCTCTTCCAAAAATCCGTGCATGCAAAAATGCTTGACAGCCCCATGGGTCTTTGGCTGTGTTTGTCTTTTG
>NW_005054299.1:10887489-10939639 GCF_000277835.1 Geospiza fortis | reverse complement strand
TCACTGAATGTATCCTACCATAGCACAGGATTAGCCCTCTGAGGACAGACATTGTCATTCCTTGTGTGCTTTACAGACTGAAACACAAAATGACCCACTTCTCAGATGCCATTTAAGCATTACTGGAGTAAATGAGAAAAACACAACAATGAAATATTTTAATAAACCAGAATCAGTTACTTTTGTTCATTTATTTTCTTACCATGGCAGTGAATCAAGACTTCCATTATTTGCATATCATAAGTCTTTTTCTGAAGCTGGAAAAACTGGCATTAACATTGATTTCCTGGCATTATTTTTTCCTAAAGCATAAACCTTTGAATTATTACTTCCAGGACTGAGTTTGAGTGACAAGAGACATGTTCTATTCTTGTAAAGATAGAATCCAGGGAAATCCAGACAGAGAGAAAAATTTCAAAAGACAACCTTCCATCAAAATACTTTAAGTAGGATTTGATGCATATTTTAAAGTACTGTTCAGTAGTCTGTGCACTCTAAAAAATATATATTCTAAAAGTTGCTATCAGGGTGTAAATGAAGAAAGTTGGTCACATGTTAAAAAGAATGGCTGAAACTTCAGGACTCTCCTAATTTGTGTATGAAATGGCAGAGGGTCATTGGACAAAAAAATTGAAGTATGAGTCATGATATATATGAAGACAAAGAGAAGATACTTAATTGGAATGCGAAATTGAAATCAAAAAGTAAAAGTGAGTAGATCATATACCCAGCCCAGAACCCCAAAAGAACCAGAAAATGAAATCTTCATTCAGAAAGAAAAGGTTTAAAGTCTGTGCTTGAAGTGTGCAATGGTATGAAACTGGAAAGAGGAAAATGCAATGCCCTTATGTAGAAAGATAAGTGTAATGGAAAATAAGAAATTCATGGATCAAACCTTGGAAATATGTTACGAATTCATAAGAAAATAGGAATTGGAGAGACTGAGGAATAGGATTTACAGGGGTTTATTGAATGTAGATGCTGTCAGAATAACCTGATTTCTTTCTGTGTTTTTGTTCGGCTGGTTTTTTTTTATTTTTATTTTTTTTCCTATACAAAGGAATCTGATCTTATCTAGCGAGAATTATGTGATTTCAGTTATGAAGCTTTGTGAAGAATTAAGGAATTACTAGCTCTGTGTAGGAAGATGTAGATTAGCAACAGGCATAACATATTTGAGAAAAAAAGAACAGGAATTTTTGTCTTTAAAATAATTAGTGGTGGATTTTCTGAAAAATTAAATTTCGGAGCAAAATTGTATGTTGTTATTGTGAATAATCCTGATCCTGCAACAGAGAAAGAGGAGCTGATGACACAAACACAAGAGATGGCAGTTATAGAAATCAGCTTGGGAATATTATACATGAAGAACAAAATATTGGAAGAGTCCGGGTAACAGAAAAATGACAAAATGAGCTAGTATGTAACATCTTGCACCAGGAATAACTGCAAATAATTTCTGCAGTGTCCTGGCATCTTACTGTCCAGAGCAGAAAGAGAAGACAAACTATCTGAATATATCTGTCAGTCCCCAAATGACTGTGAGCCGCTGGTACGATGCCATCATCGAAGAGTCAAATGCCCTCTTTGGATATATCAGAAGACACATGGGATTGTTAATAGCATAGTCGTGGGGAAGTGTTTTTTGGAATACTGTGAGTCTCACCACCTGCAAGAAAGACAAATTCAGATGAGAGCAAAGAAAAGGAAGACTGCTAAAATGAATAAGAAAGTGGATATCTACTTGTGAAAGAAGACAATCTAGGCTGCCTAGCCTAGCAAAATACAAGCTGAGGAGTCAGATGATTGATACCAAGGAATAAAATAGAAGGATAAGCACCACAGTAGGAAAAGAGCTGTTTAAACTGTAGGACACTGTTGACAAAAGGATAAAATGGATATTAATTTCCCACAATTAAATATATGCCAGATGTGGGAAACTTTCATATTATGCCAGTAAAAATATTTTACAACACTGAAAATTCTGTAAAGCTGTAGTTAAGAAAGATGTAATCAACCTGAAGTAGGTGCAGGAAGAAATTACTAGATGAATAGTGGAATGATTAATTTATTGCTCAAGAGACACTAGAAGAAAACTTGCCTTAACTAGCCCAACAAAATAAAGATGGGGAGGGAATGGTGCTGAAATGTGCTAAGGGAATAAAGATTGGGGAAGAAGAAGAGACATTTTAAGCTAAAAGAAAAATGGTATGAAAATAAATAGATATGAACTGTCTATGTATAACTTTAATCTTGAAATGAGAAAAGGGTTCTTAAAAACTGGAGGAGCAGTGATAAGAACAGCAAAATGAGTGAATTTATTAGTGAACTATAGTGAGATTACTGAGAGACACAAAAATTAATTCTGTTTGGTAGTTACAAGAGATTGCTATTTCTTATAGCACAGAGTCAGTGACTTAGGTGATCTAAATGGACAACTTAGATCAATAAATTTTCAATAGATTCAGACACAAAAGTCAAGGAGAAGAAAGTGGCATCTATTTGATATTTTTCTTTACATTGCCTTTCCTTAATCTTCACTTGCCCTAAGTTCCTGTTTAAATTTTATTCCTTATGCAGTCAGTAAAGAATCAGGAGGGTCCCGGCTCAGCTGCAGAACAGATAAAGGTTTTGTGCACAGGATGGGTGTGTAGGTCCTACACAAACTTCACAGCCCCATCATATCTATTGGAAACTACACTGAAGGTCCACAGCAAATGTCTTTCCTTACTCTTCTAAATCCAGAGGCAGCAATACAGCAATAAAAATTAGGTCGCTTCTAGTGCTTTCTCTGTATCATCTACTTTGGACATAAAAATGGTTAGAACAGGGGGGAAAAGGAGGCTAAGTGAAGAAAAACAGCTTATGTTTTGCAACTTTCTCTTCTTCCAATGGTTTATGATACAAAATGACCCAATAAAAGTAACAGATTCCTCGTTTTTGATGCTGGCATAATATCCTCAGTCTAGTTATGAACTTTTAAAAGTTCACAAAGAACTATGAGTCTCTCTTTTACACTGTTGTCATATTTGCATGGCAGGAACTTTTGATGTACAAACTAATCCAGCAGAGTTCAATGCTGACATTAGATAAATGTACAAAAGCAGAGTGTTTCCATTAATTTATTGGACCTCTCTGGAAATATTCCTTACATTGTCTTTTTCTGAGATTTCCAGGCCCTTGCTTATAAAGTATAAATAGAAATTTTTCTTCTGGTGTTTGAGCACTTTATCTTTGAGGAACCCAGACAAACACATTAAAAATAAGTGTGAAGAGAAAGAAACAAAAGTTTTCAATACTTTAAAATTAAATGTTTTGATGCTATATTGGGTTTTCAGATATAGTTTCATGCAGATCTCATTCCTGGCACTGATTTTCTCTCTATAGGCACAGTGGACCTGATAAATTTATCTTTCAGTTGCTTCCAACTGCTATATTTTATTTACCTTAAGAAGCAAGGGAAAAAGGCCTCCTCATGAAAACACAGGCCATAACTCTATTTTTGCCAGCTGCTGGATGTGTAGAAAGAGGCTTAAAAAGAAATCAAATTATTATGTCAATGACAGGATGATTCACTGGGATCCACTGTTTTTTAAAGGTCAGGCACCAGCCTGATTTATTTCCCTTTTCTTGAGTGATACAACAGAGTGAATAAACTGAATAGAAAACCATTGTTCTAATTGCTGTATGGGGACATATAGTTCATTGTAACCAAACTTTGGACATATTTCTTTCTCTGGTTGACCTTTTCCTGTGGCTTTTTCTTTCTCCCCTCTGGTTTATTCTTCAATCATAGTAGCCAATTATAATTATCCCACACAGGTCACCTGTTTTTCCCCCCGTGAATCCTCCAAATATTTCTATTGTTCTTTTTTTTTTTTTTTTTTTCAACAGGAATTTTGATTATTTTGCTAGTTCTTAATTATATATCGGAGTAAAGTCCAAGAGATATCTTTCACTCAGAAAACCCCACACACCCAAGGAATCATTTTACCTATTATTAAATTCAGTTATTTCTGAAATGTTATGTACTGTCCAGACTTGCTTCCTCATCTTCCTTGCTGTGGGAAGGAATGAAAGGAAAGTATCCATTCTACCTTGTACTGAAGGTTTATCTAGAATTGCTTTTTCTTCTGTTTTTTTGCTTTGTTTTTCCTTTCACAAACTTAAATCTGATTTTCATGCTACTTTTTGACCTTTTCAGATTATTTAAGACCGTTTCTTTCAAAACTCAAGCTTTACATATCTTTTTAGTCAAGTGCAAACTGAACAAGAGCTGTCTCAATCCAGACTTGCATTGGGACTTTCTGGGAAAAAAACATAATAAATTCTGTCAAGTTCACTACAGTCTGTAGGTTTGCAATAGAAATAAAATACACAAATTAGGATTTATGATGCAATGTCCTGCAAAATCCTCCTAACCTTTTCTTGCATTAAATAAATGAGACTGGAGTGAAATGAAAATTGCATTCATCACTTGATTAAAATCTTTCATGTGTCCCAAATGCTTTTATGAATTTCTGTCATTGGAAATGAAGTTTGGAGGAGGGATTAATGAGAAGTTAAACAAAAAGAGAGAGAAAAGAAAATAAAAGGAGAATCAATGGTAAATATAATACTTGAAAAGAATTCAAGTTATCATTTCACTTAGAAACGGTTGTGTTTAGGAAAAAATCAGCTCTGTGATTCAAAATCTCCCCACTTCTACCTCCAGGGTGGCTTTGGTCTGGCACCTTCACATGTGTTGCCTTTGTCCACACTGCTTTACTGAAATATTAGATCTTCAGAGAAAAGACTGGGTGTTTTCCCACTGTGTAAGTCTTAGCTATTACCAGAATGTATAGTTGGGAATTAAAGAGAGGAAGAGATTGAAAAATACACAAGGCCACAGAAAAAAAATAATTAGTGACATCAGGGACAGGGTTCTGAGCCCATGGAACTCAATCATGACCTTCAAGTTTAACACTGTTTCCTGCTATGCACCCTAGTGTTAAGTAGTAGGAAAAGTAAAAAATTATTTAAAATTAGGTTTGTGAAAAAAACCCAGAAAATTAATGCCACTATGCCTAAATCATACAGATTGGCCTTGATTTATATGCATTGTTGTTTTATTTCTTCAGATGCAGAGAATTTATTTGCAGAGCAGGTACATTTCATCCCTTTCATGTTTACAAACTGTATGTATAATGCTGTTTACATTACAGAGATTTCTTTTTTTCCTTCCCAAAATCAGTCACCTGTCATGAAATGCTATTTAGCCTCCACAGCAAAGAGGTGCTTTCATCTGGTGGTAGTGCATTTCTGAGTCAAGCACCACAGTCATCAGATACTGATTTTTTGTCAACTTTGATATGATTCTGGCTATAAGCATATGGAATCTAACAAGGCTTATTTTTTAATGTGAAATCTAAGCCTTGTTTTGAACCTCACTGGTGTCCAATGACACGTCTTTTCATCCAATGCTGCAAAAACTCTTGGCTACTCATTTAAAAGCAAGCAGCAATTAGATTTTATCTTTATATTTAGATAGTGTCTTAAATCTTCAGGCTGAAGGCAATTAACACTGTAATTAACAATGGGAATAGACTGACTTCAGGAATCACTTTAGGACCATATCCTAATGGGAGAAAAATTAGACTTTGAAGCAGATGGTTTAGGTTGCAGTGATACTACTAGCACTAACTTGTTGGGGAGGGGTCACAAAACTTTCTCAAGCTTCAGTTTTCCTTTTGCAATCCACCAGGTTTTCCTCCAAGTGTACTTAGAGTCTCAACATTTCTGAAAAGATGGTTATTTAGGAGTATTATTTACAATGTATTTTATTTTTAATAATCATCCTCAGCTAGGAGAGTCTTTCCAGGTGCCATGACCATAATTAAATAGCACAATACAATAAAGATGAAAACTCCTTTAATTATTTTTAACAGGGCTTTGGTTGGATTACAGAATGTCACAAAAATAATAACAATATGAAATAAAAGATTTGTTTCTCTTTGTGATTTTCAAAAGCCAGTGATCTGTAACTGCCTGTTAGCTGTTACCCAGTTGTGTCTCTAGGTATGCATTTAATACTTTTAATATGCCCTTGATTATATGAAAGCTTGATTATTCCAACATCTCTCAGGTTCTGCATCATAATCAAGGCTGTGATAGAAGGAGCTGATCTAATCCCAGCTGATGTCAAAGCCAAACCCAGCACTAAATACTGCAGGAAATATTGTAGGTCTTCTAAGTCAGTATTTCCTGAAGGGAAACTCTGCTGCTCCAAATTGGACAGTAGTGGCCTCTGTTGTGGTTTTCCTCTGATGTTTTCCATTATGTTGCAAAGAAGAATTTCCTCGCCTTTTTTTTTTTACAACATAACAAAACACTTTGTAAAATTTAGATTTAACTGGTCTCATGACAGAAACCATCTGTTGAAACTTCCCCTTAGGTCATTCCCATTGTTTAACCTTTCAATAATGATCTTGTCTCCTTTTGGTTCACTTATCATGTGGTCTGCAGGACGGAATCACAGGAGTTAGCACCGGTACTTGACTCAAGGTGGCTGATAACCTGAGGCATTCCTTAAAAATGATCTTCATAGGGAAATACATCAGCCAGCAAATACTAGAGAAATAGATAAATAACTAGGCAGTGGATGAATACATAAATAGGCAATCAGTAGGACAGATCTATTATTCCATCCTTAATTCCCTGACAATGCAAAATAGCTTTTATTTAAGATTCTTGTGAGTGTTTCTGCCATTAGTGATTTAAAGTGCCCTGCAGAAGAATCTGGATGACAATAGTCATCAAGCACTATGTATTACCATCAATGATTACAAAAATTCTCCTCATTTCGTCCCTATCCTACAAAGTCTGAATGATCATGGTTTTTTTTTTTCCTGCTGTATTTCCCCAGCACTTAGTTCTATTTTTATTAGATGCAATAAAAATGACCTGAACAGACATGGGGAGAACTTGAGAAGGGGATAGGATGATGTTATCATAATACCTACATACACCAGAGCATATAGTTTACAGTTTAATTATCTTTTTCCGGTGCCTGAGGCACTCATCTCATGGACATCTGCAGAATAAATGTCTGAGCTAACATCTGAACTAATCCTACCAGGCTAATTTTGTGGGCAATGAGAGAACATCAGTTTTCTCACCTGAGTTAAACATTTGCTTTAGCACAAGTTGAATCACATCCTATGAGTGACTATTTTCCCCCATTTGTTATAAAGCTGGAGTACAAGAGCACTCAGTGAAATGGTCACAATGTAGACATATGCAGTCAGATGAGATAAATTCCATCCTCATATGTTCCAGCTTTAGGTAGGACTCTGAGGAAAACTCAGTTTTATCAAGCCTGGATGGAAAACAAGGGTCATAGTACCTAATCCAATACTGGTAAACACTAAGATGTCTTAATCCTGGTTCTTTGTTTTTCAAATCTGATTTTGTAGTCAAGAACCTATGGCAGGATCCTATATGCCCTTCCTCTATGATAAAAGCCATCAATTAGTCATTAGTGTTCTAGGTGGTTTTGAAGTGCCATCTATCCCAGTCTCTTCCTTTAAAATGGGGATAATACTTTCCTTTTGTTGCACTGTTGTCGGGTGTAGACCATCCATCAGTGTGAGGCACCACTGTGAAAGAGATGTTATTAGCTTGGTTCCACATCTTGTGCTGCAGCATGGTCTTAGAGACAACTTCTAATCACATCTGCAACAAATTGATTTGAGCTGTAAGCATTTTGGAGTATTTCATACTGTAAATGGAAATCTTTCTATAGTGCTAAGCTCTAAACCTAGTTGCATAAAAAATTCTATTTGAAGTGGGGATTTTTCCTCAAATAATGTGAATCTGACATTGCTTCTGATTACTTCTCATCAAAGGCTCATCTTTATCTGAGGCCTCTGCTCCAGTTCCTTATTTTCTCCCCCTTCCTCCTCTGTCTCTGCATAAATTTTAAAGTCTAATTTAGGTTTCCAATACCATACTAAATGCTATCCGTTCCTTTAGATACTTATTTAACTGTTCTTGTCTTAATTTCATCTCTTGCAATTGTAACTCATTATTCAGGTTATTTCTCACAAGATTGATTGAGTATCAGGGGATCATTTACTTTTCCATTATAACAGCCACTTCAGGTTATAAATTCTGACTGTAAGGAGAAAATGTGCTTATCAGTTTTGTCAGCATTTGTGTGAAACAGGACTGGGCTTGTTCTGCAGAGACATTCATGACTGATACAATTTCTATCTTTGTATTTGCTGTGGCTAATCCTGCTGTTGCATCTCCTGTATGTTGAAATTCAGAGGAAAACACTTGACTTTTGTTGCCATTTTTCTGATGTGAACTGTGTGTGCCTGAAGTGAGAGGATCTTTCAAGCTCATGCCTGTGTTAAGAGCTGCTGCTTGGGGGAGCAGATGGTTCAGGTGATAACTAGCTGTGGCTTATGCTGCTATTGTTGGAAGCAATTAAGGCTTAATTTTCTGTGTGTTGCATCTTTAAATTTCTAAGTGTTTGCTGGAGGCTGCTGCCATTTTGTGTTCATTTCTGATAGCATATGCTGCAGAAGGTTCTCTGCTCTCCACCATGGGGTCTTTATTTCTTCCCTTTTGTTCAGCTTTTCCTTCATACAATTAAATTTTTGATGGAATGAAGCAGGAAGGTCTTTGGGCATGTAATGAGAATGTCTATGGAGACTCCCAAGCTGTGTTTCTGGCTTGAAACAAGCTAGATTCATAAGAATCAGTAGCAAATACTAAAGCTCCTTCTCAGTTTGGAGGTACAAACTTAGAAAATTCTGATCTAAATTGTTTCCTGGCCCTTGATATGTCTTACCAGTTATTTTAGGAATCTCTTCAAGCAACACATGGAACATTGAGTATTGCTTGTCTGATACTCAATCTTCCAGCTCAGGCATTTTCCCAAGCATTAGCAGAAAGAGTTTGTAGGGGTTTAGTTTGATAATAGCATTGGATTTCAAGGGGGAGTCCCCAGATAAATGAATGGAGCCAGCTTTGACTCCATGATTACTGTCACTGTAGCTGTTATTTCATTGGCCCCTCTTGGCTGAACTCAGGATGCTTTCATTAATTTTCATTACGAAGGAAACAGAGACTTTGGCCAAGTCTTTACCTGTTTGGATCTTTAGCTGGTCAGAGTGGCCTTGAGAAAAGTTGGAAAGTCTCTTTTCTCAGCCTGGTGTTTGAAGAGTCAGGGCTCTTCATTTCTTGGTCTCAAGGTTGTTTATTGTATCTTATCTATAAAATTCTTTCTCTTGTCCCGCCGAGGTCCGCTCAGCAAGACAGTCAGAGGCACTCTGCCTGCCCCCAGAGCGGTGTTATGTATTTATATTGAAAACTATGTATACAATGTTTACAATTACTTTCTAATACCTATCACTTATGTTAGACAGTGAGCTTCTACTCTAAACCAATCTAAAAGTGCCAACATCACAGCAAAAGATGGAGGCCAAGAAGAAGAAAGGCTGGACATGCCTAGATCCCTCTATCTTGCCCCTGAACTTCCATTCTAGAAACCCCAAAATCTACTTTTTCACCCAGTGATAAATTCACTATCATTCTACTTAATTTGTCATGGCTTTCATATCTTCATCTAAGGTTGGTAACTTGCTCCACAGGTTGTAATCAAAACCACAGGCATTTTGGGCTCTGTGCCAGGGTCTCTGAGACCCCTGGTGGGGATCTTGGCTGCTCAGGACAGCCAGAGGGATGTCCTGGGTCCTGGCATTTACCAGATGTCATGGACTTGTCACAGTTTTGTAGCAGCACTGAGATATTCACCTGAGTTGCTTAAAGTCGGGGTCTTCCTCATTATAAAAGTATTCCACACAGTTTTTGTCTACCTGCCAAGCCTGAGGGGGCACCACCAGCCCTGCCTGCCCTTTCCCAGGACTCCAGGGCTGCTCCCACCCTGTCCATGGCCCAGGGCCCCATGGCAGTCTCCCAGGGCCATCAACCTCTGTCCCAGCAACACCCAACAGGGCTGGGCTGCAGCTCCCCATGGCCCTGCCCTGCCCAGCCCCACCAGCCCTTGTCCCAGCCTTGCCTTGGCCTCCCTCATCCTCAGGGGATGTGCCCAAAATGTCCCCGGCTGGGGCTGCCCCGGTGCCCCTCGGGCTGTCACGCTCCCTCCCTGCCAGCCCAGGGATCCTGTGGAGCTGCTGGCCCACACAGTGCCGTGGCACCATCCCCTCTCTCCCTAACTGCAGAGCTGCTCAGTGCTCATGTGGTCTGCACTCACATCCCACAGCAGTCAGGTTTTAGTGCTGGTTTTATATGAGTGATTGCTGGGGAACAGCTGGCACTCATAAAATGAAACACAGAATATCTTGTTAATGACTTGTCACCATTTTTCTTCTTTGCTTTATGGGTCAGAGGAAAGCAAACAGCTTCACAGGGCTGTGCAGAAGGGCCTGGCAGCCTTTCCCAGCCTCCAGATGCTGAAATGACAGTGATTAACCACAGTGCCCAGAACTGAAACTGCTCAGAGTGCGCTTGCACTGCGGGGGCACCTGGAGATCTGAGTGAGAGATGTGACACATCTGGAGAGATGTGACACATCTGGAGGGGAATGGCAAAGTGGCAGAAAGGTTTGCCAGTGAACATCTCTCCTGCCAGTTATGTGCAGCCCTCAAAATGCCAGTGGCAGTACGCTGTCTCAAAGGGATCCCTTGCACTGCAGCTGCTGCAAGGATTGGGCTGATGTTAACCCTGAGGGTAAATGTTTCAAAGTGTCTCTGAAGCAGACAACACCAAAAATGGGAAAGCTCTGAAGCCACAGGTTTTTTTCATAGAGGCTTCAGATCAGCTCCTTTGGTACTAAGCTGCTGTTTTCCCAGAGAAAGCTCCTGACTGTACTAAGCCCCCTGATGTTGCACTGGAAATGCCATCTGCTTTAAAATACAAACTGAACATAATTCTCAAAATAAAAGTTCTTTACACCTATGTCGTGTAAAAGGAAAAGCAGGAAGAACCCACAGACAGCTGTGGATAAAAAGACTGAGCTGGAGTAGGAAAGCACCAGGCGTGACAGACAAATTGAAACATTCTCTTAGCCCAATATGAATATTAAGAGATTTCAAGATTGCTGGATTGGCATCTCAAGGGGACAGAAATCTTCTAATTTTTTAGCAAGTGGGGAGAACAGAGAATTCAGAGATTGCTTGCTTGGCTCCCCAGGAGTGGGCTGCTGCACTGCAAGACACACCACTGCCTCGAGTCAAATGAGTTTAACTAGTCCCTTATTTGGGAGGAACAGGAGCATTCTGTGCATGCCTTCAAATCAGTTATTCAAGTCAGTAGAGGGAAAAAAATGGATGTGTCTTATACTATCTTCCCTCTCCACCATCAAAAGTATTTTTTAGAGATATATCTGTCTTTGATCATTAGAAAATCTTCCCAAATTAGTGATGTAGGAGAGAAATCCTCTGGCCTGAGCTCAGAAGAGCAGTTTATGTCCTAATTCACCCATTCAAAATCTGATGGGAGACAAATGCCTGAGGGCATTAAGTACTTAAATGCATTTGAGGATCTGAGCTCTTCTTCCTTTTATTAGTACATTAACTCTTTACAGTTATCTAGTTTGTTTTGAAACATGTTTTACATGGAATTTTATAAAACTAGTGTACTATTTAAATACTAGATTAGAAAAGCACCTGAGGAGCCATGCTGTTTTCTTGGGTGTAAAAAAGCATTAAAGCTGTATCATGTTCTCAATTCAGAGATGTTTGAAGCTACCAGCTGCATCTGCCTCCATGTGTGCAGCATATGGCACCTAACTACTGCGTTTGAGCTGTTGCAGCAGTGTTATGGAGATGCATTCCTGAGATTGTTTCCATCCTGTGGCAAATGAGGGATGTGCAGGTTTCTGAGCACAACTTTATCCTGCATTGAGAGATGCCTCCTGTTTGAGCCACTCTCTCTTACAATTATCCCTTATGCTTCCATTTGTACTGAGCCATAAGCAAGTAAATGCATGAGCCTTGTTTGGTGCAGAAATGCACTGCTGAACAGGAAAATAAAAGGTCCCTTTAAAACCAAGAACATTCAAATAAACTGACCTGTCAAATCTGTGGATACTTCGACTTATCACAAAGACAAATGGGCTCATTCAATGCTCTGTCAGCTGAGAGGAACATTAAAGACCAATACCTAATTCCCATCCCACCAGTGGGATTTCACTCTCTAAAAAGGGATGTCTATTATTGTTTTAAATACCCATCTGTATTCATTTTAACTGCACAGCTGAAGGGCATGGGAGGTAAAATACTCTTACTTTGCCTGCCAGTTGCCAATTCATGAAGGCATGTCATCCACAGGTCTCACATTGTGGCAGCCCCATTCAACGCATGATATGCAGCTGGGCATTCAGAACAGAATTAGACACCCTCTTTAAGGGGGGAAGAGAAGGGAAGAAAGGTGATGATATATGCCATTTCAGAATTTCACAATAATTTATTGCCTAAAAGTGGAACATTACTTTCCAAAAACTTTGTGTTAGATGCTGAAGGTCAGGGGAGGACTGGAATGTAAACCTTTCCTCAGAGCTTCTAAGCTGTTAGCTACAGAGAGATTCTTAATCCCTGAGACACCTGATGCTCTCCATCTACCCCACAGACAGCATCATTGCCATATGTGGAGGAAAGCCAGACATCTGCTTCAACATGAGCTCTAAAATATTTGATTTCTGGGTTTTTAATTATTTGAGTCCCAGTTTCATGTTTTTGTAAATATTATTGAGTTATGTAGTGAATATACATGTATGTTAGGTACCTACAGTGTATATTTAATGATTTTATATATTCAGTGTGTATCTATAAATAAATTGCATACAGATTGTGTTTATAAAGAGAAAAGAGAGAAATCAATTTAACATTGTTTGCATATATACTCATGACTGCATCATTGCTCACTGTATTTTGTATTTATTGACATATTTCTTACAAATCAACTTTAACTTTCTTAGACTCCACAAGCAATATCCAGAGCAAAGATTTCGAACTCAAAAAATCATCTTAAGTGCAGCTGGCTGTAAAGCTCAGACCAGATTTCTGTATCTTGCAATGTACCTGTCCTGAGAAAAGGACTAATTTTTAGCATATTGCTCATCATTTCTTCATGAATTTCACAGGATCACAATTGTTCTCTTCACATCCCATTTCTAGACAGTCCTGAATGGGACCTATGTCAAAAGTTAAAGAACTTTGACTATACAGGCCCTCCTTAGGACCTTCAGGGTCCTCATCTGATCTCAGAGCTTCATATTAGGCTCTCTGAGGTAGCTGGATTGCTTTACCAAATGATACACAAGTTCATATATTTTGGTCTGTCTGTGAAATTATATTGCAGTTATTACTGCAATATTTGAGGTTTTAGCTGCCAATAGCTAATGGCTGGGGCAATAAATTGTATGACTTCAGTATTGCTTTTAATGAGAACATCTGATATTGACTATGTAAACCAGACAATACTGGCTCGCATAGGACTAGAGTTATTTTCTTCCTGCATGTAAAACATGAATCAGCATCTCATTGCAGTGCTCAATCTGTAGAACTATCCTTGAATTGAAAGTGATGAGGACAAACAATGAAAATGTCCAACAGGAGATTTGTGTTAGTAAAATGTATAATAATTACTATTACTGTCTGTAGCAAAATCTGATTTTGGTTGCATAACTTTGAAAGGCATAGTCTTGTGTTTAAAAACTGAGATGTATTTGGTTATACAAAGACCTCTTATTTTTGGTCCTTTGCATATTTACTTTGCAATGCCTTAAAAGTATCAATACACTTGAAATCTACAGTGACACCATCATGGACAACCATTGGTTTCATTTTTTGGAACCATCTGGTTGTGAGTAAGGGGCCTGTGATGTGGACTGAGAAATGTGCAAAGAAATCTACAAAGCTTCCATCAAACTTTTTTGAAGGAAATTCTTCTATCATGGCTTTTCAGTGCATGGAATATAACACTTCCACCAGCTTAGTCCAAAAGGCATTATTGTGCTAACTCAGGTGGTGATGCTGGCATTGCATCTGGTTAACCAGGTTGGTTTCTCTAACAGAAAGATTGGATGTAGGATCCATGAAACTGAAACCTGTGACAGATTTGAGTACATAAGTTATGTTTTTGGGGGTTTTTGGCTTTGTTTTGTTGTGTTGTGAGTTTTTTTTAGCAAATAGTAATTGATAAAACCTGATGTTTGTCTTTGTCCTTAAAAACATCTTCTTTCCTGTCTTTTTGGAAGAAATTTATAATATATGCTTTTTTCCAGTAATTAGACACCTCCCCCAACTGCCACAATTCTATAAAGATGATGGAGAGTGACCTCACACTGCCAGCTCCTTCAGCACTCTAATGATGTTCATTAGTAACAAACCGATGAGAAGAATTCCTGTCAGAGTGGCAAGGGTACGTGATTGGATGCTTCAAATTACAGATATCTCTTGGATGTTGAAAGTCTTTACTCCACATTTTGTGAGAACCTGTGGTTGAAATGTCAGTGGTGGTTGTGGTGGACCTGTGGTTGTAAAACTCAGTAAATGGGTGTTAACATTAACCATATATTAATATTTGAATTAAACAAATTGAAGTGTTGTGTGGCGTGAAAATCTCACAGAACTGATATCACTGCACTCAATAAGGTTCATTGTCCACAACTTGGCTTAAAGAAGTATGGAGGTGTGTCCTGGAGAGGACTGTTTGGGGAAAGACTGGCTCCTTAGCCCAGAGGATTAGTTAAAATGAAGGAGGTAGATTTTAGTTGTCTGGCAGAAACCTGTCCAGTGTTGCTAGATTAAAATATGCTGATGTGACCACATATTTTCTCAGTGTGCTGAAAATATGAATCACTCATCTATGCAACAGTATAGTCCAAAGCAAGAGACTGGCTGGCATTCAACACATCCCATTTTACACGTATCATGGGTGAGATAAACTGATCTTAGAGGAGCCAGCCTCAGTAGTGTCCTACTTGATGTATCTTCCTCCTCTCCTCTCCTTCCCCTTCCCTCACGGAGAGTTTTCACTTTGCTTTCTTAGTTAAATTTGAAAATTAAATCCTGCAAGTCCGGACTTGTGCCATCATGGGAAGTTATCAGGGCTGCATTCTCTTCTCAGCTGCTGTGTGTCTCTGGCCGCTCTGTTTTCCCATGTCTGAAATGAAAGTAGGACTTGCACAGCTTCTGATGCATTTGATGCTCTGCAGGTGAAAAGTGCAGTGCTGTGAAATGTTGTGACTGTACAGCAGCATTTATGCTTGTGGAACGATGACTACATTCAAGTTTAGAGCCTTACTCACCACCCTGAAAAATAATATGTATGGAGCACTATGAATATAAACCACTTGTTTGGCTGTCTGATAGAACCCTTGCTAATGTAACAGTTCAGACAATCTGAATATTCCCTTTGGGCAGATACCAAGGATATTTAGTTTGTCGCTCTTCTGCAGAAATGAACACTGGACCACTAAAACAATTGATTTTTAATGAAATCTGATGGGATTTATGCTGTTTTGTTTTGGTTTTCTTTTTTGACAGAACGAAGGAATAACCATGTATTCTCCTGTTTTCTAGTATTTCTTCTTATCTTCACAGTTTAAGGGAGCTGATGAAAGAACCAAAGGGTTACTTTGTAAATATATTATTGTCTGAGGAGCTTTCAATCTTAGCAGGACTCAGTGAATCAATTACACTTGTTTCATCTACCTGAAAGGTAACCAGTATTTAACTATTTCACATATATATTGGAAAATTAAACATTTATTAATATTTCAAAAGCTTTATGAAATTTCTCAGAACACTTAAAATTGAAAAACTTTATGCTATCATAATCATTGTTTGTAGTGAAAGAATCCTTCAGTTTTAGATGTTCTTGTTCCTGTGAGTGTTTTCTAGTTTCCTCTAAATTTCCTGAACAGAAAGGGTCTGGTATGTGAACGTTTTATGAATACCAATAGTTCCTCAATTGTTTTGACGCAAATAAATCTCATGTTGTTGAGATGTCATCCACGTGACCACTTTTCTGTAGTCTGCACTTTTGCATTTCAAGGAGCTTTCTATCAATTGAAAGAGGTGACATTTTATGTTGATTTTGAGAGGTAGGATGGTCCAGAGGAGAGGTATGTGCTATCCCTTTTCATAAGAGAATTGTTTCCTCATCTCCTCTTTTTGTTTTTCTTTTTTCTTTTTTTTTGCCTTGCCCTATTACAGTCATTCAGGATATGAAAAGAAAAACACAATTCTTTGTTTACAGCAAACACAGCATTAATGTATATCGTTCTTTTTGCATTTTCTTTCTGATCTTCCAGCGTGCAGAACAATTTGCCTGCAAATTCATTTACAGCTGCTTTTGTGAGCCTGTCTGAATACCCAGTAGAACAGGAAAATTTGCGAGCATAAACAGGCAGAAATATTTCCTGCACTAGCCATTTGGAATGATACATTGGAATGATACATTTGGAATGCTGACATCTCCAGCAGAAGGATTACATGCATATGCAGCACAATGACAATGGCTGAGCAAAAGGCTCATGGGATACTTTGGCTGCTCAGGGGTGAACTTGAAGGCAAGAGCACATCTGCTCTTTTGGCTCGACCAGATCACGTGGAGACATCCTTTCTGCATATTAGCACCTTTCCTTCTCCCCATTGTCTCTTGCAGCTGTCACATGAGTTTCTGGGTGCTAATTTCTAACCTCTTCTAGTCAGTGACTGTTTCTGTGGCTGGCCTTTGCTGATCTTCATGGTTTTGCCTTACAGAAGTAAGTGAGCCAGCATAGCTGGTGATGATCCCTGGGATGAAGTCTGTTCACCTATACCTGTGAGTAAGGAGAAAGACTGAGCAAGCTGCTGCCATGGTGGAGAGACTCATCACAGAAACTGATACTGAGCCCACAGCATGGCCCAAATGACCCAAAATCATGATACCAGACTCTGCAGCATGCCAAGAGCATCCACTAAGAGACACTGTTCTGCACTGCATTTTCTGGGATGTAATACACCTATGTACTGCCAGCTTAAAGCAGTAGCCTTAAAGATGAGTAGGGCTTCTCATGGTTGAGAGGTAAATTCTGCTTAGTTTGGTACTTGTATACTTGCAGGCACTTGTCACTCGCCTGTTCTCTAGATTCTTGATGGTTTCTCCATAGTTTTACTTTGCCTCTTCCTCCAGGCAAGGATGATTGATTCATAAAGGACACAGTTGTACTTTGCAAAGTCAGCATCGGCAATATTATAACTGTGTGCACAGTCTACAATCTCAATCAACTTATTTTAAACACTGAGTGCAGAGGAATATAGAAGCTGATAATTGCCATGTCCCTCTCTCTCTTTTTTTTTTTCTTTTTTTAACATATGACTGAAAAGGAAGCATTGTTTCTTGTAAAAAAGCAGAGGCAGGTTTTATTTGCATTGTGTCTTCACAGTGGATAATGGCCAGTTAAGTTGATTGATGATGACTGAGTGTTTTTTGTAGGAGTAGAAACACAGTAAAGGTCTTCTCCTCACTCTCAGGGCCCAGCATAAGAAATTAGAAATACATGGTTGAAAGGCCAGAGTATTTGTGAAGAAACATGGAAGGAAGGATGTTCCAGAAATGTGTCATCTTGGGTCTGAGGCAGGGGTCAGATTTTGACTCTCAGTGAAGAGGATTCGACTGACAAAGCATACATATCATGTAATCTGTGCAAACATCAGGGCACTATCCTGTGCCATTGACTTTAGGCTTCCTCACCAGACAAAGTGGAATTTCTCATCCTGTGAAGAGTCCAAGAACTCAATTATCAATTCAAGGTCAGAATAATTTAATTCAGTCATTATTTTCTTGCCTACTAACCAACAGGCAACTCTCTCTCCATTATCTAGGACATTCTAGGGAGAAAATCTGAAATGTTTAAGGGAAGAGGAGCACACCTTTGCCACTTATTTTCTAAAGGAAGACAATGGATCTGGAGACTTTGGCTCTCTACTGGGTGAGAAGGAAGAACTTTATTCTTGTGGGCCAAAGGATTGCACTGGGGAGCATAGTCCTCAAAGGGAGTACACAACCTGCTCTGATTTCTCATGGAAATGAAAAAGTCTTGAAAGATCCCCATATCCATAACACATGTAGACAGCCTTTTTTGAAATTTTTATTCCAGATTTTCCCTTGGACATGTTGCAGAAGAGAAGAAGAGAGTATGAGTGCAACAAAGAAGGAAAAGAGGACTTGACAAGAAGGTAAGGAATGAAAGAAAGAGGACATTATCAGAAGAAAAAGAATATCACAGTAAAATCCAGGATGTTTACATGTGGAGGTGCAAGTTTAATGAAAGTGGTTAAAGAGAAGCATGAAGTGAAAAACGTACAAGTGAGAAAGACAAAAGGCTGTGTAGAATGTTGTTCAAAGAGATACTATTTTCACATTATAAAAGAAAAAGTTATTTCATTAAAGCTGATTCCAGGTCAATGATTTGATTTTTAAGTGCTGAAGTGAAAGTGGCAAATATTTTTCCAGGTTTAATTTTACTTTCAACAAATCAGAAGTGTTGTAAAAATAGACATAAAGTTTGATTTTAAGGGAAAGAAAATATAATACTTTTGTCAATTTGATATAAAACATAAACATTTGTTGTTTGGAAACTTTGTAAGCCACACTACAGAATTTTTCAGAATTGTGCAACACAATGTGTTTGGCACAGTGGGATGGGGTTTTTTTGCTTAAGGAAAAGGAATTCTGAAACAAAGAAATCTACAGCCAAAAGACATTCTCCTCTTTCACAGTGCCTTAGGTGCTGCAATCACTTTCTGTTTGCTGCCTTTGCTCAAAGCTCACTGTAACTGTTCACCAGGGCTCCTGTGACAGGGCTTTGAGCTGTGAGGACAGTATTTTCACTGGTTTTATTCTGTTGGACACACAGCATTGGCCTCATGTTTTTATACCTTCAAGCCCATATACTGATCATATAGACGGTTCTTACAGGATGCAGCTGCCATTGGCATGAAGAATTTCTTCTTACATCTTTGCTGCAGCTCATAAATTTTAGTTTTTACAACAGAAACACAAAGCTTAGAGCACAGCAAAGCAGGCAGTGGTCACCTACATGCCTGGTCAGGATTAGCCAGTGAAACACTGCACCAAAGCTTTGTGCCAATCTGTGTGGAATGCCTGTGGCCAGCTAAGTGTGCCAGAGTCAGCATGAGAAGAGCATCACAAATGGGAACAGCCCATAAGACCTGCCAGAGGTTGTGATGTAGGTATGAAGTGCTGGGGGGTGGGGATGGGAATGAGGATGAGGATGGCTGCCATCACTGTTATAACCTGATGTTATGGGGGAGACTTGCCCCATAGGGTAAAGCTTGCCTCACAATGACTCCCACCTGGTCACAGAGAGAAGCCTTCTTTGGCTTTTCCCCCTGCTTGTGTCTTTCTATTCCCATTGTTTCTAACACCTTAAGTAACTTGGAAGTTGATATATATATCTTCACCTCCAGACCCCACTAATAAAACTTTGTGCATTAAGCCTGTCTCAATGCCCTTCATGCAACACTTATTCAAATTCAGTGCTTAGTAAACTAACTTAGTAAAAGTTAACATGGTAAATGTGATTTATTGCAGGGTTGGCTTACTTGGAAACTGTCAAACATATCCTTGTCAAATTCTTCTAGGCTTGATCAGAGTTTTTATCTCACAAGATATAATAGGCACCCAAAAATGTCTCTGTGTCTTATGTGGATTCTGTGTCATTCATTCCTGTTGTTTTCTCCTGACAAAGAGAGAATTTTAGCTTGAGAGAAGGATTGGCAAACCTGTACTGTCACAGCATCAAGTGCCAATAGGTAGATTGTCAGGAAAAATCAAACCTGAAATGCAGAGCCAAACCAGCAAGATATTCTTACTCTCATCATTGCTTGCTTGCCCCCATACATTTCCACAGTATCTTAGATTTAAGCAATGGTTTTTGCACAAAATAGTCCTACCAGGTCCTCTGAGCGTATGATTTTATTCCTTGGCTACAGTGGACTAATATATATCCAGTTAAAGGCAATGGAAAGCAAAATGCTGTGCTTGTTAACTAGAGCCAGAATTTGGGTCATCTCCAAAAGATTTAACTATCTTTAGTTAAAGATAGTTAAAGATAGTCTTTAGCCATCTTAGTTGCTGGTGGCCATCCAGAGAGTTTATGTGACCTGTTTATGGGAGACTACATCACCCTAATTCTGTAAAAGACACCCCTACATACTGCTGGTGGAGCAGAAAGGATTAAGCAGCCTGTTGAAGTGCATCCCTCCCTCTGCAGAGGGAGCTTAAATGACTAATCTATGTTAGGTACTAAAGTTTTAGATGGCTAAAGTAGGTAAAATTAATCCCAGCCTAAGTGCTCTGCTTCTCTTTATTGTCTGTTTTTCTAACAGTTCTCTTGCTGTAGCCTCACCTAAAGAGCACGCAGCAGCCCTGTGTCCTTGGAAAGCGCCTGCTTGTGCTCTCTCCCTGAAGTCAGTGGGAGGTTTTGATTGCTTTTCACACCTGCAGAAACAAGCCCCTTCTTGTTTGCTACAAACGAGAGTATTAACTAGCACAGACAGATGCTGCTATCACAGCAGCGGAACAAGTTCAATGGCTCGGCCTGTGGATCTTCCCATGCTTCTCGTGGCTGCCCAATTCCCTCCCCACCCTGGCAGGGCAGGAGATCCCACCGTAATTATGCACGCATGTTTATTTCCACTTCTGAAGGTAACCAGGTATGGATTGCTCTCACAAAATAGTTGTCACCCAGGGAGTAAAAGTGGAGTTGCATTTTGCTCCTGGTTGGGTACACCTCATTAGGTCCACAGCCTTTGGCTCAGCTCCTGCCAGCGTAATTGGAAGTGACAACGGTACTGTTTTGCCACATAGCAGTCAGCATTGGCAGGAACAGTCAGATCAGAGGGACACACAAGGGGAATGAATCAAAAATATTACAGAGATATCATGAGATTACTAAATAAGTAATACCTCCAGAAGGGTGTGTCTTAATTTTATTAAGAGCCATTGAGGACAAACATCTATCTTAAATAATAGATGTCTGATCATGTAATTATGAAGTGCCAGTTAAAAGAATTAGCAGCAGACCACAGAAACTTCCAATATCAGTGGTAAACAGAGCTAAATGGAAGAGACAAAATGATCTTCCATTTTATTTTCTTCTGTGAATCCACCAGAAAGACCTGCATGTGTGGACTTGTTTTTAATGTTGTAAATAAACTTCAGTGAGCTGTTCACTGGTGTGTGAAGGGGTCACCCTGGCTGGATGCCACCTGCCCACTAAAGCTGCTCTATCACTCCCCTCCTCAGCTGGACAGAGGAGAGAAAATACAAACTTTAGGCTTGTGGGTTGAAAGAAGGTCAGGGACAGAGACCACTAAGCAGTTACTGTCACAGGCAAAAGAGATATGAGTAGGGGGAAATTTATTACCAACCAAATTAGAGAAGGGTAATGAAAAATAAAATTGAATCTTAAAACACCTTCCTCCCACTCCTCTCTTCTTCCAGGTCTTAATTTTACTCACGATTTTCTCTACCTCCTCCTCCTGCAGCTGCCCAGGGGAACAGGGAATGGGGGCTGCAGTCAGTTCATCACACATTTTCTCTGATGCTCCTTCCTCCTCAGGGAGAGGACTCCTTCCCCTGGCTCTTCCCATGTCTCAGTGTGTGATCCCACCCATGGAGACAGTGCTCCACAAACGTATCCAAACATCAGTCCTTCCCACAGGCTACAGTTCTTCATGAACTGCCCCAGAATGGGTCCCTTCCACATGGTTCAGTCTTTGGGAACAAGCTTCTCGAGTGTGGGTCCCTCATGGGGTCACAAGTTCTGTCAGCAAACCTGCTCCAGTGTGGGCTCCTCTTCCATGGGTCCTGCCAGGAACCTGCTCCAGTGCGGGCTTCCCACAGGGTCTGGCTGCAATTGCTCAGTTTTCCCCTGCCCTCTAAAATCTGTTATCCCAGAGGTGCTACTGCTGATGCTGCTGGGCTTGGCCTTGGCCAGCGCTGATTCCATCTTGGAGCTGGCTGGCTTGGCTCTGTCAGAACTCTTTCTCACAAAAGCTGCCCATGAAGTTTCCCCCTGACAAAACCTTGTCAAAAAAAGCCAGTACTTGGAGACTTCAGCCAGGCTTGTAAGTCCAGTTGGATAGAATTTATTGTCAAACCAAGGAAGGGGGGTTATATTTAGCTTACAATCACAGAACACCTGTGAACCTGCTGCTGAAATTGTCAGAGATGATACAGCAAACTAGGCTGACATTTCTCTAATCCAGTGTGATGTCTGCTGTATTCTGTAAGCAGTATCATTTGACCTTACTTGTACCACTTAACATATGGTCTTGGGGTCATTTGGAAATTAAAGGATCACAACAGGCAAATTGTTCACTTCTTCCCTAAAATATGGGAAATTTTCTGAGAAATTTTGTAGACTGATTTAGAAGTCAAGTGGTCAAGTGTGAACAGAATCCAGGAGTATTTTGATCATCTTTTCAGGATTTTTCTAAGAATTTGACAACAGCATTTTCTCTAAACTTCATCAAGTAATACAGTTAACTAAGTTGTGTTCCAGTAATGTGCAGGGAAACCTGTGTTGTACCACTACTGGATCCCATTCAGAAATAAGATAGAAGTTTATACCGATCAAAGGAGTATAAAATCTGAATATGATACTTAAAGGATTTGCCTGCACAACTTGTAACTAGTTTAATTAAATTATTAATTAATTATATTATTATGTACAGAGCTGTTCAATCAATGTGTGGACCAACCAAAACATATGTTAAACATGAAATTTCTATTAAGTTTTGCTACATAATCAAACCACATAGCACAGCACACTGCCAAAACTGTCATGTGGCTGATATAGTCATAAGGGACATAAAAATTAGAGCTTTTGGAAGTACAGCATTCCTTTATGTCAAAGATGATGGTATTGAAACAAATAAGATTGATTAGTCATATGGTTGTCTTTATTAGTACTTCATAGGAAATAGATTTCTTGTTCTATGAAAATTTAATACTGAAAAGAGCATTCATTTCTAACTGGAATACAAAGAAAACCATTCTTCAATTTATTTTGCATAGTTGACTTGTATTTTTTCATTTCATAATGGAAGAAAACACCTGTTTTAATGGAAAATTATGCATTTTATTTGTGAAAAGGAGCTGAAATATCCTTTCATTACAGTTTTGCTGTATTTTCCTGAAATATTGTGCAAAAAGAATATGCCTCATGAGGAATAGCCTACTCACATAAATATTTTTTATTTTACTAATCAGTAATTTCTGACTAGAAATGGCAAAAAATACCCTCTTTCCGTCCTAGACAATATAACACATACAGGTCTGGGATAATTCCGTTGGTTTTAATTGATTCTAATTTTTACTATTGTAAAAGAATTCAGTATCATGTCTCAAAATTTGTTTGATACTGTGTAAATCCTTCCAGTTTCCTGATATAACAGTGTTAAACTCTCTGATGAAGGTCTATTTTTGCACAGGATCTGGAAAGAGAAGGCATTTTTCCTTCTTGTTATGACATATTCGGAACCTGTAGTCTCTGCCTTTACTATAGTGTTTCTCTTCCTTTTTATTTGCTTTTATTCCAACCTTGCTTCAGTCTCTTGCATGGCACTGGGTTCACTGTTCCCCCTTCTTTGCTCCCAAGCATTATAAAGGCAAGGAGAGCTTTCATTTTAAAAGACCTGAACTGTGGGTGCAAGTAACATAGAAAAGTGCACCCTACTCTGTATTTGGTTTAGGGAGACAGGTACAGGGCTTCACTTCATTTGGAACTGTTTCTTATTTAGTTTCTTGAAGCTAGAGACTGACATCTTTGTTCCTTATGTTTTCCAGTGTGCCTCATTCACGAGGAAAAGTGGGCATTTGTAAGGCAGAACCAGCAGCTGTTTGGAAAAGAAAGAAGCAAATATTAGCTCTGCCAAAGGGCCATTATATAGGTGGAAAAAGCATAAGTAAGCACAATTAATGCCTCACAAACCCGAGGGCTACACAGCCATGCTGGGTCATGACCATTGGGCTCAGGACAGCCTCTCAGGGAGCAGTATGTATGCAGAAAGTAAGCAAAATAATATGAACTGGATGAAAAGTACAGGGTCCTGAAATACTAATGACAGACTTGCTCTGCAGCTCTTTTTTGTTTGTTTTGTTGCTCCCATCAAGACAACCACCTAGGAAAGTCAAGAATTAAATGGATTTTGTCTTTGGAGCTGTGATGTAAATGGTGCTTAAGGACATTTTGCCTCAGATTTGTCCATTCCTCTTATGTACTCTTTGTCTCTGTAAAACAATTACGAATCCAGTGCTATTCGTACTGACTTCTTTGCCTACCTGTGTCTTTTCTTGCCTTCAGAGAATCCTGCATGCAGTTTTTGGTACCTGTCCTGATTTTTTTTTTTTTTTACTTTGTGCTGGGGCTATCAAAAAAAAGACTGCCTGCCGAAGTGTCATCTCTCATTTAGGGGTGCTGTTTATTTTATCTGGCTGTAGACTCTCTCCTTGTTCCCTGCCTTTCCCTAGCAAGTGAGAAAGGCAGCCCCTTCCTCTGAGCCATATTTCACATGGGATAAATCTATCTCACACAAGCAGCAGGAAGGGATTTGTCTGTGCTGTGTCTCTAATCCGGCGTAATTCAGAGCAGATGGCTCAGGGAGCTGTGCATGTGGCCACCTGCAGCACCAGCCTGGCTGTCCCCATGCCAGCCTGGCAATCCCCACCCACCTGTGCGACCCGAGGGGCAGGAGGCTCCCGTGCTGCGTCCCCCTGCAGAAGTCCTCAGAATCTTTTCACATGCCTGCCTTACTTAATTATTTGTAATCTTCTGGAAGCAGGTAGTTAACCTTAAACCTCATTCTGTCCCTTAAAATCCGGTGAGCTGGAGGGTGTGGAGGAGGGCTGCGATCCGGTTAGCGGCTTAGCGCGCAGGGCTGGAGCCCCCAGGGACGCAGGGAGCTGCAGGTGCAGGGTGAGATGCTCAGCTGAGACACAGCAAATTGGCAGTGAGAACTTAACTTGCTATTTTCCTCTTGAGGAGTTGGGTTAAACACACCCTAGGAATAGCTGACTGTGGATTTCCCTAGTAGGGCCTGAGAAGGGCTGACTTCTGTAGTGGGTCTCATGGAATCTCCAGTTTAAATGTCCTATAGCAGGCTGTCAGCACTGCCAGGGGTTGTAAAAGACAAAGTCAACAGGCTATATTCTGAAGGGAGAAAGGATGTGGTTTCCTTCTGACCCAGTCTGACACACAGAATGGAATGCCTTAAATTTTCAAAAATCGTAAGCAAGACTCATTGCAACCCAATCAGATATTATGATATTATGGTGTTAAGATAAAAAAAATGGCATTTGAATTACATTCTGATCTTCAAATTTAGTCAAAAGGGTTTTTTCCATAGTCTGGAGGGCTAAAAACTTATTTTTTTTTAATGGAAGCTGACAATCTGTCAAAATAATTTAAGTATAGGACCTTTATGAAAGATACCAAATATAGCAGTGTCATGATAAAAATCACTGACTTTGGATCCATACTTTGCCTTGAAGCACACAGAGTGACAGACCTCAGAATTTTCATGCCAGTAAGAGCAGTTGCAGATCCTATCATTATTTACTGAAATGAAACATAGAACTCTTTTACTGAAATGTTTTCAGCTAAAAATCAGACTAATTAGTGGATTCAGACTGGATAGTTGTTCTGTCCCCATCAATCCAGCATCTGAATGGCTCATAAAATTAAAATATACTAAAAATTTCAAGGTCACTGTCTGTTTGGACTAATTGAAGTAGACTCTCTTTTCTATGAAGAACTATTTGCTTTTTTTTTGTTTAACATGTGATTCTGCACTTGATTTTGCATGTGCTCTGTTAATGCTACAAGTTTATGGGGTGACCGTGTTCAAAAGAGATAAGATTTGAATCTGAAATCAGGGTGGTTTGTAGTTTTGGTCATTAATCAGTGTAAGGTCAGCTACTCAAAAAAAAATATTGGTATTTAATACATAAATCCTTTCTGCTTGTATCTACTTAAAAGGACATATTGGCAGTATATCCACATTCATGAGGCATGAGTATATACACATTCCCCACACAGCGGGCAGAAAGAAGAGCAGAATATCACATTAAAAGATGTATTTGACAAAAGGATAAACTCAGTAATTAAGTATTCAAATTCCAATGCACCAGGTGGGGATAAGCTTAGAAACCCAGCACCAAAGTAATGCATTTATTGCTATTGAGTTTAATTTTACTCTTCTGCTCCACAGTGTTAGGGAAGAAAATAACGAATCCTGCACCTGTAAGAAGAAAAGTTTGCTTACCCTGCCTCATCTTGCTGTATTCTCATTTTCCTGATTCACACAGGTCTTGCAGCAAAATTCTAACCCTAATCCCTGATGCTTTCTATGTGTTCATCATCACAGAAATGAGGAAACCATACTTAAAGGGGGGAAGTGCCTGAAGTTATTCTCTTTTGGAAAGACAGGGAAATGAATGACAGTGTAGTGAATAGAGTCCCTGATTTTCAGTAAGGAATTAATAGCATGG
Source organism: Geospiza fortis (assembly GCF_000277835.1). Taxonomy (NCBI): domain Eukaryota; kingdom Metazoa; phylum Chordata; class Aves; order Passeriformes; family Thraupidae; genus Geospiza; species Geospiza fortis. Next base: position 10,913,056 of record NW_005054299.1, on the reverse strand, counting down.
TCAACACTAGAGGCAGACAGCTGCTTGTAGTGTCTTTGCATCCAGCCTCTCTGCTTGGACACCCTCTCTTTGTGTAAGTTTGGCTATTTTACTTTTATTTTATTGAGAAAAATGAAAATTCCATGTCTGTCACTGAATTCTGACTGAATTATTAAATAAATGTATGCATGGATGTAGATATGTACAAGCTTCTTTGGACAACCTGTTTCTGTGTCTTTACTTCACAGTAAAGAATTTTTCAGGACTGTTTTTTTTTTCTTTTTCCAGACATTTCCAAATTGCCTGTATATTTTCACAGGCTTATTGAAAGACAGCAATCAAAACCTTGCATGTATTTTTTTTCTTTCACAACAAACCTACAAAAAGCGTATCCTAAAAGAAAAGGAGTTGTTTGAAATCTCCCCTGGAAGGAATAGAATAGTTGCACTGTCAGTATCTGGATCAATGTAGACCTATGTGATGTCTGAGCCTTCCGTTTCAGACAGAGGATATACAGTCATACAAACATATCTACCAGAGATAAGGCACACAATAAATTGAAACAGAAAATTTGTATGTGTGTGAAAGAAAAGGGAAGAGAGATCAATCAAGAGGGAAGGACATGCTTCATTTCTTTCAGTTCTTACTGTAAATTTGAGGAAATCAACTGTTGCCACCCATGATCAGAGAACTATGTGTAAATTCAGTTTTCAGACAACTTCAGAATTGTGTGATGGTGAGACAGGAATGGAGACAATTTCTCTGTGTACTTTCAGTGCCTGAGATTTATACAGTCAGTCAGCCATTGACTGATGCCTGAATGGAAGTAATTTATGAAAACTATTGAAGAAATGTATTCTCATAGAAGTTAAAAATCTGGTGCCATGTGGTAGACTGCAAAAAACTAAGCCCTGTTTTTGCCTGCTTCTTATCCCACATACATGGAGAAATTTCTGCAAGGTTTTCTGCAAGACCAGCCCTGCCAGGTCATTGGTACCCTGCTATTATGGTGACAGAATTCAGAATGCAGCAGAATTTTAAAAATTGTAGATTATCTCCAGCAAATCTGGGTGACTTCTTCCTTCTGAGACAAGCAGAAGGTCCTAACAAAATGTGTGGGATATGAATTCACTCAAAAAGGTCTCATTGGAGTAGTATTTCTCTAAGTGCTGTAGGATGTGTGCACCTTACTATAGGTCAAAATTTAGTGACCAGGGGGCCAGGTCAATAAATCTAGTGATTTGGTTTTTTGTTTGCTTACTGGAGCAAATGAATGTTTGCTCTAGATCAGGAATTTTATTCAGGCACCCTAGGCCAGATTCTATAATTTTAATAAATTGAAAGAATTATTTAATTTGAATAATTGAAATCCAGATTATGCCCGTATATACAAACTGAGAAATGTCCTCAGTTCCTCTAGCATTTCTTCTCAATGTTTTAAAAGAACTCTGCCTTTGAGGGAGAGGGCAATACAGACAGAAAAAAAAGTGTGAGTGATGTAAAACTTGAATACAGACTAATTTAGATGTTTTTATAAAGTCTTGTAGACTTCTCTCCACAAACCATTAAGTCCTAATTGCCACACTAATGTTATTTTATATTGTAAGTGCAGCTCCCGAGTCCTGATATTATGGCACCCAGCGGAATTAAAGCAGGCACTTAGCTTTACCACCTTCTCTGCTGTAACCTTTTCAATCTGTGATTATTATTCTGTCAATGCACGCTTGTTCATTATTACTTAAAGGTGTCGTCCCTTCCTCCAGGAAGACATGCTGCTGTGTAAATTAGGGCCATAACTAACCTGGTTCAGTGCTGAAGCAAGCGCCTTTCTTCTGACAAGACATGAATTAAGGGCTTCTTTCCTCCCAGTGGAAGGAGCTTCTCTCCTTCATTCCTAATAAGGGCAATGCTGAGGTGGTTTAAAAGGCTTTTTTCTGTTAAAGGGGTTTGATCTGTGATAATCTCCTATAATCTGGATACTAGGAGCAAACTGAGTATTAGGTCTGGATCATAAATCCACTCTCAGCCTTTTAAAAAATAATTTATTTATTTCAAAACTCATTTGAATACATTACCTTCCTTTTCCCTTCCATAAAGGACATTAAGGAAATGCCTTTCAAATTTGATTAACTAATATTAGTTAATCCCACTTCTGGTAATTGCATTTCTCCTTCAGGAATTTCACAACCCTTTTAGAAATTGTACAGTCTTGGGTTGCAAACTACATGCTATAACCCCACATCAGCTTCTCAGCTCATTTTCTTGCTCTGAATATAGATGCAGCACAGTTCAGGAAACATTATAATTTCCATTTTAACTCACTGTTAAAGCTCTTAGAGTTACGTTTTCTAGATAAATCATTTAATGAATTTTGTTTTGTTTCTGTTGTGTTTTCATAGCAAAACTTAGTCTCATTTTCAGATATTTTTGCAAAAGGAGGTTTTATTCTAGGATTTGTGACTATATTGCTAATTTCAGCTGTTACATTCCCTATACAGCTATTTGTGGTAAAACTGATGTTATTACTTCTAGTCCCTTACAGTACCAGAACAATTTTGTCTATGGCCAAGCGATGAAGAGGACAAGACAAACAGCAAATAATGAGTGGAGAATACTTGTACTCATGTGGGAGTACTGTACCCTAATACAGGCAGTGGTAGAAAGACCATTCCTCATGCAGTCATATGCATGAAAAGTAACTGACAAAGATATTTAAGAGTCGAAGACAACATGGATTGAGCAAACCACACCAGCACCACACACATTTTGAGTCTGTCTGGGTTGTCACCAACAGAGATAGTAAAGAGAGCATCATTCCTTCATCAGCTGCTTTGTATCAGGTGAAAAATAGCAGGAGACAAAACACCCAAGGGAAATTATTATCATAGTGGGAAAATATCCCCCTGCTCTTTTGGGAAAGACTGCTGACACAGAAGAATTCAGATCTACCTCTGTTCAGAATATTTGGTGTTGAAGTTTTGGACAGAAAGCAAATGTGGATATTTCTGTCAATATAGTTATTTCATATTTAGCTCTTATTTTCCCACTCTGGTTCGTACTAAGGGTATAAATTCTTGAATGACTGGATATTTATTTTGATGGATTTTGAAAAACATATGGTATCTGTATGGGATTTAATTCTGAACAACAGTGTGGCCCATCTATACGTACCACAAATAATATGGATAATGGGAACATGCCTCACTGCATTCTACATTTATGGGAATGAAGTTTTATAACTACATAAAATAAATATTTACAGCAATTAGCTTACTAAACATATAGAGCAGATACTCAAAAATATTCAGGAAAGGATAAGGCACTTGAAGGGTAGGAGATCTTCTCTTCACTAAAATGAAATCCAGGTCACCTGTCCTGTGTAGCAGTCCTGGACATTAATTCTGAAGCTCCTCATCTGGTATCATCCATATTAATGCCAGATGCAATTTAAACATGGTGACATTAATAGCAAATCTAACATATCTGACATAGTAATATATTTTAGCTCTTTGAAAACTGGCTCACCAATTTGATATTCTTAATGTCTATGCTTTGTATCCTGCTGGAATCATGGTAAACCTAGGGGCTCAGTTTAGTCTGTATTTTTGGTCAATTGTTTGGTCTATGATTTTTCTGGAGAAATCACACTGAAATGGCCACCCCCAAATTATTAATTAGGAGTGAAAACATAGCAAGGTCCCCAGTATTGAAATGAGTTCATGCACCCATTGAGAGAACATTAAAAGATGATAACCGGTACATCTCCAGAAATTTGGGTTCTCAGTTTGTGAGTGATAGAAGGATCTCAGTACATTTGGTTGTCTTGTTACACTGAAGAATTCAAACAACTGTAATTGTAATCATCAATTACAACTACAGTTGTAATTGTAAGTCAGTGCAGTCAGCAGCAGAGCTGCAGCAGAGTAACTGAGAACGGTGCATGGCCAGAAATCACATCAGCCATGTTCATTCTCCTGTCCTGTGCAGCTACTTCATGTTACTGATAGGGCTGGTGCGTACAGCAGATGAAAAACAGCCTCTTGCCCAAAATCAAATCATAAATCAGTAAAGAAAGAAAACAGAGAAGGAATGAAATCTCATCAGGGGATGGGAAAGGGCACTGGAGGTCTAGGAGAGAAGTAGAGGTGGGGAAGGTGATGAGTCCTGGAAAGCCAGGCTAGAGATGTAAGTTCCTTCCATCTCAAGTAAACTCAAGTTCTTACAGGCTTATCTAAATGGCAGAAGTGGGGTTCCCCTTCTGGACTGACTTTCTGCAGGATTCTGTGACCATATTCAGATTGTGCTCAGTGGTCTTTGTAAGGGAAATACAACCCGGGTGGCTTAATCTCCCAGATTCTAGTGGCCCAGACCAGCAGTAATGATCTGATTTGGGCATCCAGCAGGTACAGAAAACTGTAGCCCAGAAGCTGCAGCCAAACATGTATTGCTCTTATCTGCATTCATGGCTTCTAACCAGTGCTACCCATTAGTCAACACCAGAGAATCACAGGCAGCTACATTTCAATCATTTGGGTCTGTGCAGTCATTTTGGATGTGTCTGTGTAGCAGCCCAACCATACAGCAAGCTGAGGCTTTCTGGCAGCTGTTAAAAGCATTTGTACTAATGGCCTCAGGCCTGTTTGCATTTTCATGCACCTGCTGAGCTTGGAAATGCCCTCACAACTTGATTTTAAAGGTCCACAATCCCACTGGGGTTTCTTCAGTAGAAAGCCGTAATTCATGGCCTTCTATTAAACAAGAAAAAAAAAAAAAAAAGACAACATCTCCTACTGGCCCAAAATTCAGGAGCACCAGATTCTTAGGATCAAATTTGTGCTATATTGAAGGTTTCTTATCTGATTTCCAGATATTATTACACAATTTGGTAGTATGCAATGATCTCTTAGAAGATGAATCTTTTTTTCTACAGAGGTTTTTTATTATATGCACATCCAGACGTGTATTAGTAAACAAGAACAAATATCTGGTCTTTTTTTCTCAAAACGAGATAAGGAAGTCATTGTTTGAGGTGGTGGAGTTTTTGGTTGTTTGTTTGTTTTTCGTTTTTTTTGCATTATGGCCCAAAGATTCATATTTTACAAAGTTGCTACGTGTTTTAATGTTGTTGCTGTTTCTGTTGCCAAGAACTTTGGTCTGCATTTAGTGACAGTGAAGCACACAGAAGGTGCACTGTATCCTTCTTGCAAATGAGTAATAATCTCATAATCTCTGCAAATACTCACCTGTCCATTTCCAAGTCCCTCAGGCATCCCAGTCACAGATGACAAGAACTATCTTGTTTTAAAGTCAGGCTTGAGAGACTCAAAGGCAGGAACTCTACAAGAAGAGGAAACATTCAGAGGTTTTTTTTTTTTGGTCCTAGTTTTAATTCTGCTGTGCTTTATTTTTCAGGGTGTGAATTTTGGAAGGAATTCTTTGCTTCTTTATGGAGAAGGGGATAAGGATGTGCAGCCCATCAGGCTTTGGGACAGAGTTCTCTGAAGTTTGCCTAAAGTTACTTTCTCTGAAATAACTAGTGTCATATCATATCACAGAATACTAGGATAGAATGATTTATTAGGCATGGAATAGCTGGATCTAAAGTGTTCCTACATCTCCATGCTTTCTGTCTCAGCTGGGACCTGTGCAATGATCCCCTTTGGATGCTGCTTCAGCAGCCTTTGTGCATGACTGTTCCACCAGCGATAGCACACAACTCCCTGCTGCAGCAACACTTGGATCTCATCCATCTGATGAGCACCATTTTTCTGTCTATGGCACATCACATTTATGAGCCTAATTATTTGAAGTTTCCCTTCTCTGACTCATGTTCAAAAGAAGGAAGATTAACACATCCGCTCTTTGGATTTTACTTTAAGTCTCATCAAGTCTCAGGGAATAAAGCTGGCATTTCATCATGCCTGTGCCTTCTCAGATTGTGCATTTCATGCCTGTGAAACAACAGCACTGTCAAAGAGGAACAGATTCCCTGAAACAACAGCTTTTTTTTCCTGTTCAGACACCTGTCTTGTGATTTGGTATAGGTGGTGTTTAACAACCCAGCATTAAACTAGTCTGCATTATTTATTGAAGAGAAGAGGATAGGAGTATTAATACTTTTAAAATAGGCTAATCCCACAGAAGGAACTTGAAACATGTCATCTAAGATGTCATCTAAGATGACATCCATTCAATTTCTCATTGCATGAAAAGATTATGGGCAAACTTTTGCCATGAGTTGATGCCCACCTCTGTAACTGTACAGGTAACCAATGGAGCATTTCCTCTCCTATTTGCAAACAAAGATTTGTGGATTTAAAAGTTATTATTTTCTTCTCATAGAGGCCATTGATTTTCAGTGTTTCTCTTTCCCAGCACTTTCTTTAGCCTTGTGTCTGGGCACCTCATTTGACTGAGTATAACGTGTGATGCTGCCCTCTCCCAAGAAACAAGGTAACTAACTAAAGCACAGGTCCTTAGTGAATGCAGAACAGTAACTTCCTGTGGCTGCAGAACAGGAGCCCTCATTGACAGGAGACTTATCTGCATCATGTGGTGGGAGCATCAGCTGAATAAATGCACTAACAGAGGAGCTGAGACTTTGCTGTGGTCATAGGAAATGAACGAACCCTTTCACCACCAATCAACTTTATTTGAAGCGCTGATGTCTCCCAGCTGGGATGAGATTAGTTTATCAACTAATCTGCTTCTTATAAAGAAGAGGTTTCTGCTCTCTCTCTCCCTTTCTTCCACTGGTATTTAATGAAAAATATAAATGTTCCTTTATTACCAAGTTAGGAAACCTGTACATCATAAACCATACAGATAAAGAGTGCAACATGTACACGTGTGCATGGGGATGTGTATGCTTGAATACAAATGCCCGTGCTTACTGATATATCTGTATCTGGATGTGTATTTATATCGCTGACATTTGCCATCTGTTGGAAGTGTAATACCGGGAATAAGCATCTGGCTCTGTTTCATGAAGTAGGGCCTTCTGACAGCTGATGCTAAGGAATGCTGTACCTCTGGGGATTAAGGAATGGTTAATTAGGACAAGGAAAACATACTGCAGAACATAAAATTCCTATATTGAAAGTAAGAATTTCAAGGCACTCTGATTTGGTTTTCATGGGGCCCACAGCCTAAAACCAACCCTAATTTAATGTTTTCAGAGGGATCTCATAATCATGTTTAGGGGAATTTAAAGGTGAAATATGCAAGATATTAATAAAGTTTCTTGATAATTCCACATCCAGAACTGCCCAATTACAAACACTGAACACAGAGAGTCACTGAGAAAAGGTTCCAGCAAAATGGGCTGCAAGGGGTAGAAGAGGGTACTGTGAGCACCATATGGTGTACTGTGAGTTACCCACGGGCTAATGGGTGCAAAACATTGCAAGCAGATGTGACATTCAAGCTGTTCAAAGACTAAAATGTTTTCTTACCTATCAGGTACAATTATTCATTGCTCTCCAGGTTAGAATGCTTAAATTTGCTGTATTAAAGTTGCTGCATTTATTGCACTCATTCAGAAGCCTCCAAGGACTGTGTTTTGTTATCTGTCTTTGCAACTGTTTGCTGGGTGAAGAATGAGAAATGAAACAAGCAGGCATTTGGAATATTATTTTCTTCTCTTGCCAGGGCAGATCACTCCCATGATTTGAAATATAAACAAGTTAAGCAAAGGAAAATCTGCCACCTTTTCAATCTCACATCATGTTGGGCAGAGACACCTCTCATTTCTTTGTTATGTGTTGCTTTACAAGTGAATTCATCTCAATTATAACCAAGTAAAGTGTGTAGTTTGGAGACATATCAAATGGGTTTTCTTCCTCTAAGAAAAGTGGGAAAGTTTGCTGTTCTCTAGAGCTGGCAAACTCAGAAAGAACATTTGAAACCAGAAATATATTCCAATTCATGTAATCTGTAAGGATAAAAATGTAAGGAAATAGTCTGATCTGCTTTGCTATGCATATGTACATACACAGGCATACACACACTTTTATTTTCATTTCATACAACCATTTGGTTCTTAGCAGACATCAAATGAAATCCACATAATCACTATTTTCAGAAATTTCCACTTTGTCATCTTGCTTAATATTCTCCAGAATGATAAGATGATATTTTGGGGATTTGGGTTGGATTTTTAGCAGGCCTAACTGTGTAATTTAACAGTGGAATCATATCTTCTTCTTTCAAGCCAATGACATACATTTTTAGGAAAAAAGCTAGTTCCACTATTATAAAACACCTCGAAAAATGAACTTACAGGAGTTACATATGCATATGCAGATGTCTTTAATTACTCCCATAGACCTCACTTTAAACTCTCTAGCCCCTTGAATTTCTCAGACTTCTTTTTTCCAAAGGCTCCTGTTGATCTCTGTTGTTGTCCTTACTATCTGCACTACCTGACCTTTGCCCCTAAAACATGCTTGGTGCAGCTGCACATCAGACTACCTCATATTAACACCATATAAACTTTTCAGTGTAGAAGATCTTTCTTATTCTCTCTTCTGAGAGGAGAGGGCTAGGCCATTGAAGCTATCTCAGCTCCTCAATGATGAGTGAAAATATTTATTGCACCAAGTGCGTGGGCATCTATGAATCATTTCAGGAAGCACGGATGTGCAGATGTGCTCAGAAGTGAGGCAAAAAAGAATCCCTACTATGGTACTCTGGCAGCACTACAGAAGAATAGTCCAGCCCAGAGGTGCTGAGTGAGGTACACATAGAGTCAAGGTAGAGATTGGTCAGATTGTGTGTGGAGGACCCTGGGGCCTTAATTGCACCTTAGGAATTAGGGTATGGATTCAGAATGTAGCCCAAACTACAAAGCTGCCTTCAGCAGCTCTCAGAGGGGTACAGAGGAAGCCACAGGATAATTCCAAAGGTCTGCTTTGTTCATAGTGGATAGGGCAGTGACTGGTAGCACCTGAAGGATGATCATCACCCGTAAGTAGCTCCAACCCTTTCTGAGGGCTGGCCACTTGCTGTCTCAATGTGAAGCTCCCTGCCTCATCTCTGAGTCCCTGAATCCTCTTCCTCCCAAATACTGTGAGCACAAAAGGTAGTTGCCCAGCACCTGTTTAATTTTGCTCAGTATTTGCAAATCAGCTGGTGTGGATTGAGCCTCATTCATTAAGGCTAAATGAATTAATATTATGATAAACCATAATAAATGCAGCTGCTAGAGTGTGGAATTTATTACCTTGATTCTTTGGCAACTACCCATTATTTTAAAACTGTTGGTTTACTTTTAATTTTATAAGAGAATGTGAAAGAGTATTCATGGCTGCATATGTTACTAATATTTAAGATGAACTCAATGTCTAAATTAAAAACAGCACAGATGTCGTGTTCAGAGTGAAGTAGTGACATAATAAAAAAATCCAACTGCACTACAGTGGAACAAGGAAAAGAAAATTACTAACTCACTATAAGAACTTCTTTAAGAGTTTTCAGTGCAACATAAATGCCACATGTCATTAATGGTTAATATGAACTGCCATCTGGACAGTTAGATTATGTAGATTCTGGCACTGGAGGTGTCATTCGTCTCAGAAAGTGTGAGAAAAACAGAGAGTTTGAAAAATGTTTCAGAGTTTGACTGGATCTCTCTTGAATCTTGTAATGCTGTTGGTGAGCTAGAATCTGAGCAAAAATGTACAGAAAGTTGGGTCCGAAGTCTAAAAATGCTACCTCTTCTATCTGCAGATTTTAGTTCAGGATTTAGAGTACTCTAGTAATATAGACCTGTATAAATGTAACAACAGAAAAAGAGGTGAAATGCCTTTTACAAGATCTTTTTTCATGCATTCCAAAAAGGTATGTATTTCTTGATGCCTGCTTTATACCTGAAATTCTGAAGTCCAAGACAGTTTGTGGTAAAGAAAAACTAAATGTCTAAATTTTAAAGATAATTAAAAAATAATTACTTCTTAGGTTTCAAAGCAGACCACAGAATAACAAATAAATGAAAAGCAGGGGCTTTTTTTTTCCCAAGGATGTTTTTTTACTGTACATTTTGTAGCAAAAGAAAAAAAAAGAGAAAGAAAATAAAGGAAAAAAATATTCTGATCACAGGGATGTCGTTATCTAAAACTCCAAGTAGGAAACATGACGAATACAAGATCAAGTACACAGCCATGTCACAATATATCTCTGAACCTTTTAAAAAAAATATACATAGAGTTTTTTAATGTGTTATTTTCTCTGTGCCTTGCATACTTTCTCCACTTTTTTTACAAAATCATAGTAACAATGTGCAATTTCAGAATGGTTCCCAACAGCTGATCAAACAAATAAATAAACAAATGACAGGACAGTTGCAGTAGCCAGCAGAATGCTTGAAATCACAGTAAAATTGGTAAAGAAAATAAATTCTGCTGGATGGGCCATATGTATTTCTACAACCACAGCAATGCTCACCAAAAACCAATTTGAGAATCTGTTTACAAACCCTGAAGAGCTCCTGTTATAAGTATCTCCTGAGGATGAGAGATGGGGGAGTAGGACTGCACCAGACTGGGGAAGGGCTTTATGTAATGCAGGGGAGACATGGGTCACCCCCTCCTCTGTTATACCCAAATTTTACTCAGCTTCTGTGGTTAATTTGGAACATAACCAATCCCCTGAAATACACAAAAACTTAATTTTCCTGATGTTGCTTATACAATCAAGACATGTCATGGTGACCATGCAGACAAGGATCTTTTGTCACAGTAGGGTGCAAATCTGTCATTTTAGTGGAGTGAGAGCATGACCCCTACCAGAAGCCACTGCTACCCATAATGTGGAGAGCTCACAGGAGCTACTTTTGTTTTCCCTTTCTTTATCCTTTATTAGGGTATCCTGATAACTATTTTCCCCATTTTTGATAGCAACATCCCTATAGATATCAATATCTGCTGCGATCTGCATTGAGCATTGACAAGAAGAGGTTATGAAGGAGATGGAAGAAAGGGAATGATTTTTTAAAATTTATCCCTAGATTTAATTTTTCCTAGGACAAAAAGGGATGGTATTAGAAGTGGGTGATACAGTACATCAGATATTTGACCTTTGTACATACCCTCCTTTCCATCTGGGGAATTTGATGAGGCTGAAAACAAAACCAAAATATGCATGGAAACATACTTTGTCTTGTAGGAAAAAAGCAACTCAAAAGCAGTTACAAATCAAAACAGACGAGAAATAATTAAATACCAACCAAAAGTCCATTCAACAACAAATATTGTTTGCCCAGATGTCATAGTTTCACAGTTAAGACCATGAGATTATGCTAAACAATTTACTCTGATCTTCTCCTGTGGATGTTCTGCCTGCACTTTTGAGAAAATTCCTTGGAATGACAATCAGATATATCCTAGCACCAGTCATATCCACAGAAGTGTATTTCTGTGGTTAACAAAAAAAAAAAAAAGAGGTGCCATTAAAAAAAACACCGAAAACAAAACCAAAGAAAGAAAGTAAAATGAAACCCTGTAAAATTAAATTTCTGCTGCTAAACCCCTTTTTATCCTCCTTGTTTAATCTTGTGTGAAGGTTCACCAGGAGTCTGAGTAACTTTTGGAAAGCAATGCTAAATACAACTAGCAAATTCCTTGAAACATTCACACATGGTTTAGTAGGGGCCAGACAGGAATGGTACCACATGTGCCTATTCACATTCCATGACCCTCTTTCTCTTTTACTATTCCTGTAACTTGCTTGCCTATCTTTTTGGCCAGTACAACAGAAAATATTTCCTCCCCTCTCTTTCCAGTTGCATGGCCCTGAAGCAAACCACGCTTTATAACACATGAGGGGCGAAGAGAAGGGGGGAGACACTGATATTTACACCGTGCTTTCCATCACCCACTCTGAGCTCCCGAAAGTCCCTTTGGCCCCTGTTAGGTCATTGTCATCATACTGCAACAGCATGCCGTTGACCGAGAGGCTCCTCTTTGTCCAAATATTTGTTATCTTTTTTGGGTAGGTGCAACACTGAGATGTGGCAAAGTCCCCCATGTCAAAAGAATGGCTACGTTTAGTTTTGCCCTCCAGAGGCAACATGAGGAAGCTGCGGAATTTGGACTCTGACTGGCCCAGCAATGGCTCTTTGTCCGAGTGGCGGGCCACCGTGGAAGTTCTGGAGTCTGTCACTTCCTCTTTTTTCTGACACTTCAGTTCCAGGGAGGCAAAAGCTCCCATTAGCCGGTCAATATTGTGCTTTGACCGGGAAGGAGGCCTCCATTTACTGGACAATGTGCCCTGTTCACTTTGGAGGCTGTAGTTGTCACAGTCACGGCTATTTGCGGAGCTGGAGGAAGAGGAGATGCTGCTCCGCGCAGACTGGCAGTTAAACTCCATGAGTTCATTTCTCACCACCACTTTGGGATTGACCTGGGGCAAGACTCCGTTCTGAACTGGTTGTGCTCCATTTGTCTGTGAGTAGACGTTGCTGACATTAGACATCTTGCCCTGGGAATTGTTGCAGACCTTGTAGCGGACCATGAGAATTACAATGAACACCAACAGGGTCACCACAATGATGCCTCCAATGATCAGAATCATGGTCCCACCCAGGAACTGACTGTGCATCGACTGGCACTGAGGGTAGTCTTCTTTGGTGAAGAACTGGGCACATCCCACAATATTGGTGGCAGTAAGGGTTGTGGCCGTGTCATCCCACATTGCCAGGACACAGAGGTCATAGCCTGTTCCAGAAACAAGGTTGGTTACAACAAAGGCCTTGTTTGTAGCTGGTATCATCCTTGAAAATTAAAAAAAAAAAAAAAGAAAGAAAAAGAAAAAAGGATTGGTTAGTCTTTGCACAAACGTAAAAGAAAAAACAGAGATTAGAACAACATGATATTAACTGTTCGAGTACTGGCAGAGAGGAGCCATAAAATTCAGAGCCATAAAATTCAAACAATCATTCCAGCTTCTCAATTCCTGAGGATTCAACATCTCAGCATTCAGTAACACGCAAGTTTTAAGGGCCAGCTCTCAACTGCGCCATAAAGGGAGTAAGAAAAAGCAGACCAAACTAAACTGGGGATTCTTTTTCTCCTCACTTGTATCTGTCATAATTTGAAATATATTCAAACTTGAACAAATAACTCAGAATAAAATCATACAAAGAGCCGTTCTTTCTGAGTATGCAAATGACCCTTGGGCTGCTGAGTCTCAGCATGGCAGTTGTCACATCTCTTCACAGGTGCCTGAACATTTACTGTCTCACATTGGCAGGTTACTTACCTTGTGAAGGCAAGGGTCTACACTCAGTTTTCTCATTGACTGAGAATGAAAGGCAGGCAACCATTTCTCTCTTTTTCTCCACTCTCCCACTTACTTTCCTCATCCTCCTACTCCCCACTGTGGGAAATATCTCCTAAAAATGCAGCTACCATCATCATCTTTGCCAGAAATTTATCATTACATCCATCTTCCCCTGTGTGAGTGAGAAAAGAATGCTGGCATTGGCAGTATGGGCTGTGGAAGTGTGAGGAGAGGTAGGAAGATATAGGTATGGAAATAAGAAGGTTTCTTTAAAATAAAAAAAATTCTACTCATGTATAAATCCATTTCCAAAAGCCAAATAGCTGGGCCAAAGCTGTGTCCCAAGTAGGGACATTTATGGAAGTTGTTCTTTGCTGCCACAACACTTAAGCAGTCATTTGAACTCATGCAATATTAGAGCATCACTAGCATTCAAAATTAGCAGATGGGAATGAACGTGGTCTACCTTCATTTCAAACTGGTGAAAATTTCAGCACATTAGTGGAACACAGTGGATAATCCTAGATTTGGTGCCTGGTGGGTAGCCAAGAATAACACCAGAGAGATACCCCATGCAGGTTTCTCATTACTGCCACATTACAGGCTTGGGCGAGAGAAAAAGCTGAAGTTAAACCAGCCCATTAGGACTTAGACCTGCAGGTTTTTTGCACCAGCAACAAGAGAGCCCTACAGGCCCTTAGAGCACACAGTGAGCTGGTGTGACTATTTGGAAGGGTAAGGCCTGGGCACAGGAACAAGGCAGACTCCTTGTAGGAGCGCCAGGCTTCCTTAGCCTCAAATCATTGCCAGAGACAGCACAAACTGCAGCTCTGCAGAGCCCCTTCTGTGCAATGGGAGGGAACAGACCTGCACAGAGAAAGAGAAGCAGCAACATCAAGGCACTGCAAAGATGATTTTCTGATCATCTTGGCATTTATGCATTCACGCCACTTACTCAACCCTTCAGTCTGGCCACAGGCGAGGATGTGGCTCCTTTTTAAAAAGCAAACAAGCACAGAAAAAAAAATTCTGTAAGGAAAAGAAGTATCGATGAGAGACACTTGGAATACAAACATCATCTGGCAGGTTTAATCAATGTTGTATTTGAAATTCTGGGCACATTTATCATCCTAATGTAGCTGTTTGACACAGATATAGATGAGCTATTCAGAATGAGCCGAGAGGTCATAAAGCAGCCCTTATGAAACACTCCAGATACTGTTGCTAAAATAGTTTCCAAAAGTTGAAATATTTGGTCTCAAGCTATTTCTAATTGTTCTGCTCTCCCTCTGGCTCTGTGAATAGAACACCTCTGCTCACAGCAGACTGCACTTTCTCAAATTGTTCAAGTATATATGCACAAACCAAGGATGATATATGGAATAACAGAATGCTACTGATCATAAAACATTTGATTTTTGAATAGTTTCACCACTTGCTTCCTATCTCCTCCTGTAGTGCTATACTCCACTTTTCACCACCAATCCCAGACCAAAACTTAAAAAATTGCAGTTGTTAAGTCATTTAGAAGCCAGTTCACTGTAAAACCTCATTGCAAACAAGTTTCACTGTTAGCAGAAAGAGTAGCCAGCCCCACAAACTGGATCTTGGACTTGGGTCATAACCCTTGGAAAAACAGGACTATAACACCACCTGTTAGAGTGGCTCCTTTGGCTTTGCTCTGGTGGAACACAGAGACAAGAGACCACTGTCTCCAAGCAAGCAGCAAGCATCTGGGTTTACCCACTTTACAGCTTTGTACGTGTCTGGTGGGTGATCTTTGCATGTAGGCTTTCTCACAACCCTTCAGCCTGGCCTCAAGTAAGGATGTGACTCTTTTTAAAAAGCAAACAAACATAGAGAAATAGAAATACAGTTGTTCAGCCTCACACACTTATGCCCAATTTCAGTGAACATTGATAGCCCAAATAATTTACAACTTGCTTTCTTCAAACACACAAGCTTCCAAGGAAGTGTAACTGCCTAGAATATTTCAAGGACTGGCAGGTGGTGAATAGTGGCAAGAAGTGTATAACCATTCAATTTTTGAATGCACAGAATTGAGGCCATAACTAGTCCTAAAGCTTGGACAGGTTAACTGTGTTGAAATGTGCTATAATAAAAACCTTGTCTTAGAAACAAGGATCATTTCTAAATTCAATGAATCCTGGAAGAAACAGAATAATTTCTAAATTCAATGAATTCTGGAAGGTACATCTGTGACAACGGTGGGACTAATAATGCGTTTTTAAAAGATTACGATTGTAGTCCCAATTAAGGAAAAAGCAATCGAGTCTCCATATACATCTAAAATAAAGAATTTTGGTTGTTTCTGCAAATAAACTTTAAATGCTCTTATAAAATATTCAAATTATTCTGCTAAAGAACAGCTAAGCATAGGAATAAGCAACAATTTCAGGAGTACTAGGAGATAAGTCATTAATTTCAGACTTACTTTTCTATCTTACAGGGAAGGCAATATTGTTCTCTTGAACTTGCCAAATTTTAAGAGTATTTTGGCATGGCTCCACGCTTTGGTGTAGCCTCCCCAAACATGCTGCCAGTCAGATATGATGGATGACATCTCTTAACGCTCCCCACATCTCAAATCGATGCAGACACATTTTCATTCTGGAATGCTGATGACTCTTTCTTTGATTGTCCCCAACACAGGTAGCTGCAAGATGCCACTTCAATCTTTGCTCTGCTACCTAAGAGGGGGTGTCTCTTCATGTCTGCTCTGTACATGCAGTGTCGTTAATCATTAACCATGCCCTTAACTCTGGGACCCAACAGCACAGAGCTGCTGTAAACCTAAGAGGGGCCAACACAACTGGGTCTAGGCAGCGATCTTGCAAGGTTTTGTGCACTCCACTCATCACCTAAACACAGAAAGCTGGTTTCAGACCGCAAGGATCTGGTGCATTAGAGATCAAAAATAGCTTTTTAAAGCTGTTAGCTTTTGGAACTCAGAAGATCCTGGTGTTCACCTGCCAGCTCTCAGATAGCAAACATACTCAACAGCTGTAGTATCTTGAAGCAACAAGCTTGGTATTGTCCACCTGCTCTTCAGGGCATGGTGACCTTGCAGAAACGCTTCTCACCACAAAAGAGGAATAAAGATCTCAATTTGAGATCTTTTTGAGAAAGCTCTTCTTCAGGAAAAAAAAGTGACAGTTGGCTAAGTGCAGGAGGAGATTAACTAATGAAAGACTTGCTTATAGATTGTAGGTTGTGAAAGGTTTTAATCTATCCAGTTTAAGGAGTCCTGGAGCAGTGAGGACTGAGAAAGCAGACAAACACACAAATATGTCAAAGGGGAAAGTGTAAATTTAGTTCCAGCTAGGTCAAGACAATTTGAAACTCTTATGGAAATTTCACTGTCCAGACACATAAGACACAGTAATTTCTTTCTTTTGGTTTATTTGGAGTAGAAGCAGGCAAATCTCTACATTCCTGCCAGGATTTTGTTATCTGATTCTTAATCTAGCTTCTGAATCCTATCTGAAGGTCAAAATATCCCAAAGGAAAGTATTCATATATTAACAAGGTTCTGACCCTTCTGAAAATCTTACCTCTATAAGGAATGAAATGAGGACAGGGGTCTTATAACTGACCTTCTTAATTTACAAGAAAAAGCCCCCTTCTCTCATTCTTTGGTACAATAGCTTTAGTTACTGGAAGAGGAGGAGACCTCTTGCCAGGATTGGCATAAGTGTCTGAAATAGAACAGTAGACAGATGGTTCTTGGAGAGTTAATGTGGGATGAAGAGCTATGAAGCAGTGAAGGTTTGCAGGGCTTTTTCAAACAATCCATTCCCTTCAATCCATGGAGATTTCTGTCTCATTTTGTGAAAGCACCAAAATGAATCCATTAAACACTTTTTAAAAAAAGGGAAGGAGAGTGCTAGAACTCTAATTTGAAGTCAATCTTATTTTCTATCACCACTAAACTGTCCTTGTTGTGTCCTTGTGGACACAACGTACAGAAAGCAAGCAATTTGGTAATTATTCGCTTTGGTGTGTGCTGATATTAAGAAAATTAGAAAATAAATTAGTTAGAAATGAAGGGGAAAAAGGTTTGCTGCAGACTTCTGTCATAATCCCAGATGCAAGTGAGCACTGAAGCCTGCAGAGAGTGAACTGTGCTGAGAATTTAGGATAACTGAGTTTTATTCTTCCTTTATCAGCTTCACTGATATCAGGCTCCACTTTATCAGTAACTCTCAGTTCCTGAGAAATCATTTGCTGTACTCTAAGGCGCCTCATTTATAAAATGGGGATAATGCCAGCAATCTCCTTTCAAAAGAGGCCTGTATTGTATCGGAGGAAATTAGTAGATATTGTGATTACACTGTAATATACAAATGGTTCTTTTCTTCTATGTGACACTGGGGATTAGCAGGACTGAACTGCTGGTTAACACTGTAGTTATGCAAAACAGACAAATTAGACAAAACCCAGATTAGGTTAATTGGCTAGGCAATTCTCTTCCTTTTCTCCATCAAAAGAGGGATATGATACTATCTAGTTTTAGTCTAAAACTGCTTTAATCACAGACCTTGCAAGGGCCTGTCAAGTCAATTCCTTTGGGAAGGTACTTGCAACTTCCAAGACTCAGTTCTATAATTACTAGACTATGTTGCTGTTCTCATAGTCCTTTTTCTTTTCTTTTCTTTTCTTTTCTTTTCTTTTCTTTTCTTTTCTTTTCTTTTCTTTTCTTTTCTTTTCTTTTCTTTTCTTTTCTTTTCTTTTCTTTTCTTTTTTTCCTTTCCTTTCCTTTCCTTTCCTTTCCTTTCCTTTCCTTTCCTTTCCTTTCCTTTCCTTTCCTTTCCTTTCCTTTCCTTTCCTTTCCTTTCCTTTCCTTTCCTTTCCTTTCCTTTCCTTTCCTTTCCTTTCCTTTCCTTTCCTTTCCTTTCCTTTCCTTTCCTTTCCTTTCCTTTCCTTTCCTTTCCTTTCCTTTCCTTTCCTTTCCTTTCCTTTCCTTTCCTTTCCTTTCCTTTCCTTTCCTTTCCTTTCCTTTCCTTTCCTTTCCTTTCCTTTCCTTTCCTTTCCTTTCCTTTCCTTTCCTTTGTCTTTTGTCTTTTGTCTTTTGTCTTTTGTCTTTTGTCTTTTGTCTTTTGTCTTTTGTCTTTTGTCTTGTCTTTTTTCTTCTTTTCTTTTCTCCTTTCCTCTCCTTCCCTCTCCTTCCCTTTCCTTTTCCTTTTCCTTTTCCTTTTCCTTTTCCTTTTCCTTTACCTTCTCTCTTTTCCCAGGACTATATACTACCTGTGTACAATTTCTGTTTTATCATATGGGTCTATATACTACCTGTATACAATTTCTCCATCTGAAATGAATGCTAGGACTTCAAAATAGAGTCGTGCTAATTTATTAAATTCTGTATCAGGAAAAGGCACAAAAAAAATTAAAAAAGCTTAACTCCTTGGGTATTTTGTAGCTGTTGTAGACTATATAACAATTATGGAGGAACTGCTAACCAGTGGTGTCATTATTTGTTATAATTTGTGATGAGGAGGGGAAAAACAAGAGAAAGAATTGTGCAAGGGTGAAATAGCAATTGTTTTGTAAAATTATATCCCAGTTAGTTAGCACACTATCTTTTCTGTATAATAAAGCCTTACTGTGAAAATACCAGTCTCACTGTGCACTCCTGAAACTTCCTTTTAGATAAAGTTGCTTTCACTTAAGTGCAAAATATTACTCTCAGAACTAGAAATCAATCCAGAAAAGTTAAACACTGGAATCTGAAAAAAATTCATTTTTCAGGGAAAATTTAATGCCAAAAATCATCCTTTTTTTCATTAATAAGTTTGTGCCCTATTTTAAGATATTTGTTGGTTTGTTTTTTTTCCCTCAGTGAAGTTTCATGTGTTTTTTCTGGAGGAAAAAAAAAAAAGAAAGTATTCCAGGTAATTTGCCATTGAGTATTGTAGAAGGGTCTGAGAGAGTCCTACATTTCAGGTAGAGTGTCCCCCTGCAATCTCAGTAGGATAGAAGTAGGCTGGTAGAGAAAGGGGAGAGGGAAAATATCAGTGGGGGCATACTGGAGAATGATTGACTAAAAATCATGTAAAAATGTGAAGATCTTTCAGCAAAGCCAAGACAATTTTCAAGATAGTGAAGTGAAAAGACCTCAGATGGTGGACAGAGATTAAGAAATCAGAAGAAAAAGGCAAGAAAAGATCAGAGGAAGACTAGAAGAATCCAAATTGAAGTGAAAATGTCACACGTGATGTATTGCCTGGGAGCAAGAGCCCACAATTGACAAATTTGGGCTGCACACTTAGCATTCTTCTTGGCTGCCAAGTTTTGTGATTTGCTTGAAAGTTTTATGGGATATACTGGTGTATTTTTTTTTCTGTATTTTTTTCCTGGAAAGCCCCAGTTTCTGTAGTGATGGAATGAAGATAGAGTCTAAAACATTATTAAAATTTAAGTAAGTTAACAACAGAGATTAATTTCTGACCCTTCAGATTTCAAAAGCAATCCTTGAATATGTGTCTTTAGATCATCCTAAGGCTTCAGGAATTAAAAAAAAATCTAGGTAAAAAGTACCAAGTATATTTCTGTGTGAGATTGCTCTTTTAGCACCTGATTCAAGATTGTTTAATTTAGAATCTGGGAAAGACAGAGACCTATTGTGACCTGCATCTTGGAAAAATGACAGTTTTATTTCTGGTGTCCTGGGATAAGAGATGTTTGTTAGTATTAGCAACAGGGTATAATTCCTCTGTCAGTCATGTCAACATAAGGAAATGTCAGATAATATCAGGAGGTAGCCAGACTTTTTCAGTAAACACTAAATCAACCCAGCATGAATAATTTCTTGCATTTTTATTTTATTAGTTTTGGGGGGTTTTATGATATGCAATCATAATTTTGCCTTCAGATGGAACATTTATTATTAAACACAAATCCCTTCTTGCTTTTCTGAAACTTATCTTCTCATCACTCATTCATCCAGCTGCCCTTCTGAGAATCTGTCTTGTCAAATAAAACACATAGCACATATAATTTAATTATTATTTCCTAATTTGCTTAGGTTCTTTCCTGCTCTTTTGAAAAAGTGGGGTTGGAGGTGGGGAAGAGAAGGTAGAGACAAAGGCAATTGATATGCCTGTCAGAAGATGGTGAGCCAGAGAGATACTGATATTAAATATCTGCCTTGTGCTATAAGGGAAAGTAAAAGAAACCAAAACAACACAAACTTTAAACTATTGGCTCAGAGAATATATATGTATTTTTTTTTTATACGCTGCTGAATAATGTCCCCTGGGGGCACTTTGGAGTAATTTATCAAGTGACAGAGGAAAGTGTAGGCCTCTAGGGGACATTATTTCACAAGGCTGAGGAAGGGGAACCATGATATAAGGTATTCTGCTGCCCTCCATTGCCATTGCTCTCTTCCCTTTATAATTCTCATCAAAATTCTTGCAAACCATGGGAGACTGCAGTCAGGCTCAAGGGGTGAGGCACTTGGATGAAGATCACCAGAAACATCTTCTGATCCTTTGACTCAATGAAGGTGCTCACTTCAGCTGTTCAGGTGCAAGCTACTGCTCTGGGACAATCTCATTTTTGTTCACGTTGTGTGACAACACAAAATTAGACTTTCAGACTCCCTGATCTGCGCTATAACTTCTTTCACGTGGATACAACAGAAGCAGAAATTTAACGCCCTGAGCTTTCAATTTTATCTTTTGAGGGAAAGCAGATACACTCTAGGAAGCCTTCTCAGCACTAAAGATTAATCCAGTCACACCCAAGCTATTCAGCAGCACACAGAACACCTTTCACCTCATTATATTAACTGCCTCAGAAAAAAAATTCCTCACACTAATTCAAATCCAACTAAAACATATTTAAGCTCATTAGCAGAGTAATTGAAAGCCCACACAATATTTCTGTTAGTAAATGTGAAGCTGAAATATTTATGGAAACAATGCAGAGGCACAGTAATGAATTCACTCTGTAGCCACACGTAAATGTAGAGTTAGAAAGATATCATAATTCACAGCAATGGTTCAAAGAGCCAGACAGAATATTTCAGATTACTCAACAGTGTGTAAAGTTAGCAACTGGCAGTGGAAGCAATATATTACAACCACCCTGTTTTTAAAGATGGGGAAAGGTAAAAGTTTTCCATGAAAGGGTGTTCAAGTCATTAAGCAGAATTTGGGACCTGGGACACACTTCTCCCAGGTTTTGATAGACAAATGGCTCATACATTTGGCTGAAGGGTCATGGTTATTCTCTCTGAATCAAGTAATTCAGAATTCTTTTTTGCAGTGTTGGACAGTTACATCAGAAAAGGTCATCCTTCCATGCCAGCAGAGGTTACCAAAAGGGAGCAACATTAGAAGTAATGAGCACATTTAGAAACTCAAATGAAATTAAATTGGAAAAGGGAATCTGCTATTTTCCTGGCAGAACACAGCTGTCATATTCAGCCATATGCTGTCCTTTCTTGAGAGTTACAAGTGGGGTTTTCCACTTATTTCCAGGCAGTGAAATCTGTGTAAATTATAATGAAGGGATCCTATAGTGGTTAACAGATGTCCACCCCCTTTTTCTGTGAGAGCTCATGTGAGCTGAGATGAACAGGATCCTCAGTGGCTTACTAGCAATTTTGTCCCTGCTTGCAGCTCAGAGCACTTATGCCAGGTTGAAATTCACATGTCCTGTAGAAACTTGATGTCCTTCCACACAGAATAATTTTATGTCCAGAAGGTCATGCCAGAATGACAAAAACCCCAGGAAGTGCCTGAAGTTATGTTTGCCCATACTTTGTAATTGGCTGGCCAAAGCAAACTTCAACATGCTGTTTCAAGTTCTTCTGTCAAAAAAATCTCTGTGTACTGGTAAGAGAAGTGTGGAGTCAGCTAACAGCTGACAAGACTATTCTAATATTCCTACCCAAAGAAAATGAAATTAAATGAAATAAAATGAAATGAAATGAAATGGGCATCACCACCCATAGAAACTGCGCATACACTGATATATCAGTTTGTACAGAAGAGTGTCTCAGCATTAGTTTAAGGTACAATTTATGCATTATTTAACAAGTTTAAACACATATCATTCAAGAGTTTCCCCGCCTCAGTGATTGAACTTTGTGGATATTCTCAGGAGATAAAGAATGGTTATCTACCAGAATCTCAAGTATCTCTCTTATCATAAAGGTTGAAAAAAATAGTTTAATTCCCAGAGGAGAGAAAGAAGAACTGCATTCACCAATTCTAGAAAAATGAACTAAAGGAATATCTATCAACTCACCAAAGACACAGACATAGTTTACCTATGTTCTCTGACAAACTCTTTACCCAATTAGCAAACATTGGAAATACCTTTTACTGTGTGAAAGGGATAAAGAAGAATTGTTTGCTTCTTGTAAACTGAGGAAACTCTTTAAAAAACATATAAGCAAAGTAATCATCAAGCTTCTAGATTCTGAGCTGGAAGAGAGAGGAAATATTTTGGAACAAAAATTTCCATGAAGCATGCACAAGGTAAGAAAAAGCAGAATAGTTCAATGTGACTTTTGCAGTAGCATTCAGGATTTTTTTTTCATATGCAGAATAAGAACAAGGGGTGCAAAAATCACTAATGGTCAGAAAATATTGTCTCCTTAGTGAGAAAATAAGCAGAAAACAAAAAAGAAAAAAAGTAACATAGATATGTAATGAAGGCATTTCCTAAAGCAGAGGTGTGACATTTTGTCATTTTCTGGGTATTGCACATAAAGCAAAGGAAAAGGAAGGCTAGGAAGACTGGATAGCCTGGAAAGACGTGGAGATGTTGAATTTTGGAATGCTCTACTAAAGGATAGAACACAGTTACATCCTTTCAGTCTGTGCTACCAAAATCAGACAAAAGCATTGCTCACCAGCCAGAGACACCCTGCTTCTTTCAAAGCTGAGCCTGGACTGAAAGTGTACTGCATGAAGAGTGACAAATTCCTTACTGAAAAGGCAAGTAAAACCCACCCAGAAAGAAAACAAGTTTTAGTTTATAATGACCCCAGAAGAAATAAAATGAGAAGTTAGTTACAGCTTCAAATAGTATCAATAATTTAATTGTTAAGAAATATGTTTTATTGTTTAGCAATATATTTCTCTGATAAAGGATCTTAGATAAGTGCCACAGATTTCTGGTACCTGAACAAAATTTAGCAAAGAGTAGTGTACTATTTATTTACACTTTACCAACTCTGAACAATTAGGAGTCTAAAAGCAGACTGCCAGTAGCCTAGTAAATATCAGCGGTCCAGAATCCAGACTATGCATTCCATTAGTGAACTCATTGGAGAGAGGAAAGCTTGAGCAGTGTTATTTGGATTTTTCTCTCTTCCAAGTATCAGCTATATACTTTGCAAATATATATTTGGCCATCCTAAAATTAGTTCTCACTCACAGAAAGTATGCAAAAGATTTTTAAGTACCAGAAAATGAAAGAAATCCTACTCTTTAACAATGTTGCATATTAAATGAGTTCATAAATATAGGAATACTCAAATTTTGCATCTCCCTTTTATTTAAGAGAAACCCAATTGTTCTCTTTAGGTTTGATGGTTTAACATTAAGAAGAGAGCAGAATTTCTTCTTGGGTTTCCACTTCACCAACTGATTAAAATCTTACCTGGCTCCTGAGATTTACCCACTTATGGCTTAAATTTCTGAATATGGTTTACATATATACAAATACAACAAATGCTAGGTATGGCATCAAGTCTGTTGATACAGCCACATCCAGATTCGCTAGGTTTATTATTCCTTTACCATGATTAATTGCTAGTCATCATTCCTGGAGGTTTTTGCAGGCATGGATATTTCATTGTTTACCAGGAGAACAAAAGCTTTTACTTGTTATAGGCATCCATGTGAGGTCATTACAGACAATGAAAAGCAGCTTATGAATAATTTTAGTGAAAAACTATAAATTCTGTGGAATAGCGTGTAAAAGTACTCTGTACTGTTGAAAGAGAAATGAAAGAATGGATTTTTCTTTATCTTTGCTTGAAAAACTTTCAAAGAGTAATGAAGGAAGAGACTGACAGATTGCTCTGCTTTGGAGAGCTTCAAGGGTAAAGACTGAAAAACTCGAAATTTTCATTCTGAAAAATCTTCTCTGAGCTTTTCTGCTGTAACTCCAGATAGCTTAAATAAGTAGAACATGCAAAAATTACCCTGAGACCTAAAAAGGAGAGTGAAATAAAATGCAAATCAAATACACAATGGTACTAAATGCACAATTTTTTGTGTGCTCGAAGAATACAGAATCATTAGTCACCTCTACTATCAGACAAGGGAATTCTGTCCTCATCCTGTCAAAATGAGCAGTAGTAGAAATTTGCCAAATGTTCGTTGATATTTAGGAACAAAAAGGTTGAGCTGAACATTGATTCATTACACCAAGCAGCATCAAAACCTCAGTGCGATCCCTTCAGAAAGACTAAAAGGTCAAAAGTCAGACTCATTCCTACAAAAGAAGCACAGTAGATAATTTTAAAAATCACTACATAGAAATATAAAATTTCAGGCTTCTTTGGAGAGCACAGCCAGAACTGCATTCTAGGGTATATTAGTTATAGGACTCTGTTTTCCCATACATATATTGGTCATGAGTATTACCAGTAAAGTAATCAGAATTTGAATCAGCTTTTCTAATACCCAATGTAAACCTAAAGAGGAAACTTAAGCACGATCCTCTGTAACCACTGTATGGGCTGAGGGATTTCTTAGATCTGCAGCGATTAAAGAACAAATTATACTGCACTTGGGAAAGTATTTTCCCTTATTTTGTGGATAAATAGTTACCTTAGAAGTACCAGAGTGCAGCTCAGAGTGTATGAACATGAGAATAAAGAAATTTTACTCCCTTATGAAGTACTGCAAAGTTGTGCTGCATTAGCAGAACTGCTGATTTTGGCTTGTCTGCAGTGGGCTAGGTTAGAGGGAGTCCTAAACTTGCTTCTGTACCACTTGATACACAGCTGCTGGGCTCTGAGTTCACCTCTCTAAATGTTGTTTCTGTCCCCTTCCTAGGTCTCAGCCAGTCAGTGCCAATCCTGTGACATGTGGAATTAGGGCAGGTAGAACCATCAGTCTGTGGCAGGACTCCAGCAAGGCACAGTCTCTGTCTTTGACATGAAGAGAGAGTAAGGGTCAGATGAGCATCTTGACTGATGAGATGGCCTTTCTTACTTTCTTGCTGGGGAAGTCAGCCAACTTTGTAGAGGTTTTAATTTCTTTTAGAAGTTTAATTTCCTTCCTTATTTCTCTCTCCCACCAAAATAGCAGGACAGTCA
>NW_005054299.1:10876256-10887470 GCF_000277835.1 Geospiza fortis | reverse complement strand
TGTACACGATGGGAAGATGTAGCCTGTACCCAACTGCCTGTCAAGGGAAAGCCCACATTTCCCTCATATACGTGGTAACAGAAACAAGGTGGGAATGGTCTAATAAGAGCTGTCTTTGGTCCTGAAGATCTGCTTGGGGGCTGTCTTTGTTTCCACAGTGGCTGGAGACATGGTTCTCAAGCAGAACACACCGCTGTTTCGTCCCTTGAGCCTCTCTCAGGAGATAGTAGAGATGTAAAAAATGCTGTGTCCAAGTGTCTCAAGGTCTCTTCATTCACTTTAAGATTGCTTTCAAACCTGACACTTAGGATGTAGTCATTTCCCTGCCATGTTCTCTTGTCTTTGCAGGTGTGTATTTGTATCATTCCCCCACGCTCAAGTGTGAATCTTTTATTGATATTTGATATTGATGCTATTGATATTTACCTTACTGTGACAATGCCAAAAATCATTGTGACGGTGCCAAAAAATCATTACTTGGTGGTTGGAAAGGGCTGCATTCAGAGATGTAGTGGAGAGATAACTGTGACACTGCAGAAACTTCTATGAGCTATTGGCTTTTACAAAACTCCCAGAATTTACAGTCTAATATGCCTCACAGGCAGACTAAAATTAACTTACCTCAAATATCAGAAACTGCAGACAGAGCCAATGATTCCTCACAGTGCATGTGTTTTTCTCTTGCACAATAACTTGACTATAAGCTACAAGTCAAAAATGAGTCTGATCCTAAATTCATGTGGCTATGTACCTGATGGAGATAAAACTCTGGCTCACAGTGATTAAATTTCAATGAAATGTTGAAGAATGCTTAACTGGCTTCAATACTTCAGCTGTAGAAAAGAATTTATTCTGTCATGACTAAAATTCATAACCATGATTCAGAAAATGAGTACATCTTTAATGACCATGCTGGCAACATTTTGCAGTTCCACAGAAAAGGTGAATGAACAGAAAAGTTTCTATAAACACCTGCATAATTTCTCACTCTATAGTGTAAATGTGTGGTAGCCTGCCACAGATTTCACTCAGGTCTTTTTTTCTCATGTGTACTCTGGGTTTGTTGGCAAATGTTGGCCTCTTTATTCTCTAAAGTGTCCAGAACTTTCATAGTCATATTTCTGGTTCCACTGCTATGTGTTTTTTTTTTTTTTACCTTGCTATGGAATGAATCACTCCACCCTCCCTCCAGCACGAAGACAAATGTGACTGCTGCTCCTGAACATATGGTAGAGTCTAAAAAAAGGGTTATTTGTAGGAGTGTATCTGTATGCATCACTTATCACACTGTCCCCAACGGAGAATTTAAGAGATGATAGCTTCTCTTTTTCTTTCTCAAACTGCTCATGTTCAGCATTTCTCTGTCTACTGCTTTCCAACACACTCATGATTCCTCGAGAGAGGAAAGCCCACTCCCAGTACAACTGGCCTTTTACATATTGCTCAGCAAGCTTGGATTTGCTCTACTTTCAGGGACAAGTTTTATAAGGTTTAAAAACAAATGTAGAGAAGTTTTCCTCCTTTCTGTGTTCATAATTTCTGTGTGACATTATAGAACACTTTCTTGTCTCTGAAGAGAACAACCTGTAATCATATGAAGAGACAGATTTTCAAAGTTACAAATTTCTACGCTGCTCTCAGTTTGAGAGACAAGGTGTTAGCATAATATTTTATCCCAAAGCAATCTTCTCAGATTACAAAGTCTGTCTCCCTCAAGAAGCTGTGGATATCTTCAGTGACCCATGTGATGACACAAAGGGTCATTTTTCTGTGAACATTCACTAGTGTCAGGCAAATACTTTGAGGATTTCAGAAAACTTTAACCAGTATTCAAAAGTAAGTAACTAGAATAGTCTCTAATGGAAATGCTTTCTATAACTCAAGAGACAGCTACAGTGAGTTGAAGGAACAACTGGTTCCATTTTTGTCTATAAGAAAATCCTGTACAGGTAGAGATGGCTCCTCCAATGGTTCTGACTGAAATAGATTTAAAGCTTGGTAGAGAAATGGCTGCTGTACTTGCCCACACAAAAATTTAAGTATATGGGTCAATATGACCATAAAAGAAAATGCAGAAGAAATGCAAAGGCATTGGCATTTCTATCTTGTTTTAAATCAGAGTAGACTCATGGGTATGGGCACAGGGGTCCTAGTGAGCTCTCTGGTACTGAGACTGCTCACCCAGTCACAAGCACACTATGTGTTAATAATTCCTTCAGTGATGTTTCCTTCAGCAATTGTTTTAAGACTGAGCTTGTACTCACTAAACCTGGCCTAATCTGTACCACTGCACTGAGCCTGTGATTATTTCTTAAAAGAAATCTGCTCTTGCAATCTTTCACCCCTAGCCTTGCTGGCTTTGCAATGCTTGAGGCCTTCACACTGGCATATCAAGAACAGCAGCAAAGCAGCAGCAGCAAAGAGGGAGATGCTGATAAATGGCTGCAGGGGCCACTGACCATCCCAGAGAGCAATACACCCCAAAAGACACCTCTAGACCAAACCTCTTCCACAATGAACTACAGCACAGAAGGTAGCCTGAAAGGCAGAGGTGTGTCTGCAGTGCTCAAAATATTCTTGGATACAATCCAAGGGACTGGCTAGTGAAGAACATCCCTGTGTAATGCAAGACAGTGAAGCAAGAAAGAAGTATACATTTTTATATTTTCCCATCTCAGATGCACCCTAATGTAAACTGTCATAATATCCTCTTAGTCTAGTCAAGCACAAGTGCTTTTTTGCAAGCTGTAGCTTGCTGAGATAAAATCAATTCACAAGACTTCAGTGGAACAGGATAGGAGACACTACGTGGATCACAGCTTAATAGCTTACCCAGAGAATAAACAAGGATGGAGAAAGACTTTGATACTGCCATATGCTTTCTGCACTTGTGGACACTGCTTAACGTTTGTTAGGGTCTTTCCTACCAGACTTCCAGACAACCAGCAGTCTCTGAAACAGTCAGTACCTGTTGTTTCCACCAGCCTTACTTTCAGTAACATTTAGGAAGGGCTGGCTACTTGGAGACAAGTACTGACTGAAAGCTTGACAGCCCCTGCCACATCAGTTATAAAGGCTCTGCTCAGCTCTCAAGGAAGACAAGGCCATGTAGTACATTTTTGATACAGCCTAAGATCCATATGACTGCTGTGATGTGACTGCCAGTTAAAGTAATGAGTATTCACTCACAAAAGTTAAGGCAATTGAAATCTTAATGCATACAATTCTAGCATTAGCTTACACAGAGCTGTTTCAGTTTTATTGAACCTGCTGACTTCACCAGAAGACTTTGATTGACAGTTTGACTGCTTTTATGTTCTTGCCTTTGTGGGAAGGGGTGGTTCCCAAATGTTAATAGCAGTATGGGTAGTCATGATCATCTAGTCTGACTTTCTGTTCAGCAGAGTCCAGCACAGGCTGGGGACTTTATCCAGGGATTCTTCCACTGATCCACAGCACTGTGGTTTGCTGGGCACGGGGACTTAAGGATTTCTCAGATGATGAAAAGTTGTTGACTCTATGTCTGTCTACTGGTTCATATCACAACATCAAAATGTCACAGCTCATTTCCACTTTGAATGTATAGGTCCTCACTTCAGCCTGAGAAAGATAAAGAGTGGTTTACACATCTGCATATGAAGTAAAAACAACAAGCAAAGAGCAGACTTTGAGGCAGGATGGAGACATAGTTTAGTTAAAGCTGTTGAGAATTATTAAAGTTCTGAAATTTACTTTTGGAAGAATCAGCGGATGGCATGAACTTCTACACTTGTGGAGAGGAGGCAAGGTGTTGTGGAGATTTGGAATATAAAAAATAATCTCATGGGTGATGGATGGTCTGCTACTGGCCAAGATGACTTACTAAATAGTTAATGGCTTTTTATAAAATAATTTTTATAAAATGATTGAAGGACAGACTTGAGAAAGCCCAGGTGGTCACAGACAACCTGTCCAAGGCCAGGAAAAACATGAAGACGAGTATCAAGAGTTTAATTATGGGAAAATATCTAGTGTAACTGGTTGAAATAGAAGAGGACACAAAGACAATATGGAAAGAGGAAGACATTGATATCTCATGCATAAAAGGTTTTTAAATCCAGTTCTAGTGTCCAAAGATAAGTTGTGTTTTTGTATCCAGTCACTTCCACTTGAAACATGTCTGTGACTGTGAGGTACTTCTGTGTGTTATTATCACCATTAAAAGTGACATAGAAAAAGTCCCCTAAGATTTAGCAGCTTTTTCAGAAGGTCACAGGACCACATGAAGACAGAGGAATGTAAACCCAGTACCTTTTCAGCTGAGCAGGTTAGTTTCTGCAGTACTACTCAGTTCTAAAGTGGTTCTACTATCACACGTCAGGGAAGCCAGCACCATTCAGCCCAAGGGTTTTGTGGAGCAGATCTTTAATGCTTTCATGACAAGCCATTTTCAAAACTTTTGTTGTGTAGATGAAACAAAGGTGACCTTTATCCTTTTCTCCATTTAAGGTCAGCAGAAGTTCTCTGATCTACTGATAATGGCACATGATGCCCATGGAGAATATCCCATTGTTACCAATGATTAATAGTTGCATTGCACTCCCCTCAGGGTCACAGCTACTCAACGCCTGAGAATTTGAGAATGATGGAACATCCCGTGTATAGATAAACTCATGAATCCTTCCAAGCCAACAAAAATCACCAGCTGTCTAGGAGGCTCTTCAGAAGCCAGAGTATCATTTTCAGATTAACATGTGCATGTGTCACAAGAGTGGGAAAAGCAGATCACTGATAGGAGGTAATGGAGGAGTAGTTTAAGACTGACTGTCACTTCTAGACTCTCTTCATTGTTGTTCACTTTGCAGAAAGAAAATGTCAGAAAGGCAATAATTTATTGTGCACTCTATCTGTGCCTGTAGCAGACATTTCATTTGCAGTTGTGCTGAGAAGTGCACTCTGAAGCACACGACTTACCCCAAAAACAGCAGCATAATAACATCACGAAGCAGCTTCCAAAAGGGCTGCCTGTGGGAGTAGTGTATCAGTCACTTGGAGATATAGCTGCCGATTTTAGCCACCAAAAGCTTTTATTTCTGGTAGCTCTGTAGAAAAAAATTCATGCATCAAAGAGAGTTGGACTATGTTTAGGCTAATGGATTGTCAGGAAATGGCTCAGCCACAAAAGCTCAGCCTTCCTGGCTGCTCAGATCTCCGAATCACTATGTAGAGACAGAGTCTTGCCCCTATCCTGGCAAAGTGAGGGGCCAATCCTGGTGAGTCCAACTCTTGGGTCCAGCTGAGATGTGGCCCCCAGGAAAGTGAGAGTGGCTCTCACCCCTCTCCAGCTGGGCATGGGAGCTGGCAGGAGGAGAAAAGGCAACCCTCCTTGAGCTGCCTTCTGCAGCCATTGTCTGAACTAAACACTGGAACCTGGGGGTACAGAAACCTCTCCAGGGGAGCCAGGCAGTCTGTTTGTGTAGGTTGACAACTACACTCAACTTCTTTGTAAACAAAACAGAAGGCACGTGAGAGTGCCAAAATGCTAACTCTCTGCTACACACTGTAATTTTCGGCTGTGAAGTTTAACAGAGCTTTTCTGGATTCGTAACAGAAAAGTATCTTGTAGTTCTCAGAAGCTGGAGTTTATGAAAAAGAAATTTGAAATGAAGTAGTTCTCTTTGCATCTTTTGTTCTAATAAGAGTATTCATAGGTTCAAGAAAAAAAGTTAGCCTGTTCAGATATCCATTTTTAAAAATAGAACTTAGGAAGCTTGTTTTTCAGTGAAAACCTTTTAAATATTAATGGAATAGAATATTATTTCCTACATATTTTTCTTACGCCTTCCATAATTTCACTTTTCATTTTGGAGGAATCTACAATTTTCATTTTGGAGGATCTACAATTTTCTGAGGTGTTCTACCTATAGACATTTAGAATTAACAGTGGCCTTATTAAGAAAAGCTTGAATATTTCATTGAATAGTTAGTCTCTGCAAAGTTTTGGTGCTTATCCAGATCTGACTGAACAGCAGTTAAATTTCCATAGTTTCTAAGGATGAAAAATAGGACTGAAACCCACAGAAAAGTCTGTTCTGCTTCCATTCCTGGCTTGCTCTACAGCAAAAGAAAGCGCCTCATTTTACCTCTGTGGTGGAGTAGAGAATATAGTGGATTTTTTGGGAACTGTGTATGTTAACCCATCCTTGGAAGCAGCATTGAATTTCTACTCTCTGAATCCTCATTGAAGGTTGTTCCACTTGTGATTATCTCAACTGTAGTTACCATGTTTGTGATAAACACATGTATGAGGAGCATCCTATATTGGCTCATGAAACTGTGCCCTACATATATATTCATCTACCTGTGCTCAGTAAAATACTGGTTATCAAAAGAGGTATCTAAATATAGTGGGGTGAGAAGAAACAGCAAAAGGATAAACAGGCAGTCAAATCATAAAACACAGTCTCAAATGATTTATCTAACATTTATCAAACATTTTTAAAGAAAAAATCTATGACAGAAAAGTCAACAGCCATAGATCTCATTGTTCACTAGTTAGCAAAAAGGATCACAGACCTGCAAGCTTGATAATTCCGAACAGAAAATGAAAACAGAGAAATTTCAGTCTGGCCATAAATTAAATCACAAGTGGGAAAAGAGGATCCAGTCCTGACATGAGGTCTGTTGTGACTTAACACTACTAAGCTCTTGATTTGTAGAAAAATCCAGAGGGGAACAAA
Organism: Geospiza fortis; assembly: GCF_000277835.1. Classification (NCBI taxonomy): domain Eukaryota; kingdom Metazoa; phylum Chordata; class Aves; order Passeriformes; family Thraupidae; genus Geospiza; species Geospiza fortis. Next base: position 10,880,751 of record NW_005054299.1, on the reverse strand, counting down.
AGGAAAAGAAGTAATACCTTAAGCAAAGATGGGAACAGAAAGGGGGAGTAAAGGTAAAGAAGGTTTTTTCCACCCAAAATTGATCTCTCTGCCTTCATGTACCTTTCTATGTGCTCATGTCACCCTTTTCAGATTTTATCTTCCACCTTCATTCCTCTGCCTTTAGCTAAATGTTGTGCAGCTCTCTGCCTTTTTGAACTGTCATTAAAACAAGGTGTAAGAGACAGTGCTGCAGTTAAACAGCAATGTGTGTCACCTGCTGAGCAGTGCTGTCACTGCCAGCAAAAACACAAAACATCACACACTCAAAATTGGGCAAAACATCTCAGAATATGTAAGACGGCCTTTTTGTTTCACCTGTAGCAGGGAGGGTGCAGTTGGGATGGTACAAGTGTGGTATCTACTGCTACTGTCAAGAAAAGGCTGACAAATGTGATGACTCCCAGGGCAGAAGCTTCAGCTGGAGGTTTTTAGCTTCTGCAGCTGTGACTGTGTGAGGCAGAGCTGTTTGGTTTGTGTCTGGCAGATGGACTCGTTACCTGTGCCAAACAATTCCCCCAAAGGAGCTTGTGTAAAGTATTTTGCATTACTTGGATGTCTCCTGGACCACGTGCTCAAAGCTCCATGCAGTAACGTTGGATGCTAGTAAACCCATGGTACACTTTGACTGCAAAGTTGATTGGATATCTCAAACTAAACATAATTTTAGTATTAAAATAGGAGGTTCTGCTAGATCAATTTTTTCTTGCCTCTTGTAAGAAAAATGAAAATGAAAGCTGTAGGTGTGGGGATCCACAATGTTCTTCCTCTCCCTGGTACCTGTGAGGGGTGCTCTGTTCCCAGCCCTTGCTCTGCTCCTCCACCATGTCCTCTGCTCCTTTCCCACTCACCCACGAGCAGCTGCCTCCTCTCCCTGCACAGTCCAGCCATTCCTTTGCCACTGAAGGAGGTGAAAGCAGGGACAATATGGGTTGAAAGGAGGAGCTCTCTGGTGAAAGGGGAAAGAGCAAAGTGAATGTGGTGAATTTATAGAGCCTTACATCCAGGAGGAGAGTAACTCCTCAAGGGGCATGATGTATGGTGGAAATGGCACTGTCATTCCAAAAGCTGTAAGAGATTGATAGCAACACTTCCACATTTCCATACGAAATGTTTTTTTTTTTTTTTCCAATAAGCAAACAAAACAACTGTTATGGAGAATTTTCAGTTTACAGAAACAGATGTTACAATATTGGTATTTCCCATGGGAGAGGTATTCCAGTGTTTGTTCCATTTTAAACAGGGCTAGAAAATAAAACTGAGTTGATGCATGGTTTGTTTCTTCATAGCCATTGCAGAGGCAGGTGTTTGGAGGGTGTGCTAGACAGATGTTGCACATTGCTGCAATGACTGGAAGATCAATTACCATAGATCTGGGTTTTTAAAATCAGTTTTTAAATCTGATCCTTGTTCAATGTCAAGAATAGTCAATACATTGTGGTTCTGCCCCATTATATGCCAGATTAAGGTTTGCTTTGGCTAAACTGAGGTACTAGCTTCAAAATTTCCCCACAATAACATCTTTTGTTTGGGAACTAGTAAATGTGACCCGATTTAAAAAACAGCCTGCAGCACTTTTGAGTATAAGCCTCCCTGTCTGCAAGCTTCACTGGGGTTGGGCAGAGGAGACAAAAATGGCAGGAGTCAGGAAAACACAGATCATATCCTTAGAGACTTTAAGTAGGAGGGACTCCTGTAAGTTTCTACAGCTTTTCTAGGACTCCCTTTGCTACCTTGAAACCACAGAAAGTTTCTGGACTGAAATCACATAAAGAGGGTAGAAAACAGGATTTAACCTAGTGTAGACATATATGGTTTCACTAAGTAATGGGTGTGAATCCCAGCAAGCACGTTAACCCGGCCCTTAAATGGGGAAGTACAGGCAGCAGCAAACTGTCAGGAGCTGTGTCAGAATAGAAGCTGTTTAGGAACAATGAAATAAAGGATTTAGTCTGAAAAATACTCCAGCATAATTGGTTAATTAATCCACAGCCAATACAATTACCTATGAAAGAGCCCATATAAGGAAATATCCATGAAAGAGGCCAAATAGGGAAAAAGAGGAAAGGTGGACCAAAAAAATGATACTCTGTTACAGTGAGAAGAAACCTTACCTCCTGAAAAAACAAACAGCTAAAACCTCATATGCTTTCACTAGGCAGAGTTTGTGTAGCACAAGGTCTTCACCCCACACCAACCTATTGTTGTACAAAGGTGCAGTACTGTGCCCTAATTTGGGACTCCTGCAGTCCCTCAGGTTTTTGTTAATACTCTTCACAAGTGGGAGTCCTGCTCCCAGTGTTCATTTCATCTTTCCCCTTGCAAAGAGTTCTTCACCTCATAGAAATTGCCAGTGTCCCCAGAGGAAAAAAAAAACCCAGCAAACAATTTAAACTAGTAGCCATATATATAGCCTTGTGTGCTCAGTGGGGGTCATACCCCTAGGCAAATTATACAAGAGACAGAAGTACTTCTGCACTGTTTTTTTCTAGCAAAGGGATTGCAGCATTTCTAGCACCACTGAGAGTGCAGGAGGTTTGTCTGACACCACCCAGAGAAGACAGAGCTGTCCCTGCCCCTCTCTTCAGCCAGCAGCCTGGGACAGCAGCCAGCCTGGGCTTTATGAGTGCCTGGGCTGGAGGGGCCAGGCCTGAAGGTGACTCCAGGTGCCTGTTCCTTCTTCTGCCTGCTCAGGGGCTGCCACATCATCGAGTGAATCAGCAACCAGAGGAGGCTGCAAGGACCCAGGGGTTGAGGAGAGAAGCAGGGGTCCTCTTGGTTTTGTTGCCTGCTCAGCTCACAAGAACATTTGGCCTCCTTTCAGGGCTAGAAGGGAAGAGTCACAGAGAGATAGGACAGTTCCAAGACAATTTCTTTTCTCTTCCCCTCTCCCACTGCCCAACCTTGGCAGCACTGTTAAATTCCTCCCCATGGCACTTCCCGGCTGTGAAAATCCACACTGCAGCAGAGAGAAGAGCAGGCATCAAGCTAGTGACACATCCTCACCTGAGAGTAACCAAGCTGAAACTCTGCCTCCAGGCACCCAAATTAGCCAGACTCAAGTGCATTTGGACACTGCCAGCCGTCCCAAGGCTGCAGTTCAAGGAGCGTGGGGGCTGTGCTTGTTTCTCATTCTGAGGCAGCCTGCTGGAGCAGAGGCGTGCCCCACACTCCCAGTGCCAGCAGAAGGACTGATTCACCAGGCCTGACTCTCTGAGGCAATCTGCCAGACGACAGAGCTGCTGCTGGGGTGTCTTGATGCTGTCAGCTGCCCATATGTCTACTGGGCAGCTACTGCCTGTGCAATCCCCACTCTGAGAGAAAAATTCAGAGCACGGTTTGGGATATCTGCATAAGAGCCAATTAGTTCCACAAACTAAGCCGATTAAATAAACAGATAATTAAAAAAAAAAGTATTGGGTTGAGCAAATAGCACTTTTATTTGTTTTCTAGTCAAAACGAAGTAAATTATGAGACAATAAATATATTACAAAACTTAGGCAAATTCAAAGTGATGGAAGAGGAAGGGGAGGGACGACAGATGGGCAAATACAGTATGAATTCACACCTAGTGCTGGCTGTCTCAAACTGTTCATCTCTGCAAATAAACTAATCTGTAAACCAGGAGCAGCTGAACAAAAGAGGCTTAGGGCATATCCTTACCTTGCTGTCTCCAGGGATTGTTCAGCCACCCTAAGGCATGGCTGTAGCCATGTAGTGGATGGACTATTTCCTATCCAGGGATGCCAGATTTACATCTTTCTTCCTTGCCCAGCATAAGTGCCTCCATCTCTGCTGTTGTGGCACACAGGCAATTTTGCTTCCACTCTGTGGTGCCCTCTGCCAAAACCTGCTTCCTTTCTGGACAGAGCCACTTTATTGGATTCTTAACAAATATCCTAGGACCTAATATGATCATGCTGTTACTCTGAGAGGTCAGTAGAGCTGTGACAATAGAGCAGATCAGCCTGCTGGCTGGTCTGCTTTTCTCTGCTATGAAAATCAGAACATTTCATTTTAAACATATGCAATTCTCAATGGCATTATAGTTTCAAGGTTTCTTTAGATGAAAGTACTAGCCTGCTATCCTCAGCTAGGGCTGGATTACCATTTTGCTAGGCCCTATTACAGATTATTATGGATTACAGGGTACATGTCTGTACTGTCCTCATATTAGACTGCAAAACAAGACACATTTGGGGGAAAGGGTGGCATGACAATGAAATAACCCATATCTTATTTTCAAAGACATCCACTACCTCATATTTTCTTTCTTTACTAGTCGAAATTTGAGCTATATTTCTCCTGTGCCCTTTTAAGAACATAGAAAAGATAAATTACTTGTAGTACAAGCCTTCATTGAAAACCTACAAGTACAGAAATTACACGGAGCATGAACCTGATTTCTGCCTAAAATTTTAAGTTCCTCAGCTTGTCTGAATTCCCTTCTTTCATC
>NW_005054299.1:10854558-10876246 GCF_000277835.1 Geospiza fortis | reverse complement strand
TTTCCCTAACCAAAGCATTAACACAAAGACTGCTCACCATCAACATCCCAACTGAAGCCCCAAAATAGGTTTAAATGAGAAGCAAGTGTCGCTTTCAGCTTGCACTGTATCATCTGAAAAGAGACTTTTTCTCAGTCTGAGTGCAAATGTTTTGCTCAGAAAACCTGCCTTTTATAGGCAGCTCCAAAAACAACCAGACTCATAAGGGCTAAAGCTAATGAAGACTTTATAATATCATTTATTTAGTCTAGTGTATTCTTCTCTCTTTTTTTATTTTATTTTTCTAGTGCTGGGTCTTTTTTCAGTTCTACATTTTTAAGTCATTTCTCTTGGAAAACAAGCTGAATCATTGCTATTATGTGTTAGTGTTTATCGGTTCCATCATTGTACAAAAAAGTAGATTTTCTTCTGAAAATAGCCTGAGCCTACAAGCAGAAAGCCTGGTGTGAAAGAGAAAGGGTATAATGGGAAATTCAGAGCAAGCAATTAGGTAGGTAAGTCTGCAGCTATGCCAGTGAAATAAGGCACTATGTTCTGGCTGTGTTTGTAATTTTGACTTATTCTTTCCCTGTCATCCTTTTTGTCCCATCTCATGTATGTGATAGATAAAATAGTCCTACATAACTAAATGAATATAATTGCTTGCACAACCCTCAAAACAATATTCACAGTCAGAGCTCAACTGTTCAGCACTGGAAAGACAAGGAGAAACAAGAGCCTACTGCAGCAGGAGCAAGAGCTCTCTTTGAGGACCTCCTACCAAGAATCTAAAACCACATCAACTTTGAAATGGGTAGAAAGGCTGTCCAATGACTTCAGATGGGAGCTGTATGGGGTGGGGTGTCAGAAGGCTGGGGAGGTACGAGCTGTCAAGGCACCCTCTTTCACCTGCCTACAGCCTGGAACCTGCACGTGAGCAAGTGGGAGCTCAGTTGAGCAGAATGATCTCAGACTGGCAAGGCAAATTTTAGTAATGTGGTGTTTTAGAGCACAATATGCTTTTAAGCATTTTTTTTCATTTGTAACTCTATTGCAAACCACCTGTGGATAAAAACAAATCATCCTCTCCTTCAAGCAGGTATTTTCCAGCCATTACTTTTACAATTGGTTCAACACCCTTGGAGGAGATTTCTAAGTAGTCTGAATTGGTGGTGGTCCAGTTGAAATGAAGGGTGAAGTGAGGGGAGGGAGGATGTTCTTGGCTGCAGATTTAGAAACACTAGGAGTAGTTGTCACACTCTGTGGTTGCTGATACCTTTTCCATTCCTCCTAAAAGGACCCAGATATCAGTAAATGTGACCCAAAATAAAGAAGATATTAGAGTGGATCTCTGACACCAACTAGAATCAATGGATGAGCAGCAGAGAGGAAAGGAGTATTGGGAACTTGCTGCAATGATAATGCAGAGATCAAGTAGAGACTCTTGGGTGGTTAAATATGCATTACATATACAAATAATGGACATGGTAAAGATTTTCATTTAGAGATCAAATTGTTGACTCACCTGAAGCTAAAGAAAAGTCTAATTTCAATGTTTCATTTTGGAATCAGATGTATAACTTTTTATTGCAATAAAGGCTGTAAGGGGCAGATATTGGCACTTAGGTGCAGAGCATCTGAGAGAGGGGATGTGGCAGATGTTATGGGCAAGAATTAGCTCATCCTGAATTCCTCTCCAGTGAAAATGCTCAGCCTTATTGAGCTGAATTAATAATTGGTAACAGAGATTAAACAAGGTACCACTGTCTTATGCTGAATCACAGCATTGGAGAATATTCTGGGTTGGAAGGGACTCACAAGGATCATCAAAGTCCAACTCCCGGCCACGCACAGGACTGCCTTAAAAATCATACAATGTACCTGAGAGCATTGTCTAAAGTGATTCTAATTTCCTTTCTATGTTGCGCAACACCCCTAGATGTGGGGTGAGATGAGAATCAGGCAATTTGCCTTCAAATTCAACTCCTTAGGCTGAGTTTGGGGGTAGAGTTGTCACATACAACTTCTCCACAGGCCTCAATAAATGTTATTTGGCAGGAGTTAAACTTTGAAGGAAATGGGAATGCCTCCAAGCTGGGAGCAGGCGCTGTCCTGCCCTGCCCTGCCCTGCTCTGCTGGGGCACTGCAGAATGGTCAGCAGCAGTGCAAGCACTTGCTCATGAGCCCTCACATACATCTCACATGCTCATGGCAGGGGTATATCTCCCCTATGGATAAGAGGCCATTTAGTATTTTGCATTTCTGTGTCAGCTATCAAACAAGAAAATGGTCTGGGCAGCATCCACATGGTCGGGCTCTGCTCATCCTGAACTGGACATGCTCTGACCAATGGATTCCTCATAATTTTCTGTGATTCTTACAAGCATCAAATGGATGATAGTTTTTCACAAAAATCTAGGATGAATTTAGGGACATGACTGAGATGTACACCTACTTTTCTTGCATATATTTTCTTTTAATATATATATTTCATATCATTTTATGGTAATACATGTATTTTTTCTCCTTTTCACTACATTTTCTTATTTATTCTTTAAATATTTCTCATATTGCAAGGGAGGGTGGGGTGGTGGGAAAAAAACAAGCACAAAAAAAATTCAAACAAAAAAACCCCAAAAACCAAAAAACAACTGTCATTGTACTTGCCCCAGCAAAAAAAAAAAGAAAACAAAAAAAGGCGATGAAAATGTTTCCAGCAGACACAAATAAAACCCCACAATCCCAGAATACAAGCATCTGTAAAGCAACTTCTTCATTATGACTGATACCTTGCAGCAAGCTTGCACCTGCTGAGGGTACTCCAGAAGTCAATACACACTCCTGCTCCAAGCCATTCTCAAATGATCTGAACTACCAAATGTCCATGCCAGACTTCCCTCTGCACTGATTATATAAATTTTACTTCCCTTTGGAATGTGGTTTCCTGGTTTTATTTTTATAAATTGGCGCTCTCTACCTGTCAAATATGAAAGATTAATATATGCTGATTAACATCTTCATGTGCTGTCCTCCCTCCTAGTTGTTATTTAATTTAATGTTTAAATATGTAAATGCTTTGGTCAAATCAAGGGTTGTATCCTGCATATAATGCAACTGGAATAGCTCAGCTCATATGCTGAGGATAAGTGGGAATTTTGCTCCAGGTGTGAGCCGTGGAGGCAGGTCACTGCCTAATGAGGTTGGAGATGGGTAGAACTGAAAATTGGGTAGAAGCGTGGCAGACGTTTATCTGAAAATATTTATTTGTCTGAGCCCAGTGACCAAATCACAAGGATAGATATTTGGGTCTTTCAGAATAAATGAATCCTCTCTCTTTTCCAAAGCTAACAAGCACTGTGTGTTTCCAACTTTCCTCAGACACAAAATTGCATAAACACACTTTGCTACAGCATCAGGCTGTTGAGACAATTTGCCCTACCAGCAACAGGATCGGGCTTCCTCTGTTTTCAGTCTTGAGCTGGTAGATCTCCACACTATAGGCTTTCCTTGCAAGAAGCATTAGACAATGGCATCCTCTCTGATGTCAGTGTGGCACTGCTGCTTGAGAGCCTCCTTATGTGAATTAGATATTCCTGAAGTCTGCAGCACCTCAGTCATGAAGCACTTTCTTATTGACATGCACTTGACTAGAAGAGTGCATGGGTATATTTATACCACCATGCTGAGGGAAATTCAAGCTCAGTTAATTATTTCCTCCCTAGTTTAAAGTATCCATGAGTGCAAATGCTGAAGCTATTTTTTACTCATGAAGAGGAACCAAACAATCACCTGCAGATTGCTAAACGGCAGCCAATATTTAACTGAGAGGTGACAGGATAGTGGGGATCTCTGTTCAGCCACCCTGTAAAGCACTTGCAGTAAAAGGAGCTGTGTAAATATAAATAATTATTATATTGTTTAAGTAATCAAATCCATGGCACCATTGTTTAAATAAACTGGAGATGTGGAGCCATTTATTCAGATTTTAATGTTTCGACTGCCTGCTACATAAAATATATATTTAAAAAATAAGCTTTCAGAAACATATAAAATACTTTTTTTCCCAGTGCAGAATTTATAAGTTAGGGAGACTATAACACTACAGTAATTCTTAATTTGTACAGCTGTTTTCATCACTTTTACTATGAAATACCACAAAATAAAACAGACCTAAATGTCTTATAAATCTAATGGCAGTGTTGCACTTCAGATGCACATTTTTAAATGGCTGCATCTTTGCTTTAATTCAAAACACAGCCAGAAGGCTCAGTATGACCTGGGAAGTTCTACAAAACACTTGCAGATTTATTCGCTTTTGAAAAAGTGGTGAAAGTATATATTACAACAATGCCTGCCAGCCAAAACTGAGACTTGGTCCCCCATCATGTAGGGTGCTCTATGCATGAAAAAAACCACAGTCTCTCTCCCCAGATGCCTTACTTGAATTCAAGTGTTGCAGTTATGCAATCCTCCATCTTAATCATCCATAACTATCCCTGTTGCTGCAGACCACATAATGACTTCAAAACAAGTCTCCCTCTTTATTTATGGAGGCTCCTGGTTCCATAATATTTTCTAATGTTTTTATCCCCACGAAGCAAGGTGGTGCTGTCACCCAGGTTACAGATGGGAAACTGAGGCTCAAAGATATTATTTTCTAAACATTTATATTTCATTTCAATTCCTTATTCAAAATGAATTAGGCTTACCAGTGCATGTGTCGCACTGATCTTAAGAGTGATGCTTTTACATATCTAAAACACTTTGGAGTCCTGACTGAAGGAAGTAGGTAAGATCTTTATGACAGAGGAGGTTTCCTAGTGTTCACTCCTTTAACTCTGAGTCCAAGGACAGAAATTTCTTTGTAGACCATGGTCTTCTTCCATATCTTTCTCTATTGGACATTGGTTACTCTTTCTGCATGTTTTTCCTTCAAATAAGGAGTGATTTTCAGTTCTGCAATTTGTAACAAGCTTCTGGTCTTGGCTAAAAGTGATTTACTAGTCCTGGTGTTGGTATTACAGAGAAGATGAAAGAATGGGAAGACTGCTGCATTAAAATCCACAGAATGCAGATCCAGGACCTACTCATTTAATAACAATCAGAAATATGCACCCTGATTGCATTGAAAGAGATAAAAACCTGCTGTGAGCTTGAGCAAAGGCCCTAAGATAGCAAATACAAGGCAAGGTCAGATGAGAAAGCAGACAAACAGTGCTCCTCCAGCTAATCTTCATTATAATGGCATTGGTATATCCAAAGCCAAACTTCACATTCTGGTTCCATTTCAGCTCAGTGCAAATGGGAGGCTCAGCAGACAACATTTGCCAGAATGTCCCAAAACTTGAATTTTAATTGAACCATTGCACCCTACTGTAGTCCCCTTTTGCACCATCCTACCAGTGGAAAATCACAGCTGTCATGGAAGGGGAAATGGGACTGATGTCCTGGGTAATGATCAAGAGAAATGTTGATATCAGCGGGGAGGGGAGAACTTCTGCTTTCACTCTTTCACAATGAGTACAATGTCCATGAAAAATTCTTAGCAGACAGAGCAGCTGATTTCTGTTTTTTGTGCATACATTTCTTGCTGGTGAAGCAGGATTCCTAAAAGCTGAGCACAGCTGATGTGTCTTAGTCCTGGAGTACCGACTGTCTTAGCGTATATTAAGCGCCCATCATTTTAGCAGCTAAGCAGTATCACATCTCATTTAGCACATACACAGCATTTTATGGAGCAGAGCACTGTAGAACTCCTTTTCCCTTAGGTTTTTCCACACACTCATTGTAGTGATATGCATCTGACCAATTAAAGCAAAACAGCTTTAGTTAATTAACTCTAAGGGACTGAGTGGTTCCCTGACTGGAAGTTGTAAGGACTGGTTTTGATATTATGAGTACCATTGATTAACTCTCAGACTCTGGACAATCACTTCATCTTTCTAGGCTTCATTTCTCCCTGGTGCAAAATGCAGAGAGGAAAAAAAAAAAAGTTTTCTTTGGTGAAGTGCTTTTGAGAACTGTGAATGAAAAGAACTATGCATCATCAGTGAATCCTCAAAAAAGGCCTGATGGGAGATTTTTCAAAATAACACTTCCTCACTGAGCTGCTGGAAAAGTGAGCCACAATAAAATAAAGCAGCAAAGGACCAAAACCTCACTGGGAGATGGAAGTGGGGACATGATAAAAACTTTTATGGGTGCCTAAAATCTTGACAGCAACTTTTTCTTCCAGACCAGGCTGACAAGATGCCATCTTTCTTCACTGTGGCACCCAATTCTCACCCATCCAGCTCCTAGGCTGCATGTCAGTGCTTTTGGATGGTTTGTTTTTTTTAACCCTGGCCATCATCCTCTCTAGAAAATTGACACATCCAACCACTTCAAACATCTGACAACCCCTGCAAACTTCTCTTTCTGGTTGCAGGGATATTCCTGTTCACTGAGCCAAATTAATTTTTCAATGAACATATGACTTATACATCTTTCAGAGTGTTTTTCAGCCTTACACTGTGCTTAAGATCTTAATTACTGCTGAGCTTCTGTTGAAAGCATTGCCTTGGGGAAAAAAATTGCAGTAGCATGTTTTCTTCCATTCTATTCCTAATACTGTATCCTTACTTTATCTTATCCTTTCATTCTGCTTAATTCTACATAGTTGCACTTCCCAAAGATAACACACTGGTTCCACTGTACATTAGCCAGAGCAAAAGAAATAATTTTCACTTTCTAATTGATTTATTTCAAGATATTTTTATAATTGAGGAATGGAGGTGGACAGAACTGAATTTCCTCAGATTATTTCAGTATTTGAATAAATATCCTTTTAAAATGTTTTTTGGACTTGCTGGTCAATATTCCTGCTTTTGGCAATGAGTGAGTAAATTTGGAGTAGCTAAATTGATCACTTTATTCTTTCTGTTCTACAACTGACTCAGATAAAAGCATTGTTGGCACAAAATTCTGTCCATATCAGCTAAACATTCTGTTCTGGAGAAGCTTTAAAATTAGGTTTCATTGTAGAAGAAGGGTGAGACAAAAATGTCACATGAATGTTTACTACCTCTCCTTTTGACTTCCTCATGCTGAAGAAAACCACCCTGTGGTAAAGAAGAAAATAACAAGGCTTGTTGTGGGATCTGGAGGCCAAGTACCATGACTTGATGAATGCCTCGGCTCTCCCCGCAGGCAGCAGGAGAATAGAATAGCCATCAGGCAATAACACCAAACCTACCATGGAAATCAATGCCTTTGACTATATTTTGGCCACAGTTTATTCTCAAACTGTATTCAAACCCCAAATCCCATTATATCTCTACCAGATCAAATCTTTCTCCACTGCTTCAGGATGCTTATAAAGCTATAAGAGTTGATATGTTTGGTTCTATTTTTTCCATGAGATTCTGACTTTTGCTGATAGACCATATACAACCAAAGATATAGTTCAGTTCAATGACACTTTGCAATAAAAAGGAAGGACAAGGTGGCTTCTAGGGATTCAACACTAGCATGAATATGTCAATCATTCTTCCATTACACAAGGAAAAAACAGTAGTAGTGCTTTCCTGTACTGCTCCTACACATTTTTAGTCCCTAAAAATTTATTGCTGCTTCACTGCAAGTGTGATTCCTGCTTTACATCATTTGAAGTCAGAGGAGTTGTAGAACTGGAAGATCATAAGGAAGATTCAGGGTTTTCTTTTGAAATTATATCCACCTCTTCTTGCATTTAATATGGTATAAAAAAACTAAGTGCTCCAAAGTTTTCAGCCATTTCAGTTGTGTAGAACAGATGTTAGTGAAATAAGAAACAAACTTTTTCATATAGGTGAAAAATGTCTTGTTAGCAACACCAAATCTTGAATCACAGAATAATTAGAGCCTGTGTTATGGGTAGACAGCACAAACTTCCTCCCACGTTGCTTCCTCTCTAAGTAGTCTGTTTCAATCCCACCTACAGGAGGTGGAAAGGGAAATTTCTGACTTCTAGTCTTCAAGTTTTCCTTTCTTTGTTAAGCCTACTAAGGAGGCTACCAACTGCAGCACTATTTTTTCCCAAATTGAAAATTTTACAGAAAACAGCTGTTGGAAAATGAGTACTACAGAGATTTGCAATATGTGGCTTGGACAAAAAAGCAATGAACAGACCAACAGGCAAACTGACAGAGAGAATACAAATTTATCAAATACCACAAATGCTACCGGTCACAGCGCCACCTCAGTTCCAAATCAGTAAAAAGTCAAAGAGCAAAAGATTTATGTTGATTTCCACCCCCTGCCATCATCAGAGGACCAAACAAAAAATGCATTTACCTGTAGATCAGGACTTCATCATCCGAGCAGTTATACTGCAGCTGATACATTTTTACCCGAGGGGCCGACTTGCTGACTGTCCACTTGACCAAAGCTGAGGTAGTGGTCACATCTGACACCAGGACAGCCCTTTCTGGGGGACCTTTTGTTTCACCACGATTGGACTTGGTGGAGCTGGTGATGTCCGAGAGCCTGGATTTCGGTGGAGCTGCTTTGCCTGCGCCGTTGCTGAGATGGGGGAGCTGGACAATTGAGAGTTCAATTGTTGCAGTCGACTCTCCTGCAGCATTGGCTGCTATGCATGTGAAAGTTCCGTAGTCCTTGGAGGTGGTGATGTGTATATCTAGGGTGCCATTGTCGTAGACAGCCGTTCTGGAGGAGTTTCCAATGAGACGGTCATCAGGGGCCACCCAGTGAATGATGGGAGTGGGATCCCCAATGGCTTTACACTTCAGCGTGGCAGTTTGCCCTTCCAAGACCAGCAGCTTGTGAGTATGTTGTGTAATAAGAGGGGGCTCACAGACAAATTCCTCCTCCCGTACGTACCAGAAGTACCTTCCCTTCAGACTTGGAGGAGAAGCACAGGTTTCCATATCGTCGTCTCTGTCAAGCCGCCTTAACCACAGCAGCTCACAGTTGCAATGCAGTGGATTTCCCCCAAAGCTGAGGGACAGAGGTGGCGAAAATGGGGTAACAACCAAAGGAATTACTTGTGATCTGGCAAATATAGGGTCAGGGGGGAGCTTCTGAAGTCTGTTGGATGTTAGATCCAATCTGGCCAATTTCTGAAGATCTGCAAATGTCCCCTCTGTTATATAATCTATTAGGTTGTGATCTAAACTGAGCTGGTGCAAGTTTATCATCTTTCTTATAGATTCCCAGGGAATGCTTCGGAGGTTATTGTAGGACAGGTCTAAGTCTTCCAATGTCAGTAAAAAATCCTCAAAGGCGTCATCAGAAATGCTGCTTAGCTGGTTGTTGTTTAAAATCAAATGCTGAAGGTTAATTAAACCTCTTAAAGTATCCTCTTCAATCTCAGGCAACCTGTTGCTGTCCAGATGTAAAGACCGAAGGCTCTCCAAGTCGGTGAAAGAGTAGGGCTGTATGTAACTAATGGTGTTTCTGGACAAAGTAAGGTCAACAAGTCCAGACATATTGGCAAAATCTTGTCGGCTGATATTGATAATGAAGTTGCCCCCAAGACGGAGTTCAACAGTCCTTCGATCTATGTCCAGCGGTACAAAAAGGAGACCCTTGGAGGGACACAAAGTCCCCAGTGACTCAGACAGGTTCTGACAGACACAATATTTGGGACAAGCGTTGACTGTGACAGCCATTCCAAACACCAGGATGCCGCAGAGCAATTTTTCCATTGTAAATCACGCAACAGTACCTGGAAGAAACAAAAAGAGTGAAAAGGAACATCAGCAATTATGATATACTAGTTATGATACCTTTCTTCTTATGTTTTGTCTAACATCTACCTCCAGAGAGACTTTGTGATGCCTTCTCTCAGGAGTCACACCAAAAGGCATCAGCCCTCCAGGATGGGACAGTTATGTGTTATAAAAACATGATAAAATCCTTTCTTCCTTTCTTTCTTTCTTTCTTTCTTTCTTTCTTTCTTTCTTTCTTTCTTTCTTTCTTTCTTTCTTTTTTTTTTCTTTTTTCTTTCTTTCTTTCTTTTTCTTTCTTTCTTTCTTTCTTTCTTTCTTTCTTTCTTTCTTTCTTTCTTTCTTTCTTTCTTTCTTTCTTTCTTTCTTTCTTTCTTTCTTTCTTTCTTTCTTTCTTTCTTTCTTTCTTTCTTTCTTTCTTTCTTTCTTTCTTTCTTTCTTTCTTTCTTTCTTTCTTTCTTTCTTTCTTTCTTTCTTTCTTTCTTTCTTTCTTTCTTTCTTTCTTTCTTTCTTTCTTTCTTTCTTTCTTTCTTTCTTTCTTTCTTTCTTTCTTTCTTTCTTTCTTTCTTTCTTTCTTTCTTTCTTTCTTTCTTTCTTTCTTTCTTTCTTTCTTTCTTTCTTTCTTTCTTTCTTTCTTTCTTTCTTTCTTTCTTTCTTTCTTTCTTTCTTTCTTGTCTTTCTTTCTGTCTTTCGTTTCTCCCTTTCTCCCTTTCTGTCTCTCTTTCTGTCTCTCTTTCTTTCTTCTACCACAGATTGCAAGGCTTATTAAAAATCCTGAAAGATTTCATTTGAAATAGTGTCTGCTTTGGGAGTAGAAGCTAGAATGAGTATCTATAATAATTACTTTCTGCTGCATAATAATGTGCAATTAGTTTTAGGGTTGAAGCAGCTGACTTTATGGATAAAAATAACTGCATTTTCACCCTTCAGTAATGTGGTTAATAATGACCATGTAATTATCTGGCCAGTTCTGGGGCAAGTCACTTGCCCACTCATAATAAAATTAATGATAGACAGCATTAGAAGCAGAAATCACTTGTATAACTGCCACCTGGTTTCACCCTGTGCTCAGCCAAACCATGGAAAGGGTGACAGCATCTAGCTCCAAAGAGAGGGGATTCAGGGGAAGACAGTGCTACCTTAGGCCCCTGGCAAGTTTTTGACAACTACATGCTCTCAAAATGGAACCCCTACTGTTGTAGTGACAGTGAAGCTGTTGGCCATCTTCATGGCCCCCCCTTGCATGTCAATTCCTCCTTGCACCACTATCTCCCTTTTTTCTGATTTCTCACACACTTTTCCAGCTTAAACTGCAAGGGTGCGTCTTTGAAGGATAAACAAAACTCATGATTGGGCTGGCTTGGAGAGACAATTGTGGCTGGGAGAAGATGAAGGTCTGCTTCAGGTTTGGGAATATTTACTTACACAGGTCTGCTGACATTCTTCCCACATGAGCAGGATATAGGGAAATTTGCTTTCTTTCTGGTTATCCCCTTCCCAGAGCCTGCTATCTGGCAGGGCTGAAGAATGGGTAGATCATTCATTACTGGCCCTCATTCTCCTTCTGAGGAAAGGGGCAGGTAGACAAAAAGCCATCTTTTTGTAAGGGCTCTCCCAGGTGTTTTTTGCTAGGATGGTGTGCACCACTCTCCAAGCACTGTTTGGTCTATGCCATATCCCTTCCCAACATGCAGGTGCTCACACACTTAGCAGTTTCTTGGCATGTGTTTTGAGTTATTAAACCCCCAGTAAGATACACCAAACACAAAACAAAAACTATCACTTCTACAATTTTTAAGAACTCTTTAAAGAGGTCTTGCTCTGCCTTCTTGTGAAAGGAATGGCTTAGGGCATAGGCCCCTAAGGGCTTATGTTTGGGGATCTGCCCAAAACTTCTCCATTCATGCCCTGGGTAAGGTGGCTTGGTATGTCCTCTCTAGGATATGCAAGATGAGTCAAAAAGAAGGAGCTGTAGAAATGCAAGATGCTATGAGTGCTGAACTATGTAGAGTGTGTTCTTTATGGCAAGGTTTTCTGCATGGTGTGATGATGGTAATTATATACTGTTATTACTATTTCATAGCAGAGGAAATGACTGAAGCATCTGTGTTTGCTGAGCTTTACAAACAAGATGAAAGCGAGACACTTTTAGAAAGGATGGCTTGAGAAGAGTAATCTTACCTTCAATAGTAAATAAAGGGCTACTGAATAAAATGTTTGGAGATAAGCAAGTGTGTTATTGATGCAAATCTGTGGCATACATACCAAAGAGCTATAAATATCCCTTACAATATTATCAATTGGTGGTTTAGTAACAGGCAATTGGCTTTTTCAGTCTTAATTATAAATGTATTATGCAGCTTTAATTTAGTGTATTACCCTACCAGCTGAAATGATAAACAAAAAGCAGTTTAAAAGGGGGAGAAATAGATATAGTTAATTAGTAATAAGCCCTTTCATAGCTTCTCCCTCATCTACATTCCCACCCTCTGAATATCTATTCAAAAATGTGAATGCACACTTACGACAGCCGTGTCTCCTTTAAGTGTCTCAATTCTCTAACCACGTTTTTTCCGGATGCTGGTAAATATCACAGTGCTTTGGGGAGATGGTTGACTCTGAGCGTCAGAGTAAAGAGCATTCACGGGAAAAAAGTAAAAATGGGGGGAAGGAACAGAAGTTAATTACATAAAATAGGGACTGAAGCACCAAGAGGAGGATGTGAAGCAGGAGGCCTAAATGGCAAAGCAAGCCCTGATGGGGAAACCATCTGTGGATGGCTCGAAAGCACATCATCTGCCTGTGTGAGCTTGCACGTGTGCATGAAAGTCACAGAGAGTGCAGCATGTGCTCTTGCCAGCAAGAGAGCAAATTGGCAACAGCCACTGTCATTCCAGCTATTGCATGCACTTGAGAGTACTAATGTAAATATTGTTTGTTTACAGAGGATATTTCTGGCCTTTGTGATCATTTACTAGCATTGTTATTGCAAGGTTCTGAGCCCTGATTTTCTCTACAATGTAATCCTGAAATGAACAGTTCACAATTCAGTGAAGAGGGTATAAACCAAAAGGACTTCCTATAGGGCACTGGAGACAACAGAAATGGACAGGACTCCGCAAGGAGAAAATCTGGGACTTCCATTGGGCAAATGATTTTCCTTTCTCTCTCCAGACAGACAAAGCACTTGGGCCAAAGACGAGGTAAGAATTCATAGACTGATAGAATGATAGAATGGTTTGGGTTGGAAGGCACCTTGAAGATCATCTAGTTCCAACCTACCTGCCAAGGAACACCTTTCACTAGATCAGGCTGCTCAGAGCCCCATCCAGCCTGGACCTGGGCACTTCTAGGGATGATTCCAGGTAATACTGCAATACTTGAGCCTGCACAATTATAATAATATCCTTTAAAATCTAGACCATCCCACAAAGCCATGGTAATTGCTAGTTGCCAAGGAGATGGATGTATAATAAAAATTGGTTTGATTTTATTTCTGGTAATTTTCTTGCAAGACAGAAAATAAAGTATCAAGTTTAGGGTCTGTTTTTGCTGACCAGTATGCTCACCTTGTTCACAAAATCTCTTGTTAACTGCAACACCAAGAATTTTATATGCTGCTAATGGCAGTCTTGTGATAAGCTCAGCATTCTGATTTACATTTTAAAGATATCTGTCAGCCTGATAAAGCATATTTCTCACGGTAAGTCAGTAAATCTGGAAGAGTTCCTGTCTCAGCCCAAGATGAAAAACAGCCCCTTTAGTCCTCTTAGAACATGGATTGGTATGAATTAATATGTGCAAGAGCCATAAAACTTGGTGTTTTGTATTCAAATTTCCTCATAAAGATACAAATTCTGGTATTTGGCATCTCATTTCAGCAACGCCTCCAAGGCATTTCTTATTTCTATAGTCACTGAACTTTGCATTTAAATTCCAGTAACCTTTGCCTACCACAGTGCCAAGCACAAGGTAACTGTCAGACAAATAATATGCAGCATAAAGGCTGGGAAAAGGGAGAGAAAGAAAAAATTTAAAAAGGAGAAATGGATGGATAGTGGCTCTGATTCTACAGTTTCCAAGCACCCTGGGACCCAGGCTCCGGGGACTGTATGAGTGAGCTAAGATACCTCCTTTCAGTTTTGTAGGTGCTGTGGAGGAACTGGGTCTTTACCAAGAGCTGCCCTTTTCTTTGTTCTTTATCTTCTCTTATCTCGTTTTAAGAGAACTTATGTGACTAGGAAATCTACCCTCAATGCACAGCTTGAAGAATTGCAGTAACAGGCGAAGTTTCACACCTATTTTCATAAGCAGTTTAATCAACAAGGCATAAAAAGAGGATGGGACTATGTCAGGACAAAATTTACTCCTTAATCCCTTGCATCACCAAAAAACTGTGTGGAAAGGTAGGTTTTGTGTTTTCTGTTTTCCCTGATCCATAAAAGCAGTTTATGCTTCATTCACCAAGCAATTGCAATGGCCATAAGGAAAGTAAATATCTCTGCATCTGCATGTGTCCAGTAGCACATCCATGGAAACACAGGCTTGGTGTTAGGCCACTGCTGGCTTTGTGAGCACCTGTGAAACTCTTCAGGTGTTCAAAGTCAATTTGCACTTAGCAGCTTAGAGGCTCAGGACAACCAACACTGCTTTTGTTGAGCTTTTGTATTTTTTGCCTAGACTCCTGCATTCTTTGGGGATAAAGCTGATCTTCATCAGGTGCTTACACACAATGCAGTGGAGGTTTTGACTAGGCCTTTTAAGGAGCTGGTTTCATTGAAAAAAATTAATAGCACTAGCACATGAACTGCTTGCTTGCTCCAGCCACCTTACAGTTTACACATAAAGAGGGAACATTTACAAGAACACATATCTCCAGGTACTTGTGGCTGTCTATACTAAACTCCATCCATATTAATGTGATTGTTTCCACAGTAACAGAAACTCTTTACCCAGGGAACTCTGGGTAAAGTGTAACAATTTTATTGCCCTTTGTACCACTTTTTTTTTCCTTGAATATTTTAGTCATAGCAAGGTTGCACTAAAAATATTTTTCACCCCTTTGCCACCATGAGGTTTATTTATGTGGTTTGATCCTTTTGAGTGCTGTTCTATTGTTTTCACATTTCCAAGCAGCTGGGAGTCTCTCTGTGCTCCCTAGCATGGAAGCAGTTTTAGCTTGTCACTATTTAGGAAGAGCTAGGCTAAAGGGGTGGATGTGTCCAAGTAAAATTGCCTCACAGGATGGTCCTAAATGTAAGAACATTTTTTGTTAAGGTTGCAGTCCTTAAAAAACTGGTTATAACTGGATCCAGAACAGAGGTAAGGATAATGCCCAAAAGCTGATTTCCAAGAAGGCTCACTCTGTGAACGCTGATTTAATCCATTCAACTGATCCCAAGGAAATAACCAAATATTTTATTAGGCAGAGCTTTCTCACACAGGAAGACACTGCTCTCATTCAGTCTTTCATGAGCAAACCTGTGTGTCTCTATGTGTGCATTCTCGGAAAGCTTTTCTGATATTTTCATAATGTTCTCCTAATATTTTCCTGACACCAGTCATGTTATTTCTTTTTCTAAATACTAACATTACCCAATTCCTTACCACTACCAAGATGGAAATAATGCACCTGTCAAAAGCCCGGATTATCAATGTAGCTTTCATCTCTCCTAGTTTACTAAAGTATCTAATTTCTTTCATTAAAACTAGAACTTTCCATACATCCTAAAAGAACAAATCCATATGCTGATGGTCCAGCACACTTAATCTCTGCAATTAGTAACCTCTTCACTTTTCAGGTTACTTAGGCAAAAAAATATCCTTGGACATTTTTATGGAGTTTTAACATAAAACACTTAAAAGACAATAGTAACCCCAAATCTTATCAGGCAAATTTTAGAATTTGTCAAAAACTTTGTTTCTGTTTGATATAATTAACCTACTAGCAAATGCTTCTTCGGTGAGCTCTTAGAAAACATGGTACAAATTTTTTCCTAGAGTCACTTTCTTGCAGTGTATATGGAAAGGGTATTTTGAGTACTAATGTGTATGTGCTCACTGGTTTTAGCTGGGATAGAGTTACTTTCTTCTCAGAAGAAATTCTGAGAAATATGTTTGTGCATAAGAATTTTCATTTTTCACAGTGGTATTGATCCAGGAGAAACATTTTGTATGTTTTGGCTTCTCTGACAAAGATGTCCCTGATGGCTGGGCAGTGTGTGTGTCTAGCAGCCTTAGTGACCCTAGAGCACTTAGATCCATGATGCACTTACATCCTAGTTCCTAAAAATGTAGCAAGAGCTCTTAAGTAAAGAAGAAACCAGGTATAGATCTCTTAGATCACTTTTCATTATTGCTAGCACTTGGCTGAAATAAGCCATTTGGTTTTAAGAAATGTGGAAAATTAGTCAAGATTTTGAGACTCATTTTGTGAGAAAATAAAACTTGGTGAACACATTCTGTGTACTTCTGAGCATCTGCCTGTCTGGCACTTCCCCACAATACATTTGGGACATTTTCATCACTTCAGATAAAATCTGAAGTGCAGAAGCCTCAGAATTATTTACTACTCTCACTTTTCAAGAATACAGAATATAGTAAGTTTCATGAAAGCAGAGGAGAGACACTTGGTTAGCTTTGTTAGACTTCTGTGGAGGAAGTTATGCATCGTTGTGCCCACCTCATGTTTGGAATCAGAGTATCCGTGTGGAAGACATACATTATCAACATTATTAACATTTTGCCTACTGAAAAGGCTTTATCCCAAGTTCAGCCTTTTTAGACAACAGTCCACTCTGCTGTTAAGATGGTCTGAGTTGTGCAGGTTCTCCATTGTCTGATAAGCAGTGAACTTGTTCCACAGTCATGCTATGATTACAGGACTTGGTCAGTTAGGGACACACATGCTTTGGAAACCGGACTTGCTTCTAGTTTCCATCCAAAGGGTACAGGTGCCACTATTTCCTCATGACTAATCTCTAGACCTGGTCTGATCTGGCATCATGCCACTTGAAGCTGACAATAAAAAGCCTTCATGCACACACAGAGAGCAGAGCAAAAGAAATGTGTGCCTAAAATTCCTCTTGGCAATTAGCCTAAATTTCTTGTGCTGCAGAAGATGGAAATTTTTACTCTAGAATGATGCCAACCTGCAATGCCAAGGTCAGTCTCATTTGTATCTGCCTTGAAGCTTACTGCTCAATTTTTAATTGCTGAGTGCTGATTGTAGTAACTAAATTAATTCCGTCCTGTAGCATAAATCCAGTAGGCATGCTTGATTTACTCATTCATTAAATATTGTACTTTAGAAAAATATGCACGTGAAACACATGGTTTCCAAATTAAAACATTTCATTTCAGAAACACTAGGAACAAATATTCTGAATGCTTCATATTAAAGTGGTCTCATGAAACATGAATAATCTTACAAACAAGTTTTGTCACATGGGCTGATACCTGCCAGTGGGCAAAACCTCTGACAAAATAGAAAAAAAATGTATATAGCTCTATCCAGAACTTGTGAATGGCACATAATAACCTTAATAATCATAGCCAGATTTTGTTGTCTAGTGTGATTTTACCTGTGAAAACAGTTGTACTTGTATCATTCTACCTTCACTGACTGGAAAGCACAGGCTTTAGCTGCCTGATTTGTGGGCACAAAACAGTGCTTAGCTACCTGGATGATTTTTGGTAATGCACAAAATTTAAATGTGTAGGCAATTACTTGTAAGCATACAAAAACAAACTGAAGACAAAGAGGCCATTTAGAAAATCCAAGTATGTGTGTTTGGTAAACAGGCACACTTAGGTGTGTCTCATTAGTAACAGGTCACTCTGGGCAGTTTCCTAGAGCTTTCCAGTGCAGTCACTGTACATCTGTGCAGGATGGTGATTTCCCATGATGGATACACAGGAGAAGAGGGACAGTGTTTTCAACACCACTAATTATAAGTGGCTTGGGCTGGTGTGGTTTTTTTCTCCCACAGACCATTTGAAGGTCCATTCATTTCTGATTGTTCATTTAATGGCCATCGACATTTATCCTATTTTAATGTTGTGTGCCAGTCTCTATCAGATTTCATCTACAAGCTCGTGAGTCAGCTAATCTGGGCCTCTCTGCTGTTTTTAGCCATTCAGTTCATTTATTTATCTTGTTCTTAACAGCAATCCTACATTTTGCTTTATCAGCAAAGTAGAGAAGCTACCAGTTACTCTGTTTCTTACTCATTTTGAACACACACAGAAGCTGCAAAGGTGCTAAGGAGCAGCTCTCTCAGAGAACTGCCTGTGGCAAGAAACATAAATGTCCATCAACAGACCCTTCTGCTTTCTGCAAATACAACTGAAGGCCTCTTCTCATGGTCTGAATCCAAAATCCCTTGGCTCTGAGCCATAACAGAAAATCCTCAGGTAACTCTTTATCCTGAGCTTACTTTAGTTCTCATAAAAGTCTTTCTGCATTCTTATTTCCTTCCACATCAAAGGAAGAGCAGGATAATTAGAATTGGGATTCTCTTTTTTCTCTGGGATTGTTGCTTTTTTTTTTTTTTAATTGACCCTACATTCAGCTCTAGAGACAAAGTCTGTCCAATATTCCAGAGGAAGTATTCTTTGTTTTGAGTGCGTTCTGCAGTTTTTCTTTCATGTATAACCTACATGCAGAGAGACACTGGTAGGAAATCCAAGGCATACTAAAATGAAAAGATCTTTTTTCTGATTTTTTTCTCATAAATTTAATTGGAGACACAAAGTGGTATACAAAGATCTGAAAATCCTTTGAAACATAAGCAAGGCAGATTTGAAGTCCACATTTGAAAAAAAAAACAAAACACAAAACAATCACTTTTGCTGAATGCCCCAGGATTCCTAAGGATGTTAGCATAGGCATTTGGTGGCAGAGGTCCCCTGTTACAGCGAATACAAGCCCAGTGTATTGTCTCTGCATTTTGCTCATGGGTCAGTGAGAAATTAGCAGAGTTCTGAGAAGGAAACGTGAGAACCCTGCTATGCCATTGAATGATACAATACATGGCCTCCACAGTCTCCGGGCTCTTTCAGCAGCCTGGTAAACTTTCTACTGTACTTGCTTTTCACTTTGGATAGGACTAGGTCTGTCCATTAAATTTCTCTTTCTAGCACTTCTCCGGTTTTGATTCACATACAGAAGGATAATTTACTGTTTCTCTGGAGAACTTTAAATTCTCATTACTTCTACCATCATAAGAGCAGCTTTTCTAAACTGTAGAATTTGTTGCACCTGGTTACGGAGATACCTATTTCCAAAGAGCTGTAAATGGATGGGAAAAAGAAAGGAGGACTTTTGGTAGCAATACCAGTACTTTCACACCAGAATTTTAATGCACTTTGAAAAAGAGACAACTTCTATCTAGTTTTAACACATGAGTAAGAAGAGGCACAATCTGCCTCAAATGTCCTGCCCAAAATAATTCACCAAGTTCCTCACAGAAAACCCGACTCTTATACCTTCTCTTTCTGCAGTGATGTTTCCATATGTAAGGCATATCGCTGCACAATTTTTTAACACAAATCTAGTGTCATGGACAGTGTTTACATAATTACATTGAAAGGATAGATGCAGTGCTTTTGTCTCTGGGGAAGAAATCTGGCTTTAACATTAACATTAACTCCTGGATTACTTCATCATGTCTTGCTATGTATGTAACCTTGGATGAGTTTCAATTAACCTCTCTTTCTCCTCTGTAAGATAATTATAAGTACTGACTTCTGCTAATCAGTTGTTTGCAAAGTATCTGGAAACTGTGTGTGCATGTAAGAACAGTTTATGGGGTAGTCTGTTGTCATAGCACAGGAAGGGAGATTGTGGATAAGAGACACCTTGTGCAGTGTTTTCTCTAGCTCAGTCATTGGTTCTTCATCACCCCAAGAGAGGCAGTCAGCAGAAGGCAGAGGCAGTGGGTGGCTGGAGTCACTTTGTCCCCAGTGCCCCATTTGCTCTGCTGAGTGCCTGCAGAACAGAAGCCCCTGAAAGACATTTTGCCTCCTTTCTTGACATCTCACATTCTCTTTCTCCAATGGCTTAACCACAGCTCAGAGGCTCACCTGTCACCAGTAGGAAGCTCATATATAGAGGAGTAGGTTTCAAAATTTCCTGACTGCGAAGAAACCTTGACTAGTACAAATGAGTACACCAGGAAACAGCACCAGGAAAGCAAACAGAAAGGAAATAAAAAACATCTCAAATCTATTACTTTATAAATAACAACAGTATAAGTACATCATGATACTTCAGTCATGCTAATGAGACTAAAGGCTTTTTCCCTTTCCAAAAGGCAATAGAGCTGGTGAAGGGTTTGGAGCACAAATCTTATGAGGAGTGGCTGAGAGAAATGGAGTTGTTTCACCTGGAAAAAAGGAGGCTCAGGGGTAGCCTCATTGTTCTCTACAACTACCTAAAAGGAGGTTGGAGTTGTAGGCAGGTGGGAGTTGATCTCATCTCTCAGGTATCAAGCAGCAGAACACAATGAAATGGCCTCCAGTTGTACTGGAACAGATTTATATTAAATGTAAAAAAATCTCTTCACCAAAAGGTTTATCAAGCACTAGAACTTTTTGCCCAGGGAAGTGGTTAAGGCACCATCCCTGAAGGTATTTAAAAGACATGTAGATATGTCACTTAAAGATATGGTTTAGTGGTTGGACTCAGTGATCTTAAAGCCCTTTTCCAATCTAAAAACTTATGATTCCATAAGTGTGCTGTTTGATTGAATCATAGAATGCTTTGGGCAGCAAAGGAACTTTAAACATCATCTCGTTCTAGCCCCAGTCCCCCCGCTTCAGGGACACCTTTCACTAGACCAGGTTGCTCAAACCACCAACAAACCTGGTGTTGAACATCTCCTGGGATGGGGCATCCACAACATCCCTGGACAACCTGTTCCAGTATCTCACCACCCTCACAGGAAAGGACTTTTTCCTAACATCCAATCTAAATCTACTATATTTCAGCTTGAATCCATTCTTCCTTGTCCTGTTACTACACTTCCCGAGGAAGAGTCCCTCTCTGGCTTCCCTATAGGCCCCCTTTAGATACTGGAAGGTTCCTGTGAGGTCTCAGTTCTACGCTTTCCTCTCCAGGCTGAACAGACCCTACTCTCTCAGCCTCTCTTCATCAGGGAGGTGCTCCAGTGCTTTTAACCACTTCGTGGCCCTCCTCTGCACTTGCTGCAATCGTTCTACATTCTTCCTCTGCTGGGGGCACAGAACTGTATGCAGTACTCCAGGAGTTGTCTCACAAGAACAAAGGAAAGGGGTAAAAAACTTTCCTGGCCCCGCTGACCATGCTGTTTTGGATGCAGCCCAGGATATGGTTGGCTTTCCGTGCTGCACAGTGCCAGCTCATGTTGAGCTGCTCATCAAACTCCATCTGGTCTGCAGAGACCTTGTTCCAGGAAAGGCGGAAAGTCTTTCAGGTAAGTCTGGGGGAAGGTGATTGGAAAGCAAGATGAGGAAAGCTGATTTTGTACTACACTTACTATGTTTATTTATGAGGAAACAAAAGTCTTCAATCCCCAGAGCTCTCTGTGCAGCACCTTTCACTGGCACTAAGTCAGCAAAAAAAGAACAAGTCTCTTAAAATTAAAATGAAGGGAAAACATGCGATAAAATAAAATATATAAGACCCCAATATTTCAAATATATATTCTGCTTCACTTTGCAGTTTCTGCTCACCAACTATGCTCAGAATGAGTCTTATCAGATAAGAGCAGCCAGCTGCTATATGCAGCATTAAAATTTATATTGCCAACAACAGGCTCCATTACCCAAGGATTTTCTTGTTGCATTTCTAATACTGCCTTTCTGCATGCTTTATTTCTCATTTCCTTATGTACTCTTTACTTTCTAGTGTGTACCAGCATATCCTGGTATTTGTTTCACACATTTTGATTTTTTTTTACTTAGTCTGTCTTTGACTAGTTTTCCTTTTTTGTGCCTCTAAACTCTTTCTGCTTCTCAAA
>NW_005054299.1:10843512-10854548 GCF_000277835.1 Geospiza fortis | reverse complement strand
GTTTCTTTCTTGCTTTCTGATGCATCCCAACCCCCCTTCATTCCCTAATCATTTGATCACTGCAGTTCTTTGATGTGTGAGGCTTCCAGTTCAGTCCCAATTTAATTATGTTTTTCAGAAGACTGACCTCTCTGGTCCCAATTTGTTCAAGAAATTTCCTTCATTAATCCAAGGCCAGATCCCTTTACTGCCTGTTCTAAGCTAGATTCCTGGTATTAGAAACAGACATGTATTAGCACTTAAGGTCAGTTCGCATATATCAGCAGTTAATTGCACTGATTTATTTGTAGTAGATACAACACACTCTTGCCTGCCCTTAGGTCTAGATGCATTAACACAAAATCAAGGGAAAATAATTAGAGGTATTCTCATACTACAGCAGATGCACTTTCTTCACTGTTCATATGAGTACTCCTAGAATAGATCGCATTTTTCAGTAAATTGCAACACATCCCAAAGGTTACATATTTATTTTCTGTTGGGCTATTATGGAAACAACATCCAACATTAGTAGTTTCCCTTCTTAAATCCTCCACCTATCATCTACTGTTTGGGAAATAATCAGAAAGATGGTTCAAGCTTTGAGGTGGAAAGTCAAATCAATGTTTTCCAGAAAGAATAAGAGTCCTGTAGAACAATTACAAAGCAAAACACACTGTCTTGATGGTACCCAGAGTATCTGGAAGCTAACTCTGTCTATAAAATACCAGTCTGACATACATGAAAATCTCCCCTATTTCAGCAAACAAGCATCTGCTTCCTTCAGCAGAGCAGTAAAATCTTCCTATCAGTAGCAAAAAATGTTATGGAATACTGAAATACAGCTTCCCTTCCAGGGAGGGAACACTGCACTGTTTCAGCCAGGAGAAGTGGGGAAAAGTGATGATTGCTGCTGTTCATTGCTTCCACAGGGTCTGCAGTCAGAGGAGACCCTAGTGAAGGGTGCAGAGCACAGTAAGGGCACTGAGCCACTAAGCTGCACGTCCAGCAGGCACGAGGAGTGGCAAAGGTCTCTCTGCATTAGACTGAGCTAATTAAATGCAGCTCTGTGCTTGACAGGATCTACAAATGCCTCAATCCACTTTGGCCAGTTGTAGCCAAGGATGATGTCACATCTAAGGAGACCAGCATGAACACGTTACCCTTGCTTGCTGCCAAAAACTACCAGCCTGAACAAGATCAGCACAAAGGTTACACTTGAGCTGACTGAGAAGTGTCAGGGAAGCTGAGCCTCTGGATAAAACCAGAGCTTCTCCAGGCCCACAGTGCTCCTTCCCCAAAGCAGGAAGCTCAGACTGGGATGGCATATCTGCTACT
Organism: Geospiza fortis; assembly: GCF_000277835.1. Lineage (NCBI taxonomy): Eukaryota > Metazoa > Chordata > Aves > Passeriformes > Thraupidae > Geospiza > Geospiza fortis. The sequence continues at coordinate 10,853,231 of NW_005054299.1, read as the reverse complement.
GTGAGAGAAAAGGTGCTGGCCTCCTGGATTGAGGTGCTGGCCTTTAAAGTAAGAGGTGCTGAAATTCAGAGTCATCTTGACAGTCTCTTGTTCCTCACCATGATCATCATGAGATGTTGCTTGTCGTGTCGATGGAAAATTTTTGTTTTGAATGAGTTTTTCAGTTTAAATATAGGAGAAAATCTCCATCTTCTCCCTTATGCTGCTTGTATACATATAATCACGAGGTGTGAGAAAATGCAGAAATTCTTCTCAGGAGATGGATGTTCATATAAAAGAAGAGATTAAAATAATCAGATAATAATAATTCAGGGACAAATAAAAATTAAATCTTGGATTATCACAGTCCACAGTGGTCTTCCAACATATGTTTAAATGACCTAAGGAGCACACCTCTTACCTCAACCAAGCAACTCACAGAGTAGCACCTTTCAGTCTCAGAAATATTTTATAACACCCATTTGGGTGCTGCTTTCTCAGATGAAATTTATCTGTCCAACACACACTCAACTTATTTTCTCACTTCTGAGTTTGCTCACAGCAAGGTCTGAAAACACATGCACATCCTTGTAACAACTGCTTAGAATGGGAAGGAAGTGTCCATCCTGCAGGAATTACCTTCTGCTCGGAATTTTCCCACTCATGCTGCTTTATGCCTGTTGACTCATGGAAGGCATATTGTATGTCTGAATTCTGGAGACTGATCCCTCCTCTTTCTGAACTAGATTCCAAAGTCTCCATTTTTATAACCTGTGGGAGGTTTGCCCAAGTGAAATATGAGTAAGGATTTCAAGACATGGACCTCTGAGTCACAAACTCCTTGAAAAAGCCACTAAAAAATGGCAAAATACCCCTTTCCAATGTACTGGGACTGTATTACAAGGACATCTCAGTTCTTCTTACACAGAGGTACTCAGTGGTACCTCCTGACAATAAAAATAAGAATGATGAAGACAACATCTGTGGAAGGCCCTCTGCAGGGTGTCATTTCCAGGATAGCAGAGAGTGTTAGATGCTTCTTTGCTCAAAAAAGCATCAAATCTTCGATTTTGCTGAAGAGCTCTAAACAAACACAACAGTTTAACCGCCTCTGAAAGTATTTCTTGATTTCATTCAGATAATCTTGTTTACTTTATCTTTTTTCAATAGCTTGTTTTTTCTTGGATCTCTGACATGCACTGGAGTATACTCATGCTTCCTTTCCTATTCATCAATGGTAAGAGTGAACTGTGGGTGTGCCAGATGCCCAGGAGTCTCTCATTTCCTTGGTAACAGCAAAGAGTTACTAATCCACAGCAAATAAAAGTAAAATGTAATGCAGGCACTGAGATAAGGGTTAGGATGCTTGATCTCCTTTCCTGGTAATTTAGTCTGTAATTTCTGTTCAGGTGTTATCCCACTCTGTGCTTTATTTTCATCAGTAACTGAAGGGGCAAATTATGTTGCCCAGTAGACAGTACTGGGAGTCAAAACATAATGTTATATTTAAGGATTTAGTAACACATTGGGACCTAGAAAAAAGACAGCACAATAGGAAGTGCTAAATACCTGTCAGCATCCACGTAGTTGATTCAGCTGCAAGCCACGTTTGTGCTGGTGTGCACCACAAGCACAGAGCAGCAGCAGGCAGCAGGCACAGCAATTGGTGCCTAGAGTGAGACCAGAAACTTCCCTGGGCTCTCCAATGGTGCTGACACATTTGCAGGGAACAGTCTCCAGATCCCCCTGGAGGAAGTATCCCTTGTACATCAGAGACCTCCCTTTGGACCAAGCTCCTGAGGGAGAATGCATCCCTGCACATTTGGGAGCTCTTGGTGGGACTGAGGCTTTGCCCACAGGCTGCCAAAGGGTCTGTGCCACCACGTGATGTGGCTGTGACAAGGCCAGCACACTGCACAGCTCCAGAAACTACAAGAAAGAGATCAACTGGATTTTCTCCAGGGCTCTGCAGGTACAACCAAAAACCCCAGCTCCTGATGGGGGTGATGAAGGGCCAGCCACCTGGAAAGCAGCTTTGTGAAAATGATCTGGGAGTCCTGGTGGACACCTTGTTGAACCTGCATCTGAAACGTGCCTTTGTGACAACGAACAACAACAGTCTTGGGGCAGAGTGTTGCCAGCACTTGAGGGAGGCGTTCCTTCTCCTGTACTCGGCACTGGTGAGACAATTCCGGACTGGTGGGTCCAGTCATGACCTCCCCAGGGCAAAAGACACAAGGCCATACTGGAGTGAGCTCAGAGAAGTGCCACAAAGATGGTTAAAGGGCTGGAGCCACCCTATCATGAAGAAAGACTGGGATAGCTGGGACTGTTCAGCCTTGAGAAGGCTCAGGGGGAATCTTACCAGTACCTGTAAATACTTGATGTGGGGGAATAAAGATGGAGCCAGAGTCTTAGTTGTATTCAGTGACAGGACAAGAGGAAATAGACAAAACTGAAATGCAGTCAGTTCCACATCAACACAAGAAAATACCTTTTTTACCATGAAGGCAGTTAAATACCAGAATGGGTTTTCCGGAGAAGTCAAGGAGTCCCCATCCTAGGATATGTTCAAATCCTGCCTGAACACAGTCCTGGCCAACCTGTCCTAGCTGACCCTGCTTTGAGCAGGCAGGTGGACTAAATGATCTCCCAAGGTGTCTTTCAATCTCAACTATTCTGCAGTGTAAATAGGTTGTATATTTTTATGCTACTTATCTGAAGGGCATTCTTGATCTCAGTGCAGAGGCAAAACAGCTTCTGGCCTCGTATTGTACATCACCTCTCTTGTAACTTTGAACATAATGCAGACAAGTAACCAGCGAGTTCCACAATAATGAACTCTGTTCATAAGGAAATTAATTTCTACTGAAGATGATTCTGTCAAACCAGCTCTTATTATAGCAAATACCTCACTCCAGAACACAAGCTAATGATTTCCTTCATCCATCACACTTTGTAGTCCTGGCTCAGGTACCAGGCATTGCTGAGAACCACCAACAATCATGGATCAATATTCCATACACAAACAGGGTCAGATTGCACTGGTTGATAAATTATGGTAAACTCACTGCTAGAAATCAATTCATTGTTAAAATGACTGAGAATGATTGGAACTGAATTTTGCTTAGGGAAGCAAAGGTCCTAGACTCCCCCTTTCATTATTATCCACTTAAATAAACTTTCATTATTGCCCACTTAAATCACCTTTTTTTTTTACTTTTGGTTTCTTTTTTCCCCGCTTTAGGTAAATAGTGGATGCAGCTGAAGTCATCACTTTTTCCTATGACTGTCAGAGGAGTGGGGTGCAAAGAGAGGGTAGATGGGGTGGGTGAAAGAAAGCAGATTTGTGCTCATCACTGTATGGAAAGAAACTGAGAACACAGATAAAATGGGATTAGTTATGACATATAAACAAAGGAAGGGTCCCAGTTCCATGTCTCTGCTTGTCCTGACTTTCTGTGTTTCCTGGCTTGATGGTTCAGTGCATGGCTCAGCAATGAACCTGAACAGGCAAATTTTCTCTCGTGAAAGGTGAGGACTAGAGATCAACTGGAATTGTGCATTTTAATGTCTTTCCAGAAAAAAAGTGTTTTAGGTAATATGGCTCTGAATACAATCTAAGGAATTCAAACCTGTAAAGAAAAGCTCCGTCCCCAGAGGTATAATATGCATGTTAACATCAAGCAAAGAGCCTCAGAAGACAGAAATGACACTAACAAGGTCAGAAAACAGATTGAACCTAAGATAATATGAAAATATCTCCCTCAAGTATATCTTCATGCTGAGGAATATGGTGAGGCACTGCAATGAAAGATGATAGAGAATAGCCACAGGGAGAACCTGCAAACAGAAAGGCACAGCATAAATCAATGGTGGAGCTTGTAGGAATACCTGTGAATTGCTTTACTGCTCCCCAGTAAATGAGGACCTGATAACAAAGCAAGTTTTATTGGTACCTGTGGAAGTGGGTACATCATCGCTGCAGTGACATACAAGCCCAAAATATTTGCAGCATGTTTCATCTCAAATACAGAAAGTTTGTATCTCCGTGTCAAATAGAGCCAAAATAATCCCTCTGTCAAACTGTTCATAACCTGACAACTACTGCTGCATTGGTGAAGTATGAAAGAAATATAATTTCTCTTTATAAAGTGTCTTTTGATGAGAAGCCTTCAGTTTCTAGGATTTTACCACCCTCAAAATCCAGTAAATGTGTGAGTTACTCCTTTACCAGCATGAGTCAGGAAGCAGCTGGGAAACTGCTTTGCATATGATGCAATGTCCTGAAATAATATGAACATCTCAAGGTTGGAATATACTCACACAGTGCAGCTGCTTATCAAAATGCAAGCAAATGATTAATCAAAGCACAAAGAGCTGGGAAAAAATGCAACAGGTCCCTTATCCTTTCAGGCACCTAATTCAGTATTTCCTAGCATTTCCAAACCACTATGCTTGAATTGGTTCCTTGTAGGAAGTTATAATTTCTGCAAGAAATAGCTGGCATGAGGAGAATATTCTTTAATAACAGGCCTGATTTTACAGGCTGCTGTCCAATCACTTTGCACAGAAATGATCTAAATAAGAGGTTGGATGAAGTAAACATGGGAGAAAAAAGAAAGCCAAGGACTGCAGACTTCTTAATCCTAGTTATACCTCAATTGCAGATGTGCTGTTAAAGCCTTGAGCATTTAACTCTTGTTTATCTTTGTTTATCTTTATTTATTTAAAATAATTAGTAAAAAAATAATTGCTTCCATCAAGTTTAGAAAAATTTGATCATCAGAATTAAGGTAAAATCAGCTTCTCCATCTGAGTATCCCAGTCAAACATAATTTTAAAGAGTTTTTTATTCCTGTAGTGCAAAAGGAAATTTAGTGCTAAATTTAACTATGGGACTTGAATAGGTTGGTTAAATTTGTCACAAATTGATAAAACATGGAAGAACTATACAAGAATTGTTATTTTTCCTGTGAGGTTTTCACCTTCTTATAACAATAATTGTTTAATATTATACAACTTCAAGAATTCCATTTCAGGATACTCCTGATTAGGAATCCTGGAGTGATGAGGTATGTATTTGGCCTTTCATAGCCTTTCTTTTGTAAAATTTTCATGGAAATTTCCATGTCTGGAAATGGAAAGAAAGGCAGGAGACTGCAGATTACTGGCGGTGGCACGACTGCAAGCCCAGGGCTTCAACATTGCCTTCATATTGCACCCTGGCTGCTAAAAATTGCAGTCAGAGCACATTCCCCTGAGGAGGCAGCATATCATTGATACATAGTATTTAAATGCTTTGCAGGGTATTAATTTCACAGATGGATCCATGGATGCTTTAATATAACTTTTTTATCTTTTTTTTTAGGAGGACAGATTGGAATAAAAAACAAAACAAAAAATGAAATATATATAGCAATGACTAACTATCTACAAATAGTTGAAACATCTAACTGTTAAAGATGAAAAAGAATTGTTTAACACATTGCAGAAGTATATAAATCATCAGAATTTAGTATGTATGAAACAGCTGAAGATGAAAAGGAAAGATGACCTTGTCGTGCACAGGCAATTATATCCACAGCATTGTCACAGAAAACTGGTATTTGTCCTTTGGAAACTCTCTTAATATTTTTCCATGTGAGTTCTCTGTCCTTGCAATGAAATCAAAGACTTTCACTCTTCATTCTTTTTCTGTCCTGTCCACACATTTGAAAGCAATTTGGGCCAAAAATTGTTTCTTTCAATGCATTCACATAATATAAGCAAATTATATACCAAATTGCTTTGGGGGCCTCTCAGCACTGCCCTGATTAAATTATTATACTTGCACAAAAAGTGCCTTATAAATGTTAAATGTCATATTCTACCTAGTCTGATTATATTATGTACCTAGTGCTATAATGTATAATAAATTACTGTTTTCAAAGGCTAATTCAACCCAAATATCAGCAGTCTCATTAAAGGCAAAGGCTGCAATTTCAAAGAATCTTAGTGGTTTAGGAACTGCAGACATATTAAAAAAAAAACAAAATAAAGCACTTACAGGCTTTGGGTATCATTGAGACCCTTTGGGAATCTCACTCTTGGGTAACTAAGTAATCTCTGAAAATTTTATAAAGTTATGAAGGAATGTTAAGGACTTCTGAAATTTTGAACCCAGTAGTCTTATCTGGGAAAAGTCTCCCAGGAAATCAATGGGAGTGACATTGTTAAAAGGAATATTTAAGTTATCTGGACAAAGTACTCAAACTTTGTCTCAAGGAAAATCCTAGAGTAATGAATACAGACCAACCCCATGCTAGAAGAAGTATAGACCACTTTAAGCTAACAGGTCTTCTTTTGATCTCTCTCCTCAGTCGGTCTTTTGAAGAGAACTAATTTTTTTCTAATGGCAAAACTAATAGAAAAAACCTTTCTTCAGTACAGCTTTGCACTCACTCTTTTAATACACTGGAGAGTAAAGATCCTTTATTAATATACTCCACACTCTCACACACATATCAAATAATATGTCAAAAGATAAGAAAGGAAAGCAAAGAACTTGGGTGACATTTGTTGACATTTCCAACACGGAGGAAACAAACAAGTTACGCCATGGCTGAATGTTAAAAAGGCCGTGGAGAGTGAGCTTCCCCTCATCAATATGGCCCTTGGGGCATTTTTAACTCAGCCTGATATTGTGTTCCCTAGTAGGAGGTATTCCTGCAACATGGGAAGACAGGGAAGGCTCCTCTCAGCTCTCTGAAGACCTCAATAAAAAGGTCACCAGATCTTTTATTTTCATTTACATTTTTAAAAGATCAACATCACTTTTAAAAGAGAATAATCAGGATGCTCAGCCTGCCTCTAAACAAATCTTCAGCTCCAAACAGAAATGAAAATCAAAATACAAGTGGTTTCATTTTTTATTTAAAATTTAAAAAGCAGTTGGAAGTTCTTTTTCTTCTTTCCTTTTCTGAAATCATGTTAAAATCCCTTTAGAGTGCAACCGAGAAACATCAAAAACCTTAATGTGGCCTGAGGGCGGCTTACTACAAAGCCATGCGCTATTAATACCTCACATTTATAGCTCTTTTCAGCCAGAACTGGATCCCCAGGCTGTGCAGATACTGTGTATGCAGGAATAATAATTTTGAGCCCCCTTGCTGACATGTGGCTCTCTCTATGGGGGCTCAACACTCAGCCCCCAGTGCTCCATACTCTGGAGCCATGGAAGCCCTACAGAGAACCTCAGTAGAGCAAAAAGCAAGCAGATGAGCTGGAACTCACTAGAAAATAGAAGCTGTGAGACCTACCCTTGCAGAAGGTGTCTTGGGCTGAAGAAACAGCCGCATTGCTGCAGGAGGTGCCCTGGAGCCTTTTGGAGGCTCTGGCTAAAACCAGGAATGTGCAGTGGTTCCCTGCTGCCATCCTGACAGCACTCCTGGTGTGCTATCCCTCTCCCTGTAAGGCTTCCCCTATGAGGAGAAGCAAAGCTCTGACTGGATCTGATCAATGATCTCGAAACTACAGCACAAACCATACAGCTCATAAGGAAAATCAAAACTCCATTTTCCTTGTAACTAATCTCATGCTTCCATTATCTTAGCTTTGCAGAACATTAGATGATCAGGTAGGAAAATTTGATATGACAAAATCTAATATTAAACCACCAGTATTACTTTGAATTCATGTTTATCACTTGCCAAGTTTTGAAATTATATTAATTTAATGCATGGTATTTTACAGGTGTCTGTTTCACTGTACTGGTGAGTGAAAAGGTGATATACTGATTTATATCAGATAAAAGAAAAACACATTTTCTCTAACCATGGAAACCTGCCCTTATACCCATATCCAAATACTACTCCTCAATGATACACATCAGCATGACCAAATTAAAAGTCAACAGAGCAGAGCTCATTTACATCTAATGTGTCTATTTCTAGATCTTTACTACAATGGTAATAAAATAATGATTAATAACAATCCCAGCTCTCATTATTTAGTGGCACTAATAATAGAAAATCTCAAAGAATTTGTAAGCTATTTGCACATGGAGTTGCATCTACGGTTATGTATACACGAATCACATCAGTTAATAAATTTTCTTTTGTGTATCTCATAGGTCCAAAATCAAACGCTGATTTAATCCTGTCAGTTCTACTCCCTACACTGTCATGTTATGTCTTTTCCAGTATTCATCCATCACAACAATCCATGGGTTTAAGATCATAGAAGCATGTTCTTTTTCAGACTCTCTGCAAATAATATTACTATCACTGGTACTGTGTTAATTAAATTGTTTCTCATTTAACACTCTGCTATGGATTATGCATATTTGGAATTTGCTCACTTTTAGATTTAGTAAACACTTTATACAGTCCATAGCTTTATGTTTTGGATATTGAAAAAATAGCAGAATTTAACTGCAGAAAAAAAATGTCAATCATTCCTTCCTGTCATCTTCCTAGTAAGCTGGAATGTTGGCACTCATCTGTAGCTCTAGTGGCATTTACATTTTTAATGAAGTAGCTTATTTGTTGAACAATACCCTTCCCCTTGCAGTTGTTCTATGGATTATGTCTAATTTTATGAATCCTGTCTGTGCCAGATTTCACAGAGGTTTATTCCATTTCTTCTGTTCTTTTCTGTGTATGTGCATAACCTGAATTTACCAGTCCATTCCCTCAACAGGTATAAATCCCTGCCTACTGACTCTGCACCTCATAATTCAGTCTGAAATTGAGCTTTACGCAAAGTACAAGGAAACTTTCCCCTAATGAAGGCAGCTGACTTACAGCTGAGTGATGTGGAGAAAATAGGGCATGACTGTCACTCACCATTAATGCTATTTACCACCGTCTCTATCGCTGCACAGCAGAAAACCCTGCAAAGCCTCTCTCTTAGGTGGGCCCAGCTAAGTCTGTAACTCTCTGTAAGCACATGATGACAAAATGCACCCAAGAGACAAACTGCTGCCAGGTGTGGTTTCCACAGTTGCTTTGATCAATTCTATTTGATACGGGCTTCCACGTCCCTAAGCCACCAAGCATAAAAGCACATAATCTCGGATATGACTTTGTAGCTTTTGAAAGAAAGGAGGACAAGGTAAATACAGAGGTGTGAGATGTAGCTGAGTCCTCTTGAGCCTGCAGTCACTGCAAGAGCTTTGCTGGATTATTTCAGGGCCTGGCAGCTGCCTCTGACATGGACAGGGACACGTTACCAGTAGTAATGGTGGCGACAAAGAGACAGAAGGACTCACCCCAAACAAAGTGGATGCTGTCAGTGCTTATCAGTATGCCAGGACCAGCATTGCTCCACAGTATTGCTGAGTCTGACAGAGGGGCAGATACCAGTCCCACAGCAGGGTCTCAATGTATGTGCCCCCTCTCTCTAGTTCTTAACTGCAACATACAAGATACCTGTCTAAAACACATCTCCTGCTCAGTTTCCCATCTTCCAATCTCTTCTTTCCTCCAGCTGTGTTTTTTTTTTGTCCCCTGGGTTCAGTATTTGGGTCAGTCCTTTTTAATATCTTTATCAATGATCTGCACGAGGGGATCAAGTGCCCCCTCAGTCAGTGTGTAGACAACACCAGGTTGGGTGGCATTGTTGAGGGAAGATGGGAAGCTTTGCAGAGGAAACAAGGCAGGCTGGCTCAATGGGCCAAGGCCAGCTGTATGAAGTTCAACAAGGCCAAGGCTGGATCCTCCCTCTAGGAGGGAGGGAAATCTACTGTAATTCTACTG
>NW_005054299.1:10813330-10843502 GCF_000277835.1 Geospiza fortis | reverse complement strand
GGAAGGAGTGGCGGGGAAGCTTCCAGCAGAAAAGGACTTTCAACAGCAACTGAACATGAGCCAGTATGGCCAAAAAGGCCAATGGCATCCTGGCCTATATCACAAACAGCATGGCCAGCAGGACCAGGGTAGTGATTGTCCCTCTATACTCAGCACTGGAGGCCACACCTCGAGTGCTGTGTCCAGTTTTGGATACTTCACTAAAAGAAGAACATTGAGAGGCTGGAGCATGTCCAGAGAAGAGCAATGGAACTGGTGAAGGGTCTGGAGCACAAATGTGAGGAGAGGCTGGGGGAGCTGGGGTTGCTTAGCCTGGGGAAAAGGAGACTAAGAAGGGGGAATCTTATTGCCCCTGCCTGGACAGAGGCTTTATCCAGGTGAGGGTTGGTCTCTTCTCCCAGATAACAAGAGACAGGATAAGAGGAAATGGCCTCAAGTTGTGCCAGGGGAGTCTAGATTTCTATCAGGGAAAATTTCTTCACTGCAAAGTTGTTCAAGTATTAGAAGGGACTGCCCAGGGGAGTGGTTAAGACACCATCTCTGGAGGTATTTGAAAGACATGTAGCTATGCCACTTAGGGACCTGGTTTAGTGCTGGACTCAGAAGCGCTGGGTTAACAGTTGGACTTAATGGTCTAAAAGATCTTTTCCAACATTAACAATTCTACTATTCTATATGCCACCAGTATTTATTCTGACTGGCTGATGTATTGCGACTTCTCAAAAATTGTTTTTGGTTTGGCTTCAGATTATTGAACACCGGTGCTTTATTATTATTATTAATTCTTTATTTCATGAGTTCTTACCTTTTTTAAAGATTGGTCAGCCCTGTTCCGGCACTTTTAAGTAGAAAATAACTGTCTGAGGTGAAAAAAAATGATACATTTAATAAAAATAATTATTTTTTTATCAGTTTTCAGAAATTCCTTGAAAGTTCACAGTGGTCTTTCATTACATTTTATGCTAAATCAACATCCTGTTTGCGTGTTTAGTTTCTGTTTTATTTCCTACCCATCCTGTTTTTCAAGTGCAGATAGCAGGGAGCATCTCTAATGTAGACAGAAGACCAGAATTCATGTTCAGAACTAAATCTTCCCCACTCATTTACTGAAAGAATTTATCCCTCTAGGAAAAAAAAACAACAATTTTTTTAATCCTATCACTAGGTGAAATGCCAGTTGGTGTTAATTTATACAACTCCATCTGACTCTTGGGGCTATTCTTAGGAAGTCAGGCTTAGTGTACAGTAACTCCAGGGTCACTCTTGGTGGTCAGTGGAAGGAGATGGACTTTTCACCATAACTCAAAACTGAATTATCATCTGAAAGTATTTATCTCCATTCTGTGACAACAGACATAGGCTTAAGTGACTACTATGCATTCAGCTCCCAGACAAGAATCCAGACCTGAATGTTTTATACTAGTAAAAAGGTAAAAGCAAGCAGGTATTTATCCAATGCACATTTTTAATTTTATTCTTACAGCAGCAACACTAATATTTGCTTCTAACTGCCTCTTCTTCCATATTAAAAAGTTGCATGTCCAATGTGCCAGTTTTAAGTGGTATAGTTGAAATTAATTTTATTTTGATGCCTTTATACTATTCTCCACAGCTTTACTGGAAGTGGCTTTCTGCTTCAGGGAGCTTTGTGAACAGAGAGAGCAGCTGCAGGACAATCTTCTAATATAAAAATGGGCTTTGTAGAACTTCCTTGTGAAGCTCCCTGAATATAACTGCCTGACCTTGAGAAAGGAGCAGGAGGTGTGTGTGTTTGACTTAGGTATTAACAGATAGGCTGGACAGTGAATCCTTCAATAGTCCACTAAAAAGCAAGTGATTCAACATAAAAGGTAAGTTCTGACCTTTAAATTTAAGCCTCCTTCAGTTACTAAGGAAAAGAACTGTGGCTTCTCTATAATGTTAGTCAACAGTACTGTCCACTTCTGGTGCAAAGTAATCCTCTATCCCACACTGGGAGATAAAACAAGTAGAAAAAAGGCCAAATCCTTCCTAAATGACTCTACTCTTCCCAAGAGGATGAGTAAATGTCAGCCAGCTGCCCTGAAGTAAAATCTTTACTCATTAAATAGTACATTATCGCTTAGGTCAGTGTGGGATGAGGCACAGAATTTGCTCCAATAGCAAGGTTTTAATCTTTCAGCCAGATTCATTTGAGTAGCTCTGGAAGTCTCAAATTACCTATTCCGCTGATCTGCAGGAAGTAATATGCCTGTGAAGGGATTTAGTTACAGGAACATTACTGGCAAGAAGCACCTTAGGTTGTCTGTAGTGACTATTTTGCTGTGAAAGCTTGACAATCTCGTACTTCCTAAAAACTTTGTGAATTTTTGACTAAATACATTATTTGATCATTTTGGTTATTTTTCACTTTTAGTCACACTGCATAGGTTTGAGGTTGCACATACAAGAGCAGAGACTGCAGGTAAATACTCTGACTTCTGTGGTTGAAATCTAGACATACAAAGGATTAAATATATTCATTAATAGTTATTCACATAACAAAATAGGCAAGGAAAGCTGTAATGACAACACTCAATGAAGACTGAAAAGAGATTTAATTTTAATTTTTCCCTCCTGACACCACATTGCACAAGAAGACTGCGCTCCTCTCCCAACAGCATTGTTGAAACAGTCTTTTACGGCACACTCAAATTATGACAAGTGCAATGTTGATTTCCACCATAACCTTAAGCAAAAGTTTTTAAGACCCATGCAGAATTTCTGAGGTAACCAGAATCAGTGCTTTCTGTTAGCTGAAAAGCCCTCAAAAGCCAGATCTCCCTATTCTGACTTTGTGTTCACATCTGTCACTCTGCCTGATAGCAAACGACAGATTGTCTCCTGCACAAGCATTGCCACCCAGACCTCAATTTGAGCATTAACAGCCCCTAGGTAGATAGGGGCTTGGTATGTTGCTCCTCAGCAAGCTTAAGATCTCTAGGAGCTCCTTAGGGACAGTCCTAAAAACTAGGTTTGTCAGGTGAACACAACCATCATTTGCTATTTAAATTCACTGTAGTGCTGTCAACACTTTCTTGAAGTGATGACTGAACAGGTGGATTTATTTCAGAGTGGCTGACAGCCAGTGCTCTTTCTACGAGACCTTTATTTTAGAACTTGGCATTAGATCTTGCTTTTAAGTACTTAAGAAAAAAAAAAAAAAAGAGGAAAATATATGTTCACTTTTCCACTTTTCTTCTTTGTTTCCTGCCATCCCATTGGAGCTGCACCTGCAGCAATCAGGTTGAAAAAGACAGCTATTCATCAAGGTGGAAATTGATATGTTACTTCTCTCTGAAACTAAGCAAAGTGCAACTGTTTTTTTAAGTGCAAAAGAAAAGAGCAAGTGCTGCAATGTTTACAGGGTAAAATATCCCCAATGAATTTGGTGCATTGGTGTGTGATGCGGCAGTTGCCTGATAGAAAACCAAAACGACCAATAAAAAATCCAGCTAAAACTAGCCTGTTGTGTTACAGCTTTTGCCAGTTGTCTCAGCAAATATGTCACTGCTGAAAGGTGCAGAACTAGAGAAGGAAATCCCCTCTGAGTTGCTGAAAACACAGCACACATGATGTGCAACACTGCTGGTACTATAATGCTGGTTCTTCTCTTTTACCCTCCCCTCCTGTCACCCCAGACAAAACTGTGCTACTGCTGCAGCCCACCATGTCCTACAGTATTTGGTGCCTCTGCATTTAAACAGATTTCTGTGCATTGTCTTTGGGTTCCCTCCACATACTTTCTATTGTGCAGCCTCAAAATGTAATATAATTTGGAGGCTGAGGAAATGTGTTATAATTATTAGGAAGTAAAGTCCTGCTACCCTCTGCACACATCCATATATAATTTTATGGCCTATAAACCAAGTAAAGACTTAGAATTATAGAATCATGGAATGGTTTGGGCTGGAAGGGACCCAAAAATTCATCTATTTCTACACTCCTTGATAAAGAGGGACATCTTCCACTAGACCACATTGCTCAAAGCTCCTTTCAAACCTTGAATATTTGGAGGGATGGGGCATCAACCACCAATTCGGGAAACCTGATCCAATTTGCATTTCCTAGAGTTATCCCATAAACACCTTACAAGTGGGTCCTTACCACCAAGAAAAACAAAAACCCTAAAATGACAATGTCTGTTGTAAATCCATCAGTGCAAAAAGAATATGGCAGTGGTCTACATGGAAGAGTAAGTGGAAGTCAGATTGCAACAAGAGATCCAACAGAGAAGGGAAGAGAATAAGATAAACAAGAAATTTCCTGAAAACTCTATATGAATTCTGGAAATATTCTCAGAAAAAGGAAAGATGTCTGTTATACACACAAAAGAAAAATAGGGTTCCACAGACTAATTAGAAATGGTCCTGATATAAGAAATTGTAAGGAAAATTACTTACTAGTAACACACTTTTCAACCTGCAATGCCCAGCTGCTGAATTATATTTTAAACACAAGGGATCCCAAAAAACCTTTGTTGTACTCATACTCTCAAAATGTTGAAAATCAGAGTCTAGAAATGTCATACACACCTACACCTTTTATCACTTTATTATTTGTCCTGAAAAATGTGACATTTCTGGGCTTGATGGATGCTCTCCTGTGCCCTGTGTATCCCACATATACCCAGGGAGAGGCAGAAAATATGCTCAAGGCACTTGGAATCTGCCATCTATTACTGGCATTTCCAGAAAAGCCAAGAATTTCAGGAATTAGCATTATTGGTTTGCAGTCTGTTCATGGTTTTGTATAGACATCTCATGAGTTGCATCATTTGAGTGAGATTAGGAGGCATGTGATGAGATGATTTGCAATTGAAAGGGGGGATCATGCTGGTGGCCCTGACAGGAGGCCAGTGGGATGCTTGGGCTGTGCGTCCTCCAGGAGACAGCAATCACCGCTGGTGATGGTGCTCTCACATGGATGTTTTCACAGGCTACAAGTCAAAGGATTCTCATCATCATCCATAGACCTCCAGACAAATCTCCTTTACACCAATGAAAAGTTGTCCATCCACACCAGTGGGTTTTGGAGCAGGTCTGGATTCAACTAATGCACTAAGGGCATACATGGAAATCAACACTGAAATGGACTACCCTGAAGGCAGTCTTGATAGCAAACAAAGAAACTGGAAAAGACTGTAAGAAAGCAGTCTCATTCCCCTTAAAGTCTTCAGAGAGAGCAAGAACATATTGCTGCTGTTCATGAAGTACCTGCCTTTTGACTCCAGACTTAGGGACTGCCAATCTGCTACTTTCAGCAGCACTAAAATTCTCTTCAAGAAGCTGATGATTTCCGGCTTCATAGCTCAATTATATTTCTTTAAAGTCATATCATAAATGCTGAAAATCTGACCTGCAGCACTCTTACTCCTCCCTGAAGGCACACCAGCATCACTTGTCTGCCCATTCATGATGCTGTTTCCTGTCCAGAGCCATAAACTTCAGCACAACATAAAATTCCAAGCTCACCAGTCTTATAGCTCTGAGAGGCAGTTTGTTCAGCATGCCATCTGGGAAAAAACTTTACTGTTTTTCAAGACAGCCCACAGGAACCACCCACTTGCAGTCACTGACCTTGAATTTGATCTGTATGGATATTGACAATCCCTGTTAACATGTTTCTGATAGGAGGTGGGGAAGACGCTTTTTCAAATTCTTCAAGAGAGCTCTTTCATTCACTCAAGCGTGGGGACTGAGTCTCATATGACTACAGCACCATGCAAACAGGCTGGCCCAAAGCCTCTGGGAGGTGCTTTGACAAAATTTCTCATCAACAGAACACTTCAGCTAGTTCATCACAGCCGAAATCCCTGGTGGAAACACTGGGGAAATATTGGCAGTCAGATTTCTGACTTTCCAAGAGTCACTAGTCACATATGAGGGAAGAAAAGGAAAAACCCAGACTGGCCTTCTGCAAGAAAATCCCACTCTACAGACCTCCTGACCTCCTGTACCATTTGGGTTTAGATATTCAGAAGACACATTTCAGAACACTAAGAACTATTTCAGAGTTAAATTCTAATTGGAATTCTTTCATTCACTCCTGACTTTTTCCTTGACCTTAGGGAAATAATTTAATTCCCCTTGCATTGGTTTTCCCTAAAAATAAAAGAGCAATGATTTTCCGTCATACCAACCTCTAAGTGACAACATAATTTTCAGCTGATCGGTGTTTGCCAAAAGCACTGAAACCTGTCAAGAAAAATGCCAACCCCTGCTAGTGTGCCTAGGGAGACAGAAGAAAAATGTCGAAGTCATAGAAGCTGTCCCTTAGTGGAAAGTTTTTGCCTTTATACAAACATTTTCCTGTCAGCATTTACCACCAACTATATGAATCATTTACATTGAATTTTCATGATAAGCTCTTTAAAAATAAACTCAGCATCTCTGGTGAAAAGGATTTTCATGGCATTTCCAAATGCCCAAGAGCGTAGTCTGGCACCCTGCATTCAGATACACCTCACTGCAGTGTGCAGAGACAATGGAAGAAGTTTGAGAAATAGGGAGGTAATAAATATATTTTGCATGAATAGCAAAAAGAATTGTTAAAAATTAATTTGAGTGTTACAACTAAGAGGTGCTCTGTAAGGCAATGCTATTTACAATGCTTAAGACAGCCATACATAAAATTTCTCTCAAGTGTCTCCTGTTGTGTCATATCTTGTTTACTGCATATTATTCTCAGAAAATATGAAAACCTATGCTTTTCCAAAATACAGATGGGTCTCTTGCTGAACCACCAAACCAGCCACATTTACTAAAACTATTCAGAGATAAAATTGAAAGTCATCTATTTCAATACCATCATATTCATTGTCAATGTAATAATTTTTAAGTTGAGTACAATGATTATGTTTTATTGCCTTATGTGAAAATGCCTATTCTTACTGAAGAAATGCTCAATAGTCCTTGGCAGAAAAATTTTTAGTAGTATGAATAACGTTATGCTCCAATGAGTTGGATTAACAAGGTCCCATTCCAGAAAGAGCGAGACTTCAGGTGGGAGCCCTTTCTAAAGCTGTTAGTATTCCCCAGTTTTCCTCTTCCTCTGACCTCTTCCTCCTATCTCATGCTTCAGATATGGCATTCCCACAGCAGTCCTTGACTCCCCAGACTACTAATCCAACCAGATTTGGATCTTTATGCTGGTAGCACCTGCGAGAGTACTTCAGCAAATGGGGCTCACGTTGTTTCACTTTGCTGCCAGCAGATGTGCAGTACAGCAGTGTGCTGTAGCCTGGCTGTTCCAGAGAAGTATTCAGAATATCTCCCTGTTTTCAAGCATCCCTGGGCATGGATTTTAAGTTCTGTATTCTGTGGAGATGCAAAGGACCCATCTATCTGTTCTCTGCCTGTTTGTTTCCTCAATACTGCTGTGATGTAGCTGTGTAACAGTGTGCACTCACCTCAACAACTGATGGCTGACAAATTAATTTCTCAAAGAATTTCCTGAAGCCTGCTAGTCCCCTCTAAAAGTTCAGCTTTGGCTCTAGAGGATGCTAAATAACATCTCACCCAGGCCACTTAGCAGAGACCCCTGTCATTGTTCTTCCCAGGGAATTTCTTTAAGAACTGTGTTCAGGATGTGGAGAAGCTAAAAGTTTTGCAACACTGTGCAAAGCCAAGAGAACACAAAAACTTTCTCCATCCTTATTTACTCCCTGTTAATGTAGCATCTCTTAATATATTTAGCATTTGGTTTATGCTTTGGGATACACTATGGAACACACTCCCTTTGAGGGGAACTGCTTTAATTTCAGGTTTCCTCTCAAACAGGGGTTATTCCTCACCCAGGCTCTGAGAGACACTTTTGCACTATTGATTGCATTAATTTAAATGAGCAACAAGCAACCTGTCAACACCCACATGGCAATTTTCTTCTCTTTTCTCTCTAAGTATGCTAGATTATTAAAAAAATAGTTTACCAAATAAGTCAGGGGAAAATAAAAAAGTTATATATCAAGGCAAATTGTTTCATATCTGGAGGGACAGAAATAATGTATCTCAACTCCAAGAAAAACAGTAAAATAAAAATTTTTACTTGATCTCACAAACCACATGATGTTAAATACTGCTGTCTGGTTTGTAGTTTCTGCAACAAACTGCAAATATTTTAATCTCATTAACCCTTTCCACATTCCCATAATTAAAAAAAAAATAAAAAATAGGACTATGGAGATTATCCAAAACAGGCATGAATAGCATTTGATTAAGATTCAGTAATCTTTCAGGTTTTTTTAACTTAAGGTGTAGCAGTTCCAGGTGTCTGGAAATGGGCTGCATTTTATCCTAGAAAGACCAAAAATTAATATCCTTTCACAGCAGCTCTCCCAGTTACCCTATCTGGGTAAATTGACACAGACTCCCAAGTTCTTGGTGGTTTGGAGTTTCATTGCGGAAAATATGACACAGTGATGGATACCATGAAGCCACAAAATGTGTCATGCTCTAATGTGAGGTCATCACAACAGTCATGAGATCTGGGCCTCTTCTCTTCTTTGCTATTCATCTGCCTGTTGTGCTCACCACTGCTCTAGACTATGCTCTCTCCTCCCATCCCTCTTTTCCCTGTGTAAGTAGACTGAAAGCTCTGGAGCACCGGCTCTCTCTGCATGTGAACCAGAGCACAGGTAACAGACCTCCAGTTGCAGTTGAGAGCTCTCAGTAGTGCTGATAAGTAGCACAGATTCAATTACACAGACCAGACACTTACTCTAATCTCAGCCACCCACCTGTGCAGACGGAAAATTGCTCAAAAGGAACCCCCCAGTGCCAGCCTGATAAAGTACAACAAATACTCTGCCCAACAATTACTTTGGAGAGGGTTCATTGCCCAGGCTGATGCTTCTGGGACCAGCTGTTTTCTTCCTTACACTGGTGGGTTTTTTTCCTTGTGAAAGAAAATCCCTCTGACATTATTTTCTTGCTTTTCTAACAAGCCTCTTCTGAAGGATGTCAGCACCAAATCCATGTAAGCAAACTGAATGCACAGAATAATCCAACTCCCATGCAAAGACAGACAGTAGAATCTAACTCTCATTCTCATGTTATTACAGAAAACTACCAGGCATAGCCAAGACAAGCTATGCTACAGGAGGCTGACTTGCAGCACTCTGAGGGTGGAGCATTTTTCTGGTTTGTCCTGTTCTTGGCTTTAAACATCTGGTACCAACACAAAAAAATTGCATATTTTCTCCCTGCTAATTGTGAAGTACCTGACTGATTGCTTATGACTGACAAGTGTCTGATAACAGGAAATGGCAGCATGGCTGTTCGATGGGTTAAGAAGGATGAGACAGGAAAACCAATTATGGCATTCTTCATTTAAACATTTATGCATATTGACTGAGGAATGTCAGCCTTAGATTTGTTGGAAGTGCTTGGATACAGGAATTGCTAAGTGCCAACTGTTATTATCAGTGTTTTCATTACCATGCTGTTCTCAGACCTAGTCACAAATCAGTTTCTCACCGGGAGAATGAAGCACAGAGAAGCAGCTCCATGAGACCTTTTTCTCAGCTGCCTGAAATCTCTTTTTCACCATGGTATTGCAGCTGTGCCATTATTCTCAGGGAGCCAAGAGCACAGCAGAGATGCTCTTTGGAAAACCCCATGTAAGCTCTGTGGTCTTTGAGCCTCCACAACTAGGTACTAAGCAGGAAAAGTTCCAAGGCAGCCTGATGATGAGAGCACGTGGCTTGATCATGCCATGGGTTGGTGGTTCTGGGATCCCAGGGACTGTTTAGTCCTTTGGAGACCAAATCAGCTTTCAGTAGTCTCGGAGCTGGAGATGGACAATGTGGTGTCCCCTATTACTTGCACCACTGGTGGTGGCATCAGAAAGATGAAGCAAGGACCAACAAAAGGCATTTCACAAAGGACAGATAAGGCCCTAAAGGAAGGGTTTGCCCAAAACAGATGTCCTATGGCTGGTGTTTATTGGAAAGTATTTCAATATCAAGATGAAGAGCAAACAAAGTCATGAGAAGAAGCTGATGAAAGTAACTACTCTGACTTTCAAGCACTCATAATTGAACTGGAACAGGAAAGTGATATTGATTGAAAATCCAAAGTAAAGCAGAGTGATACACTTTCAGACCCAACAGACAGAAGGGAAAACGTAAACAAGTAGTCTGAAAGGTGCCATTATTTTAGCAATGTGAATTAGATGTTAAAATGTCAATTCATTTTTTATAGTCCAAAATATTTATAGCACAGATAAAACTATCTAATTTCCAATAAACCATTCTGAAATTAATATTTTGTACTAAATCCTGCTCAAGTTGCTCGAGCATATCATTGTATCAAAGTCATTAGGACTGTACAAATGAATAATGGCAGCAGGAGCTGGTCTCTTATTGGTATGACTTTGAAACGGCTGCCTTACTCAAGCATGTCTATAAAATACTCTTGCCAGACTATCACGTATTCCATTTACTTCCCTTTTAAGAGAGAGGGGAAAAGGTTATTTTAGAAATACTTTAGAGTAATAAAATCTTTATTGCTACAATTTTTTGTACCTCTTATGCCAGTGAAGCCAGTTGATTTAGTTATGTCCACAGTTCTGAGAGCGATAGAAAGTCAGTGCTTATACATTTTGTACACCTGTAAATATTACAGGTGTGGGGGGTGTGTGCACTCAGTTTTAAGGTCACACAGCTCACAACTTGACGTGAATGAAAAAAACACACACTGGGTACATCATGGCCTCACAGTCCCACCTTCCAGTGGGACACAACAAGTGCTTCTGGGTATGATAGCTTGCAAGGCAACAAATCTAAATAGGAATTGAATTGAAATCTGTTACTCTAAATGGAAGACATGAAAGATTGAGAAGGGATATCTACCAGAAACAGGGAACAATATAAACACACGCAGGCATACAAGTTTGGAATTGTTTCAAATCTACGTGAGCAACACAGACACTTTCTAAGCTTTCTTAATATTTAAATATCTTACTTAATATTTGGGATGGCATCTTCTCGCATTAAATTCCAAACATGCACTATTGTCCAGTTTATCTATTTACTGTGCAATGAGCCAAATAAATATCTCTGCCATCCAGGCTTTTTATTCATTGGAGGCATAATATGCACTTTTATGGAAGAAGCGCTACTTTTCTTCTACCACTCCTATCTTCCACTGCTGCTGGCACAGAGATGACTAAAGAAACCAACTTCCTCCCCACAAAACCAAAACAAAACAAAACCAACAAAAAAAAAACAAAACAAAAAAAAAACAAAACAAAAAAAAAACAAAACAAAAAAAAAACAAAACAAAAAAAAAAAAACACAAAAAAAGCCAAAAAAACAAACAAAAAACCCCAGAACCAAAACAAAACCAAACAAATCAACAACAACAAAAAAAACTCCACCACCACTGTACCACTGTGCTCGGCTATCTGAGCCACTATTGAGAGAAGTGAGCAAATTCCTGCTCTGTTTTGTTCATCCAGAAACCTGTCAGCTAAGTAGTGGTGATCATGCTACCTTCCCTGGTAGTAGTACAAGAGAAAGAGAGGAATCTTAGTGCAATTTTCTAAGTCTGCAGTGCTGGCATTTAGAAAAATTACTGTGTAACTTATAAATGGAACTAATTTGCACAAGAAATCACAGAGGGAAAAAATATGGAATGCTACTCTGTCGTTTTGACAATTGCTTCTCTTCTGTAACTTCACTTTGAAAGAGAAGCCAACATAATTTGGAATAAGATATCTGCTTTCTCAGCTGACACCAGTCTGTTGAATGACAAATATCTTGGTGTTTATTTAATTATTTAGGGCATAATATGCTATTTTATTTGAAAATCTGTTTGCTCTGTGGATAAACTGTAATGCTGAGTAATTTTTCCTTATGAAGGAACAAGATTATCCTCTCATTAAACAGCCTCATTGGCCCAAAAGGAACATCACTCTACAAAGAGAAGCTATGGCTATAAAAAGAATGAAGCAGAGATGCCTGGAACTTACAGAAAATATAAGAGAGAACTCAGTCCCTTAAGTGAGTGAGAAGAAAGAAAGCTCTGGGGACTTGGAGCAGCAGTGCTGCCTGTATGGGCAGAGGAAGTCAGGCTGCCAGGGAGATACTGAGTTGAAGGTCAGTTTTCCCCTTTTGGTTGCTTGGTCTGCTTTGAACTTGAGGGGTGGGGTCTGAAGAGGCAATGTTCATGGCACTTCCTCCTGCTAGGGAGTAAGCCAGGCTGACAAGGGCGGTGACAGATACTCCCTGGCTTTCTCTCAAGACGAGGATCAAAGGGCTGACCATACCAAGGATGTTTATGGCTAAGGTGAATCCTTTCACATCCCTTCTAGGGAATCTGGATGCTTGATTACCTCTCTAAAGTGCTTGTACACAAATACATGCAGCATGGAGAATAAACAAGAAGAAATCTATGGGTGGTCACAAAGCCAAAATCCATGGGCCTTCATGGGGTACGCCCATGCATGCTCAGGGAGCTGATAGATCTTGGTGCTATGCCAGTCTCCATCATCTTTGAAAAATCACAGAAAAAGGGAGAGATGCCTGACTGTAGGAAGGTTGTTGTTAGTCCAGTCTTCAAAAAGGGCAAGAAGGAGTACCCAAAAGACTACTGGCCAGTCAGCCTCACCTCCATCCCTGTCAAGGCGATGGAACAGATAGTTTTGGAGGTCATCACCAAACCTGCAGAAGGAAACATCATCAGGGGTTGTCAGCACGAATTGACCAAGGGGAATTGACCAAGGGGACTGATCTGATAGCCCTTTGGATAGCATGGCAGGATGGGTTGATGATGGGAGAGCAGCTGCCTTGACTTCAGCAAGGCTTTTGACACTGTCCCATAACATCCTCTTAAATAATCTCAGGAAATGTGGGTTAGATGAATGGACAGTGAGGTCCAAGGATCAAGAACTGGCTAAATGGCAGAGCTCAGAGGGTTATGGTCAGTGGAATAGAGTCCAGTTGGAGGTCTTTAGTCAGTGGCTTTCCCCAGGGATCAGTACAGGATCCAGACTTTACTTGTTTATCAATGATCTGGACAAATGGATAGACTATATCCTGAGCCAGTTATGTTCCCAGGTAACCTGCTCTAGGGGACCCTGCCTTGGAAGTGGAGTTGGACTAAATGACCTCCAGAGGTCCCTTCCAACCTTAACAATTCTGTGATTATGTGTGATTCTGTGGTTGGCTAAATTGACCTACAGGGTGACACTGGTTGGATTATGGTAGCATCCCGTGGGAACAGAGTCAAGAAGCTTTGCTATGATTTCCTAGGGCTTCTGTACCAGCTTGATCCGGATCCCCAGAGAGATATGGAAGGTTCATCTTCTCTAACTTGATTCCATCTGATGTGCATCTTCAGATAGAAATGCTCCAGAGTTCAAGGAATAAATTATATAAGTGAGGACAGAAGGCATTTCAGGATGCTTTGATTTTTGCTGCATTCTGCAGGGTGATAATAACAAACTTTAAGCTATCAAACAGTGCTTTCCATTTTAATATGGCCAAAGAGTTTCACAGAGCTCTGTCACCATCACTTTACAGATGAAAAGGCACAGAGAAGCATTTTTCTTGGGGCTGTATTGGAAACCAGTAACATATCTGAAACTAATACCTAGCTCCCCAACCTTCTACCTAATGCTCTAAACTCCTATTTTTCCCTAGGATAAAACATGGATAATAAACTTTTTCATATCACCAATAGCATAGTTTACATCACTCAGAAAACAAATTTTACAAAACTCAGAAAATAATAAGAGATAATTTTAATAACTGACTGCTCTGGATAGCCTACAATTTTATCTTAACAGTGCAATGTCAAATAGCAAATTGAGTATCTTAGGAGCTAATGGACATATGGAAGTTAGACCTTGTATCCTGGATAGATGAAAGGATCAAATGAAACGGCCACCACATCTATTTTCTGTCTCTGATAGTGGCCAAAATGTTTATGGACCAACGGAGCAGATATTTATCAACATTTCTCTAGAATATTCTCAGAAGACACAAAAGTTTGCAAATTAAGAACTTCCTGAGACAAAAGATGTGGTTTTTATTCGATGGACAAATGGCAAGGAGTGCCACAGTTTACCCTTCATAGGGTAAGATCCCATAGACTCTGCTCTTCAGAGGTTCAGTAAAATATCACTGGCCTTTTTCCCACATGCCTTGCTTAAGGAATGTAACTACTTCAGATGGCTGATGTTTTTAAAGCAAATAACTCTTTGACATCTACAGCAGAATAATTCAGTATCTCTGCCCATTTTATTTTCTATCTTCTCTGCTTCCACCATAGATTCTTTTTGGTGTCAATGGCAGGGTGGACAGCAATTCATTTCACATGTATGATTTCATCAATTCATCAGACACAGACTGGCATGGTACCACTGACTTTCAATGAAACAAAATTTGACATGGTGATCTACAGATATAGTGTTCTGTGTGCTGTTGACAAGCCTGAAAGTGCAAATATTTCTGTAGAGAACTCTTAAAAATGGCCTGGTCTCTCTGCCCCAGCAGAAGCATGCACATTTCATTTGCCTTTTTAACCACAATTTTTTAGACCTTTTAAGCTTTTTAAGGTGAAGTTTCAATAAATGCTTTTCAAAACAGGGTGTCTGGTGCACCTACAGGGTCTTTTGAGCCCTTCAGCTGTGTTAGGACTGTGACACTGCAATGCCATTTGGAACCAAGCAAAATGCCAAGGTCAGGCTTGAGAATAAGGTTAATATAGTTTTTTGCACAGGCTAATAAGCCTGGACTTATAAAAGTATTTGACCAAATGCAGCTCTGTGCCAGCTCAGTGACACTGCTCCCAGCCCGGCCCTGGGCTAGTCTGACCAGCTTTGAAGGTCATTTCTCCATACAGAGTGACCATCCTAGGGTCTTTGACCTGTCACTTATGTACCACAGCCTAATTAAGCACTTGTCTAGTTTGAAAGCAGAACTTGCTTTTCAGGATCTTGCGGAGGTTTTCCAGGTCTCAGTTTGCCTGCCTGCATTGAAATGCCAACAATGTGATGTGGCATGTTTTAATATGGATATGACTTCTAAGCATACAATCCCATTGGTCATAATTAGCAATATAATGCCTAATAACATTCAGTCAAAGAGGTCTTCAGTTACCTGATTTTCATCCAAAACCTGTTGATTAGCAATCCCCTGTAGCTGGGCCATAACACCCTACTGAAGAATTGAAGAGAAACTTGGCCTGAATGTAATCATTTGATTAGCATTCATCCAAGCAAAACATCCACTTCTGTAGAGAGCAAGCATATTTCTACCTTTGCTGTCTTTTGACAAGAAGCAGGTGTATGAAGCATAGGAAATATATACAGTACAGAATGTTTTTAGACTAAGCACATGGAAAAATACATTTTGCCTAGACAACAGTGAGACTCCCTTGTAAATCAGTAAGGTATCACTGAGCTGTCATCTGCTGTGCTCTCAGATGGGTGAGAGAGGATGCACACAGAGAAATGCAGAAAAATAAAATAGGGAGATGAAAACCACTTAAAAAATAACTACAGACATGTTTTCTAAAATTTATAATGGATTATTGTTGCTGCAATGTTGCATTTTTTTCCATGTAAAGGAAGCAGCCAGCAAGCTTAAGTTGTATCTTTCTTTAAGAAAACATAAATCAACAGAACAGCTACCAATGTGTTTAGTTCCTATACCATCCCTGCTGAAACCCAGGGAACCTCTTGGAGTGCATTGCCTAAATTAGTAGCAGCTACTCTTGGTAACCACAGATGCTCATAAACCCCTGGAAGATGACACACATTTCAGGAGAAGCTGGATCAGCACACACATATATAAAGGGCATGGGACAGTAAAGTAATGCATGCCAAGAGCACACAAAAAAAAAATCCCTTTCAGTTTATAAAACACAGAAATGCTTCTTTCAGCTCCAGATCACATTGACAGCTGCCCTTTGATGGGTCTTGCTGTGACTGTTGACCCCTGTACACCTCTCTGAGTTGCATCCAACAAGATGTGTCTAATTTTTTGCTTCCTATGACAGTTGTATTTCCTGGTCAGGCTTAGAGCACCTTATCTTGATCTCTCACTGCCTACTTTAAGCCAACTTTTTTTATAACATACAGCATAATATTAATACTCCCACCTTCCAGGTGATTATTGCTTTTCATTTTTGACATGAAACATCTGTTAGGAGTATTTGGAGAAAATAAAAGCACAGCTAGAGGCTGAATGAACGTTTCTACCTTCTGCTACCTATCTCAGGCTCTCACAATTTCTAGACCCTTATTTTACACCCATTTGGAAACTTCAAATAAATCTCTGAATCTGTGAGACAAGGCTAAAAATGCATTCAGCAACTCAACATGCAAGAAACTACTTCCACTGCTGACAGTATCTACTTCTATGTGTATAAATTTTTGTTTCTTCCACCACTTCCTATCTGATGAGTTAGGAGGGAATTTCTTAATCTTCCTCAGCTGATGTCTATGAGGAAGCACAGCCCCTGAAGCTGCTGTGCAAGAAAGAAGATATGCTGTACTGTCAGCAGATTACAGGACAGAAGTTTTCTTGTTTGTCAGTTCTAAGTCCCTTCTGGCTACAAAAGGAAATGACAGCAATAACTAGGAAAGGAAGGAAGATTAATAGTGTGTATAACACAGCAGAAATAAGAAATAATCATACTCTGCAGGAAGGAGCTTTCCAGAGAGAATGGCTCGAGAGGGGAGGATGTAGGAGCCAGTAACATCTGTAACCAGTATTTTAGCCAGCTCATGCAACTGCTTGATAAACTTCATGCACCCCCCTGATAATAGTTATCTTCTGACTCAAAATGCCACACAAAGCATGGGGTTACCAAGCAACACAACTTCTTTTGCAGATCCATATTTCTACCTTGATTAATTTCCATTTATTTTCTACAATTTATGCATTAGTGATTGAAAGGAGCAGGTACAACACTCATCAGTGAAGCATCTGTTAACTCTCCAATGTTCATTATGATTCAGATCAGTTTTAATGGACACAAACAGAGAAATTAATATTTAATTCACATTAACTCTTTCACAAATAAAGCCATTCACAAAGAAACTGTTGCCTAGGGTAAGACTCAGTTCACTAGCTCTTGTGGACTATTTGGATGCTTTGCAGAATTTTATTGTCCATAGGGCATCCCACCATTTGTTTGCAGAGATAAACACATAACATGGACACAAGGACATTAGGAAGGGAGGTTGGATGGCAAAGGCAATAAAGGAGCAACAATATGTGAAAAAACAGTCACTCCACTTACTAGGTGCTAACAGGAAAACAACTGTATCAATGTGATTTGATGAAAGATGATGTAACTTACAGAAGAGCTTCTAATTCAGTAGACAACTGCGTTAAGAGTTACTTATCTTTCCCAGTAACCTTCTGTGAAAAAGAATAAGTTTCAAAGAGACTATATATGGTTGCTTAGAGTTAAATAATGTTCTGGACACCTGAGTTCAAGATGGTGAATTAGATGTCTGTGCAATAAGTTCTTAGGTGCTGCTCAGCAACTTTCCTAACAAAGATTTGTGTGAGTGCTTACAGTTGTTTTAACATTTTCTGGTCATTCAGCGTGACATTTGGTGATTCAGTTTCTAGAAATGCTGACATCTTCTGTCTACAACTAAGAACAAGGAATCTGTGCCCTGAAACAATAAATTTATATAAACTAAAAGGGGAAAAATTGAAAACAAATTTTCCCAGAAGGAAAGAAGTGCCTGTAACAATTAATTTTCATTGCCATAACTCATGTCTTGAAGGATAAAAGGAGAATAGTGGAGGATGGCAATGTGGGTTGGATGTGGGGCAAATAGTCATAGCACCAAGGTTAAGTGAAGATTAGGTCCTTTTCTATACTTTCCACCTCCTCTCTTTGGTAAAATCTAGTGATGCATCATGTAAAGTAGAAGACAGTAGAGCTCCAGAAGGGAGAGAAAAGTGTGCCCTAAATACACCTTTACTGGGCTATGTGAATAGCTGGTGAAGATATAGTCTTGACATTTGAGAGATCAGGAAACACACTTGCAACAGCTTTTCTGCTCTGGCCACAGACCTGATGTTCAGAATGTGAAGAGGGGCAACCATGTGCTCTCAATTCCTGTGAAAACACAGCCACTCATGGAAGGTGTTGCCTCTCTGTAGCCCTAGATAAAATTTGGTTTGTGGAGGACATTTCAATGGATGGAAATGCATGAATCTTTTTTTTTTTTCCCTGCAGATGTAAAATCAACAATAAGGTTTCAAATGCCCAGGGTCAGTGTAAGTTTTACTGCCAATTTCAAAGAGTCCACCAGTTTTCCCCTCATTCCTGACTTTGAAACAAAAATGTTTGAAAATTTGAAAAAAGACATAAGAAAATGTGCTAAAAATTTCCAAGCACAGTATATAATTTTGCATATGTATGTAGGGGAAATATGCACCTGTGTCCTTTACATTTGCTTACAACAAACCTTCTTGAAAATGAATTCTGAGTACAATTGTTTTTTCTCTGAGTTAAGTACTTACCATCTCAACCCCTCATTCTGTTATTTTGCTTCTGGTGGTATTTTTGATTAAATTCTTAGAATAATTTATAGTAATGACACAGCAACCCTGCCAGCCATAATTCCTGTAGTAGTTCAATATGTTTATGAGGGTTGAAGGATGTTAAATGTGGCAGTTTAAATGCTAAGCTAAGTAATCAGTTCATTAGGAATTTGCTCAGTGTGTTTGTTGTCTGCAGCTGAAGCATGCAGAACCAGACTCTGATAATTCACCAGACAGTTTAATGTATGAACAAGGTAAACTCCTCACAGATTGATTGGCAATCCCTGGAATTTCGTTAGCAGAGACAAGTGCATGTTCACACCTACACCGTGGATAACTTATCCCCTTCCAGCACAGAGGAACGGTAAAACAAATGTATTTGGCAGTCAGGTCTGGTATGCACAACTCCACCTGCAAGATCTTGGCCCAAGACAGCCTCAGCCAGCAAAGCCAGGCTTCAGGGAGTTGAGAAGGAAGATGGAGAGCTGCATCCCAGCCATGGAAATCTTTTGTCTGCTATGGGGACTATGCCCCACCTGTGTGTCATACTGCCAGACTGAAATACTCATGGATCTAAGGTGACCTGTCTTTCTGTCTCGAGGAACTCCATTCCCCATTGCAGAAAAATCCTGTTGCCTTCTTGGTGCTGCTTCAGCTTTTTGAAATTAATCTTCATTTTGTGCTGTTGCATTCCTCTCCTACAGTGGCCTGATGAGCACACATTCTGCAGCCTGAATGTTTGTTTTTCTATTTTTTTCCTTATACATGTAATTGCTCTTACTGACCCTTATCTCACTCTTCACAGTAAATTTTATTTCTGCTAATATTATAAAACAGCCACAACCATCAATAATTTAACAAATCTCAGAAACAAGTTACTCAAATTTCACCAAAACAGTGATGCTAATATTTTTTTCTGACTGAGCTTATACCACTAAATATTTCTGACTCTTAAGATGCGTGGAATGTAGCAATTTAGGCATAGTTCAAATCCCTGGTTATGTGTCTGATCTGATAATCTCCAGATGCAACCTACACCCCCAATATGACAAATGCCTTTGCCTAGACAGCCAGAGAAATTTGCTTAGATCAGTTACAGTTTGAAGAAAATGGCCAGAAAAGGCTGAATCACCCCAGACTCCATTGCTTCTTGAGCATCTGTCTCTTTCTTTCAGTAAAGGAGGACGCCTCTATCAAAGTAATGAATTATAAACTCTTCCTGCCAGTGTCTGAGATATCTGTGAGGATAAACCTGAAGCAGGACCTCCTCCTTCAGCACTCCATTAGCATTCACTCAGTTCCTTGCTAGCATCCTATTAAATGCAGAAGCAATTTATGAAACCCCGAATATTTGACTGATCAAAAATCTCTTGAGGCTCTGCCTCTGCAACAAAAATTTATGTAAGGAGAGAAAGGGGGGCAGAGGAGAAACAGCACAGAAAAACTCTGCATCATGGCTCAGCATGATAAACAAACCTGTGACAGAAGGGTGCACTGTGGGGAGAGGGAGGGGAGAAGCGATTATGTGGCAAAGAATAATCTTCCTCCCCGAAATGCCTCTGGGAAGGAGGAAGCAAGAAAACATGAGAATTCCGCCAGTACGCACAATGACCCTTCAGAGCGCCATGGGGAACCTATTGATGAAGAGCTGCTCTCCAATGCCTCCTGCCAACTCGCTGTTTGCCAAATCCCATTTGCTTCTAATCACTTACAGACAGTTGCTTGGCCTGAATCTGCTCACTCTTCTTCTGGTGTAAAGTTGGAGTTAGGCTGTGGAAGCTCTCTTGGTGCTGGTGTATGTTAAAGTAGGACTGTGCCCATCTTCATGATCCACAGAGAAATAAAAATGCTGACTGATTTGCGTTGGTGGTTGGCGTGGACAAGTCCTGGAGGAGAAGGTGGGCAGCAGAGTGGGCATGTGGACCTGCATGACATTACTATGAGCGTTATCCTTATAGGAAGAGAGTACATGCATAGGATGCTCCCAGTAGGTGCTCTGGGAAAAAAATGGATAATCAGAGACACAATTACTTTTCTGACAGCTCAGGCAAGAGAAACTGCCTACTGAAGGCTATACTGACATTCATCTTGCTCCAGTTTCTTCCATAATTCTGCCCCATGAAGAGTAACCCTTTGTTATTAATTCACTGAATTTTGCAGCATACTACAAACAAGGTCTGTCTGCCTGTCAGAGACAACCCCAGTTTTCTGAAAGATGCTTTAGGACACAGCAAGCACAAAGAGAGAAGGAAGTGCTTAGTAGGTGCTAGTCACACAGGCAAAGCACCAAGGAAAACAACCTGGATCTGAGCAAAGTGTGCCAATCTTTGTAAGCCATTCATCCTGCCCACCTTTCTTCAACCACTGAGTTGTGTCAATGCACGAGGAAAGGGAATTGCCTTCTGACCCTGCCCTGCATACCTTCAGCAGCAGAAGCCATCAGCTGACACTGTAAGCACAGTGGCTGATTGCATTTTGCATGCATAATGGTGGCTGTTATTATTGGCAAGAACAACAGTTGTTACTGTTCAACAAATGTGTCTTAATAATTTTCTGCTTATGTAACACACCCTATACAAGTACTAATGCAATCAAGTGCACTCTAAATACTGACTGCAGAAATACTGCCTGCAGTCTCCTTTTACTCAATAAATTTGTTACTGAATCTAAAGATCTGGATAAAAAGCACTCTGCAGAAAATGGGTGATTTGACGGTATTGGTCTGATGTTGAAATTTTTCATAGGAAAAGTGATTATGGATTTAGACTCTAGTTTAAGAAAAGTGAAACAAAATTCCTCCATGTCTCTGATCTCTTTTGCCACTGGGCCATCAGGATTACTTGCACTTATTTATGTCTTATTATTCTGAATTTAGAATCTTGTATGTAAGAGCAAGTAAAGCCTGTATGCAGCAATAATCTCATCTACTCTGGATAAAAACAGAAAGGAAAAAAACTAGCAGCTATGTGTGTAGATACAGAGATTTTTCTTCTCATGCTCATAAATTAATTATGCCAATACTCCCTTTAGCACTGAAGAGAGCAGCTACAGACTGGCATTCAGCTGTACTGCTGAATTCCCTCTTCCTTTCAACAGGGCAGATTCAACTTGGCTACCTACTGAGACAATCTTGGGGCTCCTGCTAAGACCTGAGTGATCACCTGAGAGAGTGTACAAGCCAAATGCTTTGCATGTCCCTTTCCAGCAATGCAACAGTATGAAGTTAGATCTGGCTGCCCAGGGACCTTTCTGGCACTCTTTAAAACCATGAACTGTAGTAATCTCAGCATTGCTGAACCAAATTTGCTCCATCTATAATGTTTTGGATTGGTGATTGATAGCAAACTGCAAAGAAAGGTTGCTTTTAAAATAGATATTCATATATAGCCATACACATGCATCCAGTTTCCATCTGGAATTAGATTGCTTCCTGGGGAACTGTTCATCTATAGACTTTGAAGTAGCACTAAAAGATACACTCTTTTGTCAGTGAACATGTAATTTCCTCTTAATGCGAAGCACGAGAACAACAAATTCACTCAGATGGGGAGACAAGCAGTTCCCAAAGTGTCCCTGGAAACTCATTTCTAACTTTGAATTGTCTGGGGGGCTTAACAGCCCTTAAGCATTTTTTGCATTTATAAATTATTGCAAGAAAAGCCTTGAAATGAAGATATCATTCATTCCTGAAAAAGGCAAATATCACCTTGGTTTTTTGGTAGAGCATGGGGCACTGTTCAGGTAAAGTTTACAGAAGCATGCCTATTGCCTGGCTACTCTCCTAACCAGCCCTTGGACTAGAAGAGTTTTGTTTTCTGTATTCTTTGTTCTGACTCTTCTCTGCAGGAAACCACACAATTTAATTGAAAAGCAAGGTATTCTTCTGTGAATTCTTTGGTGACTTGGCTGGAGAAAATAGCACAGATCCGTGTGTTGGAGGGAGCACTTCAATTGACTTGCAACCAAGATTTCAGATTGGAAAAAGCGCTGTGCACATCCATACTGCTACCTTGAGCACAGTAAAGAGCTTTTTACCTGTGAGACTGCACAAGTCAAGTCTGGTTGGCTCCCTGCCAGCAGCATGAGAGGCTTTCTCAGCCCCTCTAGCTAAGCTTTGGGACAAACACTGTCTTGTCACTAGTGAACAAGTTTCTGCAGTTGCTGTTTCAAAGGTAGAAAAAAGTAAGCATCCCTGCATTGAACACTACAGCAAACTGAGCAAATGGGGACAGAATCAGAACTGAGACAAGCAGGCATGCCTTCTTGTCTTCTCCTTGCTCAAAGAAATATTTAATGCCATAGACAGCCCCATAGACAGGGGTTAAGGCATGCTTCTCCCTAAGCTAAGGTAGGTACTGGAAGGAGAGTCCAGACATCCACTGTGCTCTTGACAAGTAGTTTCGTCTAAATATTGTACTGAATATTCCCCAAGATTATTTTAGATTATCTTTATCACAGGAAACTGAACAATTTTATTTCCTCGCTGCTGGGATCAAACAGCAGAAAATAATCTGTGGCTTTACAATACAAATACACCTAAATAAATTACTGTAGCATAAGGAAGTCATTCAATGCAAAGAAGGTCCTCAGAAGTACTCAGCACCATGACCTTGCCATGTTAGAATTTGAAAGTTAGGAGAATTGCATTTCACTCATGCCCTCTCAGCTTCTAGGGCTATTTCTACCCCCTGTGCTGGGCTTTCTGTATTGGCATGTCATTGACAGCTACCAGAAACAAGAAAAACAAAGATATCTCGCACTGGGGGATGTGAAGGTCCAAGAAGTGGCTTATATGCACAAATAAGTCTTTTTGAATGTCCTGTGGGAGTCAGGATATGTGTAACTGGCTTTATTTCCCAAAGAGGAAATAAAGGCTTGGCTTTCACAAATTTGGGGATTATGAATCTGTATGTTTCTATAGCAGGAAATGCAGCACAGAAAATAGCAACATCCACAGAGATGCAGAGCTGTCCCTCGGCATTTAACCATGCATAGCAACAACACATACCATTATGACAGCCAATAAAGAATGCAGTACCCAGATGAATGGGGGATATTTCAGAATTTGTATGCTAAATGTATTAACAGTAAAGCCTGGACCACAACCAGGGTGTTAAGGATCACAGAGGTTTATAATCACAAGGATGAACAACTTGGTGCATGGGTATCAGGTCTCATTAGTGTCCTGATCACAACCATTCTGGATCAAAAAAATTAGAATTTGTAAAGAGGAAAATAGAGTCTTCTGACTTGCAAGCACCTGAATTCTCCTGTTTAATAAATTACCTTAGACCTGTTTTGGTTACAAAACTGCAAGGGTACAACAGACAAGTTAAGAAGAATTATATAAGTGACAGCTTATCTGAATGAATCTAAACCTCTTGACTGAAGAGATGTCTGGTTTGTGAAAGGCAAAATTTATCTTGCATTGTCTTCAGCTAGCAGAAAGAAAAAAAATAAGCAAATGCAAGTATAGAAGAACTGTGAGAAGGGAGAAATCGTGGACGTTGCAGTAATCAGATGTAACTGCTTTAACAAAGTACTGGACAAATGAGCTGGAAGACATCCCTTGCTCAAACACTGTAAGGAATAGTGGTCCTGTATCCTCCTGCAGTAGTGGGCAGAGTGAAGGGCCAGAACCATTTCTCTGCAAAGTCCATCCTGAAGATGTGCTATGTGGCACCTCACTATTTCAGGTTGCTGATGCCAACCACATGTGTTGGACTCAACACAGTGCTGCAGGTAAGAATCCCTCCAAGGGGTGATCCTGGTTTTCCCAGTGACTGAATCCATGACAAACCATCTGCACATCATAGGCCTCATTTTCCCCACCTGTGAAAAATTAGCAAACTCTTTTATTTGTCAAATTGTCAGTGTGAACATCAGTCAACAAGAGTCAAAGCACAAAACCTTAGTCCTCGGATGAATAGTTTTTCACCTAGCTAATCTGTCCAATTTCTCTGGAATTAGATATTTAATTATTAACTAAGGCTGTAACATTTACACAGTATTTTACAAGACATCTTTTTAACACCATCTTATAAGACTCAAAACTGATTTTTTTTTTCCTAAGAAGTGTGACTTTCATGAAGAAGAAGACACATCATACTTAATCATGATGCTAGGAGGGATTCTGCATCCCTATCTCGTGAGCTGTGTTCACAAGAAAATGTGAAGATGGAAGAGAGTTCTGCCATCTGAGGTTTTGCCTGACATGGTTTGAAAATAGAGTTCAATTCTGAGATGACAATCTGGCATGCTGTATGTTGTTGGGTTGTACCCAAACATTGTAAAGAAGCTGAAATGTTAGAAGTATTTACATAGTTAAAATTAAAGCAGTCATAATAACTAGATATATTGAAACACAAGCAAACTTGATCATCTAGAAATATTGTTCTTTTGATATCTTTAAAGATTAATCTGAAATGCCTTTTTACAAATTACCTGAAACTTGATTTTTCCATCATTTAAAAAAGAGACAAAACACTAACTGTTGGTATAACTTCTACAGTTCTTTTCTTGCTTGGATGTGAGTGTCATACATGGCTGAGCTAGCAATTAATTAGGAATCCAGAAAATATTGTTTCATTACTATAATTGCTCCTATTATGGCTGAACCTAAAAACTTCCAGGAAGATCAAGATGTCAGTGTTAGGGTCCATCCAAACCTCTAATACACTCCTCCTGCATGAAACATCAAGGGATAACAACATGCCAAGGCTACTCAAGAACCCAGTGGCAGAATCAGGGATCAGATTTTGACTCTCTGAGAGCCTATTCAGTGTGAAAGCATCCTTGACCTATGGAGAGTTATGACATAAACAAGTTATTCTGTGTGATCAAAAAGGGAAAACAGGCTGTGTCTGTATGCTACTCCAGATCCAGGATTAGTTTCTTACAGTAATGAGATGGCTAAGTAATTCCACAGGATTTCACCAAGGTAATCAGGTCCAGACACTGCATCTGACAGCCCTAAGACAGTGATGGAGCCAAAGCCTTTGCTGTTATCAATGCGCATAGATAAACAGTGAGAAAGTAATTTGAAAAGTACCTTCTGCTTAGAGTTGCCACAATTCTTTCCTAAAGCATGCCCTGGCCAGAAGTGCATTTCAGACAGCAGGGGTATTAAAATCTTTCCTGGTAGGATGTTGCCAATGATGCTGGTGTGTATATGCCCTTGGAGTGCCCAGGCTGTCAGCTGCACCAGCTGCTGCTTCATTCATTATACATGAGAAGTCACAGGCAGCGTGAAGCACTGAAATTAATCCTGACAGAGTCATGAATAAAATGTAAACATATCTTGAGAAGGAAAAATTTGCAAGGGAATTTAAAAAAATCCAGAAAGGAGAGAGAGAGGAAGGAAAGGAAGGAAGAAAAGAAAAGAAAAGAAGAAAGAAAGAAAGAAGAAAGAAAGAAAGAAGAAAGAAAGAAAGAAGAAAGAAAGAAAGAAGAAAGAAAGAAAGAAGAAAGAAAGAAAGAAGAAAGAAAGAAAGAAGAAAGAAAGAAAGAAGAAAGAAAGAAAGAAGAAAGAAAGAAAGAAGAAAGAAAGAAAGAAGAAAGAAAGAAAGAAGAAAGAAAGAAAGAAGAAAGAAAGAAAGAAGAAAGAAAGAAAGAAGAAAGAAAGAAAGAAGAAAGAAAGAAAGAAGAAAGAAAGAAAGAAGAAAGAAAGAAAGAAGAAAGAAAGAAAGAAGAAAGAAAGAAAGAAGAAAGAAAGAAAGAAGAAAGAAAGAAAGAAGAAAGAAAGAAAGAAGAAAGAAAGAAAGAAGAAAGAAAGAAAGAAGAAAGAAAGAAAGAAGAAAGAAAGAAAGAAGAAAGAAAGAAAGAAGAAAGAAAGAAAGAAGAAAGAAAGAAAGAACGAAAGAAAGAAAGAAAGAAGGGGGAAACTGATCAGTTGTAGGAGTGTAGAAGAAGGAAGTAATACAGTCTGCAGGGTGAACACCTGGGTCTTGCCTCATTTCATGCCAAGAGGAAGCTGGCCCCAGGAGTGTGAACACACACCACAGTGTGGCAGCTGCCTGAGAATATAAACATAGCAGCTCAAAAAGCAAAGCAAAGCAAAGCAAAGTAGAACCAAAACCTCCAGACCAAATGCAGTGTTCACCCTCCCCATGTCACCCACCCCCTCCATAATTTAAGAAAAAAAGACCAGACCAACAAAAAACTCCAAAACCCCATGTGTGACTAGTGAGTTTTAAAACCAAATGAGTTGTGGAACTTGCCTTGAGGGCCATAGAATAAAGGCTTGCTCTGTGTGTGGATTTGGCAGAAGAGGGAAAAGCTGGTGTCCACTTGGCTTTTAGCCATGTCTTCCTATTGTCCCAGTGCCTAGCTGAAAAGTGTTGCCAGCTTGGTTTGGAGCTTTAAAACACACTACCCCCCCTCTGTTTCTGGCTGCTACCTCCTTCAACAGGCAGTGACTGCATGAGATCTCCTAGGTTGTTTGCCCAGTAAGACAGACAATTAAATCACCTTTGGTAGAACCATGCAATCCACGTGGGAGGCTATTAGCTTCCTGGGACGCCCAGCTCACATTGCAAGCATTCGCATGACTGTTCACACTGCCTGGCAGCCATCAAGTTTCTTCACCCCACCCGGCCCCAGATTATCTGGTCTCACAATCCATCAAATTATATTAATCTGCTTCACTGGGGAATGAAGAAGAACGATATGATTCTGGATACTTGATAAAAATGTTCTCTAGATGCGAATCTGACTACAGCTCTGATTTTCCCCAGCCTCTTTCATCCCCTGGGGTTTGAAAACTGCAGGTCAGATATTGCTCTCAACTACACCCAAGCAATTCCAACCAATTTCAGTCGCAGGCAGAACAAAAGGCTGCATATGCAGGGCTCATTGTAACATCACCACAATTTGTATATGTGTGTATGTGGAGGGCATGGGGGTGGCACACAGCAGCCACTCTCTGCCAGCAATAGTGCCTACCCAGCAGGGTGCAGGAGGGAGAAATGAAGAATCATTTTTCCAGTGGAAGCTACAGAGATAATTTTAAGCAGGGAGAATGTAATTACCTGAAATGAAATCGTACATTATACCCATCACACCATTCCACATAAAAATTTAAAACATGATTTGCAACTGAAGAAGCTGAGGTGAATTTCTGAGTTTTATTAATTTGGTTCCTCCTTTTCAGCATGGTGCTGCTGATGAGAGGCAGATTCACCTGCATGGAGAGGCAGTGTCACCTTCTCTGTGCTCTTATCTGGAGGAAGAAGTTGGGAGTTGTGTTATGCCTTTTTCTGAAAGAACCTCAGCTACAGATCTTCCATCATAGTCTTTGTACTGCTTTTGCCCCACACAGCTATTTCATCTACACCTTAACGGATGCATATATGTAACTAAACCACAGTCCCTAGCTCTACATGGCACCAAATACCTCAAAATCCCTAAGGCTCTTATCCTTTCAATTAATCCCTCCTGAGACACAGTGACAAGTTGAAAGCCAAGAACTGAGGCTCAGAAAAACTCAGAGTAGAATTCATCTCATCTAACTTGAGAAGTCTGAAATGTAGGTGTGTACACCTAGGCAAGGAAATGAGGTTTTTCTGTAAGAGACTTTAGACCAAAAGAGAGTCTTATAGGGCTGAGCTGTTCTCAGTGGCTGGTTTAGGAGGGAATTGATCATTCCCTGGAAATGCCTGCTTGCTTTCTTTGTCTCTAAGAAAAGATTAAATAAAAGCTCTGCTATTTATACCTATGCAGTCTAAAGAAAAAAAAAAATGATAGTGGAATAAGGATTTGAAAGCACATCTCCTAACTCATACACAGATTTCTTGAGTGGAGAGCCAAGAGCCTATTCCTGAAATAATGATAACAAAATCTTCAAAACTATAGTCCTGCAAGTAAAATTGCCTTCAGACCCTTGCAGATGTGTCCCATGAGTGAGTGGGTAATTCTGTGTGATCTCCCACCACATTTTCAAAGGAACAGTGGGACTTACAGCGTGTTGCTGAGGCAGAGGAACATTGCCTCCAAGGCTTCAGTCAACAAAGTTTGCATATTAAAAGGATAAGACTGAATCACAGAGAACTTCCAGCTGACTAAACATGGGAATTGAGCTAGATTGATGAGTGCCTATGGACTTCTGGGTCACTCTGGTAGTGCTTAATATCATGGGGCGGAAGGAAGTAATTTATTTGTAATATAACACACATATATATACATTTGTATATTTAATTATGAAATAAACCAACACAATAACAATAACAGCAATCAAAACCTTGACATTATTTGACTTTGGCACCAATAACTAAAGGAAAATTTCTTACACACATCTTCAGTATCATCCTGGTTTGAGACAATGTAAAGGAGAATACTCGGCAATATTTTGGGACACCCATGGAAAGCATAGAGAAGGAAAACTTTAGGGGATCTAACCTTCTAATACATACAACAAAGTAGCTGAGGAGACAACACCAGACTCTTTACTGAGGAGTAGGATGGGACAACAGAAAAAGAAGATTGTCATAAATAAATCAGGAGAGGTTCAAGTCAGATACAAGAGAAAATTTTTTGAGGATGAGGACAGTCAAGCACTGAAGCACTGTCCACCTATGGAATTTTTCAAGACCTGACTAGATAAAGCCCTGATTAATCTGATGCAACCTCACAGCTGACTCCATTTTAAGCAGGAGGTTGTTCTAAAGACCTCCTGAGTTCCAAGTTCCCTTCCAAAACATACTATTCTGCGATAAACATATTGTTCATGGACTGCTTCCCATTCACTCACAAAGCATGCAAAGAGTAAATAAATGTAGAGTGGCCTTCTCAGTTCTCTGTGATGGGTGAAAGGACAATGGAGAGTAGAAATTCAAATTATGATTTGCAGTTTCTAGATCCTTCAGCAGCCCAAAGGTTTGTTCAGCTAGAGTAATGAAAACTAGCTTGAGAAATCTTTCTTTGCAGCACATGAGAGACCGAGGAGGTAGCTGCTGTGATGATGAGGATGGTGGCTGTGACTTTTTGTCCCCAGTGCCCCAGGCTGCAGACAGCACAGTTTATAGGGATCTGGTCCTAACTTTCCATACAGAAAGCTAGCAGCATGCTATGAAACAGCTTAGCCACCTTTACAAAGTGTTTTTAATAAAAGAACTTTACTTTCCCTCTATGAAGCAATGCCTTATCTTGTAGTAAATCCTAAAAATTCCACCAAAACAAAACAGTAATGAATTCCCTGAACATCCAGAATTTAAGTTATCTTGGACCTACACAGATATTGTGTGGTCCAAAAGTCACCCAAGGTTTCCTTCGGTGACTTCTAGCTCACAGTGGTCCCTGAAGGAAAGGAAATAATCTTGAATTTTTCTTGTGTGAATCACTTTGCTGTCATAGGAAATTACAGGAATCACTTGGCTGAAAAAGTGAAGCAAGTTATGTCAGCATTTGATAAGAAGTTGTATTCCTCAACCATGGTGTTGCTGAGCCCGAGTCCATGGGATTTTTCACTCTTGCTAAGCCCAAACAAGCACAGAACTATATTGCACCTCCAAAACAGCTACAAAAACTTTTTAATCCATTGCTCTGTAGACATGGCTTCACATTCCTACTCCTTCCAGTTTCATTAAGTCTTTTTTGCATTGAGGATTAAACCACTTGACTGGCCAGCAGGACTTCTGC
>NW_005054299.1:10791078-10813297 GCF_000277835.1 Geospiza fortis | reverse complement strand
AGCTTATGAGAGGAGGAAAATTCCTCTAGCAGGGAAAACTCGGCAAACCTGAAGGACAAGTCATAAAGCCATTGAAATGGAAAATTGAAAAGCAGTATAAATAGCCTCTTTGGAAGAAAATAGGTCTTCCCTGCTATAGTGAGCATGAATAAACAATAAACGATCATGTCAATAAGGAAAACACTTGCTAGAGAACATCTTCCCTCTTCAATTACAAAGCTTCCATTCAGATGCAGCGGTGCACAGGCAGAGAATTAACCTTGCTAGGCTCTTTGGATGCGTCAATCTCCTATGAGATATATTGCTATCTTCTTTCCACTCCTAAAATTATGGATAAGGTATCTTGTCTAATGATAAATATTTGCTCCTGACAGATACAGTAGTAGGAAAGGTGATTATTCTTTTTCAAGACCACATAAAAGAGACTTGGAAGAGCAGGAGCTCTGTCTGGTCAACTTCTGTGTAAGATGCAGGATGTCAACCAAATTTGAACACCACATTTGAAACCAGGTCTTCAAACCACATTTCTTAAAAGCACCTGAAATTCTTAGATTATTCAAAAATATTTTATTATTAAAAATTCTTTGGGTGAGTGATCTGCCCATCTTAGAAGAGGATTGAGAGTTCATACTCCAGCAATGCCCACCTGAACCAGATCAGCAGAAAAAATTTACACTCTGTCACATTTCTACATATTCCCAAATGATACAACTGGCAGAATTACACTGGATTTATGCTTGTTACCCTTGATATTACTGCAACTTTCAGCTTTTGAGAAGTAAACTTATATTTTAAGTGTTTTTTCTTCCTCTGATTGTCAAAAATGAACATTTTTTCAGAAAAAAATTGGCCAGGGATGTAATCATTTTATTGCCTAAAAAGATTGTATTTTGAATCTTCTTTTTCTGACCAAAAAAAAAAACAAACAAAAGGAGGAAAAACTGAAATATTTTAAAAGTCAGTGAATGTTATCAATACAAGAACATATTGTGAACAAATACCTCCAAAATAAAAGAAAACAACTAGGACTTAGTTTCACAAAAGAACCAAGCTGAGACATCAAAAACCTGGAAACTGTCTGTTGTGAGGAGAGACTGGGAAGAAAAGAATGAAGAAATAAGGTTCAAGAAAACTGATGGATGATGATGAGATGAACCAATAATATAACGCCGTATAAAATCTTAATTATTTGTTTTAGAAACTCTTTTAACCCAGCCAAATACATAGCAGCATTCTCAGCAATGTGGGCCACATATACACAGGAAAATAAACAAACAAAAACCCCACATCCTGGGAAATACCAGCTCATAAATAATCTTCTGGACTATGACTGATAAGCAGCTCAGATTTGATCTCCTAAAATGGTGCATGTTGTTGAAGAATTGTGGGTAATGCTGTTTGACCCCCGTTTATTGAAAGAAAATGACAGAATTTGGAAATTTTTAACAATTAAATGTTTTTCTCCTTATTCAGGCTCATTTCAGTCTGTATTTCTGGACAATTAGGCATTCTAGATCTCTTTGCTGGGATATGGCATTATGTCACTAATTTTTTAGCTAGTGTCAATGAGTTTCATTTTTCAAAATTGCCCTGCTTTTAGTGAAGCCTAATGATGCACTCAGGATTGATTCTATTTAACTTTGTGAAGGAAGTACAAGTAGTTTTGACTCTCTTCCCCCTCAGCTTCTACCACCTCAGTAAAACCCTGAGAGAATTAGATACAATGCTCTTGTCAAGATTTCAGCTTAATGTGAAGCAAAATTAATATAAGATTGACATTTTCTCTTTATGCCATTTGCAACCTATGCTAGGGTAGACTTCTACTTTCTTTATCTATCCATAGAATTCATTCTATTTTTTTTAAATGAAAGAAATCTGGGGTTCAAGTTCCACTTGAGCAATGATAGATACAATTTACTCAGTCTGAAATATCATCAGCTGAGGGTGAAAAGTGTTAATTAACAATAAATTCTTGGAGAGAAACCCTTTGGGATTCTTTAGAAGCCTTGAGTGGATGGCCACAGGTTAACTCCCATAAAACAGAGTTCTTCATCACTGTCATTGCCATCATTGTCTGAATTTCTTCAAAAGGAAGAATAAATACATGGAATAGAAGATATTTCTGAGGATAATAATGAGAAATACAGCTTGTGAGACAGAGCATGAGGTCAGGCTTAGGGCTGTAATGAAAAGAGGCAATTTTCTCTGCTCATTACATGTCTTTCATGCAAGGGGCTTTATTCTCCATTCCCATTTTTCTATTTATTTTTTCTCTCCACTTAGAATGATTCATGGTATGGAAAGTGAAAATGCAAAACCTGATAATCCACTGCATTTTTTTTGGATCAGTGCAATGGCTTTTGCAACTGAATTTTTTCAGAGCTGAATTAGCCTGACTAGTCCCCTAGCTATTAACTCCCCTCCCCATACTTAGAGGTTTACCGGGATCTCAGATCCCCACCCGTCTCCTTCACCTCTGTTGTTAGAAAGAAAACTTTCCTCAGAGAACTTAACTATGCTACTGCAATGCCTCATCTGTC
This sequence comes from Geospiza fortis, assembly GCF_000277835.1. Taxonomy (NCBI): domain Eukaryota; kingdom Metazoa; phylum Chordata; class Aves; order Passeriformes; family Thraupidae; genus Geospiza; species Geospiza fortis. The sequence goes on along the minus strand of NW_005054299.1, from coordinate 10,810,757 downwards.
TTCTAACATTTCAGGAGACCACTCAATACTCAGCAAAAATTAAGTACCATGCAATTAAATAAGGCTGTAACTACTCCATAGCTCACAGAGACATGGCTGTTCTCATGCAATTATATAAACTGGGTTTAATTGAGCCAAACTGATTTATAGGCACAGAATTAATGGGAAAATGGATGTCCAGTTTCCTTTCCACCCCATGAGCGCTGTCTGGAGTAGCTGAGATACTGGTCTGACTGAAAAAATGAGGACATGGGCTTTTATGTGGTTGTAGGTCTGACAAAGCTCATGTACACCACTAAATCCTGGACTGACAGTGACTGTATACTCAGGTTGATCAGCAAAGTCATCATAACAGATGCACAGCCACTGAACGCTACAAGAAATCTCATATTTGGATGGTTTCTGTTGTATAGTACCCTCATCCTGATGCATTTTGAAGGACTGAAAAACTAATGAGCTGGACATTGTCTTCAGCCACAAAAAATGAGCCTCTGACCCGGAAAAGCAGTCCTAGGATGCAGGTTCACTTGTCATGATAGTAAGAACATAACTTTTGGGTAAATTTTTGAATTTCAGCTCTGATTCTTCCACTCTAATTTGGATCAGATGTAAGAGCTTGTTCACACTTGAACACTATTAACCTGGGTAACATGCACCCATTCCTAAACACAGCAGCTTGGATCATAAATAAAGTCATAAACTTGAAAAGAACAGCCAAATATTGCACTTTTTTGCTTTGCAGAAGATGGTGGGAATTCAAAGGCAGAAGAATTACTTCAGCGGTTACATATCATTCCTTAGTTTCTCTGTGTAAGGAGAGAGAACTGCTTTTTAAATCTGTATATTTATTTATTAATAAAGCAACTTACACTAGCTTGAAATCGCTTCAGAGAAGTAGAGCTTAACAGATACATTATTTTCTTTGATGTAATCAGAATTTTGCTTTACATATTTATCAGAGACACTTTGCTGGAGCTGAAGTTCAGTATCCTTTTCTTCCTGCACTGCAACACAGTAGATAAAACAACAACCCCAGCTATAATTGAGACACATCTAGGGCAGCATCTTTCCTGCGCTAAAACGTACTTATTACTAAATATTTGAAGGTAAGGGGCAGAAATGCTGGGTTGGGAGTGTTTTCTCTCCTTAAGTGGGTTAGTTGCCTCAGCCTCCACACAATCTGTCCCCTTGAAGGGCCGAGCAGATGAAATTGTGATCCTCTTGCCTTTGTGAGGGCTTGGACATAACTGTCAGGGGGAGAGCTGTATCATGGATGCCTGTCTCATGCTCCAGGGCTTCCAAGTGCAAGTGTTAATTAAGGGAGAGTCAGAGCTCAAAGTCCCTCCTCTGCATGACATGTGCAGGGAGTGGAGCAGTGAGGGGAGGGAGTGTGGGGGTGCTGGTAAAACACAGATCCTTGGCCCCGCCTGGGCTGTTCCTAGCAGAACAGCTGTCAGCACGTCCATCTGTCTGCTACAAGGCAGGGCACTGGCCCGAGGTACTGCTGAGGGCTACGGCTGCCCCCCTGCTAGTGCATGCAACCCTGTCAGGTCACCCCCGCAGGGGGAGGCTGCGTGGATTTTCCACTGGATCATGAATTGTGCTCAAGCCTGCTGCATGTGGGGCAGTGGGAGTTTGGTCCCTCAAAGACAGGAAGCCATTGGGGTCTCCTGATCAGCTTCACATTGTTCACATGGAAAGCACAAAAACCAAAGTTCAGAAGTCTCTACATTATTTGGCTTGTTGCAAGACATGACATTTTCATTACTGCAGGTGCTTTGAAGCCCTCCTTTCAAAGCTTGGAATAGCTCCCGCCTTAAGCCCAGCAGAGGCTGGCATGAAGGCATCCATAGTACTGATCCCATGATGTACCTTAACTTGATGGAAAAGGGAGAAAAAGTAGAAATAAATCCTAATCTATGCTGTTTCTACCTGGATGCAGGTCTTACAGAACATTTACATGTTGCTGCCTTCCCAGTGTGTGGATCTATGCACATTTACTCAGAGACCACAGAAACTCCTTCTGTTTTGAGTACTAAACCTTAACTAATAGATTATCACTAAGGAGCTCTGTGTGCACAGAGAACACAGATGAGATGATGCTGGCAGTGATACGGCTGTCACTCCATAAATGTGTATCTCTCTGTAACTTAGCTCAGGATGTAGCTCATTGTATTCAAAGACACAAATAGAGATGCACATGCACAAATTAGTAAGTGATCCAGGCATTCCCTGGGGAATTTAATCCAAGTCTTACACATCATATAAGTGAGATGGAAAGCAGATGCCTAATAATAGATCTGTATTCCAATACCATCTGCTCAGACCAAATCCCCATAACAAACTGTGTCTGTCCGCATGTCATGCATTTCTGCCGTTTCAGCCTTTCCGAGGCTCCTTCTCCAGGTTGAAAGAATAAATCCCTGTCATGTACACCCAAATCAAAGCATTAGGCCATCGGCCATCTGTTGTTTATTTGTGAGGTTATCTTATTTCTGCTGAGCCTCAGCATCCTGGCAGACACTGTAAACTCAACCACATACCACTTCTCTCCCTTCTCATAGCAAGACATTAAAGATGTCCTGTTAAATCACTTCAGCCAAAATATCTAAATGAAGAAGGGAAATCTCAATGGTGCTTTTACAATACAAAGTCAACAAGATATTTTATTTCACTCAGACTAAAACAATTGATTACTTTAAAAATATCCTTACCGAGGTATAATGACTGTGAAAGGAGCTATCCCCTCAGTCTTCAAAACAGCAGAAAGGCTCTTTCATATCCTGCACAAACACACAGCTCTGCAAACTGTATAGATATGTGTGTTCCTTTCTCCTGCTAATAAGAAGGCTTGATGACAGAGGGCTTGATCACCATGCTTAACCCTTACCTGTATGGGAGAGAGTAAGCAGCTGTACAGATCAAGGGGTTATCAAGGTCTGTGGGTATTCCTAATGCACACAGGAGAGCAAATACTCCTGAGAGCTGGTTCTGAACAACACATAGTACCTGACTCCCAAAACATGCCAGCTGAGCTCAACCATTAGCACCATCCTCTGTACAGTGATAAAGTTGATGGCCCCACCTTTGGATTAGAAAATGATGCACTGCAGGCATTCAAGCTGGTCCTTCTGTTAGCTGGAGCAGGTAGGATGCTCCTTGGTTTCTATGGAATAATTTGATAGCAAGAATCCCAATAGCTCTAGGTTAGTTTGCTGATCAACAACTAGGAAGCAACTGGGATTAACAGAAATCAGGTTTTTACAGGTATCTTCTACATGATCACTGCAGGGATTAAAAATGTTTACACTAGAAGTGATTTTTTTTTTTCTTTTTTTTTAATTCCCACAGATCAAAACAAGGAAGTCTCTTGTATCTTTTTACTTCTCATGCAAGTACCACTCTAGCCATTATCAATAAAGCACTAGAAAATTTTCGGTGATAAGAACTCAAGATGGATGCTAAGGCCTGGCCCTCACATTGTTACTCCTGAGCACTTCTTTGCTAACACTGCTGTTTGTGGAGGGGACTCCTCTGTGCTGTACACAGACCAGCTGCTCCAGTCAGCCCCGTAGAATTCAGTGTCGTGGGGCTGATTTAAAGCTTTGCAGACTTAGGGCATCTCAATTTCCTCTGTTGTCAGTCCTCCCCTGCCCCCACATTAGCAAGTTTGAAGCATGGGGATGTGGAGGGTGCAAGCATGAGGGCAGGTGTGCTGAGCAGCACTGCTACAGCTCCAGGGTAAGCAGCTAATGACAGCACTCCTGCTTCGAGTGCTTAAGCAAAATCATCACTGCCAAAGAGAGCTTTCCCCACCAAATGGCTTCTGCTGCTACAGAATGCTAACCACCCACCAGGAAATCACTTCAACTGCTCTCCACGGCCCTCAGTGCAAGGCCTAACTTGTCAGGCACAGACCTGGTCTCTGCCAAGATTGCATATCTGTATCTAGCCTTTCCATGCCAACTCTTTGAGGGATGCATCCCTTTCTTGGGTTCACTGAAAAACCATCTGCATCCCTCTCTCTGAATCTGTTGGATAAAATGCAAAGCACCATTTGCAAACACTTTTGACTTCAGAGTTATTCAGCATGTGTCTGACTATCTAGGGTGAAGGTTTTTTTGATGATTGGCAGATAATTCGCAGATATGTCTGTGGCCTGTGGCTGTTACTCATAACTTAGGTGGGTCTGTTTTGGAGTGCAAACCCGGTAAACCAACACTTTCCTGATGTTAGCAGAAGCATGGAGCTGTCCTGTCAGGAGGGCAGTCTGTAAGGTCAGTCATGGCTGTTATGAAAAGCAAAAGTTGAGTCTGGGAACAGGAAAGGAGCTCACATCCGTTCCTTACCTGGAGCCTTTAATGGGTTATAAAGCTAGCAGCTCCCTTAGCAATGTGTGGCTCTGAAGTGGAAGTCCATGGTTAACACACAAATAACAACACAGCAGTCACCATAACCCTGGAGCTTGGTTCTTGCTGCTCAGCAGCTCAGTGGATTGTCCTCCCTGCCTCTGTCAGTTGCAGAGATGTCACTCCCAGATACTGAAAGTGGATCTGACTATATCATCAATATTCAATAACTATAGCCAAAAAGTAAATTGTTCATCATGAAAGTTAAGCCCTAGAAATAGTAATGCCTTGTGTATCATACCTAAGAGTAGAAAATCTTCCATGACAAAGGAAATTTTTCTCAAAAACCTGCAGAAAATCTATCTCACCCATTCCCTCTTGTCTTTTACTGCCCTGTATTCTAATAGTGTTGGATAATGAGGATTGAAGATTTATGTAACTTCTGCATCAGGGAACAAGGCAAGTCAGGAGCAGTTCTGACATGCTGCCAGGAGTGGCTGCATGGCATGATCTTTGCTTGGGAGCACAGCATTTGCATCTCACGATGTGATACCAGTGTCACAATGTTGTGACACTGCAAATTGCTCTGCTCTCCTCACACGCGTTTTTATTATAGAGATGCTTTCACCTTTGGTGCCTGGTAAAAATGGAGAGGAATCACTCAAGTTGCTGAGAAAATGAAGGAAAATAAGGAAAATGTGCTTCACTGAGGCTGGAGAAACTACACAAAAAAATGAATAAGTGCAAGAAACCCTGACATGGAGTCAAATGTCACATCTGTAGAAGACTGCGGAGCATTTAGCATAGAAACTGTATAAAGAAAGTTGATTAGAGGAGATAAGTCACAGCAAATATAAAACGATGCACTTTAAGTAAAGGTGTTACTTTAGTTTTGTGTCCAGGTGACCAAAATTTTTTTACTTATTTGTAGTTAGATTTTATCTGATACAGGTTAATAATAAATCCAGTAACAAAAGCATCTGGTAAGATTTGGTAGTCAAGCAAAGCAGCAATAAGGGAAAGGATATTTTTAAGACCTAATGCTATTGTTTTGCATCCAAGAACCAAATAGAGTAAATCTGGTTTGCGTTGAAATAACAGCAGAAGAAAAAGCTATGAAAACAGGAAATCATCTCTAAACTGAATGCATCTCATTTCAGCTCTTTTGACTGTGTGAAGCACAAAGCCTTTCTCATTCACAAATATGACAGCAATTTTATTTTATAACTGCACTGCTTTTTTTTTTAAGAAAACCATCTGACTTCTTAAGGATGATTTTAGATTCAATAACAGAACAGGAATGCACCTATTTTCTTTGCAAATTCACTCAAGTACCTTCTTTTTAAATGATGCCACTTCCTGGTTTAGGATTTTTTTTTTGTCTCTAGCAAAAGGAAACCATGTATATAATAAATATAAAGATAATTTTGGAGCACATTGAATATACATGTCCTAATTCTGTGTGGGTTTTAAACCTCTCATCCATATTGTCTCCTTAGTTATTCATATGCATACTAGACCTTTAGAGTTTTTCTATTTTTTCAGGATCAGGGTACATACCAAGAATTATAGCAACACTTGCCTAAATTAGACTTGAGAGCTTTGGTGTTAAAATGCTGGTTAAAATGTTTGAAATATTCATCATAACTAAACCACACTGATGTGAAATGCTACTTGGTTTTGTAGGCTTAAATTCTCTCTGAATTTCAGAACCAGGTTAGCAATACTTTACATTAAGATGCCAGAACATTCTCACAGCAGTCAGTGGAGCTATGTGAGATTTGTTAACTGAGCTTCTAAGATGGGTTATCACTTGAGTTAAAAATTAAGACAACTTTCCATTACTACTCTGACTGTAGATGAAAAAGATGAGATGGACCATCTGGTAAGAAAACATTTTAGAATGGAAGGAACTTGGGAAAGCAAAGACAGGTGGCAAACTTCAGTCAAGATGGATGGTCATTTTGTGTAACAGATTCCAATTATCTTTTAAAAACTTCAAAGAGCTGTCAATCACCTGTACCACAAATATTTTTAGTAGAATTTATGAATGCAGTTGAAACACCCTGCCATTTATCAAGAAAAACACTGCTGACCATAAACTGTCGTTCGAGTTAATAATAATGCTAATAAGTCTGAACAGCTTCTTTCACTCTCCAGGCCTTTGATTTTTTCAAATGCATAAACCTTGCAAACTGTTTCAGCCTCCTGGGAGCAGGTGAATGAAAAGCCATTTTCTGCTGTAAGCTGTACCACAGGTGCAGCCCTGGGTCTTCAGTGACAAAGCCAGGAGGCTGGACCTAAGTGAACCATTCTGCCACCACTCTGTTCAACACCATCTCCAGTTATTGTTACAGCAGACAGCTACTAGGGAGAGTGCCTGGACACAGATTACTGGTAAATGGAAGTTTTAGTGAAACAGATGTCAAGTGTGTTTACAAGGCACCGGTCCCCAGGTGTGCTACTCATCCTTTGAAAGGATATCTGAGGAAACGTGCAGGAAGGCAGCCCCAGTTCATTCAGAGACCTTGGATATCTTTGAAGCAGGGATGGGGAAAACAGGAAATTTCCTCAGTGCAGACAGAGCCATATAAGCCTCAAAACCAGCACTACATGCTTTCGGGGATTGATTTCCTTTCCTCTGATTGCAAGGATTTTTCTTTTTCTGAAGTACAAACACTGTCTCAAATAATATCTTTCTTGGGCTCTCTGTCACTCAGAATTGTATAAAAATAAATAGAAGGCACGTCCGAAATTTTTACACTATGGAAAAAGCCATGAAAAATATTTTTTCTGGACAAAAATTCTAATCATTATGTTATGTAATAATCTTACCAGTAGTCCAACCATCCATATATCATAATTCCGTTGAGAATGGAATAAACCAGAAAGCAGCAAACAAAAAACCTAGATGCACTATTCATTCATAAATACTGCATGTCAGGTCTGTTGTTTGCAGCAACTTGTTCACTGTTCACAGAGTTTTTTTGTTCCTAATGAAAGTTTCCCCAATGTTAACGGCAGCTAAGTAATTGTGAAGGCTAATATCTCACTATTCCCCTGTTTCAAGTGATCAAAAGAGGAAATCAGGTGACCATTTGCACAAATAAACCTTTGCAAATACCCAGAGAGACCTTAGATAAAAGAGAAGATGAAAGTTGTTCCTTGATATTTTTTCAAGGAGCACTTCTGGGGAGCAGACATCTTAAAAGACTATCAGGATTTTATGATGAACCTGCCAGTGATGAAGTTTGGGCTGTGAATAAGCACACAGCAATAAGACACTCTGCCACGCTAAAGCACAAAATTCTGCTGTCCTTATGCAACCCACTTCATAGGGCTAAACATAACCAAATTAATTTTCAAAAAGCCCATATTTACAGCAAATATGGCTCAGAATATGTATATAAGCAAGATGGTTGATGATAATATCATTTTGGGGAAATCTTCCACATCTTACTACCAGATTGTGAATGACCTTTAGTAATCTAGTTTTGCACCTCTGTCTTCTACACAGTTCTGTGTTATAACATTAACAGTGCAGATCTATACTGCTCTTTTGCAATCTTATGCAGCAGAGAAGGGTACTACATTCTGTAGAAGTTATTTATATTGAACCAATAAAGTTCCACTTTGATTTCATATTGCGGGCTTAATCAAAATATCAAAATATCCCTTAACAAAATACTGCCAGGACATTTGCATTTTTGGTAAGAATACTTAAAAAGTCAAATCAGTGGTCAGACTGAAAGTAACATCCTCATTGATTTCTCCCTGTTAGTTTGGTACCATTTCTTAACAGTCAGATAGAAACCTTCAAGGATTTCTTAGTGCCACAAAGAAGTCTATTATGTATAAACAAAATGTTCATACTTGTCTATCCATAATCATGTTCAGAGATATCTCTTTATGCATGACAAAATAACTAATGAAAGAAATGATACATGATTTGTTTTTAAAATCCATACTTGTCTGTTTAACAGCAAGGTGTCATTGTCTTTCAGAGCTCAGAATGTTTTTATTCTAGTGTGAGAATACAATATGAGCAAGCGAGGAAGGACAGGAGAAGAAATTAATTGAATTGTTAATAAAAAAGTAGTATTTGATATAGTGAACAACATATCAGATATAGTCCTCTCCAGTCTATGGATTTGTTGGTTTTTTTCCACCAAATAAGAGCAACAAGGGTCAGTAGGGCTTTGGAAAAGGGTTTCTTCTACATGATCAAAGCATTAGGAATACAAAAACTCCCTCACAGATTCCTGCTCAACACAGTTCCTCCTCCCACCTCATCTTTGCACTCTGTTTGCCTTCCTCAGCCTTTCTTTTGAGCTCTGAGCACGTTTCCCAGCCTGTTTCTGTCAATCACCATTGTCAGAACAGCAGCTGCACGGAAGTGTCCACAGAATTATTTTATACTGAAAACTCACCACTTAATGTATCTGAAATCTGCAGGAGCATTACTGGCAAGGAAATGTTGCCCAATTGTCTGCCTGCCTTCTATCCCACCTCCTAAGGCAGGTGGTTTGGGGGGGTGCTGCTGAGCTTGCTACCTGGCCGCTGGTACAGTGAGAGCCAGCAGACCCAAAGGCCTTCCCCTCAGTTGAAATGAAACTCATTTTATTTTGGGTATTTATATTTTGGCATGGCATTTGACTTGCAAGTATGTCCATTGTCTAGTTCTTTTTCTGGTTAAGGAAATGATGAAGAATGAAGCAATAGTGGGACTAAAAGGAGGGAAAAGAGTGTATTATAATGTTGGGACACCTGCCAACTGAGCCTACTCTGTGAGCTCATGGCACTGCTGGAGAGATGTTTTCTCCAAACAACCCTCCTGGTCAGGGAAGTTCTCCCTCTGACTGCACACCTGTGATCCACCTTACTGGGACTCCCTGGCAGCTGGAGTGTCCCACAGGAAACATTAGTACAGAAGGAGAGGGAAACAGGAAACATCCCCTGCTGGCAGTTGAACTGCAACCAGAGTCAGGGAGCAGAGGAGGACTGAGGAGCAGAGCTGATGAAGAGTAGAGCTAATGACCACATTGGGCTTTAGTTACAGGTAAAATGGAGCATAATCTTTCTTAAATTATTTTTGGCTGTAGATTTCTGTCAGCGATACTTTTTTCTGGAGCAACTCCTTATATGTCTTTTACATTAGGAAAAAAACCTCCAAACCTACAAACTAGGAATTGATAAATGTCTCATACTTGGCCTCTTTAGCCATGCCATCAAAGCATTCAAAAATCTTGTAACAGAAAGTTTCAGCTGCCCACCTCAGGTCTCTGTTAACCTTTTAGTGACACATTATAGGGACGGAGGTTTCCTCCTTTAGTGTTGTGTCATTAGAAAAAAGGAAGTGTCCTGGGCAATTTTGAGTCTTCCATCCTAGACAGTTTCAGGGGAAATACCAAGCCTTTCAAACAATACTGATGAGGTTGAACATGAGTCCAAAACTCTAATTCTTGTTTGCATACTGAAACAGAACAACTCAACTCAAAAGTACAAAATGTGTTTTGAGAAACAGTGCTCAGGGCTGACCTTTGGCATGTAAAGGCCCAAGCCTAGGACAAAAAAAATCAGTCTTTGAAAAACAACATGGATTAATACTTCCTATTCTGAATTAGAAACAAGTTAATTTAAATTAAATAAGTCTTGATTGGTTTATAGGATTTTGTTGTGTTTTATATTTTTTAATATTGACAAAAATAAGGAATGGATTTGGTTGGAAGTACTAAAAAAGGGATTATAAGGTATATCTCACTGATCAGAAAAGCTGATTGATTGGACATTTGCGTGCATTTCTTTACTGAGAGGGTTGTCAAACACTGTAACAGGCACCCTAGAGAGGTGACTGATACCCCAAGCCTGTCAGTAGCTAAGAACCATTTGAACCATGTCCTTAACAAAATATTTTAGGTTTTGGTCAGCCCTGAATTGGTCAGGCAGTTGGACCAGAAGATCATTGTAAATCCCTTTCTAATGAAAACAGTCTAGTTTGTACTATCTTTCCTACTATCAGAGTGTGCACACATCAACTGCAGTAGCTTTTTCCCACTTCTGATTTCTCTAATGAGCAATGAAAAATAAAAAAGACAAAATCATTCTGAACACTTAGTTGAGAAAGAAGAGATGTGATTTAACCTCACAAAATGGCACCACATGTGTAACCATAAGAGTGCTGATCACTGGCATTAGAATTCATGTTGCTCTTTTCCTAAATAGGCATTTACAGGCATTGTGCTAGCAGCTGAAGGGTGATCATTAGCAGCTCCTGAGACATGATTCACAGTCTTTTAAATTTTTCCTTTTTACACTTCTTTTTTTTTTTTTTCCCCTTGGCAGCTTGCTGAGAAACACATGAGTGTCAGAGCCAGAATATAGATATCTGTAAAATAACAGAACACAGGTCATGGTCCACCTTGCCCACAGCCTGGCACAAAGCCCTGTGCACAGTGATGGGATCCTATTACTATTCTTACTGATGTCATGTTATACAGCCCAAAGTAAATTAATAATCTCCACCTCAAGTCATTCACAAGTTCTTGGTACTGGTCCATATCAATCCATGGAATTTCCAGCCATCAACAGCAAGTACTGGGAAAACAACCTAACAACATGGATATCTGGAGAAATTAAGTACAATCATTTAGTCTAAGTGAATAAGTGGAAATCTTTCTACTGCTTTTCCTTCCTGCCTGCTTTTGGATAGAAGGCAGCACAAATTCACCGAAACCACCTCTGTTTCTACAAGCACACTCACACTGCAGGAGAAGTCTGTAGCATTACTAACTTCATTACAGTGGTGCCAATTAAACTCACTTAAGCACTTCTGGAAATGAATAAATATTTCCAGTAAATTTGCATAAGGGTACCATTTTACTGTTTGCAAAAGAGATGTTCAAATGGAAGAGATTATTATTAAAAACTTTATTTACAAGTGAAAAAAGGGACTATATTCACACAGACGAAACTGAAGGTAAAGTGTAATCCTTCTGCCTCCAGATCCCCTTTGAAGATGCCTCAAGAGAGAAAAGGTCGCCTTGCTGGTGGATCAGTCTGTTTCTACTTCTCTTCTCAGTTCCCAGGGGTGTGAAATCTTCCTGGGTGCTGCCTGTTGCTTCAGTGATCTTGAGTGTAAGAGCATTACTGGGCAATGTTGAGAAAAGCCTGAGATCAGGTGAGAGCTGCTACCCAGATGGACACTGTCACCTCTGCTGGCTTTCTTGATTGATTCTCCTCAAAATACTCAAGTTTAAGAATTTCCATCTCCTTCTGGATTCTACCAAAAGCCCAATAATCAAAGGTGAGAGACACACTGAAACCACTTATTGGAAAGAAATACATAAACAAATTATTTTTCAGCATTTCTACCCATCTCCTCCTCTGATACCCTACTGCTCCTAGTTGCTTGGTGTAATCATTCTTAGAATCAGTGTCAGGACACGTTTGATGCTGTTGAGAGCTGAAATAACCTTACCTGAACTGCTTCTGTCCCTGGGAATTAGATATTGGGCAATTCATGTGTACATAAAATTGGAGTAATTTTTTGACACTCACATTTTTTGGACGTTAAAAACTAAGAAAAATTATGGGCAGAGATAAACAAATACTCTTTTACTAAAACACTGAAGCTATGAATTAATTTCAGAGTCTCTTTTTTTTAGATGCTTTAGGAAGCTTGAACCAGAAAGATCTCACACTGTGAGGCAATCAGAGAACATGATACCATCCCAATACAGCACCCGAATTTTTGGCTCAGATAAAAAGCTTCAAAAAGCTTTTCAGAAGCCAATATCAATAAAAACATTATTTATCTGGTTAGGAAAATTCCCGTTCCTAAAATTTTGTTACCTGCCAGGACTTTGCAGTGAATAATTTGTATTTTAGAAACTTTGGTGACCCAAAAGTTGAAAAGTTTATAGGAAAGTTTAACAAGGGACAGATGCAAATGATTAAACTACTAAAGTACAATATGTTCTCATTCAAAAGTTATTACTCTGAATTATTAATTATGCAGTAACTTCTACAACAATGGCTTAATGAGACAAAAAATAAGAGTATTTCAACTGCAGTCATGTCTAGGTAGAAGGATGTGGAGAGAGCAGGAGTCTCCTGATGATGGACCAGATGGTGGGGTATCTTCTTGGTGTAAGAATTGTCACTTTAGACACCTGGGCACTGACTGAGCAAAACTTGGGTAATACAACACAAATTTTAGAATTTAGGAAATTTATAAAGAAGCCTAGGACTATTAAGTTTCCAAAATAGGACACTTCAGAAGTTAAAAAAAAAAGGAAAAAAAAAAGGAAAAAAAAAAAAAACCAAACCAAACCAACACAACAACAACAAAAACCCAAAAAAAACCAACTCTATCTCAGCCAAAACCAGGACACCAAATAAATAAAGGTGTGAAAGTTAGGATTTTTTTTCCCCCCAAGATTTTGCCAGCTCTCCTATCAAATCAGGAAGATGTCTTACAGATTCAGATAATCAGAGTAGGTGCGTATTTTTTCAAAAAGATGGTACCACATGACACTCCTGTTACAATTTGCAGTGTAGCTCTCTACATGACACACCTGTCAATTTGATTTCTCCAGTTAAGGGATGGGAGGAATTCCTTAGAAGCATCTGACCTTTCTGATATTTATCTAAATTGAAAATCAAAATGCTTTGATATTCACAAGCTGCTCACCCTAATCAATTTTTCCTCTGCCAAGGAGAACCACATGAAACAGCCCATGAGCCAGAAGGAGAGAGCACACAGATCCATCCCAGTGCCCCTATGGTTTGAATAAATTCTCCTCTGGGATGTGGCCACAGAGGTATTTTTTCCATGGCTATGTATAGAAGTGAAAACTGGCTGAAATAGCTTTTTAGGAGCTAGAGTCAGGATTCCTGGCTTCTTTCCTTGGATGGATGGCCACATGACCTACAACAAAACACAGGCACCATTTTTCCCCAAAATTTTTGCTTGGATTTAGATGCTGATCTTGACACCTATTGGAGCGTGCAAGTTCCCAGAAATGCTGGAATTCTTCAGCTCTCACTGGAATCAGTGACAGTATCCTGATATTTGTAACTCAAACCCACAGGTCCTTTCTAACTTACCTGAACTTCATAAAAATAAATTTACTGGAATTTCCTTCCATTTTTAAAAATATATATACTTATGCCTTTATGGAATTACACCTTATTCACCTCATGAGCAAAAATCAGTAAATTCTCCTTTCTCTGCTCACAGCATGTGGTGAACTGACTCATATTCCAGAATCAGTGCACAGATGGAAGAAACTAGAGGACGTGCAAGGCTTCTTCATTGGCTTTCTTGCTTTTCCAAGAGCCAAGGGTCCATCACAGCCCTGCTTCTGGCACCATGCAGCTCCTGCTGTCTGGATCCAGTAAGAAGCTGCTGAAAGCCTCTCTACAAAGTGAGAAAGCTGTTTTTGTACTGGCACTGGATTAGTCTGAGATGAAGCACTGAGGACAGCACAGCAATGGGATAAAGCTCTTACGTCCACAGCTGTGGATTAGGTCTGGTAGGAGAGTGCAAACCAGGGAAAGGAAAGGGACAAGAAACAGAGAAGGTGAGCATAAAGCCCCATGTCTAGTGTAGAGCACTCTGCCACCCCTGCAGCCAAATGCCACCAGAGGTGACGCTGCAGATGCTGCTTGGGTGAAGGAACTGCCTGGAGGAACAGTTGCTTTGTGTGCAGGTACAGTAGTAGAACTAGCGGCAATAAAGCATTTTCAAAAAGCACAACCTGTTACTGAAGGAAACAAACATCTAATGGGTGATCCCATCAAACTTTATTAGTGGCATGACTTTATCCATAGTACATATGAAAAGGTACCACTGCTACACTGGCTGGCCTCATGGAATCCTTTCCCCACTCCTGAAGACAAATACAGATACAGATTTTTAACCTGAATGGCTGCTTAGAGACTGAATGCCATCTGTTGCTGAGACCTTGTTGCCATTCTTTTTCTTCTTAGAGACAACTCAGTTTATTTACCTGTGAGTAATGCAATCATTCCCAGCCCACGCTGGCAAATCCTTACTATCCTATCTGTAGCTTACAGAAGGCTCTGATACACAAGGTCAGTGTATAGATTGACAGGATTATGGCAATCTAGTTTGATCTGCTTTATAATTGACTCTACAGGTCTGAATGTACCTATTTCAGCTCAGGAATCCTTCATGTATCACACTGTCTGTGCATGTGTGAAGACACAAGGATGTGAAAGCACACATTGCTGTGATGCTGCATAGTGCTGGGATGTGAAGAGTCCTTGAAAAAATAATGGAGACAGAGAGGAAATTAAATGAAAAGACAGAACATCTGTGTTCTAATGGCACACTAATAGCTACCTTAAGATGAGACATCATTATCCTGATAAGAGTTCAGGCTTTTCAACCCTCTAGCACCTCCTGATGTCATTCACCTTCTCTCAGTGCTATAATGTCAGGGTTTCAGTCATAAACTAATTTCTATGTTAACTTTCCTGTGTTTCTGATTTGTTTGCAATCTTTGACTCTCTCTCTTTTCAATTAGTTCCTCCAATGCACCTTCAAGGTACAAAGAAATAAAGAAAATAAAAAAACATCCGTAGGAATGGTATGAATATTTTCATGTTTGGATCCCATCTGCTGCACACAGCTAGAACAGAAGTAGTTGCTGTATTTGGTCACACCTGTGTGGAAAACTGATGCATGCATCCCATCATAGGCAAGGGTTGAAGTCAATATTTTAACAGAGAGCCAGGGGGTTTTAATATCAACTGGGAGCTTCTTAGGGTGCATTCATGACTGATATCTCAACATACATGATGAGAAATAAAAACCTGATCTCTCAGAAGAAGGTGAGATTTCCCAAAACAAAGCCATCCAGACCTCTAATCATGTTCAAGATTCTTGGTCAACAGGTCAATATATATTTGGCCAACACTTGGAATGTTTCAGAAATTGGCATATAGTATGGTGTGTATGGGGAGGAGGTGTACTTTGGGGAGTAAAGTTGTTTATTGGGGAAATTTTTAATGGATTTTGTTGTTTTGTTTGCTTTTTTTGTTGACTTGGGGTTTGGTTTTGTTTTATTTGTCCATTCTTGCATTTTCTTCCCCCCACCCCCCCTCCAAAGCACCCAACTAGATATGTCTTGCAAGCACTGTCAGACTGGTTCTGTATACAGTGGTCTGTCATTTCTAGGCCTCCCTAAACCAAAGAGCAGAAAGAACAGGTAACTACTTTTTCAGAGGGTATTATCTCTTAAAACATCCCTGACTGGCTTGCCTTCTTACACATCCAGATGTTTCTGTCTCCCCCACTGTTAAGGGGTAAATTAGTGTTAGACAATGGTTTCAAACTATATCCCCTTTGAAGAGGTGATTTAAGTACCAGCATTCCTACATGGATCCTTCTACCACTGCAGAGAGATGTGAGAGTTTTCAGCTTTAGTTTTTGGGTTGGTATCAATTCTTCTGCCCAGCCCCATTTACCCAGTCAGCATAGTGAGGAATGCCACCTTTCAGTTCCTGTTCCCTGATAATGGAGAGCCACCAGTGCCTAAAGACTTTCAGGGTGTATTTCATCCATGTCTCCAGCTGGAGATTTTAGCTGCTGCAAGGATCATGATACTAGCTTTAATAGAGATTGACCTGATATAATCTGTTATATAGCTAAAAAAAATCTGTCTTCCTCATCACATTAAATGTCTTCATAGAAATAATAAAAATAATTATATAATTTGTATTTAATATATAACATGAAATTTAGAATAATTTAAAATATAAAAATGCCCTATAGTTAGATACAATGAAATACAATATATTGACGTATAGTATGTAAATTATTATATGAATTGTGTTAGTCTTTAAGTGTTAATAAATTAATAATTTTCTGACATACATGCAGCCACTTGTTCTGCATTATTTAACTTAGTTATCTGCTTTTAATGACAAGGCCCAATCCTGAATCACTCTTCTGGACACAAATAGTTATTTGTGCCTGAGTTTTCATTGAGTTTTTGTTTTCATTTTGGGTTACTTTATAATTATAACAGCCTCATAATTGATACTAGTTATAATTGCTTAAAAATTCAGTGTTCCTCATTTTTCTGATGAATCTGTAGGAAATCCAGCATTCATGCCAATTGTAAAAGCTGCATATTAGTGTTGTCAGAGGGAAATAAAACCAGAGCCTCTCAGAGAAAAATTGTGTCCACAGCTTATGTACCAGTCTACCCAAAACACAGCTGCATTGTATAAACAGCAATCCATTCACACCCCTGGGAAAATCGGATCACAAATAAAACTACCACAACAGACCAAAATCTCCATCTGAATGACATACATCCCAGTGAAACAAACAATAACAATCATCATCACCATTATTATTAATAGGCATAGCCTGGCAAATTCTTTGCAAACTGAGGAGAATGCTTCTCTATTAGCTCACTTATTCTGAAAATGGTCCTGACAAAATCCCCTTGACAATCCTAATGTGCATAAGACATTGATGGAAAATACTGAGTTATGAGCTCTTGCATGCTGAACCAGCTGTCTGGAAAATGTATCTTGGGCACAGTAACAATTTGAAATGCGCTGTGAGATCCTTTATCATAAATTGCCTGCCTGCAGAATCATTCCACATGTCAAAGGAGGACATAAAAGTGAAGTACAGGGGTGGACAACAGAATGGCCAGCAGCTGAGCCAAAGAGGGAACAGCAATTCCTTTAGCCTCACCATGGGGATCAGTGGGAAAAAATGGCAAGCTAGCTCCTTGTAGCCTAAATACTCTTCTGATCAAGGGTCATGGATGTGAATGCTTTTGTTTTGGAACAGTAGACTTTCTCTTCACTAGGATATGGAAAATTCTTCTCTTCTGATGGGATTACTAAGCGAAAAAACAGGGCAGGTATTAAGTTGTGTATTAAATTTGACCAAGTACAAACAGAGAAGGCAAAACCCACAGCAAACCACTGTGTTTGGCATAAAGCATGGTTAGTAGTCAGGATCTAGAAGTAGGGATGGAAAATCCAGTTTGAAAAGTAATCTGGAAAGAGGGTCAAAAAGCCAGAAGTATGGGAATCCCAGTAAAAGTGAGGGTAACAACTTTTGAAGAGCTGGAGCAAGGCCAGTGCATGATTTCAGAAACAAAAAGCTGGACAGGGATTTGGAGATAAGGACCAGGAATGAAGCTGTGCAGTAGGGGGTGGACACCACGAGCTGGCACAGGGCAGGCACAAATACAGATAATATGACTGTGCTGTAAAAACTGTGCAACAGTAAAGCACTCAGAGAGGGAGTCTGGGCTAGAAAATAGCAAATAAGAGCTATGTCAGAGGCTGTACAAGAAATGGCATCATGTGAAGCTCCCCTCCCTACTGCTCAGACCCAGGGGCAAGCCCTGCCACAGGACTGACTGGAGGCACAGCCTCCCAGGAGACTGACTGCACTCAAGATAGTCACAAACACTTGATTGCCAAGGTAGAGCTGCATCAAAATCAAAGCAATCAAATTGTGACTTTCCAAATTATTAAGCCTGGTAATACCATGGTGACACTTCATCATGCAAATAAAAAAACAAGGTTTGGATAATCAGTGTTCAGCCCATCTGTAATTTGATGAGATTTTGAGCAGGAATGTCTCTAAAAGGCGTGGATGCTCTATTCATGAAAGCAGGCAAAGCTCAGATTTTTTTCCTCCCAAAATCTTCAAAATACAAAATGCAAATCAGAATCCTGCAAAACCAGAAAAGCTTCTTAATGTTTTTTAACTTTTCCTGTTTTTACCTAGGTTGTGAAAATTGCAAAGGTTTTTTTTTTTCTCCTAATATGGCATCAGAATTCAGACAGGCAAATTAAGGGACAGAGGCTTAAAAAAAAAATAACATCAAGTAAACATGTCAATAAAATGCCTAAATCCAGATTTAAATTACCTAGAATTTCGTGAATGCTTCAGTCTGGGTCTCTGGCTTATACAACTCTAAATTCAGAGGAATTGCTTGGCAGGGATTAACTCAAGTAACTCTAATTTGAATGAATCCAGTGCACAATATATTTTGGATGCTTTGAACATTACCTTTCAAGATTTGTAATACTATTATAAATTTAAATCAAGGCAGAAGACACAGTACACTGGTTCCCAAAAACTAAAAAAAACTTTGTAAAACAGTCTAAAATCACTCTGGTGGGGATGAAATCTGAACTTGTACTTGTGGCCAGAGAAACACAGGCTTCCCTCTGCTACCTCTTCTGCCAGCAGCTTGCAGCACAATTCTTTTTGTCACTGAACCATGTGAAACCTCAGACTGAAGGGAAGTGGAAATGCAATGGGTCAGACATTCATGCGGATTTATCCTTTGTAAGCAGTGTGTTAATTTCAATTAATGTTTAACGTGCTTTGCTTTTAAAACAGATGCTTCAGGAGCCTCTTGCAATGTGTTTCTGAAGTTTGCTTTTTAAGTGCTCATGCTGGATGTCATGGTGAAAAACATTGGAAAGAAAGGGCTCACCCAGTGAGCTGTAAGAGGCAAATGGTTTCATTTACTACTCATGACACTACAATTGGTGACTGTAATCCCAACATTCTTGACCAAAGGTTACCAGGTTCATTGGTGCCTTTTCTCCAACAATCCATTTCTTTTGAAGAAGAAAGGAAAATAGGATCTTTAATCAAGGAGAATGTATTTGGGGGGGTTTTGGTTTTTTCTTATCCAAAATATTCTTCCTTGTGAATATTTTTTTTTTATTGAGATCAAGAGCCCAATGTTTGCTTTTTTAAAAAAGTTATGAATAGCAAATACCTTTCCTCTCCCATTTTTCACATGTAAGTATCTCCATGTCTTTTCAGGCAATAGAAGTCCTCCCTTATGAGCTACATTCACCACCTGGCTCCTTTGCCCTTTGCCAAGGACATCAGTGATGAGCTATAACATGCCTGCAAGACAAGGACTTGAAGGTTGAAGGTGAGTTTCACAAAGGGTGTTCGGAGTGCAGGGCAGATTGGCAACATAAACAACCTAAGCATCTCTGGAGAGACACAGAGGAAGAATTCAAAAATTAAATGTCTGGGTTTCATATAAAGGTTTATGGCTAAAAGTTGTTTACTTTTTGAGCTCAAAAGGATTTTATACTTTCCAAAAAGAGAAAGCTCTGACTTTTTATCTGACAAGATCTCACAATTACTTTCTGCTTGCTTTGGGAAAACTTAAGCAAGTATAATGCTGAGTGTACTGGCACATTACCCAGATTCAGTGTCAGGGTAGAAAGGGAGTTAGTGAGCCTGACTGCTAGTGAAGTACTACAGTAAAAGGCCTAGTGCAGATATAG
>NW_005054299.1:10729051-10791050 GCF_000277835.1 Geospiza fortis | reverse complement strand
TAAGATATACTAACATAAGCACTTTTATTCTAGCAATAGCTGTATTCACACTACAGGGGTTTTGCCAATTAAATGGTATCAGCATAGCTAAAAAGCAAACCTTCCCCCTATCAACAAGACATAGTCCACATATATAAGGTAACAAAGTTTTCTACAGAAAACAGGAGGAAAAAAAAAAGTGCAAATTTTTCTTGTGATAAAGCTCAGTAACTAATAGAGGTTGCTCACTCACTCTTTTTCCTCCATTGCTGCAATGACTTCATTCCTGGACTATAAATTCGAGTAACATCACACCAAACTTTTACTAACAATACTGAAGCTAAATCTAATATTAAAAAATTTACCTAGACTGTGAGTGCAGTTTAAATTAGTAATTGATAATTAATGTATGTGCTTGAAATGTTCTTGAAATCCCATTCCATTTGGCTTTTGTTTCTTAACATGACTATCACTTGAAAATTGAGATAGTTTGGCACAAACTGATGCACGACAAATTGACACATGACAAATTAATTTTGCAGGTAGCATCATGACAATGGAGTTGTACAGTGCCCAAGATAGTGGCCACCTCCACACAAGGAGAGATGACAAATTGGATCATCTTCCAAGCAAGGACATTGTCCCTGTTGACAACACTCTTTTACCAAGATATAGTTTTACCAAGATATCGTTTCCTTGTGCCAGGGGATTCACGTGAATGTTTTTCATGATATCTATTACATCACAGATTGATATTGCACTTGAGAATGAGGGTTTTCCAGGGCTTTTGGAGGACTTGTGAACACTACACTTCCATCAGTGACGGGTTAGACTTCTACAACAGAGCCTGTGAGCAGATGTTCTGTAACTTAGCAAGACTCAAAAAGACTTCAGAGTACAAGGACTGCTTTGGGTCATAACCCGTTTTTATACATTTTCCAGATTTATTCTTACCCTGCTGTAAACAGATCTCAAACCTTCTAGTAAATCTCCATTCTGCCTTTGACTGAAGACCTTCTACATCTTCTGACCTGTAGGAGGTCCTGCTTGATAAAACCACCCACAGCTGGTATGGGGGGATTTGTTTGATTGTTTGGTTACTTTCTTCAATAAATTTGTTAAGCTTCCATGAGTTTAGTGAGAGGGAATAATTTTTTGTTCTTTTGGCATAACACTCACCATACCTTTTCCTTGCTTCATTGCTAACCCAGTATGAACTGATGGGAAGAAAGTTCATGGCAAGCTGAAATATTATTGCAAAAGGCCCAAAATAGAACAGGCATATGAGAGCTCCTGAGCAGTCCAGGGCTCAGCAACAGAGAATCATTCTCCACAATATATATGTTCTCATGTTTACCAAGTTTTTATAAGATAAAGTCTTTAATTTCTATCAGGTGACATTGAACCAGTAGGATCTGGTGTTGTGAAACACTGAGGACACATTGATTTGCTGTGGAACTTTAAAATAGCTGGCGAAGTCTGAGTGCTGAATGACAATTACTGTGTGGAGGTACAGCTCTATTGGCAGCATAATGTTTTAGAGGCAGCAGTAATTCAAAATTCACAGTGTCTGCTCTTGTGGAACGTACTGGTCCCAAGGTACTACTGCATAACCATGGTGCCTTGGCCAACAGCCCCCTTGCCAATAAAACAACTTTTCTACATCCCCTGTATATATGCAGGAACCACTGTAGAGTACATCAGAGCACTTACTTTTGCCTGCACAGTCCCTGCAGGATTCTGCTTTCTCCTACCCTGCTTCAAAGCAAAAGCAGTCTCAGAGAAGACGATAGAGACACACCAGAGAAAATCTCAGTGTACGCTGCAACAAGGTGAGCCTTCATCCTGTCCTTCCCTGGGATGGAACCTGCTGATTTGAAAAGGCCTTTGGGGATTCCTTTCTGAAAGGAGACTGTGGGGTAAAAATCTAATCTACTTCTTTCTATAATTTAGCTTATTGAATTCTCTTCTTTCAAATACCAAGGGTGTTCTTCTTGAAACATCTACTCCTGCACAGCAACTTAAATACAGTAAAAAAAATTGTAAAATTTAAGAAAGCTGTAACAATTTAGGCTCAAAGAGTTTAGGTTTAAAACCTTAGGTGTTGCTGCATGAAGAATAAAACAGTTTTTGTGGTGCTTGTTGGCTTCTTAAAGATGAAAATTTAGTGCTACCAGTTTCAAACTCCTCCTTTCACCAGATGCTATGTAAAACTTCTCATTTAGATTTTTAATTCAGAATTCTTCTCAGTGCCATATTCAATTGACATGTTTACTGCAGTGCTAGAAATACTGATTTACCTGGCTTAAGTGCCTTTGGAAACTTGGTATATCAACAAAGGGGAAAACAAAGCATCTGTTTAAATCAAGGAAGAACCTTCCAGCTGCATGCTGCAGTAAAACCAAATAATTTATAGCTCTAACAGCTCCCAGAGCCATTCTCTCCTTTTCCTGGTCTGTATTTACTGGCTTCTTTTATGTAGTTTAGGTTCAAAAACATTCCACAAAAGCTGGTCTTTGCTGATAAATCTCCTTGAGAGAAACCAAATATCTTTAAGTGAGTAATTTAACATATATTATCAGGGCTATTCACTGCACTAATGCAGGACTGTGAGCTTTGTATAATGTTATTTTTCTGCATTCTTTGCAGCAACCAGCTTTTTTTGTAGCTCGGACACAGAGATTTTCCTCCACATAATTTTATTTGGGAAATACCAAGGATCTAGTTTATGTCAGTACTGACTTGTTAAAAGAAGTCCATCATATTTCAGATATGACACACCTGAACTGGAAAAATACTTGGATACTGCTGTCAAGAACAGTGTTTTTTTTCAGCTTGGTTATCATACCGCATAGGTGTAAATCTTGGATAATGTTTGGAGGACTCTTTCCAGACAGAGTTATAAACAAACCAAACTCCTAAATTTGAGGCTTAGGAACAGCTAGTCATCCCTCTCCCCTGGAAAACATTAATTCATCATCACTGCAGACAGTCTACCCATGAAGAGATCTATAATAAATATCACCCATTGCTGTTTCCATCACAGTAATCAAGGTCCCACTCTGCTACACATTGTGTAAAGGATGACACCAGCAGTGCCCCTATTTTCAGGCAAATGTTGATCTACTCACACAGCTAAATGCCCCTAGGAGTCACACAGCTCGCTCAGCAGCCCTGCTCATCAAGCCTTTTCACTGAGGTTTGATGAAGACAGAAAGCCTGGAGAAATCCAGCATCAAGCCTTTGTACTTATGCAACACTACCAAGGCTGGCCCAATCCAATGGGACTTTTTATTATTTTTAGGAAATCCTAGGGACCACATTAATGAGCTATACTAGAGCGGAAAGCCCTAAGGCAGATGACCCTCAGTACCCATAATGCCAGCTCTCATGCTCCCTCATCCTTTGCAGTGTTGGCATGTTCAAAGTGCTTGCCACCAGTATTTGAGTAGAAGGGACCACAGGAGGATTTTACACACATGCAAGAATGTGTTTCTTATAGCCACAATACTTGTCCTGGTATTGCCGAAGAAATTCTCAAATAACTCAAGTTGGACATCTGAAAGAAAGAAAGGCCTTTTTATTTTTTTTAAGCTAAGTAGTTCTCTGAGTAGTAGGAATGTACCTGTGGTGGGACAATCCATGTGATAAAAGGTTTAATCACAGAGGCCCAGCATTCACAGTTGGATTTCAATTAAAGTATGTGTTATTTATACCTTTTAATTCCTTGCCTGCAGCCATGTGCACCAACTACTTGATCATTGATGTAATAAAAGAAGGTGCACTTGAAAAGGGATATGGATGAGAACAAGCTAGTTATTACCCACAGTGTTATTCATTGCTTAGTGTGCCACAGTAGCCTCCGTTAACTCAAGGTCACTCCTCCCTCTTCATCCAATCCATTCCACTTCACCTCTGTAAGCAACCAACAGCTTAATAACACCTCATTTGTGAACACTGACAACCATGGGGTGTTAAGACTTCATTAAACATGAGAAACATGTGTTTTACAGCTGCTATTACATGTATGAAGATGGCAGCTGGGGCCTGCAGCCAGGCACAGGCCTGCCTGGTGATGGCAGGAACTAATGTGACTCCTCCAGCTGCTGGGCGAGCCACCCGTGGGGAAGGGTTTTGGTAGGAGAGGAATCAGACAAAAAGAAGAATTGGGAGTTCCTTGAAGAAGCAAAAAATAGCATTCACCTGATATTAGGTTAGTGCAGATTGGATCTTTATGCTTGTTATGCTCCTGATCATCATCAACATCAGTATTTCCTGGCTTCAAAGATTTGAATAGTTGCAGGATAAAGTAGCATTGATCTTTAGAGGCCAGAAGGCAATTACACTGTAGGTCCATATTTTCTGCTACACTCAGATCCTCATGTCCTCACTCAGACACAGAACTGACATCACATTTAGTTTACAAGAAATTAATTTAACCTCTGCTCAAAGTGGTGGTGCAGTGCTGGAACTATAATTTTAACAAAAGGGATCCCTGAATTTTCACTCAACCAAAAACCTCTGAAATTTGTCATAGAATTTTATTTCAGGAAGTCTAAAATACGGTCTTTGGGGGCTTGAATGTCAAAACCACACACACAAAGAATAATCAATTGAGCCAACAGAAAATCAGAAAATGGTTATGCCAAGATGCTTTATTATTTACTTTTTGGGTTTGTTTTTGTTTTGTGGTTGTTTTTTGGTTTTTTTGAGCTGTGGAGAATGGGAACAAATCCCTAAGCATTCACTCAAAACTATAAAGGTTGAAATGAGTGCTAAATGAGATTTGTAACATAGTCTACTGTTTCCTGGGGCTGGGAGAAGAATAAGTAGTTTGATACATATTTGTAAGAATGGAATACAGTCCAGAAAGAGTTCAGATTTTAGATGGAAGCATGCCAGCAAATAGGCTGATCAGACAACTAAAAAATTAAAATATGAAGATTATTGTGGGGTTCAGCACACCTGTTTTCAGATCTGGTTTTTCAGCTGGAGCAGGTGCTTACAAGGACTACGATACATATGTGCAAAGCAGTGTGTGTTAAAAGGGTAAAACAGTAAGAAAGTGGCAATACTAAGCTGATAATCACAGTTTTGGAAGTAGCAATTAAAAGACTGTTCTCAAGCTCATCCTTTCTCGATGCAATACAACATGAGAAGTAGTGACTATGCTCAGGTCAAGAGGTTACCCAGAGAAGCACAGCATTTTAAACAGAATCCTTAGTCAATCCAGTGATTTTTCAGCTAAACCCTTGTCTACATAACAGGGAAGATTTTCAGTCTCCACAGCTCAGAACCCCAGGGAAGATTTGGGCTCACTTGTGTCAGATAAAGTACAAGGTAATAAAGTGTATTTAGGTCTTTCTGCATGGAACTGCAGGTGGGCAATAAATCGTGGTAAGACTTGAGGTCAAACTGATTTTGGGAAAAAATACAAAAGCATACACTTTCATCATCCCCAGGAGGAAAAAAACTGTATACATCCTCAGAGCTGAGGGGTTTTTTTTCATTACAAAAGCCCCTCATTTGAAACCTAAAAGGAAAACCTCTGTGGAAACTGAATAGTTTACCTCTTTTGAATTCTACAAGGAAAGCACCAATCTAACTTGATATCTGGTTTTCAAATTAGATAAACATTTTATTTACATTGAGACTTCCACTGGAAGCCAGTATATTGTGAAAAGTCTAAAGGATAGGTTCAGTTCTAATATTTGATATTCTGTTTGAAAGCTGCTTCTCCCAGGAGTTGAAATATACGCTATACATAATAAATATGTAAAATAATATATTCTAAAGCTCTTAGACAAGGAGGCCATGCTATACCCCCCCAAAGTTTTATTACTGTGTTAGTCTGTCCTACAAAGTATGATTGAGTATTCCCTAGGAAACATGAGTCTGGTGGCCTCTGACTAGATATTTCTATTCTCTATATTTTACCAATTTCTTGGTGAAATTACTTCTATTTGCACCTCAGAGCTTGGAATGATCCTTGTCCTTGAATAGGTTTATGCAACCCAGGAAGTCAGATGGTGATCCACAGTGAAAATACAACCTGGGATTTTAATTCAAGTCCACTCCCATGTGGCAGCAGGACGCATATTCCTGTCTGACAGTTTTCTGAACAGACACTAAAGTTTCAAGCTCTGGCTCTCCTTTTCTTAACACTGCTGGTGCAATTTAATGCATGTTTTTCTTTCTCTAACACACCATAAAAAACATGCAGTGAGAAACCCTCATGAACTTTTGGAGACTTCAGATAATGAAAAATTAAAGAATACATGTTTGTCTTCATTTCAATAAGTTTAATGATACCTCACAGATAATGGTCTGTTTCTCAACACTCATTACAATATAAATCTATTTTTCATTTCAAAAGTGCCAATTTAAGCTTAGAAAATTCAGCTTTTGTTTGTCTAATAGTCAAATACACTGTTCTTGATGCTTTTCTTCAAACTCCTCAAATTAGCAATTATGTTCTTTACCCTTTAATACTATAGACATTTATTTTGTCATGAATCCTTATTGAGGTGTCTTTAGCTAAAATGGTAAGGGAGGAACACAAAAATCATGCAGTCTATTTTTCCATTTTCTGTTCATATTCATCCCCAAGTAATAAAAGTGAGAACCCAGAATTAAACAAAAATAACCCTAAACCTCAGGGAGTAATAGGACCATCTGCATTCAAGAAAGGAGCATGGGGCTTTGCAACATCATCCCGTGCTCAGTTGGCTTTCCATGGCAACACATCACATCTCTCATGGCAAAAGCAATCCTTCAGGAGAGCCCTCAGTTATCAGCTTTTGGCTGCCCTAACAATGTTCATGGTGTAACTACAATGGCACTGCAGACTAGTTTTGTTCCCTACATGAAAAACTGTGTGGTGGTATTACACCTTACTTTTCATGCAGCTTGCCCTATCCACAATTGCAGTTTTAGTCTCCAGTATGCCTCTGTTTTCCACAATCTACCCATTATCTCAGGTTACTGTTGAGGTTCTTGTCAGAAAATTCTACGCAGGCTTTGTAACACTAATAGGCTGTAACAAAAGATCATATTTTGGCTCTTGACAAAGGATATTTCTTTTATTCAGGATCAATGTGTTCCTTTTAGTCCCATGACTTGTCCTGTGTTAGGAAGTTCAAAGTGTTGCTGCAATGTCAGCAAGATGAGTAAGAATATGCAAGCTCAAGAAATGTTTATCCAGATTTTTAGGTTTTTACCTGAGACAATACATCATAGATATTTATCCTTAATGTGCCTGACATGTCATCGCATGTCACTTTGGATGGACTTTATCTTGAATAAATGTAGAATGAAATATCTTGGTGAGAGAGAAATAAGCCATTTCAAGCTTTTGTAGGCACAAGTGGTGTACTACTTGCTTATTTCAGCAAGACCATGCTTTTCCAGGATACACACCATGAATAAGTACATCTAATAGGAGGGAGTACAAAACAGTGTTTTGTGTCAGCTTGGTCATACAGGTCATCAATTTCCCTGAACTGTTTTTTTCTGTTTAGGGCAGATTAGGAAAGAATGGTGACATGCTAAACCCACTTTGCCCGAGAGCAGTGATAGTCTAAATGGATTTCCCTCTCTGTCTGTGGTTTTTAGGAGCAACAGGTAGGGAAAATTTTAACTCCTAGAGCTTTCTCTAAAATGAATTCCAAGGAGAAGAATGCAGTGTGCAGAGGAGTTTCCCAAGGTTCCAAGCCTCCCATTCTCTTCTCACACAGTAAAAGAGAGCTGATATCACATTTCACCTGCCTATTGTGCTCACTTGCCACATATTTATGGACTACGTGTCTGTCAGATGGAAAGAGAAACAAAAACCATTCTTACTTAAATTTTATTTTCTTATCATGGCATCGTGTTAAACTTAACCTCAGCTCAATAGTCTCCCTTCTTTTTTCCTAATGAAGTTCCTGATTGCTATAGACTTCAAGCTGACCAGAGAATCAGCAGAGGTGAGGAATGACAACATTTCTTTGCCCTGTTCTTGCACATAGAGATTCCTGCTTCCCTCCTCACACCTACCCAAACCCCCTATCAAAAAAGACAAAAATCAGCCATATTTGCCTTATTCAAAAATGAGCTCATTACCAGCCATACCAGCCTGAGTAAGGGAACACTTGAGGTAAGGGAATGCCATATACACCATATGGTTCACGTCTTGTTGCAGCAGTTTCCAAGCGTGCAGTACAGATTGTACAATCATCTTCATACAGCTTAGCCAGAAAAGCACATTTCTTTTTATTTAACAGCCAGTGCTATTTCCGCCAAGAAGAAACTGTTTCCTTGGCTTTGGAAACTAAAAACATTCCTGAAATCATTATGAGGTGAGATGAAAACAGGATTAAAGGAAAATAAGTGGCACATACTGCCAGGAGCAATTTCCAATAAAATTTATACCAACTGCCCTGGGAAGGAGATGGCTGGGGACAGAAATTGTGTTCTCTCTACATCTGCCTTACGCATTGATTTGGAAACTTCTGTGAGCAGAAACTGGGCAAAGTTTGTTGAATGTATATAAGTAGAACTGTTAACCAGACCTTAATGCCAGAAGAAAAAGTCCATAGATTTATGGATCCTTTGAAAAACAGGCATAAGAGAACAGTCCTGTGAAAAGATGGACTTTGTTGCTCACTGAACAGCATTCAATTAATCACCCGAGGAGCGGAGAGAAATACAATCATCTCTACCTATCCTTTTAGGATGTTTGTGCATTCCATAATTAGAGTGGTGTGTTTGGCACCTCTCCTAAAAATACTGTGTCCTTTACTGTCAACAGCAGGCAAGAGAATATGTCTCTTTATGTAGGATTATTTGATCTAGTATCACACTTCTCTATCAAAAAATCTGGAAGCTATGTTGGAGTGAAGGCTTTGATACTTTTTTCCAAGTACTGAATTATCCCAGCAACCAACATTTCCTATTACCTCTGATAACAGTGCCAATTATCCCAAAACAGATAAAATTTTGTCTTATGTTCACTCTTCCTGAAAATAAACTTAGGAAAAAAAAAAAAAAAGGTCTCCCTTACAGATTGACAAAACTGCCAGATCTTTATCAAGTACTTGCAGATTCACACTAAGAGACTCCTGCTGGTAATGCACAACTTCATAACCACTTGAAATATGCAGTGGCTCAGAGCTGAATGTTCAGTCCAAGAACCAAACAGATGCCCTTGTCCTCCCCCTCACTGAGGTAGCCAGAGATTTACTTTTATTCCATTTCTGTTGCTGATTTATATTTCAGAACTTCAAAAAGAAACTACAATCTTTAGTGGAGGGCTGGATCTTAAATCACAGACATAAAAGACAGAAGAAAGCATCTTTTTGACAAGTGCAAATAAAGTGTCCTAATAAGAGATTAGTAAGATATTAAGCTGCTCTCACTTAGTGTCAGTCAAAATATCCCATTACTAAAGTTAACACTTCACAAGAAAGAAAGAATTTTGTGGTTGTTAAGTAGTCAGCACATCCAACATCCAAACATTTATGTTTCCACATAAAATTGGGACTGATCAGTATTTTCTGAATTCAAGTCTCAGGTATATTATTTTTGTCTCCTACTTTTAGTGTATTCCTGCTTTGGCTTTCCTTCCTCTACAGGTTGATTACTTTTTGTTTATAAATACATTTACATAATGTTTTTAACTAGATCACAGACATCTGAGCAAACAGCAAGTAGGAAGGTTATTAAATGATAAAGCTCCAATTTCTGTAACTTTCAATTACTGAAACAAGATTATGTGAGTGCCACAGGGAAAACATAATGCAGCATTTAAATGCTATGTAGAACATTTGAGCATCTCTGGGAAACAGATCAGCTTTCTCTGGATATTCCAGAGCCCTGACAACCTTCTTTTACTTTAGAGATTTCAGTGGACGCTCTGAGGTTACTTCAGAGGACATTTTCCCAGGAAACAGAAGGCAGGTCTTAATGGGACACTTCAGGTTTACACTAATTTGTATACTAACAAATTTAAAATTAGAAACACAGTGGGGACGTGGAGAATCTGTGTAGGGAAGAAAATTTAGTTTTAAGAATTTGTGACCTAATGGAATCCACAGGAGGAGGCTGCCAAAAGAGGGAAGTTCAAAGTGTTGCTGCAATGTCAGCAAGATGTGCAGTACAAATTCTAGGAGGATGGGGACAAGAGAGCAGTTGGGATTAGGGATCAGGACTAGGGAACATTAGGTCTATATTCAGCCACAACTATCATCAAAAGACCAAAGCAGGCAGTAAAAGAGGACAGGTTTTACTGGCAGACCTCTTTTCGCTCCCAATCCACTTAGGCATTTATGTTGGGCATCTTAGTGGGGTTTTTTTTCTCACCAGATACTCATATCCTGAAAATTCCCTCACTAGGAAAAACCAAATCAAAGAAAATCCTTTTCAGTCCCTACCTTTAGCCTGCTACCCTTCCCTGCTGACAGCAACAATAGTTTTTGATGTGGGAACTTCTGAAATATTCCCTCCCAGTAGCCAGGATATGTCAGCCCCTAGCATTAGCTGCCTCATACACAGACACACCTATCAGCAGACTCTCAAGGAACTTCTCTTACACTGAGTGGTCACAGCTCCACTGATGCATCTAATTTGCAATAAATTTTATTATTTAAGAACATGTTAAAAAAATTTTAAAAATCAACCAAAAACCACAAAAAAGGGCTAGAAAATCCCTAAACCACCCCCCAAAACACCAAATAAAAAAAACTCCAAACCCAAAAACCAATCAACAAAACCCCCCACAGTAAACAAAAAAATATTCCTGTTCATTGTAAAGAGATGGCCTAGTCTCTTTTAAAGAAAGTAGTTTCAGGAGCAATACTCTGGAAACCAAGAAAAATACTGCTAGTAAGGACAGATAAATAACGCAGTAAGCATTCTGATTTAACTCCAAGTGGCCATAGGAACAACACTCTTTCATATTTTTATTCAATGAAGATTAAAAAATGAAAGGAAGAAAGGAGAATTAAGCATTAGCACAGCTAGATATCATTAATATAAAAGTCTGCTAAAGAGGCTCTAGTCACACTTCAGTGTAATCTCTCCCCAGAACACTGGCACCTGTCACTTACCACTGGGCAGATAATGGAACAAACAGAACTCAACTAAAAAAAAATGAATGAGCACAGCCTCAACCTCTTTTGTGGTATGGAGGGATCTTTTCCACAGTAAAAGCATCAGTGACTACCCCCAGGCCACATACAGAAAAAGTGACATTAGCGTGGGGAGGAATGGGGTAGGGGAATAAAAGGAAAAAAAAAGAAAAAATTAATAGAGCAAGCTTCCTGATTATGTTAAAGTGATGAACACAGGATGCTTTCTCTTTTCTTACAGCTTCTTTTGATTTTCTGCAGGTTATAAAACAATAGAAGCCCTTTTCTCAGTTTTTATTCATCGTGTGTCTGGGCTGACACTCTCCCTGCTGCCCCCAGGATCACAACAGTAGAGGCCTCCAGAAGCAGCTGGGGACCACATTGCCAAATGATCCATCCCTGGGCCTGAAGCAAAAGTCACTTCAATGCCAAGAGCTGCCAGGGAGCCTGGGTTTGTGATGTTTAGCATTACAGTGTTGCTCCGTACAACTACTGCACTAGATGAAAAGGAAGAACATCCAAGAAGCGCCTTACAGACTTATATCCATGTCCAAATCTTTGGTGCTCACACCCAGAGCAGTGAAGGCTTAATGACTTCTCTGGGCTGATCTTCCTGCATCTGGGTCAGTCCCTGGCATCCTGCTGCACTGCATTTTCAGGGCTTTCTTTGGGACAACCTCTTGTTTCCTAACATTCCAGGGGCAGCATCATGCCTCCCTATCCCATTCCTAAAGGTTTCCCCGGTCATTCTGTGTGATTCCTTTCATTCCCTTTCATCACCTACTCTGTCTTGGAAGAAATGATGTAAAGGTGAAGAGGGACAAGAGCTGTGACCATAGAATCACAGTGCAGTTGAGAGTGGAAGGGAGCCCTGGAGGTCATCTTGTCCATCCCCCTGCTCAAGCCAGCTCAGAGCCAGCTTCTTAGGATCATGTCCAGGTGGGTTTTGAACATCTGCAAGGATAGAGACACCACATCCTCTCTGGGTAGCCTGTTTCTATGCCTGGTTACACTCAGAGTGAAAAAGTGCTTCCAAATGCTCCAATGCAGCATCTTCTGTTTGTCTCTTACCTCTTGTCCTGTACCTGGCACCACTGAAAAGAGCCTGGCCTTGCTTTAAAGGAAGCCAGAACCAGGTATAATTGTCTTGCTGTTCAACTGATAAACAATTGGAAGCATGATTGAAGTTGAGATCACTCTAAACAGATGTATGAGATCATGTTCTCTGCCCTTTTCTTGTTTTGCTTGTTTGTTTGTTTTTTTTTTTAATTCAGGAGGGTTCTACTGCCTGGCACCACCTTAGCAGGATGGGAGTATTCATGAGCTTGGATGATTAATACAAAGAAAAAATGTCCTTGTAACTAAAGCTATAGTATTGTTTGTGGGCTACAAACTGGAACTCAGGAAAGAAATCTGAGCTCGTAAAGTTATTGTTTCGGTTCATTTAAACTTCTAGGAGAACTACAACCAGTAATGTTTATGATCACCACTATTTTGGATAAAGCAGCTGCACATACATCTATGTGTGTACACACACAGCAGCAGTAACTGTGAGTGAAGCATGCTATCGTGCTCCTGGGACTTGCTTCTCTGCAATTTACTTAGGGTTTTCTGCCAGCAATGAAAATAGAAAAAATATTCCACCAACACCAAACTCAGGAGTTAAATAAATAAGTAAATAAATAAATGGATGTGGGGCATTGAAATTACTCTAAAAGTACCTGAAGAACACAATGTTGGAGACCACAGGGTTAGCTTCAGAGAGTACCTAAGGTAAGGTATTTGACCTCTGCCCCCATGCTGAGCCTCTCTGGAGAAACGGCAGTTTGGCAGGTGTGGGGAAAGGCTGCATGATATCGAAATCTGCATGTTTGGGACCTAGCATCCCACTTCCTTAACAAATGCTGATGGTCATGCGCTGTACAGCTCATTTTGGGTACATTAACAGCATTTAAAAGCAGGAGACTACTTGCCCAGAGACATTCACATGGAGCTATTTTGAAGAGATTCCCCCACAGTATCATAGAAGAGTTATCAGTCAGAGGCATGGCAGGATGCAAAACTAACATACCCCGCAAGGAGAAGGAAAACCTCCCACTGAAACCCATCCCCAGCAGCCAGGGCTCAGCCAGCCTGTGGGTGGCAGGCAGCCAGGCTGGCCTGAGAGCTGGCTGGCTCAGCAGCTGCACCTCACCCACGGGATCCACGCCACTTTCTTTGGCAGCAGACAGAGAACCAACAAAACAATCACATGTGTCACTTGCAGCTCTCTGTTAAGAGCCACAACATTGAATGCAGAAAGCTGGCCAAAATTTTCCCAAGTTTTCCATGAGACTGGTTTTTCTGTTGGTCTACTGCTGTTTGGACAGTGTGAAACAGCTGCTCTGCTCCAGAATGGAGGTGCTCCCACATCTCTCCAAAATCCAGAGTGTCCCTGTGCAGGGGCTTGGCTGCTGTCATCATTCCCTTCATGCTGCTCAGGCATGATGTGCTCCTGCAGAGGGGGAGTTGTGCTATGGAGTCATCAGTGTCTATTTCTGCACTCTATTTAACACGCTCTTAGGTCCTCCCTCATTCTTCTGGGATGAAAAAGCTCCACTGTGGGTGCAATTGGCAGAATTCATGCTGTACGTACAAAACCCAGGTCTTCCCCTTATCCAGAGCCTTCTGTGCTGCCCATTCAGAAAGGGCACAGAGAGAAGAAAGGTGAGGTAGAGCAAGGTAAAGACACCATCAGTCCTTGGAAGCTTTGGGACCATAGAAATATGGATGCTTTCACAGGGGCTGAATGCTACACGAGGGAAAAACCCACTCATTCTTCTGTGAAGGGATGTGGGAAAGCAAATGACTTGCTACAGTGCACCCATAGCTCTCAGAAACTGTACAGCTATGTAATCCAGATATACAGATCCAGATATACAGCGACAGATGAGGCCACCTCAAAGCTTTTGAGAAATGCGGTGAGAATTTAACTTTTCCAAGGATGAAAACTTAAGCCTCTAACAGGGATACAGAACTCCAGCTATGGAAAGAAGCAAGATAAAGATAACAGAGAGAAAAAGAAGAGAGATCAAGACAGTAGAGATTGCCATTTGCTAGGGAGAAGGATGGTTGCTGTATTTCTGTAGCATAAGCCTCTTCTGAGGCTCAGTTTTCCAGGCTCCTAAGCACAGTCAAGACAGCACAGGGAATCACAAGCTGGTCTTTTACCTCACAGCCGTTTTGCTGGTAAATGCCCACTTTACCTAAGCCTAAAGTCGCCCTTGAGAATTTTGTTGGCTAACACCACCAAAACCCACAGCACAAAATAATAACAGATGGGCATAAACAGGTGCCACGTTGCTAAGCAGAGGAACAATGTCCAGAAACATGGGGGTAGTCTCAGTTCTCTGCAAAAAAACCAAATTAACTTCTGTCTAAGCAGGTGTCAGTGAGAAGGAGGAGGGACCCATTAATGACTGAGGCTGAACTCAACTATCACACAACCTCACACTGTGTGCCACTAGGAGGATACTGGGAGCAAGGAGCTCCCCTCTTGCTTAGATACTTCCTGTAGAAACCAGTTAGTTCACAGGGCTCAGAAAGCAATTCTACGCTTCAATCAAATCATAAAAAATATGCTAACTCCAGCTGCAACGTTAGTGTTTGTAAGCACATTCCTACTGACAGGTAGTCTGCATTGAAATGCGCCAACGTGTTCCTTGTGCTCAGCCAGAAGTGACAAGATGCAGATAATCAAGGCAAAATAGGACCATTAAAAACAAGCACACCCATCTGTCAAATAACAATAAAAGTTGTACTAGCTAGAAGTTTGCACAGCATTTGCTTTACTTAGTAGCAAAATGGTTTTCCACAACAGGAGCAGAACAAGATAGTATTTTTTTTTATTATTCTTGTTGTCTGTAATTTTTTTCTTTTTCTTTCTCCTTCACCACCTAGAGATAGTCTAAGTAGTCAAAATTGATTGCTCCCAATTTACATCTTCATTTCCACAAACACACATACTTCTTCAGGCCATTTAGACAAAGTTGTTTGCTTCGAATTGGGGGAA
Organism: Geospiza fortis; assembly: GCF_000277835.1. Taxonomy (NCBI): domain Eukaryota; kingdom Metazoa; phylum Chordata; class Aves; order Passeriformes; family Thraupidae; genus Geospiza; species Geospiza fortis. The sequence continues at coordinate 10,775,912 of NW_005054299.1, read as the reverse complement.
AAAAAAAAAATTCCAATACACTTCCTCATCTATTTCCCTCTGCCTGTCAGGCAGGAGATGTGAACAAAGAAATTTCATACTATCATATTAGTTGGCTAAATAAACCTAGACAAGTCTTGAAAAAGCTTCTAATGTTAAAGAACCAGAACCCATGAAGAAGATTCCAAAATTAATTTTTACTGTTTGTGGTGAACAAAACTTTATGCCAAAAATTTTTTTTGTTTGTTCCAAGTAGTTGCAATGCAACAGAAAACCACAATGATGTGATTATTACTCCCAAATAAACATTTCCCCTTTTTAAGGACATATAATTTCAGATCTTGTCTACAGTGCTCTTCTGCAAGAGAACTTTAGAATTCAGATTTGTCAAATACAGAACTTCTGATTGCATTAGTTTTAGTTATGGAAAGAAAAGACAGTCTTCCTATAAAGACATGGAAATGACAGTCAATCATCTGAAGCGTGATTACACAGCTACAGATGTGTAGATAATAGGTTCTTGCTAGTTAATTTTGTTCCCCCCAAAGTATTTCTCATTTGGAATGAGATTTTTCAAGCTGAAATAGGTGTTTTGGGGACAGAGATTTCAACAAAAAGAAAAAAAAAGGCAGCCTTGAATAGTTAATGAAATGCAATATGATTTCTTTTTTCTTCATAATATATGGGTTTAAATGTTTTAGCAAACATTCTAGTTTTTAAAAGAACAGGTGTCAATTCAAGTAGAACATACTGAGACCTTCTCTAGCATTTCAATGTGACAGCTTCAGCCATCCAGATAAGGTAAATTCCCCCTCCACAAATGGACAGGCTGTTTGTTCCTTTTGGGAGAGGCTAGTGACAAAACAGAGCAGCAAATCTCTCCACTAACTCTGCTGAAAGCCACCAAGAGGGGAACAAAAAGCCAGCCCAGAGTTCTTTAGTTACCTGCCAGTCCAGACTGTCATTTACCCAAGGCAGGAGACCTGGTGTATGCTCCGCCCAACTCAGACACTTTATGAGAAAAGCAGCTCTTGCTGGTTGTGCTCAGTCACTTATTGTCACCAGCCTGGATATCTGCCCATTTTTAATGGCGCGTATGCAGTAAAAACAACCATAAGCAAACTTCAGAGAAGCTAGGAGACGACAGTGACTTGCCAGAAGATAGGAAATGGTTCATATTCCTGCTCTACATCAGGGGGAACAAGGCTTTCTACTGTCTCAGACACATTTTATGAAAAATCTTTTCCTTAGGATTTTTTCTCCTGAGAAGCTGAGAGGCCTCAGGAATAAAATGCAAGCAATAATTATCTGCTGCTGTGGAATGCAACAGGTGCATCTTTGATTGGTCTCATGTGATTATTTCTAATTAATGGCCAATCACAGTCCAGCTGTCCGGACTGTCTCGGTCAGTCACAAGCTTTTGTTAAAATTCTTTTTCTATTCTTAGCTAGCCTTCTGATGAAATCCTTTCTTCTATTCTTTTAGTATAGTTTTAATATAATATATATCATAAAATAATAAATCAAGCCATCTGAAACATGGAGTCAACATTCTCATCTCTTCCCTCATCCTAACACCACTGTGAACACCATCACATTCTACAACATTCCAACTGAACGCCTGTCAGGACCCAGGACATCCCTCTGGCTGTCCTGAGCAGCCAAGACCCCTGCCAGGGGTCTCAGAGACCCTGGCACAGAGCCCAAAATGCCTGTGGTTTTGATTATGACACATGGAGCAAGTTACCAACCTTAGATGAAGATCTGCAAGCCATGACAAATTAAGTAGAATAATAGTGAAGTTATCACGGGGTGGAAAAGTAGATTTTGGGGGTTTTGGTATGGGCGTTCAGGAGGCAAGATGGAGGGATCTGGGCGTGTCCAGCCTTTCTCCTTCTTCTTCCTGGCCTCCATCTTCTGCTGTGATGTTGGCACTTTTAGATTGGTTTAGAGTAGAAGCTCACTGTCTAACATAGGTGATAGGTATTGGAAAGTAATTGTAAACATTGTACACGTAGTTTTTAGTATAAAGACATAACGCCGCCCCAGGGACAGGCAGTGTGGCTGGAACTGTCCTCCTGGACAGACCTCGGCAGGGCAGGAGAAAACTTTTTATAGATAAAATGCAATAAACAACCTTGAGCCTGAGAAATGAAGAGCCCTGACTCCTTCTTCAAGCGCCAGGTTGGAAAAAGAGACTTTCCAGCTTTTCTCGGGGCCACTCTAACCAGCTAAATATCCCGACAAACACCCAAGTCTGGTTATCTCACCTCTCCTCATGGCAGCAAGAGGAAGACTTCTGAAACCACAGAATTTCTCTGCAGGCCAAGAAGGTATCTAGCCCTGTGGTAGAACTGCTGCCTTCTGCCCTTAACTCCGAGGGTCCCCTTAAAGTTAATACTGTTTTTCCTTCCTGACAGAAGTCACTCTTCAACCTGCAGAAAAATCACACTGTAGAGGTTTATCTAGCAGAGAACTCCCTTTCCACGGACTCTGACTCACTTCTGTAATCAGTGTTCACAACCTCAGGGAAACACATATATCAGAAACACCTCAGAAAACACTTATCACCTCCTCGCCTTCTGACCGCGAGATGAGGGGACAATTAATGATTTAGCTCAAATTATTTGCTCTAGTGAGATTCAGGAGTTGCTGCCAGCAAGTAGGATACCTGCTGGGACTTGGGGAAAGGAAGGACTTATTCAACCAGTGTTGAGCCATAACTGAAGGTTTAGGTTTACTCGAATTAAGTATAACAGGAGACTTAGGACATTTTATCTGTCCTCTAAGCCTGTGCTCTTGTTCCTTGTTCCTTTGTGAAATGAAACCAATCTGTTACATGATTTACCAAGCTAAAAATTGAATGCATCACTACCAAATTAGGAGAGAATTAATTATCTTCCTCAAAGCAGAAACTGGAGGAACAATTTACCCAAAAATCCCAAACCCATAACCCAAAATATAAAGACATTTCACTGCAAGTCTCTGTTGCTTTATCACAATTTCCCAATTCAAATGAAGGTCTCTGTTTATAGATAAATATTATAAAAGCATAACATACAGCTGACTCTTTTTGTCTCCCTGGTCTTCACCACAAAACATGAATCCACATGACAAAAACAGATGCAGAGTTTAACTGTCTTTGTCATGGTTATTTCTGCTTACAAATAATGCAACTCCAACCACTGCATGAAATCTTTTGTGGCACATTGTACAGAGCTTAAATCCCTTCTCAGTCACAAGAATAGGACAGTGTCTCTTGTGTCTGTCTTGTGCTTGTCATGTAGTGACTTATAAAGGATTTACTCTTTGCTTACCACTGTATAGGCAGGGCAACATAAAACAATATAAAGGAAATACGTGCTATAGGAAACAAAGGCAGCTGCTGGAATGCAGTGCACCGAGGAAAACAAACTGCAGAAAACAGAAAAAGCAAGGTACCCATTGCAAGGGAGAGTCTTACACCTCCACAGGGTTTCCTGCCCTGTCAGTCAGTGGCTACAATGCTCGTCTGTGTTCATGGTCCCAAGGAGCCAAGTAAGAGAGAAATCCTGTGTGCTCACCTCTCTTCCCTTCTCTCCTGTGGTTGTGGAGACCTCCTGCAATGTGAGAGCTCTTCTTTTCCTGACTTGGTGCTTTGGGAAAGCCCTGTTTCCCTGGCTCAGCAGCCAGTAATTGAGATTGGGTATTCACCTGCAACACGGCTTTAATCTTCCCCAGATTCAATGGTCCCACAGGTAATATCACTGTGAACTAACTTGAAACTGCAGGTTTCTTGTTTAGGAGAAAGTCAGAAACATAAAAATTACCTGTAATCTCAGGGGAAATGTGGCTCTTGATTCTTTGCACTATGGTTTGCAACAATGCTACACAGATCTGCTATTCAATGTATGGATCTCGGCTTGGTTTCAAAGTCATGGTGACTTTCTGTGCCACTATTCTGTAAACAAACTGCAGTTGCCTGTTCATCAGGCTTTGCAGTTTCATAACATAGCAGTGAAAGCTCTACATTCAGGTCACCTTGTCTCTTTTGGGTAGAGAAAATCAGACACAGAGTCTATAGTCTGTGAAAGAAAGGTTCACATTTCTTAATTTTCATTGCCCACAGAAACAAAACAAACAAACAAAACCACAACAAAAACAACAAAATGAACCCAAAAACAACACAAGTGTTTTGATGCTCTAAATTTTCTCCAGCTGCTTTGTATGGCTAGACTTCTTGCTACCCACATTACCATCTCGCTTTCTGGCCCCTCTACAAATATTTCACAGAAGTGGTAAGAAATTACTTTTTCACATTTCCATTAGGAACAGAAGCAGATTTCAAACTTGAAAACTATCTTGTTGGTCAAGTCTCCCATGTTCCAACTGATGTGTGGAAAACTACCCAATTCACTTGGTTAGCTTACAAAGAACCTTCATCCCTTCCGCCAAATGATACGGTCACTGCTGGATTTCCTATTTGTTTATCTTAGTAACTTTACTGACCTGACTGAGATTTCTCTTCACACAGCAGAAAATACTGACAGAAATAGAGGAAGAAAACTATGTAAAACAAAGTTTTTTCAACAGCAAAGGAAGTTGACGAAAGTGCTACCAGAGTACAGGGTTTCTTTCAGAAACAATAAATCAAGACGCATAAGTGAAAGTGATTACTTTTTCAGTACAGCTTAGGAGACTGCCTAGCACAATAATTTAAGAATTTTTACTACTAGTTTGGTTTACTGCTTGGCTATAAATCTTGTTTAAACAATCCTAGAAGGATTGCTGCAGACCTCAGATGCACGGGGAGCTCCAAAACAAGAGACCTTTAAACACAGGAAGGTTGCAAGCTTCAGTGCCTGCCATCCCTGGAAGCTTAATCCACAAGGGACATTTCAGAAAGGTTCTTTATGCCTTAACCTATTAGTTTCCTAGAGGTTTATTAGAAAGGTGCAAGGTCAACCAGTGCTTAAATATCTATTAATTACCAATGTTGGATCTATTGAATTTCAGGAGCTCTCTAGCACTTAAGTCTGGCACGTGTCATTATTGAAATTCAGTTGAGGTCTAGGTTGAAATCTAAACCAAGAGAGTTAAATGCATAAATTGAAAAATCAATCAATCTCAGCTGGATAATTTGCAACAGATGCTTTACACTGATCCTTTGCTACGAGTGGCATTCTCAACATATGCTCTAAGAATGTAGGAGGTTAAAAGAGGTGGAGAAAAAACATAGATTTGTATTAGCTTGTAATAAGTCAAGGAATTACATATTCATTTACCATAACAGTACCAGAAAGCAGTGATGTGCTAGGATCTAGTCTCTTTTTCCTAAGTTCATCTGTTAAAAATAAAAATCTTTTCATAAATTGAGAAAAAAACCCAAACAAACAGTTTCCAAATATCTCCTTATGCTCATTGTCTCTATAAATAATAGTGATAACAACAACAAAAAAGATTAAAAAATGCCAAACAAAAAATTTCCTAAATTAGCATTAGAGAGTTCAAGGAACATAATCAAATAAAGAAGGGTATCATCACAGCACAGATGGATACAATGTGAAATACATGATGTCTTAGAGAGTGAATCAGTTAGTCACTGGTCCATTTCTGTGCCTGTGGTACAAAAACAGTCCCAGGGACGAGTTGTTTCACAATGAAAAATGCAAGTAATTTAAAGGGAAGTGGCCATAGTGCAGAGATACACAGTGGCCGAGCTGTAGGTAAAGGTTTCAGAAACAATTGGTATAGAATTATTTTTCTCAAGTGAAACCAGTGGGGCAAAAATAAGGTAAGGTTGCAAAGTTAAAATAGAGATGAAGAGCTTTTGCACACTGAACGACCCTTGTGTTTTTCATCTACTATGGCAACTGTGGCTAGCAGTGGCTTTGATCTCATTTTTGAGGTCTGTAATTTAGACATTCACATATTATCTTGTCATCTGGTGACCCTTGTGGATGAAACAAAAGACTTAGTTCTGAGACATAACTCATCATGCTTATTATTGATATCTACCTTACTGAGTGCTTCATCTACTAAAGCTGAGCACAGCTGCATCATGAAAGTGTATTCCTCCTCACCAGTCATGAAGGATTGCATATGGAAAACCCCAACACAGCAATCTAACCCCCAGATGTTTGCTTGGGTTTAAGGAAAAGCCACAATTAGTACATATGCTGGCAGGTGTGAGTCACTGGGCATCACCTGTGTCTGATCCACCCTCAGCACAGGAGCAAAGAGCTGGGACCTGGGCTGAGACACAGGTCTAGTTCTCTGTGAGCTCAGGTGAAGTTTGTTCCTAAACATATACCTATGGACAAAGGGTAAAGAAGACAAGCAGGACCAAAAAGCTACATAAGATAACATCACACTGAGATAAAATTATTTTCACTGATTTAAATGAGAACAGAATTTGGCCAGTTGGGAAAATGCCTGAAAATCCTACAGCCAAATTGCTTTTTCCAAAATGAAAAAAGGTTGTTAAGATCAAGCTATTGCAGACCTGAGAATTTACACAGCGGCTGAATTTTCAAAGTCATTTCATGTCTATAAATCCTATTGTGGGATCATTAAAAAAAAAGCAAACAAAAATCAACCCACAAAACACCAGAGCACTTAGCACCCCATCTGCATTCAGTATGCTGAGCACATTTGAAAAATCTGACCTTGACATATTCTCTCTAATAGGCTCAAAATGTATTTTTTGAAGGAAATGTGCTTGGTGTTATGTTAGTGACAAAAGTAACAGGAGAGAAAAGTGTAATCACAGTCATGTGAAACTGGGTATCTAGTATGCCAAAGTACACCTGATTATTCTTCCTGTTGTTCACCATTTGTCTCAGGCTCTGCTTGTGCCAGATGTAGGCATCAAAACTGTGATTTTTGTTTGGATAGAATCTCTGTACTAGAGAGAGACAGAATTAAAAATAAATTGTTAAAATACATATGACATTCCTCATGCAAGGCTATGAAAGACCTTAGAGCCTCAAATTAGTAGGGAAGGATGGAAGAAGAAAAAAATATTTTTAAATTTGGAAAGTGATGTGCAGGTTAGAAAGGTATGACTTTGGTGGTTGAGAAAAATCTGTTCAGGTATGTCTTTTAAATTGTGAAGAGCCCAATTTAAATAAAATTATCTTCAACAATTTCTCCTAAATTCCTTACACAAATCCTTTTGCTTGGGCAAGAATGAAAGTATTTTAATTTATTTTTCTACCTGTTATGTTGCTGGCTTTTATTTCATCTTTCTTGTCTTGATAGGCAGGATTAGGCAAATGAGTCCCTCTCTCTGCAGGAATCCATTCCATGTCATGGTTTTCCTGAAAAAGCAGCTACAGCAACTTGATGCTCAAGTCTGGCTCTCAGAATACTTAAGCAACAACTTTTAAAAGTATATTTTAAATATCATAGTGAAAAAACCCCAAACAACAAAACACCCCACAAAAATGAGGTTAAAAAGCCAAAAAACAAACGCCACAAAATCCCACACAGCCTTGTTTTGAGAAATTGTCTTGATTCAGTTTGAAATGCACAAAGAGTGAATAATATCAAATGGTCCTTTATCCAGCTGCACAGGGCTCCTGGAATCACATGGTAGGAAAGATTTTTATTTTTGTTTTTTTTTAAAGATGGTCCACAATAGTTTAGAAACTGGAGAAGTGAGCCTAAAAATAGGCAGTGCTCCAAAAGGTAGATTATGCCACACTAAACTCTCATCTGATATTTAGAGTGATGATTTCTCAATGCTTATGGCTAACAAGACTTAGTACTACCTACTTTTTCTTCACAGCCACCTTACAAGACCCTTCAGCTCTACAAAACAGAAGTGCTTTTATTTGAAACCTTTCCCCATTGAGGTGTGCAAGCAAGAGCAGAGAATTCAGTCTGTTTTCCCACAGAGGGGGAAGCGACTCCATCTGCCACAAAGCTTTACTGATGTCTCTTTCTGGCCTGAGTGCAGCCCTGCCAAAGGGACCACAGAGCCCACGGCAACTTATCCCCATGCCAGGACTTGCAAAATTAACTACCAGGAAAAGCTAAAGTCCTTCTTTTTTGCCTGCCAAGAACCAAATCTCTCTTCCATGTACATCTACTTACAGAAAAAAGACATTATATATGTATGTGTGTATATATATATATATAATTTATCTCCTTGTGTGCATATATGTATAAATATATATGTATGTAATATCTTTGCTGGGAAATATCAGCACAAAGGCTGATATGGCACAATTGTCCTTCTTTCAATCTCCTGGTCATGCATAATGGACAGACATGGTGAATAACGGCCAAAAAAAAAATAGAATTGACATAAATTAAACTATATGAATTAAGGTGATACAAAATGAGGCTGCTAATGGCATCCTTCTGAAGGAAGCTACCACTGGAAGGAGAGGTCCTGCTTGGCCATGGACATCATTATCTTGACAAATGGGTTGGTTGATTTTGCTTAAAGAGAAAGGAGGGTAGATGCTTTTAAAATTACAGCAGTAATTCTAAAGCTGAATGGCAGTTTAAGGCTTCATCCTCACCTGCAGAATATAATTGAGGCACTATCATTACCTCATTACCCAAGCACACTGCTGTAAGCTTGGAAATGGCCTCTAAAGGGCCACTGACACTGCTTGAGGAGATTTGAGGAAACATATTTAGGGACAAATATGATTATTCACCGCATGTTTTCTTACTCAAATGAAAGGATCACATTGCAAGCCACAAGCAGCAGACAGCAAGAGCAGCATGAATGAAAATGCACAAAGCAAGAGCCATGACAACACCATGAAAATTTGTTCCTGGTTATTTATTGGTGCAGTTTTTCAGTCCCCAGGATCATGTCCCAGGCAGAACCAAGAGACAGTATCATATATCTGTGCCACAGCACCACTGACCCTAACCCTATTCCAGGCTTTGGGTCTCACTTAATAACAATGGCTATATCATCTCTTCCTCATCTCCAACATTATTCATGCAATTTTTTGGGTTTTGGTGAGCTCTTGCAATTTTCCACGGTGTATGGTGTCAAAATTCATACAAAATTGAAGACAGGAACCATACGAGTCTGAAGGAAACCACACAGCTCTTGCACTGGTCCTGGAATCACAAGTATGAGTTTTGTGTGCTCCAATCAGTGCCACTCCAGAACAGGCTTTCTTTGCTTTATATGAACAGGCTTACAACCACCTGCATCTGCCTATTAAAGAGACAGCCTCCTCCCCTTCCTCACCAAGGTGTCTCCTGATTCCCATGCTGTCCATCTGGACTATCTCCTCCTGGCCAGGTGCTGTCATAAAATGATGCTTCTCAGCCCACTTAATTGTCCTCAAGTGACAGATGGGATTTGACTATAGCTGGTAAGCTGTAAGTACACGAAGCAGATGAGCAGTTAATTAGCAGTGCTAGTGTTTCTGTGCAAATAGCTATAGAAACTACACATCAAAAGATGGCCTTATCAAGCCAGTTAGTCCATCTTCTCTCTTCTAACACATTTCTTATCTCATGCAGTACATTAAAAGGTTTGAGTTCCCCTGCGCCCAATAAGCTACTTTTAAAATCTCAAAGTTTCTATCAACTTTCCTTAGGAGACTATTTCACAGTCTAATGAATCTTGCTGTCAATAAATCTTTTCTTTCTGTTCAGCCTAAAGATAGTTCTTGAAATATTGAGCAGGAAAGAAAAAAAAAAAGGAAAAAAAATCTTATAACTCTGTAGAACAATTTCTAAAAACGGTACTGTGCCTTCATGTTTCCTAGGACACATTAGCACTTCTGTAAATGGTTGTATTAGAAAAAGAATCAGTGCAGTTTTCTCCACCAGAGAGTACAAATCTAGATATTCTGCTCAAAAAAATAAAAAAAGAAAAAGAAAAAGAATTGAATGGGGTGATCCAAGGAATAAAAGCAATGCAGTCATAATTTCATATATTGCAGGCCTAAACCCAATGGTTAATGCCTATGAGTCTATCCAAGAAGGGAGTCTCATAGATTCATTTATTTAGTATTCAAAACACACAGAACAGACTCGAGAATTTTGGCTAAACAATCCTCTCCTGGGACCCAACTATTTAATAAAATAACTCAGATTTCCTTAGGTTTTCAGAGTACCTTGACAACACCTGAGTAAAGGTTTTAAAAATTTAGCCTAAGAAAAAATAGTGGAAATAAAGACATTTTTTAATATATAATTTATACTACATTTAATATATTTCTTCTGTAAAACAGCCTTCTGATGTGCTGAGTCTTGAGAATTCTGTCTGTGGTATATCACTAAAGAAATTTAACAAAACAAGACACACCGGCCCAGAAAGAAATGAGCTCTTCTGTCAACAATTACCTTGTTGATAGTCCTTTAGTCTCACCCCCCCTCCCCATCTTATTTTGTCTTAATTTAGAGGCTTCCCTCTATTCTTGTCTGTCTGGAAACTCCCTTCTGAAGGATCCTCCACCAGCACAAGCAAAAAATTCCTTGGCAATGCAAGGCAGGTGCCAGTGAATAATTCCACCCATACGAAACTAAGGTATGCCAGATTCTAAATACACACCAAAAATCCTAAATTAAACAGTAAAAGTTAAAGAAACCATATCTATTTATCAGTCAGATTTCTACTTGAAAGAGTTTCCCCTATTTGCCATACTTCTAACTTGTTATAGGGATTGAGCACCATATGCAAGAGCTCAGAGTCCTGCACCCTCAGAAACCACAGCCTTCCGAGTGATCTCTTGTCTATACACTCAGACGTTATCATTATTAAACTTCTAGAAGAAGAGTTTCACAAGAGAGAAAGAAGGATTCTCCTGTTTCCAGCTTAAGAGGCCCATAATACCATTTAATTTTTTTCTCAATAAGAATGCCTACCTGTTCCATCTGCCAGAGCTCAACAGCAGCCTCCTCGTGTTCACACCAACACAGCCAGACACTGCAACTACTGAAGAAGCCCAAAGTGCAGAGAGAACAATTTTCACCTAAGCAGGAGTGAAACACTATGAAACCTATCTGAAATTTCTGAGCCAGAGACTGTGATTATATCAGCATAGTTTCAGAATCCAGGGTGCTAATAACTTAGTCAGTGCAGCAGTGAAGCTTTCTCTCTGTATCCTGGTAGAAGATCACTGCTTCTACCCACATGTGCAAGCACTGAGTAATTTGCACGTCTTTGCACCCTGCTGGTGCACAGCTGTGGACTCAGCCAAACATGGCATCCTTCTGTGCCATGAGCACCATAGGAATCAGCATCTTGAGTCAAATCAGTCTGAACAAACCTGAATCATGTCACATCTATGGTATATCCAGCCCACTATCTTGTCTCTGCTAGTAGCTAATAGGGAAAACAGTCAAAAAACTTAAAAGCACTGCAAGCCTTTTGTGATATTTTCCCAGAATACTCTCTCTTGGCTTCTTAGCTGCTTGTGGTGCGGCTAACATTGTTAGCTGAAGACAATGTCTTTGTGTGTTAAAAAAAACCATGTTTTTTTCTTGTTTAGTTCTCCAAATGGTCTATAAATAAAAGTAAACAATTGGAAACCCCTGAATCCGGCAGAAAAGGGTTTCACAGCTTTTCATTATCCCAAGATAAGTAATGCTTCATTATTTTTTTTTCTGGACTTGTCACTTGACAATTATATCTGTTGTCCTGCAAGACTTGTATTGGAAGAGACATGGAACAAAAATATTTCTCATGGTCTTAGATATCTTTATCATATCAAACTAGAGTAAATTCCTTCCAAACTGCAGTATTCAATCATTCTTTCTTTAAAAGCTTATCCATCCATCCATCCATGCTCTCCTTCTCTGCATTTTTTTCAGTTCCTCTTCTAGGACCAGAACTGTGCAACATCATTGATGAGAGCACCAAAGTCTCTTAACAGCTGAAGCTGCACCCAAAAGGGCTCTTGTAGACACAGAATTGTGCTAGTGGGTCTCTGTTAGGATCTGTTTATCACCAGTGGCGGAGGCCACTGGATTTACTGTCACTGGATAACCATCTGCAGTACCTACAGAGCAGTTCCAATTTGTACCAAGCAGAAAAGCTCACACAGCATTTTCCAGGGATGCTCAGTTGTCTTAAAGGCTCTAGACCCCTAAACTTTAATTTCTCAAGCTAGAAAGTACAGGAAGACATCTCACCAAATAAGAAGATGTTTGTGGCATCAGCTAAAATCTCTTCCTTCTGCTATTCTGCTTCATTATACAGTAAAATAAATAAAATCATGAATGAATCATCACCCAAAAAGTCTCAGGAAATCACAAATCACATGTTTATTGATGACACAGTGAGTAAACCATCTATATTTAATAACTACTGCTCTTCTTACTGCTCTTATGGATTATGTGTGTTAATCATACTGGTGATTTTTGAATATTTATTGTTGTTTTTGTCTCTGCTGTAGTCATATATTAGAAGATTTCACATCAAGAAGAACAAGTAAACATGCTGCTGCTGAATGTATTATGGGGGGAATTAGAGTGAGACATTAAAATGAACTTTTTAACAGGCAGTGCCTCTTCATTCAACTGAATGTCATGGAAGATGAAGCATGTTCAAGTAATTATGGGAATTATCAGTGCAGCTAACAGGCACAGAGGAGCACTATCCTGTTTTGGGTAACTGAGGTTTGGACAGCTGAGACAAGATTGTAGTCTGTGGTAGGAGGGACTAGTTGCGATCCAGAAAAACTGCACCAAATGTGAAATGGGTGATCAGCAGCTGCAGTGCAGAACTTAATTTGGTTCAATTGAGTGGTTTTTTTGTTTGTTTCTCAGTGTAGGCTTAAAGGCTGTCTTGTAAAAGTGGTAAGAAAAGCTTTGATCAAGGGACTTGGGTATTTTTTTTTCCTGAGTTTACATAAGTAACTATAAATCTTCTAAAGTATAAATTCTACTTTTTTTTTTTTTCATATGAACCATTTATAAGCAGTTTGCGCATTTCCTCTGTGAAAAACTAGATCAATGATCTTAGATGATTTTAGGTCACCTGAGCTTTCTGATTTTGCTAGACTGACCATTTTCACTGCCAGGCTGAGGTTATATTTACATGCACAATGGGGAGAGAGAGGTGAGAAGTTCTTGGTCTCTTCATCTGAAAACTAAAGGAATAAGTCAACCATGAACTGACATAAACTACATCCTTCAGAACTTCAGTTGAAATAAGAAGCCCTAAAAATTAAAAGGCCAAATAAATCTTAGCTGTAGCATAATGAAAGCAGAAAAATTGTGTATGTAATATGAATAAAATGTTTGAGTCCATCACTGGAGTAAAATAATTATATCATTTGAATTTCTTCTAGTGTGAATTTCATCAGTAATTCAGTATGCCAATTCATGATAATAAGTAAAATATACATGAGGAAGAGTGGGTTTGCCTTGGATGTATGCTTGGATGATTTCTAGCATCCCAAGCAAGATAAAAAGCTTAGTATAGCTACGTCTGCTTGGGTTTTTTTTTTTGGTTGGTGTTTTTTTGTTTGATTTGTTTTTGGTTTTGTTTTTTTTTTTTAATTCCAGTTGGTGTTATATCCATATGCCTCCCAAATGACTATTAAATAAACATAGAAAAAATAAGCAGGAAGATAATGCATATGATGACTACTTTCTTCAACTGTAATAGAGCATGTAAAAATTGTACGAAAGAGTTCAGTAGCTCCTACTTTAGCTAAGGCTTGCTATTTGAGTACTGTTTTCATAACAGTCTTGCTGAAATGAAAAGCCTAAATGAAGCTCTCCAGTGGGCTCACTCATGTAGGCACGGCTCACTCTGTTGCTGCTGCAGCACAGCTCTGGGATTTGATCTGTTTTCCATTCTTCAGGCTTAGCACTGCCTCACCATGGCCTCAGCCCCAGCAGGATGACAAAAGCCAGTTTGGTGGCAGACCCAACCAACCACTCTGCTGCAGGCACTGCAGGTGAGCACAGAGCAGTTCAAACCACAAACCCACATGCCAATTTTCTCAGTTAAGGAATAGCAACTCTACCCCAATTTACATGGAAAGCATCGAGGATCAATTCATTTGCTCAGAGTTCTGAGTGGAAGATGTGCTAACCGCAAAGGGAGTGTTCACTGCAGTGTCAGCATGCCACCATAGAGTCTCTAAAAGCTCTGCACTCTAGGAAGATTTTGATATAAATTGTCAGGATCCCCTCATTCGCCTTTGCCCTGGCTTAGAATGATGAATCAAATGTTAATGATAGTCCCTAACACATTTAAAAATGGAGTAGTTGCAGGTTAATTTTTACACCTAAGAGAATATGAACCATGGACCACCCAACAGCATTTCTAGTATGAAGGGTATCGAGCTGCTGCAGGTGGCTCCTCTACCACAGGAAACTTTCTTACATTTCTCAGCTGCTTCTTTTGCTTTTCAGTTATCACAGAGCATTGACAGTGAACTCCTTGATTCATTGATGATCACTTGTGCTCCCTCTCAGCCCCCATTGTTTCTGCACAGATTATTTTTCAGAGGTTAATTCAGTATTGTGATGGTCTGCTCTGCCTTGGTACAAGCCTCCCACTCAAATACCACATGCTCCTTGCCATTTTACCTTCTTATTTCTGTCCTATGAACCTTAAATTAAATTCAGCATTTTTACAGCCTGTTATATTTGGAGAAGCCTTTGAACTATCTGTTCCATTTGTGCATAGCAATCCACAAAGAACAGACCTACCAGGACAAGAAAACAAAACAAAATGTAAAAGGAAAAAAGAAAAGAATTCTACAAAAAGGAGTGGTGTTATTGCTGTATGGCTATCAGTTAATGTTAAGAATTATTGTTTAGAAATTGTTTAGAATTGTTGTTTAGAAGAATTATGGTAAGAAAGCATAATTTTATCAGAAATTGCAAGAAAATTTTGACTTATTTAGATTAGACTGTCTCATTAAAATTTGAAGAATATCTGCTATCCAGAAAATATAAGAAGTTATTTTCTGTAAAAATAGCACAAAATGCCACATTAAAGCTTTAAACATGATATAAAGTTCAATTTCATTTAGAAACAAAACTCATAAACATTCCAGCCAAAAATATTTTAAAAGACAGAACGTATGAAGATATTGTTGAATAATACCCATCCCCCCCTCCCACAACATACTCAGGAAGCTAATTTGGACAAAAACCTATTCCCTAATGAAAAAAAATTCATAGAATGGTTTAGGTCGGAAGGGACCTTAGAGATCAGCTAGCTCCAAGCCCCCTGCCATGGACAGAGGCAGTTCCACTAGACCAGGTTGTTCAAAGCCCCGTTGAACACTTCCAGGGATGGGGCATCCACTACTTCTGTGGACAACCTGTTCTAGCGCTTCACCACGCTCACAGGGAAAAATTTTTTCCTAATATCTAAGCTAAACCTCTCCTCGCTGGGTTTGAAGCAATTCCCCTTTGTCCTGCCTAGCCTTGTAAAAAGTCCCTCTCCATCTTTCTCGTAGGGTCCCTTCAGGTACTGGAAGACCACAGCCATGTCATCCTGAAACCTCTTTTCCAGGCTGAACAATCCCACTTCTCTCAACCTTTCTTCATAGGAGAGGCACTCCATCCTCTAAACAACTTGATGACCTTCCTGTGGATGCTCTCCAACAGGTTCGTGTCCTTGCTGTGCTGGGAACCCCAGAGCTGATGCAGCACTGTCAGTGAGTTCTCAGCAGAGGGGAGCAGAGGGACAGGATGTTGGCAGGACATGTTTGGCTTTCTGGGCTGGGAGTGCACATTTCCAGTTTATGTCCAGCCTCTCACCCAGCAGTAGCCCCAAGTCCTTCTCCCAGGGCTGCTCTTGATCATCCCCCACCCTGTGTTGATACCAGGACTGCTCCATCCAGGTGCAACACCAGCACCTGGTCCTGTTAAACCTCATGAGGCTCCCCTGGGCCCACTTCTCAAGCTTGTCCACGTCCCAGGCTGACTGAAAATTCTTCACCAGCTCTCATTAGGTTGTGTGTCTCCTTTTGTTGATACAGGTACGCTCCTGAGTGGATCCTTTGTCTTCACTGGCCTATAAACACTTTGTAAACATCAGTACTGCTAAGCCTAAGTCTCTGACATTTGTTACCATTATCTCCTGTTACAAAGGCAGAAGTGAAAAACAAAGTTTATACCTATAGCCAAGAATGCATCTAACCATATGTACACATGTACACATTATACATATATGTTTGATTATTTAAAAATGGAATCAAAAGGGTCAAAATTAATGAAAAATACATTTTTTGAGCTGACTTGCCATTTTCTTATCTAAACGAGGAAAAAGATCTTTTGTTTCAGTTGAACTCATTTCACCTTTCGAAAATATTTATTGAATCTGAAGTAGAAACATAATTACCCAAGCATTTAATTTCAAATTACCATTTCCATTTTAGAAGTGACCTAATGTATAATACAAAAAGAGGAAATTGGAATTTTGGAAATGTACCTTTCCAAAAGTAGCAAATTGAAAGTTCCCTTTTTCTTTGCAGTCAACTGTGGGCTTTTGCCAATCTTAGTAAGTCCTGTACAGACTATTCCTTGCAAGCCTACTTTGTCTTTAAAGTTTTAACCAAAGGCTTATTTGAAAGGTTTTGCTTCCTTCCTCAGTTTTTTGCTGCAAATAAATGAAAATATTTTAATACACATGTACGTCAAAGGGGCTGGTGCTGCCATTCCTTTCCCTTGTGAGATTTACTGGATAACAATTTTAAAATGCACTAACTGTGATACAGTCTACATTTTATTTTTATTAATTTTTAATAGTGGTTAGAAGTATCAATTTCAAAAAAACCATTTGCTATTATTTAATTTTTACCTTATTTTTTATCTCATCTCAGGGTACTGCTGCTTCTCTGAATGACTAAAACACACAGACATTTGAATATCACACTTGTCAAATAATCTCAGAAAAATTAATGGAAATCCCAGTGACCAGTATCAGTTAATGTCACCACAGCTTAGCATTTATCAACAGAATTTTAAAGAATCAAGTTTCTCTGGAGTATTGATTTACAAAGGCCTACCAGTAAGCTCAAATATCCTTTTCTTGTGTGAGGTAAATATGATTTTACTACTTGGTGCCCTATAAGCATTCAGCAATATCTGTTATTCTATGACACGATCAAATAAAAAGAACTGTGGGCAAGGTAAATGTTTTTTTCTTGTTCCTGGTAAGACTACAGAAACAAAAACAATATGTTTTTAACAAAAGGAGGCAACAATAAAAGGAGCATAAAATAGGTTACAAAATAAATGTATAGCTACAGGAGAGATTGTTTTGAAACAAAGTAGAAATTATTCTGAGAATGTCAATCTAAGATCCCATATTCTTTCCAAACAGCTCTCAGATAATGCTTTGTTAAATGTTAGAAAGGCTTTGAAAATTTAATCAGGAGTGGAAGGAATGGAAGCAAAGGTCCAAAACTGTGTTCTTTTGTTCTTAAATGTTTTTTCCACCCTATGACTAAAGTCTCTGCAAACATGGTATAATCAGATTGTGGCAGCAACACACCCTGGCTTCCCATCTTGAAATACTGTGACTGAAGAAGCATCCCTCTGAAAATAGACCTGATTTGCTGCAGAAATAAAGTCTCAAAGTGCAATTTGCCTTTTACCTGAGCTAGCAAGACAAGACATATTTAGGAAGAACAGCTGGCTGCAGAGTTCATTTTTGCTCTTCATGTACTTGTTGGTATAAAGAAAAGAGAGGAGTGATTGCAAGAAATGTGAGGAATGACAGTGAGAAAATTACATAATTACTAAACTTGGGAGGCTTTTTATTTAGGATTTCCTAAAAGATACTTGGTTTCTATAACAGGATTTTTGTGGAATATTGTAGTTTTAACAAATTTATTAAGCTCATCGCCATTTCATGATAAAACAAAACCTGCTATTAAAAAAAAAAGAAAAAAAAGTTTTAAGTAATTCCTTAAAGTGAGCATGATTAGACTAACATGCAATCAGCAAAAAACCTATTTGAGAAACAGAAACAGACAGCACAGCCTAATAAAGACTTTGTTCTCGGGTCATTCTCCGCTGTGTGGTGAGATGGTGGTGTAAGGATTGGTATATCTGTGTGCAAAGTCTACCCCAGCTAGGTCTCAGTTTCAGTGAGGTCACTACATGATCTCTGTGATTTAATGCTAACTACAGCACCATGGGAGTAGCAGGATATGTCAAATGAGAGGGCAAGGTCAATGAGCTGTGCTGGAAAGAACTGCAGCAGCTGTTACTTGGCCCGAGGGCATTATTTGTTTTTAAATGTAAATCCTATAGTTGAGATAGAATGTGGCATAACTTTGATTTTTCCATTCTGTGGTAGGACACTGACATAGGATAAAAGTAACCAGTACATAGAAATTCACCATTGTCCTAGCTCAGCCTTCTTACAAGAGGATGGATTTGCTCCTTTTCTTGGCACAATCCAAAATGTAGTGAGGTTTCATGAGACATAGATCCACAAGGTCATCACAGACCTTTGTTTTGCTGCTTATAGCATTAGATAAATGAAAAAGTTGTAAAAGAGGTAAATAAAAAGACTAAGGTGAGCATGAAATGCAGCCATTAGACATGCAGGACAGAAGGGAAAGATCTCAGCCCATCAGTTGCATGCTCTCTGGAAAAGATATCATAAGAAGAGGGACCTGGTGTATTTTAGAGGGTCTCTCACATAAACTTGAAAGCTTGTTGCTACGTTCTACTAGGAATTGAGTGGTTATAAGTATTAGCTGATGATAAGAAACTCTTTGTGTTCAGTCCTGAGGAAAAATAAAAAAATAGCTTCTTCACTCAACTCACAGATCTAGGGAGGTGAAAGACTGAGACATCAGGAACAAATGCACAAAGGGCTTGAGTACATTTTCTCATGTTCACCAAAATGCTAGAACAGGTTAGATTTGAAAAATAAAACAACCTTGAGTGGCTGAGAGAGCTATCAGCTATGTACAGTGTGACCAGTGACAAACATCATAAGTCTGTCTTTAGCCTAGCCTGGTATTCTGGCTCAGTGGAAAAAAGTGTCATACAAATAACTAAAGAGACACAGAAACACCTTCTTAGCTTTACCACAGCTGTTTTTGTTTCCTGTCTTCCCCCTCATCCTACCAAATTTTTTTCCAATTTTTCTCCCTATGTTACTCTCTCTGCTCTCAGGGTATTTGCTCTCATGAATATGCATCAGGCTGCACTTCAGCTTCTCTGCTCCAATTCTCTGTCAGTATGACCAATTCTCTCCAGTTCACATGAAACTGCTGCCACCCACCCCTGGATCTGAAAGAAAACATTATTAATTAATGCCTCTGAAACTTCTCCCACCGCCCAGAGGCCCGTTGGGTCCAGTCAGGGTAGGGTGATAGGAGACCCTGTACATAGGAAAGCTCATTCTCTGTGAGACTCCTGGCCATGCAGGAGAACTGTGAAGTCCATGAACAAGCTTCCCCCTCATCTCAAGAAGGTATCACTGTCAAAATGCATCTGTGGAGCCGTGAACAGAAGATGTAGTTGCACTATTAAGGAAAGGTCACACTATCCTTCCAAAGTGGGTGTCAACTGAAGAATTCATGGCTCAGTGGGCTACTTGGTCATGTGAAATGGAATTAGTGAATACTTACATATCTCACTGAGGAATTTGTCAATTTTCAGAGACAATTACAAGATATTTTGATTATGGGAGGCTTTCAAAAAAAACTCACCAAACCAGAAAAACACAAAACCCCTTGATCCTCTTCTTCATGAGAGTTTCTGGGAACAAACACATTTTCCCATTTTACTACGGAACATTTCCAGAGGAGATAAGTTATCTGACCTGACAACAGGGAGAAAGTGCAGTCAATAGTTTGGAGAGCAAGTAATCAATGCTGTACCCTTATTTAAAAAACAATATACAGTAAATACCTGCCAGCAGCAGTGATAACATTCACTTACACTAAAGATAAGTCATACGAAATGCCAACTACTCCTCAATTTAGGGAATCAACAAAATGGTCTCAGTCCAGATAATTTATTTTCTATCAATACAGTTTGGCCTTTTTCTTTCTTAGTTTAGTATTCTTGTTTCACACCCAAACCATGCAGAGCTTTCTGAGTATCACATGTGTTTAGCTATTCACAGGAATATTCACAAAGGAAAGGAGATGAAATATCTCCTGAAATGATTGGGAAGGTTTTGATATTTATCTCTAAGGAGACAGACATTTGTTGTTGGCTACTTTTAAACCAGACAGGGAATGCTGAACAAGCCATGACAGGCACTTTTTTTATTCGACTTTTCCTTTTGCCATTTGACTGCTCATTGTTTTCATTCTGTACTGAAAGGGCAGATAGATTTTTTAAAGGCTGTTAACTGAGGGATCTAATTTAAATCCTGGTACAGCCAGTTCTTCCTTTGTAGCACCAATACAGGTGCTGCTCTCTTGCTGATAATCACAGCCTATCCATCCTGCCACTGCAGCAGAGGATGTGGCATGTTTAAGACATCCTCTTTTCCTTTCCCACTTTTTATCTTTGGGCTGTAACAAAAGGAGGATTACTCATTCTGACCAACATGTAGACTGAAGCTTTCCTGAGGAGCTTAAACATGACAAAGGAATGGCTAAGAGCTCTTGGTAACTGGTCCATTTTGAGCAACTTTGCTCCTTAGCCCGTTAAAGGAAATTGCTCCTCTAAAGGCAGAGGAGGAAAAATTCCTTACTTGTCCACAAATGCATGCATTTCCTCCAACCTCAATCATGCCTGGTCACCACAATCCATGTGACTTTATTAGATTTAGGTTTTTCATAGTCTTTCCTTCTCCCACCCAAGTCAGCTCAAACTCTACTGTCCCAGCTGGACAACTGTGGCAATTTGTTTCAGTCCTGCACATAAAGATCTATGCACCACTCTCACCTACCTCTTCTGGCTTCAGGAAAAGAGTCACACTGGTGATTTTCTGCACCAGTGCCACACACACGTGTTTTCCAGCGATTTTCAGCGCAACCTGAGCTCTATTAAAATAGACAAGATGCTTTCAGCCATCATGTACTTTCTGTTGTTTTATCCTTAATCCAGCTTCTGTTCTGCTCAGAATCTGCCTTGCTGTGCACTGGGATGCACCAGCCCTACCTCTCACCTTCTGACCAACCATTGCCCAGGACCCTGGATTTACTGCTATTCCAGGACCCTCTCCTTATCTCACCTCTTTCCATAACCCCACAGTGGCAGCAGATCTTTCAGAGGATTAGAGACCTGTTCCTTCCTGAGGTGTGATTAGCAGAAGCCTCCTAAATGCTCCATTGTACTGCTTATACTATTGCTGCAGCTATCCCCTCCTACCTGTTATTTAGCTGCCATATCCTCTCAGTGCATAAGTTTTCCATAGCTGGAGAAATGATTTCAAGAGAAAGCTCTCAGAGGCCTTGATATCTCACAGCATTTGTTGCCAAGACACCCCTAAAATAATCCCATTTGGTGAAATAAATTGATTTCCAGGTAAGGCTTGGCAGGCAAAGGTTTTCTGGTTCCTTGAGTCAAAATGATAACGTCTACAGTTTCCTTGTCCCAGTCTGAAGGTATGGAAGCCTTCTAATGAGCCAGAAATGTTTAATTCCAGTTCAGCTCACAGATTTGCTTGTCCTTGAGAAAAATGGGATTTTATGATCAAGTTTCATATGAATTATTTTCAGTTTTCATGCAAAATGCATGAACTGGAAAGAAATAATAAAAAATTATCTTCCAGAAAGAATGCAAGGTAAGGTGTTCTAAAAATTTTGTTCCTACAGTTTTTAGTCAGGAAATTCCTAAGACTGACCATTTCCCAATCATGTCCGTTAAAAATATTTTTTTCCTGAGAAAACAAAAAACATTTATACTAAAAAACTCCCACTCAGCTCTGCCTTCTATGTAGGTCAATAGTGATTCTGCATGGGGGAAGACCCTGACAGCACATCTTTTTCCTTCTCCCATGTTTTTAAATCAGCATTTTTTTAACTGAAAAGATGTTTTCTGACTTCTACTGCTGCTGCTCATTTTATATGCTGAAGTTGGTATCCTGGATTTGTCACCAATGTTTTTCCATAAAGATGAGGATGTTATCAGAGACACATATTGTGAGTAAGACAAAGAAAATGACAGGAAGAGAGAAAAATCAGAAAAATGCCATATCCATCTTCTGAAATACAGTGACAATCGCTGATCCAAGGGATGCAGAAATACTTCTAAATGACACAATCTTCTCCCAGTTTTCCATGTCACATCACTGTGAGCCTTCTAATGACATGTTTATGCATGTTAATTTCATGCGAAGGTTTGTCATTTAGCCATGCAAGAGGTAGTTTGAGTTCCTAGAATCAGAATTATCACTTACAGGCTTTCCTCTCTCTCTGTGCATCCCAGGTGGAGCTGGGTTGGGCAGAGAGTAACAGCTGGCCCTTCACTGCAGCACTGCATCAGGCTGATTTGTGATTTGTGGGGTTTGTTTTTATTCTGGTGCACTCAGATGAAGCCCTGTCTTTTGTCACAAGTTTCAGTTCGTAAGTGGGCATTGTTCAGCCCCATCCAAGCACATGTGGCCTCTGGACATTGACAGAGAAAATCCCAGCCCCTTGGTGAGATCCTTAGTTGCTAGAATTAGTTGCTAGAACTAGTCAAACTCTACATGATAAAACAAAGAGGCAAAAGAGAATACAAGCAATGGCCTATTTGGTGTTGGACAATAAATTTCAGAGTCATCTGGACCGGTTTGAAGGAGCCACAGATGTCTTCCTTCAAAAACAGTGTTACTGCTTTTCAGTTCAGCACCTAGAGGATAATTAGCCTCTCCACAAAAACAAGCCCATGACAGCACACTTGGACAAACATGAAGAAAGTAAGGCTGAGTGCTCAGGCCAGAAAAAAAAAAGACTGAGTATACAGTTGGAACAATTACCCCTCTTCTCCCACAGGTGATCTTTGTAGGTCAGGGCAGAAATGCCCATTAGCAATGCAAAATGGGATTTGGGAGTGAACAGGCATTGTCATCATCCCCTCCCTCACCTCTGTGAGGGTGGGTAGCAAATGCAGCCTCAAAGGTTTTCAGTCCACAGGTTTTCAGCAGGGAGTTAAGTCACTTGAAGAATATACCCGCCTATTACGAGTTAAACCTTGATAATTCTGAATCAGCCTCCTATTTTGCTTTGTGCCCACAAGCGCAAAAAAAAAACCAAAAAAACAAAAAAAAACCCAAAAAAAACCAAAAAAAAAAAACCAAAACAAACAAACAAACAAAAAAACAAAACAAAACAAAACAGAAAACCCCAAAAAACCAAAAGAAAAACCAAAAAACAAAAAAAAGAACTGCGGGGAGGGGGCAAATCAGATGTGTCTCTAATCATTACATTGCAAACTTGAGTCAGTGGTCAGATTCCTCAGCAAAGAGTGGGAGCAGAAGCACTCTGACTAGGATTGCTGGGGGCCGTCAGCTCCGGGTCCACCTGAGCAGCAGGCAAAGTGGAGGCTAAGGGGCAAGGCTACACGTGCCATTTGTACTTCCCATTAGGAAAAATGGTCAGTAATGGTCCTATTGTAAATTTAAATAAGAAGCACCGAAGCTGTGGAGCGCAGCATGGGGCAGAGAGGAAAGCAGCAAACAGGGGCTCTGAGGCTGGGTCACATTTCTCACCCTTTATGGTGCACCAAGGAAGGCCAGCTTGCCTGTGTGCCAGTGCCCTACACAGCCAGATACTGGGGCACACCTGGTCCAGAGTCACCCTAAAGAAACCAGAGCTGTGCTAGGGAGAGCAGGTCAGACACTGTCTCTGATCCAAGGGGTGATGCAGATCTTTGCTGGGTTTCATGGGTTAAAAAAATTCAGCATGGATTTTTTGCTACCTGTCTCCTGGCATTGTTTATTTTTTGCATCCCCTCTCTCCCCTAGAATTAGAAGCAGTTTCAGGGAAGGTCTGGAACTCTTCTTGGTGCTGCTGCAGCACGGCAGCTCCGAGCAGAGCGCACACGAGAAGCGCTCTGTTGTGCTCAAGTGGTGATCTCTGGGCAATGCAAACTCACCACTGGTACAGGGCAAGCTGTAAACAAGGGGACTGCAACCAGCCTGAAACACAGCAGGAGTGGAAGTAATTATTTGTCTCTTTTCTTTCTCATCACAAGCCTAAATTTGCCCTCGTACAGTCTCTGTACACATCAAGGTCCAACAAGAAATTGATCCCTTGCATGGCAATGTTTCCTCTTTCTGGAGGAACAGAAAATCCCCATGACAATTGTGTTGCATCTGCTGGACTTACACAAGCTGAACATTGTATTATAAAGTTAAGAGATGTCAATTTAATTAACTATGACTTTATAGACTGATATAATCCTTACTGTTTCCCTCCCTCTTCTCACCAAAAGAGTTTTTCTGTCATAGTAATCCCAAAGGTGGAATAGATAAAATAAACCTTATTTTTCTTAATATCTCCATGGCACTGCCCCAAAAATACTAGATCAGGCAGTCTGAAAAGAGAAAATTATTCTTGCTTTAAATCAATATTATTTGTCTCTTCTGTGTAGGTAGGAGTTACCAAGTTTAAGAACCCTTTCTTACATACACTACCACAACTGACCATTTTACATTTCCAGCGGCTAATCTGCCATACTGGGACTTGTTGACTTCACTGCCAATTTCTTTTACCCCATTAGTTCCTTTCTTTTATTCAGTCATGCACTTGCTTTGTGTCCCAAACATGTACATTCATCCTCGCAAATCAGAGAGAGATTCAGTTCCCATTTTGCTATATCTTGTACTGTGCTGCCACTTAGATGCTTCCCCCACCCCAATTCTCAGTACATTTAATCTTGCTGAGAGCATATATGTCTGCTGACGTCAGACAGACATGACAGAGCATATACCTGTTTGTGTACCCCGTCCCCCACATGCCCACCTTGCCAGTTCTGGACATCCATCACCAGTGGCATCACCTCACCAAGAACAACAGCCTCTGTGACAGCAGACACCAAAGTGGGTGCCCACTGCCCCTCCACACCCCTCACTGCCTTCCCTTCTCTAGCTGCTCCTATGCCTTCTGTTTCTTCAAATGACATTTGCCAAGGTCCTCACTTTTGCTCTCCTGTTTTATACACAGCAGAGTTGATCTGCCCAGCAAAGTTCTCGCTTATCTTTGTAGGATTTACTAATTCTTCAGAAAGCTGAGATGGCTTTTACAGCTTTACTCTATTCCTCAATTCCTCCTTTATTAGAAACCAAATTATTATCCTTTCCATCATTTTTCCATCACTGTTTAAAAACTATCATAAAAAAATCCTATTGACTCTAAAAAATACTGGTTTTGAAATGCCATGAGAGGCAGAAACCAAACTGAGATCCATTACTCTACATGAACAATCTTATCTAAGCTAACATGAAAAGAGAGATAAAGTTATACATTTCACCAATCCTTTAAGATGCATGACTGAGACATTTTTTGCCATCAGAGGTAGCTGTCTATAAAATGTTTTGGCTTTATATCTATTTATAGTTTATGTTATAACTACACAGTTTATAGATACATAGGAAAAAAACCTTGCACTTACCTTTGAGAAGTAGCATTTATCCCAGGTTTTGTAAAATAGTCTCAGACAGGCACTTAGACCTTCTTTCTATTCCATGCATCCTTTTTTCGAAAGAAGATAGAATCAGAAAAATCCCAGTTGATCTCTAGCAAACCAAAATGTAGACAAGATTGTTTGTCAGATGCAGCCTGATTCAGTGAAGTCCGAGCGTGTCAATCCCTGAGACTCCTTGTTCAGTAATATCCAAAGCACAAAAAAAGGAAAGAGAAAAAACAGAAAAAGAAAGAGAATAAAAAAGAGTGAATAACTTGTTCTTTTCCTGTGTGATTTAAAAAGCCCAGTCTTGGAGGACTAAGCAGCCTGCAGGCTTTTTGAGCATTCTGATCCTAGTGCATCCCAAGGTAACACATGCATTTCAGTATTGCAAGTCTTCAAGTTCATACAAGCAAGCCCAGCTCCTCTGTGTGTGTGTGTGTGTGTGTGTGTGTGTGTGTGTTGGGGTGGGGGGCTGAGTCCTACTGCAGGGGGAAGAGAGGCAGGGAGAGACAGACACACACAGTCACACGCAGGGATGGAAGAAGGAAAAACAGCAAAGTGGAGTGATCTCACAAAGTGCTCTAGATGGCAGAGCCTGCACGGCTTGTAAGACAAGCAATGTGCACACACCAGTAAAAAAAAAAAAAAAAAAAAAAAGAAAAAAGAAGAAAAAAAAAGAGATAGAGAGTGAAAAACCCGAGAGAACTAGCAGGCAGGTTCAGGAATTTCTTCTTACCTCTTCTGACGATGCAACATGCAGCAAGTGCTTTGTACTGCATAGGAATCCGTGCAGGCACGACTCAGTCAGACCCCTCACCTCTGAAATAAACAAATATGTACCATAGGAAAGGGAAGAAAACCAGAAACCACATGAAACAAGGGTACAAAAAGAAGCTAATAAACAAGTAAGAGAGTCAGGGAGGAGTCCTAAGTGAGCAGGAGGCAAATAGATGATACAGAAAGAGGCATCTAAACTCCGGGTCCTAATAGAGATTGGCGCTGTAATTATGTGGCAAAGCACTGCCCTCTAAGCCATTGCATAATAATAGAAACCTAAGCTGTGTAGACACAGCCTGACATACTAAATCCTCAGGAGCTACACTCAACATTTGTCAGTAGAAAGCCTGTCAGTCCTCTGGGGGCGGAGGAAGAGGAGGGAAGACAGAAGAGGAGAGAAATTTTACTGCAAAATGCATAAGCTGCAGTTGAGCTCTCAGGTGGTGCCGATGCTTGAAATGTTATAGTGGAAGTCATATATATCTGTATCGATGCAGGAAGAGATAGATAAAAACCATATGTGCTGCTTAGGGACACACTTTAGTGGTGGATTTGGCAGTGTTGTGTTAACAGTTGGGTTTGATGATCTCAAAAATCTTTTCTGACCTAAACCATTCTATGATTCTAATAGCACTGTCAGCTTCATTCATTCTATTTCATACCAGAAACAATTTTCCCTTGCTATGTTTTAGAAAATTAAATGGCAGAGAAGAACATGAACAGGAGTTGCCCATGTTAAATAGTATTATTTCTAATGCTGTTGGCAAGAAAGTAATAGTAGTTGTCTCTTTGTACTGAACAGTATTGCAATGTCTAAACAAAACTTGAACTGAGGTAAAAGAACTCATGCAGATTGATTAGCCTTTCCCATTTACCAGTGGGTTCCTCTCTCCAGCCCTCCTGACACAGAGGCACTCATTTTCTTCTGCCTCTCTTGGTTGAAGAGGCTCCTAGACAGAGCCAAGGAAAAGATGAGCACTGACTATAAAAGAGGAGGCAAAAATCCATCTTGTTCAACTTACTACGCACCAGTATCAATACATCAACAGAAAGAACAACTCATAATGCACATGGAAGGAATAGAAAACAAACAAACAAACACACACCAAAAAAAAACCTCACAAACCAAGAAAGTGGTATCATTTTGCAGTGGAAATTTACCTGAGAACTGTGGCCGTGGGTCACACCTACAGTCCATTTAGTCCAGTGTTCTGTCTCTGGACAGTGATCAGCGCTAGACACCTCTGAGGAATCTGAATGAGTTTTTGCAGACTGTGCTAGACAGCCAGGGCTAACCTGTTCATGAGCAAAGCTTCTCCTTAATCCCTGTTCTTTAAAGATTAGTTAATGCACTGAGGCATGAGCAGTGAAACAGTCTGCTTCTGCACATCCAGACTAAACATGTACGGTCTGATTCTGAGGTCCTTTGCATTTGGTGTAAAGTATGCTTCTTTTAAGGCACTCAGCATCTAAAGAATAAAATCTTCTGACACTTTGTAAACATCCCAGTGTGAAAAAAGGCCAAGAGTTCAAAAAGACCTGTAGTATTTCATTCTGAAGGGTAAGAAATATATTTTTATAGCCTCATCTAGCCTAGCTACTCTCTTCATTTACTCCTTGCTCCCGGTGGAAACATCACATGTACTTCAGGAGGTTATCCAGTGCAGGTAGAAGAACCAGGTCACACAAATAATAAGGAGGTATCAAATTTGGCCCCTAGAAAGTCAGAGCAGACTGAATTGAAAAGTTTGAAGATATTTTTGTGAATGACTGCATAGAGGAATACATGAGGTTTTCTTGGAGGGGCAGATTCTGCTGCAAACTTTAGATCCCTTACTGTTACCAGTCTCACTCCTTTGACCTGTGCCTGCTGCATTCCCAGTGACTCTCTCTCTATCCCTAAGGTGTAAGCTGCAGGCTTAGCACACAGGGGATCCAGACTGTGGTTAAACAGATGAGGAAGGACTGCACAGACAGCAGTTGCCTACTTTTCAGCCTATTCAGCTCTCCTTGGCTCTATGTGGAACAGTGCTGTAGGGCCCTTCTTGGGAAGAAGGCCAAGAGTAATCTTACTGGGCACTGAAACAAGTGGTCAGGCCAAAGGAAGACTTGAGAAGCTGAAAGCTGCCAAACTGGGTGTTAAAATATTAAGAAATTATTTAATTTATAGATGACTGAAACACAAACTTAGAAAGCTAACTTTAAACATATCTCTTGGGAGCCCTGTGCCAGCACATTGGCTAGAAAATCGAATGAAAGCTCTAATCATGTCAGTGCCTTATAAAATAAATGTCAGTGCATCACAGACAAGAAGACATCTCTTAATGACATCAAGAATTAATAATAGACTCTGAGACTAGTGTTTCAGAGTCTGATTTGAAAGCAAAATATTGCTTGCAGTGACAGAAATCAGTGTACTCTACCAATGCACTCCAAAAATCTTCCAAAAATCTTTTACCAGCTACAGTTTTGTCAGCGAAAACTCCCAATGAAAAATAAAAGATGATACAACCCTGGAAAAAAGTAAAATCACCCAAAAATACAAGTTTACATGAGGCTGCGGTGTTATGGGTCTCCAGTGTGTGAGGCCAGGGTGCTTTCTGTAATACCCTTTAGAATTCGATCAGAATTTCCTGGCATTTGCTCCTCTGCTTCTCCTCTTCACTAACCATCCCTGGTATTTACATATTGCTTTGCTCCCAAGTAAGGAACTTCTCAGTGAATCAACAGTTTTCTTTCTTGGTCCTCCTAGCAGGTTATCACTTCCACTCATCTCTTTTGCTCAGGCCTCCCCTCTCTCCAATCCTGCCCTAGATCCTAGTCAGCCAACAAGGATGTTCGAGCTACATCTGCTGTTATTTCAACCTCCACAGAAATCCCATCAGACCCAAAGAGCCACAAAAGAAATCTCATTTTTCCTGGGTTGTGATAATCTCACAAGCTCACAATACTCACTCCTGGAAAGAACTATCAAGGTTCAATTTTTCATTCTTGGCTTAGATCTAGAAAATACTTGAGAGACCAGGATTACAGATGTCTAACTTTCGCTCCATGGATCTTGCCGAGCAGCTGAAGCTTTCAGTGATGCAGGAAATCCTGTGCCCCAGCAGAATGCATAATTTCTCTACGAAAAGAGTCTCATAAAACTCATTAAATCCTTAAAATCACATT
The DNA here is from genome assembly GCF_000277835.1 of Geospiza fortis. Taxonomy (NCBI): domain Eukaryota; kingdom Metazoa; phylum Chordata; class Aves; order Passeriformes; family Thraupidae; genus Geospiza; species Geospiza fortis. Next base: position 10,746,510 of record NW_005054299.1, on the reverse strand, counting down.
CATACAAGTTTCCTTGAACAGTGTCAATCACTGAAAAGATCTAGCTTGACACAGAAATTGTGTAATGGAAACCCTCTCCTTTGACATACAGTGCCAGATATAACATCAAAACCTAAGAAAACTGAACTAGGCTAGCAGAGCAATACAAAAATAAAATTGAGATGTTTTTGAGACTTCCAGGACAATTTCACCTGCTGCAAACACCACTCTCCTTTCCAAGTTTAGCAGAAAAAACACTGAAGCCTTTGGCGATCTGATTGACAATACAATTTAGCATGTGCTTGTAGGCATGGGTGATTCCCATTTCCTGCCCACTCCCTTCCAAACCAAAGTTGTCAGCAGTGGTCCACATGACCATTTAATCAATGGCTGCCAATCAATTACAATGATTGAAAGACAGCCTAAAAAACCTTTATTCTGTGGCCCTACTGACAAAAACAAATGTCAGGAGCTGAACCCACCAGCTTTCAAACATTGGAGGTTTCGGGAAAGATTATATATTTCTTGGGTGTTGTACAGCTCAGCTCTTTACAAATCATTGAATATCTGTTTACACATGTATATGCCAGTACAAAATCTCCTTCTCACATCCTCCACCCACACATCCCTCTGCTTTTAAAAGCAGCTCCAGCCAACAGACAAAATGAATGTGCTTTCTTTCAGTTTCTTGCATCTTAGCACAGGGAACACCCTATCCAAATTACTAGACCCAGACATCCAACAGAGACCAGGTGCTGTTTTACAGTGCAGTGAAAGGAAAAGGGGTTTTGAGGGTAATGATGAGACAAAAGCATCACAGAAGGTCTCTTTTGCAATACACTGTTATAAAAAGCATAGACTAATATCACAACAAAATATGAGGGTGAACTTCATTAAAATACTTCAACAACTCTACAGCAATCTTTCATTGTCCATCATGCAGCTAAATGCAGAAGGGTTTCCAAATACGAAGTTATTTCAGGTCATAGTATAAATTATATATTCATAATCTACTCCATTCTAAGCATTCATCTCATCTGGAATAACCGGGATACTTGTGCTAACCTTAAAAGGACCCACTGTAACTTTGTAGATGCTCTGAAAGAAGGTCAGCATAATATTTTTATCCCAGGGTTATTATTCTTTCCAGGTTCTCCCTTTACAAGCAGGAAAATCCTTGTACTTCTGTTTTGCATAATCACATGTCCAGCTCAGTGAGTAAAATTTAATGCCCTTTGATTGATAGTTTTAGACCAGAAGGGATCATTATGGCCATCTCATTTGACCTTCTGCATAACCTCAGCTACAGAAATCCTCTCTGTGGCTCCTGCATCTATCATCATAATATTGAGTTTTGCAAAAATATATATTGTATAAAGGCAGTCAATGATTAAATCTTGATTTAATGATGATGTATTTACTCTACTGTCTTTATATCTTTAACTGCTGGTATTAAAAAAAATACCACACCTCATTTTGTTACTCAAAAGACTTTGGTATGTTATCAAGACTTCGAAGTGATACTTATGAATTACAGCTGGGCATCTTCTGTTCAGAAAACTCAGAATTAGGAATAGCAGAAGCTTCTCCCAGCCAAGTGGACTGATCCCACTGGGCACAAATGAGTGCTCTTTGAGACCAGTGCAATCTATTCACTCAACAAACAAACAAACAATCAAGCAAATAAACAAACTTCTTATTTAGTGGACATCTGTTTTAGCACAGTGTTCATCAGAATAAGGAGACTGCCTTGGCAGTGCTTCCCCAATTCTCTTAATTTGATGAAAATTACAGCATTAGCTTCCACAGTACACCTGGAGGCAGCAGCACTCTGCCACCTGGCCACAAGGACCTCATCTTGGTGGGTTTGCAACCTCTGGCATTGATATACTCTGTGCAGAACACTCCCAGTCACCACTGAAATCCAGAGGGGCAGCAGATGCCCAGTGCAATAAAGGCATGGCACAAGAGGAGTGTGAATATGAGTCTTCATTTTAGAGCTTGACCCTTTGCACACAGAATAAGAGTTTTTCATTATTGAAAGAGGATATGTGCACTTGCCATGCAGCAGGGGGTCCCTCTTTGGAGAGGATGCTGCTAGGCTGTGATCCTCTGTTACGATGGCAATAGGAGCAATTTAAGGGAGGTCAGGCTGCCCTGGCTGGGACTTGCTGCAGTGACTCCCCTGCCAATCTCACTTCTGCACCAGCTGAGTCATTTGTCTTCGTGCCCTGTTACATGGTAGTGATGTTAGCTTGCTTTCTAACTGTCACTTAAAAACAAGTTTGGAAGAAGAGAAGGTTATTTGGCATTTTTTAGCCTTTAAGGAGAGAGGGATTGTGAGGCTGGGGACAGGTAATCCTCAGAGAGGATTTGTCAAGCAGGGGTAATGTTGTGAAACCAGTCTCATGCTAATCATGCAAGACTCTAACATACAATAGAGAAGAGTCCATATCTAGGACAAGGTCAGCTCCTTAAGCTGTTCAGGAATCATTCTAGTCCTTTCAAAATTGCTTGTCTCAGCCATGGAACCGAATGGTTAAAATTATGTAACTGAATTAAAAGTACATGTTGGAGGTGAGAATATTTTGGGCAAACAAAACAAGGGCTTTGTATCAAAATCACAGCCATGACCATAAGGTCAGTATGGGCTAACAGTTGTTCCATTATAGCAAGGAGGTGTCAAAGGAATGAATCCATAAATAACCTCAATAATCTACCTTGCAAATTGTGGGAAGAACTCTTCCCAGCCACAAAGCACTTAGTTTCTGTGGTCACAATTGTCTGAAAGCTACAAAGTTTGCCAAAGATGGGGTCAGGTACTTTAAAGGAACAATCCCAGACCTCTGAAATGAGTTAAGATTGTAACACAGGGCTTGCAGTACACAGAGCAAAACAAATACAAGGTGATATTTTTCTTAATGAAGCTTAAACATGATGCAAAAAATGCGGTTTTTATTCCTAATATTACAAAACATTTAGGTTAGAAAAGAAGAAAACCACAAACTAGGCATAACTTGGGATCTGACTTGGAACCTGAATATTATTAAAGTTTGATGAGGAAAGGAAAAGGAAACAGAAGGGGGTGTGAAAGCCTCAGAGGTAATGCAGGGTATGATTTCTGCCTGCTCTGCTGGAGCCCAGCTTGGGGGAAGATGGGCTCCATACTGCTGCCAAATTATTCTCAGGTCTACCCTCTCCTATCCTTCCTTCCTGAGACTGATGCCAATGAAGTGTGGATATGTAGAGAGGAGATTCACCAAATCCTTCTTAGCTTTTTCCTGAGGCTTTGGAAGCTGCTGAAGGACATGCATGGGTGAGGTCCCTGCTTCCATTCATAACCCAAGTGGGCACATCCAAATAAAGGAGGAAGAGGAAATTTTGTGGTACTGGAGAGTAGCAGTATCAGGATAACAAGTGATTTGGATTCCTCTCTCAGCCTCTGTTCCTGTTTGAGTCTACCAGAGAAAAAGAAGGAAGGAGAAAATTAGTCCACATCTTCTTAATTCTTACTTCATATCTTCTTTCTTATTTACTTCATAAAGTAAAGAGAAATCAAAGAGAAAAATGACAGCTGTCTTAAAAAGCATCAGTGAATGCAAGAGCTAAGTCAAAGTATGTAAATTAAACTGTGATCATAAAGAGGCACAGGAAGAACTATTTGGCTGTGAGGAGAACAGGGTACACAGAGTAATTTCAGAGGTTTCAGGTTATCTCAAGCATGGTGTGAAGAAAAGACACCATTTTGAAAATAACCTAAGTAGAGAGTCCTTTGACATGGTTTTCACTGCTCTCTGTGCTCTCATCTCCGAAAGGGAAGTGGGACCTGGCCTTCAGTCAGCCCTTGCATGTCCAGGGCATCTCAGAGTATCTTCCCTCTGCTGTTATTCTGCTCAGGGACACTGGGGAAAACAAAGTATGTAAGCAATAAGCATACATGGAAGAAAACTTTTCTCACCCAATGCAAAAACTTTGGGAATTCAGTTTTTGCAATAAATTTGCTCTGTAAGGGTTGGACAATCTTTGCATGAGCTGCTACTTCTCCTCACCAGCCTCCTCAACCTCTGTGTTCACAGAGATTACACATGTAAGAAAATCTGTACTTCCTAGAGAATCAGAGTGAGTAAGATGGACTTAATTTCTGTATTTCTTTATAAAATGTCCAATATTCATAGCTATGTCAAATTAAATGAGTTTCTTGTGCTGCTGTATTTTTCAGCTCATTGAGTCCTCCTCAGACGATACCTGTCCCACCATTACATGATCTACCTCAAGAGATTTTATCTAACATTATTCAGTGCAACCACAGCTTCAGAGCAGAGTAAAGGAAAAAATATGAATTTCAGAAGAACTTGGATACTGATCCACCGCTGTGTCTTTATCACAGTTGTATTAGAGGAGAGACAGAAAACGCCTTTGTGGTTACAGGCATAAGAAAGACTTACAATAAGGCTTGGAATTTGGTTCACTACAGAGCAAGTAAATACTCCCCAGAAGTTAAAAGGAAATTATTCTGAAACAGCTACAGAAATCTCTAAGAAACCAGGCACATAAATGTACAAACTAGAATGAGCATTTCTTGCTTTCTTTTTGACAGCTGCCCTGATTTCTGTACATAGGATTAAACATGAGGACGCCAGAGCAGAAGCCTGAAACATTTCCATGTTTCTCTTGTACCTGGAAATCATTGTCTCTGTAACTGGGCATAAAATGGGATATTTAGAAGGCATTGATTGAAAATATTAAAAGTAGAGAATGCTGAGAGAGAAGATATAGCTAGGCATTAAAGGTTGAAATTTAGTCATGTATAAGGCCTCAATAAGTGTGAGAATATACACAAATGTGGGTGTACATACATACATAGGGATGCATACAAGCTCTGTGGCAGCTGTTCTGGAGAGCTGCCTCAGAGATTTTGGAGTCTTTCAAAGGTTACAGTACTCCACACATGACCAAGCACATTACAAATGGAACCTTACTTGTCTACAGGACTTATAAACTAGATGGGTTTTCAGACAGATGAATTAATGTGTGCCGACGTAGAGATTTGGAGCCTTTGATCATAATTTTGGTCTGAACAGTCTCCCCAGCAGCAGAGCTTTGGGATATCTCCTGACCCAAGATCCCATGAGGGACCCTCCTGTCACCCCTGGAGTGCCCACTAAATTAATGGATTAACCATTACACTTTGTACTCCTGTAACTAAACTGGAAGTTTCTATTCCTGCCTAGGACCTGGCTACAGAAGAATTTACACGTGCTGCAAATAGATGCCATCAAGCTGACACCATTCTGCCTTACAAAGGGACAAAGGTGTGGGCTGAAGGCACCTCAAAGCATCCCTGTCTCTAGATCTCATGTATGCTCCCATGCTACAGCAATGTAGGAGTAGATGGTGCTGCAGGAAAGCAAGGGTACAAATTCCCCTGTGTGTTTATTCCCTTCATGCTGCCCTACTTCTTTGCAACCCATCCTAAGAGTTCAAGTCCTGTTTTGCAGAGGAGAAAGAGAAGGAAATAGAGGTAATTCTGTCATGCCTCCCAGGGCTGCTGGGAAAAGACAGGGAACCTGGCAGAATTAACATTAAAAATACAAAACAAAACACAACAAAAATGCTAGACCCAGAAAAAAAAAATAACAAACGTGGAGAGCGAACAAATGTGTGAAACAAGAAAACAGAATTAAAGGGAACATTGCAAAGGGGTTTGAGACTTACATGTCTATAAGAACAGAGAATTTGAGTGAAAATAAGAAAGCAGAGAAAAAAAAATAAGAAAAGAAAAAGACGGAACTCAGAAAGGGAATTGGTGAGGAAGCCAAAAGGGGCAGAGGAATTTTTGGTCATCTTTTCCATTACTATTCTGGGCAGCAAGTAAAATATGGGCTGGTGACTTCAACATCACCAGGCAGGACAAACTGTTTTGTGGGACATCATTGAAGTGGGCAAATATTTTTGGAATGCTTTCCCAGGATCTCATACAAGTGTATTAACCAAGAGGGCTGTAAACCTGAGGTGGGTGCTAGTAAACAAATGAACTTAACAGAAACTCCCTGATTCACACCAGCTAATAGAGGTACCCACTACAATTGTAAAAGCTGTGAAACTGAAATGTTAATTTCTTTCATGCCAAAGGTTTCAAAACAAACACACTCTTTAGTTAGAAGATTGTATTTTATAGAACCCAAAACAATTACCCCTACAAAAATAATAAAAGCAAAGCCTTCCCTTGGTAATAAAATTGCAATGTTTCGTGAATGTCTGATGAGAATGTATTTAGGGAAGCCTGATGTGCAATCACACACCTAATTATTTCTGCTCTCACGTGATTTGTATAAGTGCTTTTCTCTAATGTATGCAGGCAGAAGAAAGGGACATTTATATACATATATATATATATATATTCTAATTTTGGCAGCACATTCCTTTTGATCAAACACACCATTGCTTAAAGAGAGGAGAGAGGAGCAAAAATAGAGGCAGATATTGAAGAGAAGGCAGCCTTCAGCACTAATATTCAAGGCACAGCCCTTTCCTTCCCACACCTGCATTTGTGTGGGGGCTCAGTGGTGGTTCCAGGTCCAGCTCCCATCACTGGCTGCACAACAGAATGACACACAGGCAGACACCAAAAAGCAGCTGTGTCACTCTCAATTAATATTTGTCTGGGAACAAGAGCTGTTCATTTACACAAGGACCATGGCTCAGCCACAGACAGCATCCCAAAAGACATAAGCCAGGGAATAAACAGCAAGAGCTGCACCATGACTTGGCACAAAATCTGGTCATGGGACATGAAACTCACCCTCAGTTTAAATAATTAATTAAGACTTCCACTCATTTCTTGGACTATCCAGTTACTTAAATTGGAAATGCCTTTGTTAGTGCAGGTGTTTACCCTAATGCATCCACACAACATTTGCAGTCTTGCTGAGACAGGCCAAGAGTGAAATAATGTGATAGAAAACACCCTAATTCCTGGATAAAGGGGACACCTGTGCAAAGCTGATGATTTAGGGAACTTTTGTTACCATTGCCCGTAACAAGCAGACACCAAAGCTGCTCAAGCCAGGCAAAAAAGCCCACTAAGAACTCAACTGCACTGTCAGGCATGCAAATGTCCAGGCAACTTTGATCTGAGTTGTCAAACCATTGACATTTCACGGACCAAAGCCCTTCAAATCACACAGAAATGTACTTCACCTCCCTCGGTGGATTTTGGATCAGACCTTACTGAACACATAAAGCTGGCCATTTACTTTGATGTTTGATAAATTTCCTTCTCTTTGAGGTGTATATTTTAATAACTTAGCCAAATCGGCACACGTACTGCCAAGCACATTCTTTTCATACAGCAAGAAAGGAACCCATTTTCTGTGAACCTCATTTACCTACTCTCACACAGAGTACAGCTCTCCTCAGTGGCAGTACAAGGGCTGAGACAGTTAACTACAAATATAACCCAGCTGGAGACACAAGGTCCTTTCCAGAAAAAGAAACAGCTTCACTCTCTACCTGTTCCCAATTTATTTTTTAAACATTAATTGGTATCTTTTTCCTTCTGAGATATAGTCCTAATCTAAAATTTAAACCTAAACCACAACTTGGCCACCTGTTTTTAATCCTGATGTGAAATCAGTACCTCCATCAAATCAGGTTTTGAAAGCTATACAAGTAAGACCAAGCTATGAGGCAAGAAAGAATGATACTAATATGCAGAGACCCTCAGGAAGTAGTTTTCTTTACTTTCACTCAGAAAGGAGAAACCAAACAGGGGTAAAAGTGCTCCAGAGGCTTGAACTCTTCTCGTATATACTTAGGCTGTCTGAATCTGAAATTTTGATGAGAATTAAAAATAACCTTATTTTTCTACTAGAGGGAGTATTATATTGAAAATAGACCTATTTCAAAATATTATTTCTACTGATTTTCATATGAAAGTAATCAGTTTCAGTATATGTTAAGTCACAAGGTGTCCATAAAAACCTGTGAAAGTTAAATTGACCAAATTAAATTTCATTTAACTCTGCAATTGACAATTCTAGTTCAATGCTATATCTAAACGCCTAAATGAAACCTCGAAGTAGCACTGGAAACTAATTCAAGATCTCAAGTTCAACTGAAGTACAACTGAAGTTCAACTGAAATACATGGCAACTGTGCCATAATTCCAGCTGAAAGCTGCTATTTCTGATGGCAGGAAAAACCCCACCTAATTGTGAAAATTTTTTAAGAAAACAAGAAGTACAAGTATATTAACTAGGTTCAGACTGTGAATGAGGGAAGCTCCTTAGGGAAGCAACTAAACTGAGATTGGGATTAAATACAACCTGTAGAAACAGTATTTTGTAAATTGTTGTCAAGTAATTGGGGTGAATATTTTTCAAAAAGACCAATAAACATCTAATGATTAAGATTCAGGCTTAATCATTAGAGATTCACTCCCTTTCTACTATTATCTTCAGCTAACAGCTCGAGTTCCTGTTCAGCAGAAACATCACCAGTGCAAGGCTGTGAATGCACATAGACCAGGCCACTTTTTTAAGCTCCAGAGTCTGGCTGAGGTTTCAGAGAACATGTATGACAGGATTAGATTTAAAAAGGCTTCATTTTTATAGAAAAAAGAAAGTGTAATACACATGCAACCTTTAAAAATCTTTAGCTAGTCCTCCCCCATATTACTCTTCATCAGCTCTGTGCACATCACACAACTTCTGCAATAATGGCGCCATTTCCTAAACTGTTGTAAAAGGTATCTTAAAGAAACGCAGGCAATTTGGAGCCATATAAGGTTGAGTCTGAATGTACTGTTTATGTTAGAGGAGATGGTCCCAAAGGGAAGATCTATTCAGATGAATGTTGGGTGTCCAGGTTGCAGAGCCTACTTGTCAGATCCAGGAGGCTGCTGCGAGTCAAAGTTTCCTCAGGAACCTGACACAAAGTCTTTACCAAAGGCAGGAAAGGTGACATTGCTCAGCTCACATTCCCCCTGTGGAAACTGCTGTTGCTTATCCCTTCAGCTGCAAAGTGACTGCACCTCAAAGCAGCAGCTGTATGAAAGCTGACAGGGTAAATGTGGGCAGGGTGTGCACACAGCCCCTGTGCTGAGCTCCTGATGCAGCCTCCTGAAAGGAAACACTTTCAGCTCTATCACTGCAGTCATTTGCAGCTTCTCTGGATGATGCCCTGATAAATACCCCAGAGAGAAGCTCTGCATTGGATATGAGTGGGAAGGCTGTCTCTATGTCCATCTTCTAGGTCCAGTCAAATAAAAAGAATATTACTAAAATTACTAATTTTTAGGCCCTTAAACCATGGGAAAACACCACATGCAGCAGAACTGATACAATTCTACTATTCAAGACCTGTTCAGAGACAAGTCTAGGGAGCATGAACCAACCAGAGAGCACCTACATAAAGGTCCCAACCAACCCTAAAAAGATGCAAAAAAAGTGGTAGCAAAGGTCGCGTGGTGTCCACAGTGTGATTTCTTGTCTTTACAAAGAAGGGAATGACAGACCCCAATAAAGCCACTGTGGTAGTGAAGGTTCTGTGAAATAACTTTGTGGGTATTCACTCTGTGGTGAATGATTTGTTTCTCCTGTTTATTTTGTGAAATAAACTGTGCACTTACTTGGATGGGGAAGAATAAGGGAGTCCAGGCCAAATGTAGATCTTCTATCTGTAAAGATGATTATAAGGAGATTAATAAATCTGAGTTTTCTTCCCAGGTCTGGCTACCTGTATCATAGAGACCTGCATCTTAGACCAAGGTTACAAGAAGAATAACCATCCACTCCCTAAAGTTTCAATTCATCTCTCTGCAGAGATTCAGGGCACTGACTCTGTCTTACTTATGCCTATTCTTGATGTCTTAGAAAACCAGTGACCCTGTGGTAGCTGTTTTCAAAAGGATGCACATCACGATTGGAAGGTACATACTGCAGGGAATTTACCATTGTGCAATTGTCTCTTGAACTGCTCAGGTCAATTTTGCAAAGAGAATTGCAGTTATATTAGCAAATTCTCTATATGGAGGATCTAGAATTTATTTGAAAAGGATTTTCCTTTTAAAACAAAAAGTTACTATTCTTTATTGTTTAAGAAGCAAAGAATGTCAGAGTTAAATCATGTTTCCATTACATTTTTCTGAGACTGTAAGAGTTTAGTAGGGTCTAAGGAATATATTTTGTTAGACTTTATATTCAAGTTTTGTTGTCTTTCCCAATATACCTCTATTACATTGATAGAAAAATATGTTCTCTATTGCCAAGTGTTGTGTGGTAGATGAAGTGTCTGTTCTATATGTGGAAGTAACTGAGAGCATTAAAAAGTCTGGTTGCTGTTACAGTCAGCCTTACTTCAGATCAGAGCAAGGAAAAATATTCACAGCAAGACCCTAGCTCACTTTTTTCCTCCCTTGAAGAACATATGCGCTGTAATAAATGACAAATTAAACCTTAATTAACTGAATGTTGCCTGCCTCCCACATAAAGGGTGCAAACACACTTTGTAACCCACTCCAGGGGTTCTGGGCTGTTGGCAGAGGATCTTCTCACTTTGTGTTCTTTGCCTTGATGCTTGGAAAAGCAGGGTCCCTTTGATGGCCACTGCCACAGGTCTGGGAAGATTCATAATTGATTAAGCCCCAGTTTGTGAGAGAGACAATTCGAAACAGCTTTCTGTGAGAGGGGAGAAGGGGAGCATCATCCTTCCTTCAAATGTGCTTGTACCATGTAAGCAATATATGCACGATAGTGCCTTTAAAGTATCAGGCCAACTTCCTGACCATTTCAGTTTTAAGTCATTGTAACAATGACAAGGCTGCCCAGAGTGAGAGATCAAAAGCTCTGTAAAATTAGGTTGTGTGAGTGTTTGGCTTAAGGCAGCTGGGTAGCTTTAAACAGATGCTGAGGACTGTGACCACCACAGACAAAGTCCTGAACTGAATTAAGATCAAGTCCAACCCCTCTTCTGAGAGCAGCCAGACTCTTGCCCCCAGAAACTGACTTTCCATTTTAAAGTGACGAGCAGTGCCAGAGGTACTCTGCCCTTCTAGCTTGAAAAAGTTGAGGCTTGCAGTATACACCTTTCCAAAAAGAGAGGAAACTAAAAAGCAATAAACCAATCCCTTATAGAGAAAGCTGGTGATATAACATGGTGATCTCTTGAGCCTCTGTTGACATTTCCTCAAATTTTAGAGACCATATATTGGGAGAGCAGAAAATTAAAAGAGGAAAGAAACATGCAATCTGAATTATTAAAAAAAAAACACAAAAAACCCCCCCAAAACACCCCTAAGGATAAGGAAAAAAATATCTTAAGCATAGGGGGAAAGAAATGTTTTAGGGAAATCCATCCTACTTTTTCCCTCTCTCTATTCTGTCCCAGATAACTTATCCAATTGGTCAGTTAAATCCAATAGGCAGATAGAGGTCTTGGAAGCACAAAGAAAGTACTAATGCCACAAAAATAACTGGGAGGAGGAGCCATTATATTTGTCCTTAGATGAGAGTTAGTTAGCCAGGAAGTACTATCTCAGTAAGTGCAAACTTTTAAATGCCCCATCACAGGAAAGACATTAACTGGAATTTGCCTCTCTCCAGGCATTCCAGTTAAACAATTCCCACACACAGCACTGGCATATGCAAGGATCTGGTGTGCACACTAATAAACTTTTTTTTCTGCTTTCTGGAAATACGCCTGTATATTACGAAATGCTTCTCAGTAGGAAATATAAATCTATGCATTGTAAAGATGAATGGATAAGAAGAAAACCATCTGTTCAAGATGCAGGACCCCAGGCACAATTAGATATTTGATGTGAATAACCAAAATTCTGCTTCAGTTTCTGTGACAGCAAATCAGGTGCGCATGAATTGGGTTTGCTCAGAGATTAAAGTGAAAAGGGCATAAAATATGATTTAATAACTCTAGTAAGGAACTTCTGCAGAAATCAAAAAATCATGAATTTATAATGCATTTTAAACCAAGAGATACATGGTTGCTTTAAACATTTAATTAGAGCAAGTTCCAGGCAAAAACTCTGAGGAAAACAGTGTATACCATGAGCACTGATATCCTGAAAATAAATATTTCTCTGTTTCTTCTCAAAAATTGTGACATTTGTCTAAATACCGCCCTTTGCTTTTGTCATCTGAGCAGCAATTCTCACCTCAGAAGCACTCAGAGAGACAGATGAAGCAAGGTGTCTGTCCCATCCCATGTAGGGGTGGTGGGTTTTCCCTTGGAGGAGAAGAGTGGGTACCACTTCACAGAAGTCACTGCAGACACAAACGTGATACTGAATCACTGGTTGTCCCTCTTCTTTCTTTCCTATTATTTTTCTTTCCTATTATTTTTATGTTTAATAAGCATACATGAAAACTGTTGGTCTGTTTAGATTTCAGCATCAAGATCAGACTTCATGTGCAGGTCTTCGAGAAAAGTCACAACCTTTAAAGTTGAACAGGATGTTAATGGGCTTTAGGATCCAAAAGATCACAATGGAAGTTGAGCTCTGCCATCCCCCATCCCACACTTAGCTGAGTAATTGCACCCTAAGGCAGCCTACACACTACAGAAGACTCCAACCCATCAGCAATGAACCCTACATTTCAAAGGATACCAATGACAAATAAATGAATCCATTTCCTTCATGGGAGAAAATGGTAGCTATGGATTAAGAAATGAATATGTCAACATAAACCTTCATTGCAAATTGGCACAGTCAGCTATTTGCTGTTCTTGCGTGTGGCTTTGCTCTTCTCTCCAAAAGCCCAGGATTTTTATGAGGAGGTCTGATGATACTTCATGGAATCCGGGAATAGCAGGGAATCAAGTCACACCGACACAGACCAAGACCACAGAATGTCTGGCACAATCATGCCCACAGGGCACTTCAGCAGCACAGTACTGCTCAGTTCAGCAGCAAACTGTCATAAAAGGTAAATTACAAAAATAATGAGGTTTGAACAACAAGATAATTAAGAAAAATAATTGATGGAGACAGGAAAATAGCAAGACCTGGTTTTGATTACTTGTCTTCACACATACCTGATTTCATTGAAGATGTCCCTGCTCATTGGAGTGGGGTTGGATTAGATGACCTTTAAAGGTCCCTTCCAATCCAAACTGTTCTATGATTATTTGATATCTGTATCAGAGTATCTATCTTTGGGCAGGGGAGGTATTTACAGAGGGGCTACACAATGAAGGAACCTGGTTTCCAGCCCCTTCTTGCACCAAATGTGAAAGAACTTTGTTGTGTACACATCACTCTGTGCTGCAGAGCTGGATGCATAAATCTCATTCATATTTTTGACAAGTAACCTGCACTGTGTTAAACCAATTTGATGGTTTAGCCTGCAATTGAGAAGATTTCTGCATAAAAACTTATTTTCTGTTCAGCTTTTACACCATGGCTTTACTCACAATTTATGTATTTCTGTCAACAAGCAGTCATTAATTTCTTGCAGTTACAGTCAATACCTGATGTCATTCTTCCCTCTTTATGTTTGTGCCTGCTATTCCCTTATTCTATTCATGGCTTTTATGCTGCTTGTGCAGCAATTTAAAGGAACATTAAATCAAGCAAAATATTAAAACATAAAATAACAAGAATTTTAAAAGAGAAACATGAAAATAAAACTGAGATAGAATTCTTTCATAAACTTTAAGAAGAGGGAAAAAAGAGTGAGAACCTGAAAACAACGTCTCTGCAAGAATCGTGCATCTGCCCAGCTGGCAGGTTGTGGATCAGGTTCTTTCTAATGTGGATCTTCACATAGGGGCACACTCCATTCAAGGAACTCTGTAGTGGTTTCAGTTTTTCTGAGACATTTAGTTAGGAGGAGAGAAGTATTTCTCTCACACTGATGATGCAGAAACCACAAAACACTGGAAGAAAGATTTCCCCACTCTTCAGATTGATGCTTAGTCCAGCAGGTTCACTAAATAGTGAGAAATCTTTGACATTATTTGCTTACAGAAAAAATTCAAGATAATTAATATGCAATTTGATTGAAAAAAAATCCCCCAAACCTTTCTACTTCAAGCCATTTTAAATAATTTCTCCATACACAAAATCTCATAATGGATATTCAAAACCTTTTGGGTAAGAAAGGTGGGCTTTCAGTAAGTTTTGAAATAACCTTCCTCCCAAAGGAAATGGTGCTGGGAAAGGAGAAGCTTTGGGGTGACAAACCAGTGTGTGAGATATTTACTACAAGGCTATTTTGGGGGAAGCTCAGATGAAGGTAATGTGAACCAAGAGAAAACAGAATGCTTAAAATTATGTGAGATGGCAAAAAACTTCAACACCTGACAAGTTTATGAAAGGGACTTAAGAAGCTTGGAAGTCTACTAAGAAGGAAAACAATATGTCAAGAATTTAAATGAGAAATAAAATCAATCCACTGACAGAACTTTGGATTTCAAATGAACTGACCATTGTGGGATTTATAAAGAAAGCAACTAGAGGTTTTTATTCAGGACACCATTGAATAGCTAATGTTCAAATCTTAATTACCCTGTCTGTAACTTTTGCATATTAATCTTTGTTACAAAACCACACAGTCTTGACTTACATTCTGTGACATAACTCATTGCTTGGCTAAGGCACCCATTAAACAAATATGGAATTGTCACAAGTAATAGGCTAGTGTTGTCTGCATTCTTACTTCTAACAAGCACATTTGACAACAACTTTAGGACTTTAATTGAACAGAGAATAGCTATAAAATTCCCCTAAAAATTTTTGTTTTGTTTTGTTTTGTTTTTCTAAGCAAAACATTTCTAAGTAAAATGAATAAGTGCTTCCAGTTGCTTTAACACTGGAGAGTTTCAGTTCTCCTGAAGTACTTTCTAGAATATGATTCACAATTTAGAAGTTTAAATAAAAAATCTGGTACTTTTATTCAGAGTAATCTTTATAAAGTTTCTGCTCTTTCAATAGAATAATTTTTACATTTCACTGCTACTATCAGACAGACACCTCTGCATTCAGGAGCAAAAGGGTTCAACATTGCACATGTTTGCTTCAATAAGCAAAATGTAGAAGGACAAACATGGAGTTAGTTGAAATGGCACAAGATATCCTCAGTCAGCTCAAGCTCTGAAAAAATAATGTTTATTCTTTTGGTTCCTCGTTATGCCTGTATCTTTCCACTTAAGCATCCTCTCTTTATAAAGAAGCTTTCTAAAGTAATATCTGGAGGAACAATAAAATCTATTTTTCTCTGAAATGCCTGAGAAAGACTACACCAAAAAATGCACTAAAAAGACAGAAATTACATGTTTATGTAAGTACTGGTTTTAATGCAAACCTCTTCAACACTGAGACTGTTTGAATTTAGTCAATTATTTTTTCATAGTTTAATCCCATTTTTATTTGAAAGTGACTATACCAATGTCTGAATATAGCTGGATGAGCTGTAAGATAAGCTGAGCCTGGAAATATATATATGAATGTCAGAATGTTTAATATTCTGCTGAAATTTCCATTATCAACTTGCTTCTTTATTTTCTGCCTTGAAACCTCTTGGTTTCTTGATTGTCATCCTTTCCTATGCCATCCAGGATCATGCTGAAGGCTGAGGGCAGAAAAGAATGAATGTGAATTTCCAAGGACCCAGGAAATCACTCAGCAGAGGAGAGGGATAGTTGCAGGAACGCAGGGACGAAGGAGAAAAGAGTTTGCCAAAGAGTGAGATGAGATGAGATGAGATGAGATGAGATGAGATGAGATGAGATGAGATGAGATGAGATGAGATGAGATGAGATGTGGACAGCCAGCCTGCAGGGGGATAGATGTGCTGAGAATTATAGGGAACAACTGGGAGTAGGAAAAGGTGCTCAGATACTGTAGAATGCTGAGAATGCTGTGGAAAAGAAAAAAACTTTTCTCTGTTCATAAACAAGACACCTAATGGTCTGGTGATGTTAAGCAGTATGACACCAGCATTTCATGGAACTTGTGGGATTTTCCAAACAATCAAAATTTCATACAAGAATATTGAAAAATATTGAAATAATTTCCTAAATAAAATGGAGATTCTAACATTTTTTCCATGGTTATTTCATTCAATGAATAAGTAACATTTGCAGAGAACTGGAGTGATGGAGAGGGTATAGCATCTTGCTACAAGTCTCACTTGGCGGTAGGTTCAGACAGTTCCAGACAGTCTCCAGACTTGTGCCAATGATCTGTGACACTGCAGTGAATATGTGAGAGAAATCACTCTGCAGGCACCAAGGTCAGTGAAGCAGGAGAGGAAGGAGGTGCTCCAGGCCGCGGAGCAGAGATTCCCTGCAGTCCCCAGTGAAAGAGTGACCCTCTGCAGCCTGTGGAAGTCCATGCAGGCCATGGAGAAGGTGGATGCCCAAAAGCAGGTTGTGACCAGATGGGAAGCCCATGTTGGAGCAGTCTCCTGGGAAGGACCTGCAGACCCATGGAGATAGGAGCCCATGTTAGAACCCACTGGTAGAACCTGTGACTCTGTGAGGGACCCACGTGGAGCAGTTTGGGAAGAACTGTAGGAGAGAAGGACTCACAGCTGGAGAAGTTTGTGGACAATGGTCTCCCATGGGAGGGACCCCGTGCTGGACCAGGGGAAGGACTCCTGTCCCTGAGGAGAAAAGCAGCAAGAGAAACAACAGTGGATGAGCTGACTGTAGTGCCCATTCCCTGTCTCCTGCACCACTGGAGGAAGGAGGTAGAGAATTGGAAATAAAATTAAGCCTAGTAAGAATTAAGGGGTAAGGAAAGATTTGTTTTATTTCTCATTATTGCAAATCACAACCAGAGAATGATAAATTCAACTTACTTCTTTAAGTCAACTCTGTAACGCCCATGACTGTGAGTGACGTCCCCCTATCCATAATGCAAATTATAATATTTTGTTATATTTTCTTTCCCTTGTCCAGTTGAGGAAGGGAGTAATAGATTGTCTTTGGTGGGTGCCTGTCATTCAGACAGGGTCAAACCACCACACAGACCTTCAGACTGGTCCATCAGATTGAATAGAGAAAGGTGCAAATAGCACCTGACCATAATGAGCAAATAGCTTCTGACCATAAGTCTTTTGGCAGCTTACAGAGAATACCTGCTCTTGGCCATTGGCGTATGTGCATCACATAGGAACAGGATGGAAATTGAATGTCTTGATTATGACAAATTCATTTAGGCTGCTTACACTTTTTCATGTTCTTCATAGAATTTAAAAAAATTTGAAATTTTGACTTCTTGCTCCCCAGTCAGGGAGAAAATGACTGCTGATGCTAGAATTTCTCAAGGGAGAAATGCAGTCCTTCCAGCTGTTCTGCTCCATAGACCTCTCTAGGTGTTATTGTTCCCACCAAATACGGTTTTGGTAATATCTCCTCCAGCAGAAGTGGTCTGTAGCTGAAGGGTGCCAGGACTGCCTGTAGGTGACATTCAGGAAAGCAGGAAGAACAATCAGTGGAGTCACTAGACAGCACAC